>NC_056696.1:7062500-7672500 GCF_018350215.1 Panthera leo | reverse complement strand
TGAGACGTCTTTCCATTCATTGAGGTCTCCTTCAGTTCCTTTCCATGAGGTCTTATGGTTTCTTGTTCAAATATTTTACTCATTAAATGTATTCCTATGTATTTTATTTATTTATTTATTTATTTATTTGAGAGAGAGAGAGAGAGAGAGAGAGAAAGAGAGAGAGAGAGAGAGCATGCGCACAAGCAGGGGAGGGGCAGGGAGAAAGGGAGAGACAGAATTCCAAGCAAGCTCTTCATTATCAGTGTAGAGCCCTATGAGGTACTTAGACTCACAAACTGTGAGATCATGACCCGAGTCAAAATCAAGAGTCGGATGCTGAACAGACTGAGCCACCCAGGAATCCCTATTTTATTATTTTGATACTATTGTGTGTGGAATTGTTTTTTAATTTAATTTTTGGGTTTTTCATTTCTTGTGCATTTCTTGTGTAGAAACACAATTGACCTTTGTGTATTGATTGTGTATTGTGCAAACTTGTGTAACATGTTTATATGCTCCGTTTTTATGTTTAAAGCTTTTAGTGGTTTCCTTGTGATTTTCTATATACACAATCATATCTTCCACAAATAGAGAATTTTATTTTCTCCGTTCCAATCTGGAGGCCTCCCCCCCTCCATTTTATTGTAAAAATGTGCTGGCTAACACTGCCATTAAAATATTGAATACAGGGGCGCCTGGGTGGCTCAGTTGGTTAGAAGTCCGACTTCGGCTCAGGTCATGATCTTGAACAGCTCATAAGTTTGAGCCCTGTGCTGAGCTCTGTGCTGACAGCTCAGAGCCTGGAGTCTGCTTAGGATTCTGTGTCTCTGCCTCTCTCTCTCACCCTCCCCTGCTCATGCTCTGTCTGTCTCTCTCTCTCAAAAATAAATAATCATTAAAAAATTTTTTTAAATGTTGAATAGAAGTGGCAATAATGTATATCCTTGTCTTATTACTGATGTTAGAGAGAAAGCTTTAGGACTTTTTCTATTAAGTGTGATGTTAGTTATGGGTTTTTCATAGATGCCTTTTGTCAGGTGAGAAAGTTATCTTCTGTTCTTAGTATTTTGAGTGTTTTTATCATAAAAGTATTCTGAATGTTGAACTCTGTCAAATGTTTTTTCTGTGTCTATTAAGATAAGTACGTGGATTTTATCCTTTTCTCTGTTAATATTGTGTATTACAGTGATTGGTTTCAGAAGTTGAAACTATCTTGTGTTTCTAGGTTAAATTCCACTTGATCGTGGAATATAGTGACTTTTATATATTGTTGAATTTAGTTTGCTGGTATTTTGCTGAGGATCTTTGCATGTATATTCACAAGGGATATTGGTCTCTAGTTTTCTTGTGATGTCTTTGTCTGATTTCAGTATTGGGGTAATGCTAGAATGAGTAATATTCATTCTAAATAATTAATATATAATAATGAATAATGGTCATAAGATGAGTTTGGATATATTCTCTCCTCTTCTATATATCTTTTGAGGAATGAAAATTTGAAAAAAAGATGGAGTTGATGTACTCTTCTGTATTCTTTCTGCTAAGCAAAACCAGAGGCCCTAGACATTATATATAAATCCAAATATAGGACGATTCTGAGACAGACTGGCTAGAGATCTCACTATCCAAGGAATGACACAGTGGTAAGTTCCCTCGGTTTTCTTTTTGCCTCAAACTTTCCATACTTGGAGCTGAAAAAGCTGGAAACACCAATGGACAGAGAGGAAATAGTCCCAATGAAAGCCTGCCTTCTCTCGCTGAAAGAGCAGGAAAGGTGCAATCTATCAAAATAAAAACTTCAGACAGTAAGCGATCTACCCCAGCCAAAAGCCACAGAAAAACTGCGCACCATTTCACCCATGTTAGCAAAGGCAAGGTGACATGCTTAGACTTCTGCTTTCACAAGGCTGTACCAAGACCCTCCTCCAGGGCAGTGTCAGAGAAGGCCAATGGAGTTAGGACTCTCATCCTACAGCAAGTAACAAATCCCTCCACCATGATGTCAGTGGAGACCATGTGAGGAGGCTGAACTGCCATGCCCACCTTCCAGGAGCCAGGTGACCTTTCCCCTTCCTACTGGCATAATATTGGAAGAAGCTTAATGGGAGGATGGAGCTCCCAGCCCACAGAAGAATCATAGCAAACACCACCCTGAGGATGTCAATGGAGACTGGGGAACTTGGACTTTTACCCCCATCTGACAGTGACCAGGTATCCCTCCTTCCTCTGCAGATCAGTGTTAGAAGAAGCCAACTAAAATTAAAAAAAAATTAAATGATACCTAGATTTTACATCGTAATACCCAAAACACCCAGGTTTCAACAGAAAATAATTAATGATGCCAAGGACCAGGAAGATCTAAACCAAATAATAATAATAATAATGATAATAATAATAAAATACCATCAGTAGATGCTGACAGTAAGATGACAGAAATATTAGGATCATCTGACAAAACACCATCAACAAGCCATCACAAGCACCTCAACAAGCAATTACAAAAATCCTTGAGACAAACGAGAAAAATGGAAAGCCCTAACAAAGAAATAGAAGATATGAAGAAGAATCAAATGGTTATTTTAAAACTGAGAAATACAGGAGAGGCTAAGGTGGCAGAAGAGCATGGAACTTTTTTTTTTTTTTGCATTTCTCATCCCTGAAATGCAGCCAAATCAACACTAAAACTGAGAAATACAATAACCAAAATAAAAAACTGAATGGTTGGTTTCAATAGTAGAATGGGAGGGCAAAAGGGCAGAATCAGTGAACTTGAAGATACAACAAAAGCTATTACCCACTCAGAGCTAAAGAGTGGAAATAGGAAAAAAAAAAAAAACCGATTAGAGCCTTTAGAGACCCATGGGAATATAACAAAGATCTAACATTTGTGTCAACAGTGTCTAGGGAAGAAGGAAGAAAGGGGGCAGGACTGGGAAAGTGCTCAAAGAAATAATGACTGTAGACTTTCCAAATGCATCAAAATAATAACACCAACAGTAACAAAACACATAAATCCACTGAAATCCCAGCAGGATATTTGTAGCTATAGCAAGATCATTCTAAAACTTATATGGAAAGGCAAGGCAACTAGAATGGTAAAATCACTTTTGAAAAAAGAGAAGAAAATGGGAAGAAGGGCTGTACACAATTTCAAGACCTATTATGTAGCTAAGTTAATTAAGTCTGGTGGTGTTGGCAGAGGCACAGACACATAGATCATTGGAACTGAATGCAGAGCCCAGAGATACAACATTTCCGTGGATGGAAAGATAGAGTTTTCAACAAACAGTGCTGCAGCAAGTGAACATCCATGAGGGGGAGAAAAAGAACTTTAAACCCCACAACAAAAACAAAAGGTAACTCAAGGATTATGGACTTAAATGAAAAACATGAAAACATGAAACCTTTAGAAAAATCAATGCGAAATCTTCTGGATCTAGGGCTCAGCCAAGAGTTCTTAGACATGACCTGTCTAAGCCTGGTCCACAAAAGGAAAAGTTGAGATCTCTGACTTTAGCAAAACTTTTGTTCTGCAAAGGGTCCTGTTAAGATGATAAAGGGACAATTAACACAGGAGAAAACATTTTCAAACCACATATCCAATAGACAACTAATATTTAGGATATGTGAAGAACTCTTAAAACAGGAGTAAAAACAGAAACAATCCAATTAGGAAGTAGGCAAAAGACATGAATGGACATTTCACTGAAGAGGATAGGTGTTTGGTAAGTAATCGCAGTCAAAGATCTTCACCGTTAGGAACCACTGGCAAAATAAAAATTAAAACCACCATGAACTGAACACCAGCACCTACCACAGTGTCTGCAATAAAAAATAGTGACAACACAAAATGCTGTCGAGGATGTAGGGAAACTGTAGCATTGGGTCATTGCTAGTGAGAATGCAAACAGTTACAGCCCCCTGGGAGACATTTTGACAGTGTTTTAAAAACTTAATATGCAACTACCCAGTATGCAATTGCACATCTGGGTGTTTATCCCAGACAGATGAAAATTGATGTTCCCACAATCGCCTCTACACACATGTTTAGCAGCTTTATTCGTACTGGTGAAAAACCAGAAATAAGCCAGAGGTATTTCAGTGGGTCAAAAAACACACAGGTTAAACAGACCTTGACACATCCATACTGTTGGCATATTAGCAATAAAAAGGAACAAACTGTTGAGCCGTTAAAATATGCAACAAATGGGGCACCAGGGTGGCTCAGTCAGTTGAGTGCCAACTTTGGCTCAGGTCATGATCTCTCAGTTTGTGAGTTTGAGCCCCACATCAGGCTCTGTGATGACAGCTCAGAGCCTGGAGCCCGCTTTGGATTCTGTGTCTCCCTCTCTCTCTGACCCTCCCCTGTTCGTGCTCTGTGTCTCTCTCTCAAAAATAAAGATTAAAAAATTTTTTAAAAATATGCAACAATTTAGATGAATCTCCAAAGAATTATGATGAGTAAAAAAGTCCAATTTCAGAAGGTTACATACCACATGATTCCATATGTATAACATCCTTACAGCAACAAAATCAAATGGAGAACAGATTCGTGGTAGCCAGAGATTAAGACTGGAGGAAGTGTGTAGGAGAAAAGTGGATGTGGGTATAAAAGGGCAACATAAGGAATCTCTGGTGATAGAAATATTCTGAATTTTATTGTTTTGATAGTAATATGTTGGTTGTGCTATTGTACTTCAGTTTTGCAGAATGTGACTCTTGAGGGAAACTGGATAAAAGTGTATGAGAGCTCTCTGTATTATTTCTAACAACTACTTGTGAATCTATAGTGATCTCAAAACAAAATGTTTAATTAAGAAAAAAGGGTATATTGGGGTGCCTGGGTGGCTCAGTCGGTTAAGCGTCTGACTCTTGGTTTTGGCTCAGTTCACGATCTCCTAGTTTGTGAGTTTGAGCCCCGCATCACTCTCTGTACTGCCACTGCAGAGCCTGCTTGGGATTCTCTGTCCCTTCCCCTCTCTCTGTCTCAAAAATAAATAAACAAACATTTAAATAAAATACATACAATTAAATCAAAAAAGGGAATGTTTTCCAACTCATTCTATTAGGCCAACTCATACCATTAGGCCAATATAACTTTGATACCAAAATTGGACAGGAACAACCTAAAAAAGGAGAATAATTGGCACTGTTAACCCATGACTGTGTAGCAACAAACTAAATTCAGTGGTGTATAAAGGAAATATTACATCCCAAATAAACTGAATTTATCTTATCTGGTATGTTTACATAATGAAATATTACAGTAGTCCCCTACCTCTATATTTGCAGAGGACATGTTCCAAGACCCCCAATGGATGCCTGAAACTGCAGACAGTAGTGAACCCTATATACTATCCTTTCTCCTATACACTTGTACCTATAGCAAAATTTAATTTATAAATCAGTCATAGTAAGAGATTAACAACAACAACTAATAATAAAATAGAACCATTATAACAATATACTGTAATAGAAGCTACAGGAATGTGGTCTGTTTATCTCTCTCTCTCTCAAGACACCTTCCTGTGCTGTACTCACCCTCCTCCTCGTGATGATGTGAGATGACGAAGCACCTACATGATCGGATGTAGCAAAATAAAGGACATAGGCGTTGTGACATAGTGTTAGGCTACCACTGACCTTCTAGTGATGTCAGAAGAAGGCTCATCTGCTTCCAGACCAGGGTTGGCCACTGGTAACGGAAACCACACAAAATGGTGCATACTGGGGACTACTGTGTATCTTAGTGAAAATAAACTATAGCAACATGAAACAAAATGGAAGGTTCTTAATAATTCTTGGAATGATGAAGGAAAAAAAGCAAGTACCCAGAGAACTACATGTGGTATAAAAACCTTTTTATACTTTTTATAGCTAACTAAAACCAACAATGTACTTTAGATATGCATATGTATTTCTTTTTTTTTTTTTTAAGCAAAGAATCAATAACCACAAAATTCAAGATGTTGAGGATGGGGCAGGGCAATGGAAGGAAATGTCATTGGTGGATGTAAGTCATTATTAATGTTCTAGTTCTTGGATTGGGTGGTGAGTTTACAGGAGTTCATATTATTAAAATATATTTTTAAGTAAATAATACAAAAGTGGCTTATAAGTAAATTAAAGATGACTGTATGATATGAAACAGCCTTGTGATTCACCGGTATTATACTCCTGAGGTCCATTTAGAAAAAATAAATTCTGACAAACATTTGCTTTTCTTTGGCTAAGCCAGCTTACCTCTGTGCAAACGGCAAGCCAGTTTTCAAAGACATTTCTGGTTTCCTGACAAATTTATTTTAAAAAGATAAGAATTCTAAGCAATTATTTTTTTAGAGAAGTCATAATTTGATCTCCTCCACTCCCATTAGACACACTAAGAAAGTGGCACACTTTCTGAGATGGGGTGTCTTGGTAAAGAATCTGGTGGATGCTGGTCTTTTCCTGGGTGTACTAACAGCCTTGGTAGCAGACATTCTTCATCTCGGCTCTGCCTTTCCAGATATAGCTCCATCTGTGAACACGGCCATGCACTCGTACAATTTTTTGTAATTGATAGAGTGCCTGCTACATACCTCATACATCTTGAGAATGTCTTCACCAGTTATTTTGCCAAAAGTCCTTTTTAAGTTAACACCTTCACGGACAACATCATCATAAATGTGGTAACCCAAGGCCAGTAAAACAAGCATATTAGTCCTGCCATGCCTTCAGCCACCTGTAATGGAAGGCATCAGGTCAACCCTAGTATGTCAGCCAGCTGTTTAAATAGTCTTTTGAGCACATTTAAATGTATCATATAGTAGCATCACTTAATAATTGCCTTCTTTAAGCTTGGTAGCCATGTTTCACCCAAACAGATTCAAGGTTTCATCCCATGGTCTCCTTTTGGGTGAGTAGACCCTAGAGAGCAATTCTGCAAAGGACTTCATCAGTGGCTTCAAGACACTTTAAAAAAATTGTTTATTTAATGACTCTTCTCCTTGGGTGATCTAATCAAGATCTGTCTCTTTCAATTACAGTATTTTATTCTAAATTAACATTACTAATTTTTGAATTATGGGTTTCATGCTATTAGTACAGTAAAATCTGACATGGCTTGATATTCTTTGCATTTCCATAAAAATTACAAACTTTTGGACCAACTGCACCAGGACCCTTGATTCTTTAGGCCAGAGGGGCATTCCTGTCTGCACAGTTGGGTGGACCATGGGGGCTTTTCTCCTTCTGTCTGACCCAGTGTGATCCTGAGCATTCCCTCTGGGTTTAAGCCAAGGTAACTTCTTTGTTTTTAGTGTCCCCATATGAAAATAAAATTTTGGAAGTTGTTTCTCTTTTAGGAGTTAAAAACGGACATTGATTTGTGAAAAAAAAATTAAGTTTGGGGAGAGGCGACCTTATGGTATTAGCAAAATCAGTGACTAGGAAATAGATTGAAGTACAGTTGCAAATTTTTCAATTAATGGTTTATTGCAATCAAGGCAAGAAAGTTGGACTGATTTGTGGTAGGTGATGGTTTTTTGGTCTAATTATATGCTTAAAAAATTCACTTGTTTGTATGGTGAAAAGTGCATTAATGAACAACCCACCCCAAACCAAACCTTACTTTGCCAGCCTCTGGTGTCTCTGGGAAACCCCCTCCTCTCCGGCATGCCTCAGCAGGCTGACCTACCCAACTCAGTTGTTCTCATAGCTCTTTTATTACCAGCAAGGCTGGGGAACCAGATTTCCTGAGAATTCAAAACAACCACATTTTCCACTCACTGGCTCCTCATGAGTTGTGCAATATGTTTAAGTTGCAATCTGCTGAATTTACTTGCACATTCATGTTGTAAAACATTTTAAGGTCATAAGAATTCAAAATTTAATTCTCCAGGACTTTACACCATAACCACCTTGGTGTTATCTTTGACTAAACCAGTGTGAAATATGCCAGATTAAAGGACCAGGCTTAAAGACCTGCACATTCTTTGTAGAAAGAACCTTGAAACATGAAGAAAATAGAAATTGCCAAAGAAAAATTACTTTTTAAAAAAAATTTTTAATGTTTATTTATTTTTGGTAGACACAGACAGAGTGCGAGTAGGGGAGGGGCATAGAGAGAGGGAGACACAGAATCTGAAGCAGGCTCCAGGCTCTGAACTGTCAGCACAGAGCCTGATGTGGGGCTCAAACTCGTGCACCGAGAGATCATGACCTGAGCTGAACTCTGACACTTAACTGACTAAGCCACCCAGGCACCCCAAGAAAAATTTCTTCTAAAAGTTCTGAAAATGCTAATGTTTTGGCCTTAAGGCAAGGATACCTCATCTTTTGTCTTTTGTCTCATTTATCGTTGTCTGATAAATTTTAACTTTATTTTTGATAAATTAAAAAATCAAACCAATCATAGCACACTCTCATTGTCTTAGCTATGAATTGCTGCACAAAAATATTACCACAAATTTGGCAGCTTAAAACAACACAATTTGATATTTCACAGTTTCTGTGGGTCAGGAGACTGGGCATGGTTTAGCTGGGTCTCCTGCTGCAGGGTCCCACAAGACTGCCACCAAGGTGTCACCGGGGCCTCTGTCTCATCAGAGAGATGGACAGTGGCAGGTCATACTTTCTTATGTGTTCCTAAAATAAAGCTGAAATGCAACTCTTGCTCCCCACCTCTCCATAAACTACTCTCTCTACATCTTTTGTCATAGTTTATGGCAACTTGATTCTTCCGATAGCTCAGAGCAAGAAATTTTGGAGTCATCCTTGACTCTTTCCCTTCTCTTGTACCCGTCATCAAATCTGTCAGCAAATCCTGATGACTCCATCATTATTTTTAAATATTTATTTATTTTGAGAGAGTGAGTAAGCATGACTGGGGGAGGGGCAGACAGAGAGAGAGAGAGAGAGAGAGAGAGAGAGAATCCCAGGCAGGCTGCACACTGTCAGTGCAGGGCTGGACGCAGGGCTCGATCTCACAAACTGCGAGCTGAAATCAGGAGTCAGACGCTTAACTGACTGAGCCACCCAGGTGCCTCTGATGATCCCATCTTCAAAATGGACCCAGCATCTAACCATTTCTCACCACCACCACTACTACTACCTGGATACAAGCCACTGGCATCTCTCAGGGTGATTATTGAACGTCTCCTAATTGGATCCAACCTTGTGCCCTTCAGTCTATCCTTAACATAGAGATCGCACAGTGATCCTGTTAAAATGTTAGTCATTTCTGCTCAAAACCTTCCAACATCTTCCCATCTCACGCAGACTAAAAACCGATGTTCTCAACATGGCCAACAATGTCCCACATTTTCTATCTCCTATTCCTCCCTTACTTGGTTAGCACTCTGACTTCCTCCTACAACTGCTCCCTTGCTGGAGCTCATCAACCAGTTTCCTGGACATTTCTTGACCACACCACAAGTCCATTCCCACATCAAAACCCTCTCATTGAATGTCCCTCTGTATAGAGCTCTCTCCCCCTCACACAGCCCCATGGCTCTCCCCTCTCCTCTCAGGTGTCTTCCAGAGGCCATCTTCCACCTTCTCAGGGAGGCCACCATCCATCACAGCACCGCTACATTCCTGAAATCCCTTCCCCACTCCCTACTTTCTTTCTTTCCAGATCACTGATCATCATCTGACATCCCATATAAGTTTACTTGTTAATTTCTTTTTTGCTTGCCATCCCCATTATAAGGGAAGGATTTCGTTTTGTTCAGTAATATTCTCCCAATACCTGAAACAGTATCTGGCTCATAGATACTCAATACATTTTCTAGAATGGCAAGTGAAGGCAGAGCCGTACAGGACATGGTAAGGAGTTTCCTTCTTAATTCACTGAAATAGGAAGCCAACAGTGGATTTTAACCAAGCAGGGCAAAGAAAGTGTTAGATTTATGCTTTCTAGCAAGGTTGCAATCGGTGCTTTGTGGAGAATGACTTGAAGTGCTTATGTCTAGAGGAAAAAGGGCTATTTGAGTAGTCCAGGTGAGACATGGCAGTGGCTTGACCTAAACTTATAGCGATATGGATGGTGAGTAGTTGCTGGTTTGAGAATGAAGGTTGAGGTAATGCTGACAGGTCAGATGCTGGGTCTGAAGAAGAGAATGGAACCAAAGATGACTGCAAATTTTTGATGGAGACTGAGAAGAAATCTTTGGAGATAGAAAACTGCAAAACTGTGGGGTCTACAGAAGAAGTTACTTCAGAGAGATCACAGTGATGAAGAGTATAAGCGAAGTCAAACCAGACGCTGAGTAAGGGGAAGAACAGAGGGTTGGAGCTGGGGTCTGTGAAGACAGAACCTACCAGGGACCTCGTTAAATGATTCAGTGAAATGGTGGTGGGGATTGACAGCACTCTCGGAAATCTTCCAGAGAGTTTTGCTATAGGAAGGGCAGAAAATGGGGAGGAAGAGGAAGCAGAGAATGGGATCAAAGATGTCTTTTTAAAATAGAAGATATGAAAGCATGTTTATCCACTGATAGAAATGATCAAGAAGAGAGAAAAACATAATTATGTAGAAGGGAGACTGGGAAGGGGATTGTAGAAATGAAATTATTGAGAAATGGAGAGTAAATGGGGTGCCAAGTACAAGGAGGGGAGGGGCTGGCTTTGGCCAGAAGTGGATGCATCTGTCAGCACAGCAGGTGTGGGCATAAGGGTGCAGATGCACGTGGCCTGTTGGACTATTTAGTGGCAAGACGAAGGATTGCCCATCCGACTGCTTCTATTTTGAGAATTGAGGAAGAGGCTTAGAGACTTAAGGCAGGAGCAAAAAGGTGTGAAATAGTAGAGTGGGGGAGGGATGCTAGAATTTTCTAAGAGCATGGAATATCCACGTGAAACTTATGATAACTTAAAATTTGACCACCCAGCTTAGTTTCGTGGTTTTCTTCTAAAATATTTAGCTGTTCGGTACAGGCACAGGATTAGGAAAATGGTTAGACAAAATCAGAATTAGGATTTTTCCAAGAAAGTTGCATGGAGGGAGAGAGAGATGAAGGAATGAGGAACAGATGTCAGGAATTGATATTGCTGAGTCTTGGTAGCTAATAGTGTAAGAAGCAAAGTGAAGACATGAGTGAAGAGGGGAGATGGGGAAAAAGTAGTGGCACCAGTGGACCCAAGGTCCCTGTGCTTGGAAGATGTCAAGGAAGAGATTCTAGAGAATGTGAGCAGAGTAGTTAAGTAGCAGCAGAGAGCAGGATGCTTGATTTAAAAATAACTCACCCGGAGAGTCTATTAAAAACACAAATTCTTGGGCCATTTTGTCCTTAGAGAATCTGATTCTGTAGATCTCAGATGTGACCTGATGATCTGTAGTTTTCATAAGTGACCAAGGTGATTCTGATATAGTCTGCCCAAAGAGAAACATTTGTGAACCACTGAGAGGAAGGGGATATGAGGGTGCCCATAGAAGAATATGACCACTTAGGGCTCAGGTTGCAAAAAAGGCACTCCAAGACACTGGCAGACTTGATGACCAGCTCATTTATTTCACGGCAAACTCCCACTGGCCAATTTCTCTGGGAATCAGATCTTTGATTATGGGGACACACAAATTTCTCCAGGCTAGAGGGAAAATATTCAGAACAATGCCTAGAAAAGCTAAGAAAGTTGACCAAATTTCCATAGATGAGAAGACATTAAGTCATTCACCCAGACACCCTGATAGACAGCACAATCATCACTGCAAAATGACTTAGAAGATATGAGGAGCCAAAATATCTCAGGTGGACACTGGAATTTTGTCCAGCCTGAGATTTTTCTGAGAGTTAAAGACAAATACTTTCCTCTTCATAAAGCAATTTCCTCCCTCCATATCCAGATGTCATGAAATCATTACCGGGCCTATGGCTCTTCTGCCTTACACTGGGCTTATTGTTGGCGATGAAAGCCATTGAGAAAACAGAAGATAAGCAGCTTTTCACTCTCTGCCAGCTGAAGTTGAAAAAAAAATTTTTTTCTGACTCTAAGTATATACTTAAAAAGAACTGCCAGGTTTATCAGAAGGGCCAGGTCAATTTGAGAAAATTGTTTGGTGCAGAGTGCTGACTTAAGAGTGTCTAAAAGAGGAAAGCAACATGCCAGCAAGATTTGAAAGGAATAAACAGGTGTTGTCACTGCAGGAATGTATTAACCCTGGAGTTATCAATATTGGCCACTTCAGGCTATTATGAATGAGCGTACAAAATTCTAGAGGGGTTAGATAACGGAAGAGACACACTGAAAAATGACTAAGTCATTTAGAGATGGGTCTACACCTAAATTTTCTATAACAGTGCCTAGTACACAAATTTTTCCAATGATAATAAGGGCAGGTTATAACAAGGGCTGTGGTAGCAAGTGCTGAAGAACTCAGACTTTGAGAGTTCAATTCAGACTGTCACTTACTAGTCTTACAGCTTCAGTCAAATTATCTAACCACCATATGTCTCATTTTCCTCATCTGAAGCAGGTGGATAGTAATAGTTTCTAGTTCACAGGATTGTTTTAAGAAGGAAATGACATGAGAAAAGTAAAGAAGTGTAGACAAATATTTCATCTAAGACTGTTGAAGAAAAACATTTGGGTTGGAAGACAGAAAAGACTGAGATGGGGAGACAAACAACATACAATAAAGCAAAGAGAAGGGTTTTTTTAAGAAGATGAAATGAGAACAAAATATTTCAGACTTTTTGATCCAGCAAATGTCCATCTCATTAACTATCTCTTAATGACTCAGAGTTCTCACAGAACAGGTGCCCATCTTACCACCCAATTTAATTCAGGATGTGGCTCCTGTGGTATGAGCTGCTGTGTCAAAATTTGCAGAGAAGACCCCAATAAAGAGGGAAATGTGGATATGAACAGAAGAAAGCAACAGAACATGAGTTTCAAGAGCATATGGAATGGGTTCTAGGTCATATTGGAATTGGACAACTGAACTTATCCGAGTCTCCATTTCTTCATCTACACAATGGGGATAAAAATACTATCTCTGTATAATCATTGTAATGATTAAATCAGCTAATAAATATAATACATTTGTACAGTGGTGGCTATAATTGTTACTGATAATCAATGCACATTCCCTGCCCACTTGCTAAGGTGAGTGTAGCCGGGGGATTGATGATAGAGAGAACCAGCACAACGCTGGCTACCTCATTAAGTCATTCAACAAACACTATTGTGCCAGGAGCTGATGATGTGGTGGTAAATTAAAAAGGTCCTGAGGTAGCTTAAAGCCTAGGGAGAAAGATCATTAGGAAAACGTGGCATGGGGTGCTATGGGAGCATTTGGGAGGAGTCCCTAACCAGATATTAGGTAAGTCTAAATAAGGATCAAATTAAAGCTGGAAGGCAAGAGAGAGAAAGAGAGGGCACCCACTGGGACCGGAAAAACTACAATTAAAGCTTCACAGTTGATCTTAGCCAAAAGGTTGAGAAGCAATACAATTAAAGCTTTAAAACAAGGAAAGAGGCGCCTGGGTGGCTCAGTCGGTTAAGCGTCCGACTTCAGCTCAGGTCACGATCTCGCGGTCCGCGAGTTCGAGCCCCGCGTCGGGCTCTGGGCTGACGGCTCAGAGCCTGGAGCTTGCTTCCGATTCTGTGTCTCCCTCTCTCTCTGCCCCTCCCCCGTTCATGCTGTGTCTCTCTCTGTCTCAAAAATAAATAAACGTTAAAAAAAAAAAATTTTTTTAAAACAAGGAAAGAAAAAGCTTTTACATAACGATCAGAAATTAATGGACATTCAACAATCGCTGCTAACACAACATTTTAATAAATTGGTCATATGATAATGTTGTTACATCTTGATAAAAAATATCTCTTTACAAACACGAGATAGCACCATAATTAACAATGCAAGACCAAGGGAGTATCTATTAAAATGACGAGATGCCCACCATCATCTTCCTTTGGAAGTTCTGTCTTGGGTCACAAGGCACAAAACAGACAAGAGAAAATGGTTAACCGGGATTGTCTGCAGAGATGATAATGTTATTTAGCTGGGAAATCCAGAAATAGTGCAGAAAAATGACTGAACCTGAGAAGATCAGTAAAGACAGGCCTGTCACCCGCCCACAGAGATCCACTTTCTCCATGATGACCAGTTTACATCCTTGCCCTCCTCACACCTCTCTGATAGCACAGTCACACCAGAATAGCCTCGTGTTCACAATAAACCCAGGATACCACCCTCCGCTGCCTCTCACACTGTCTCCGCCCCATCCCAAGGAGTGGACGCCAGGCCCTGCCCGGGCCAGCTCCCCGGCATGTGCTGCACATGCAACTCCCTCTACCTAGGACTCTTCTTATAAACCTCCCCCTCTCTCCCCTGAACCATCGGTCTCCTTGCCCACTGGGTTGACCCCACCAGATGGGAACTGCCTACATCTCGCCCACCTTTAAAGGAAAAGCCTCTGTGGACCCCATGCTCCCCATTAGCAACCACTCCACTTCTCTGCTCCCTTTTAGAGGAAAACCTCTAGAAATTTCTACGCTTGCGCTCCTCATTTCCCATTCTCTCCACAACCCATGCCAATTCTCGACTGAACTTTCACAGCCCCTTGTCCCCTGACGGAAATGGCATTTCCCAGAGTTGCCCCGAGCTCAGTCTGAACAAAGGCCCTGGTTGGTCAGGCCCCTGGGGACAGACAGCTCACTGCACTCCGTCCAGGTAGGCGCAGCTGACGTCTCCCTCCTGGTTGAACACTGTCTTCTCCAACCTCCAGGACCTCCTCCCTCCTGTTTCCTTTCCAGCTCACGGTCTTTTCCTCCACCATCTCTTGCTGGGTATACTCTTCTGGAGTTCTCTGTCCCGGGTCCTCCCTCGATGGCTCACTGGGGCCCCTGGAGTGGACTCCTGAAGAGACTGGTGCCTTTGGAGCCTCGAGCTTAAATGCAAGAGTATCAGAAAGCTTATCAACAGCAACAAAAATAAAATTTATAAAAGGGGGCGGTGGTCCTGGGGGCTCAGTCAGTTAAACACCGGACCCCAGCTCAGGTCATGATGTCACAGTTGGTGGGTTTGAGCCTCGAGTCGGCTCTGTGCTGACAGCTCAGAGCCTGGAGCCTGCTTTGGATTCTGTCTCCCTCTCTCTGCCCCTGCTCCACTCATGCTCTGTCTCTCTTTCTCTCTTAAAAATAAATAAATAATAATTTTTTAAAAAAACTCATCAGCAGTAAAGCATATTTTAATGAAAAATTTATTTTAAGGCCCTCAAATGCATCATGAGTGAAATATCAACATTTTATAGAAAGATCAGTATCACACATTTCATGGCTCAGCACAGGGCTGTGCTCTGACCTCCTCTATGAGCTACAGAACTACAGAACATAGCAACTGTCTGGGTCCATTCGGGCTGCTGGAACAAATCACCATAGGCTGGGTATCTTACAAATGGTAGAAATTTATTCTCACAGCTCTGGAGGCCGGGAATCTAAGGTCAAAGTGTCAGCATGGTCATGCCCTTTAGGGAGCCTTCCTCCTGGTTGTTGCCTGCACCTTCTCCTCACATGGTGGAAGGGGTAACAGATCTCTCTGGAACCTCTTTTCTAAGAGCATCAATCTTATTCATGAGGGTAGAACCCCATGGCTGATTTAAGCACTGACCAAAGGCCCCATTTCTAATACTGTTATTTTTGGAGGTTAAGACTTCAACATACAAACTTGGTGGAGTGGCATTAACATTCAGACCACAGCACCAGCTGTCTACTAATATCCTCGCTTGCATATTTAAGTGGCATCTCATGCTCAACAAGCCCAACAGAGCTGCCAATGCTCCACCACTCTCCCACCCATCTCCCCTCCCCCCCCCCACACATAGAACTTTTAGTCTTCTAGTCTTCTTGTATCTCAGAGAATGGCACCATCATTCATGCTCAGGAAAAACACTACAGCCAGAATCCCCCTTGATTCCACCTTTCCTTCTCCCCCCACACCAATCTATCAGTAAGTTCGGGCAACAGCAGTTCCAAAATTTATCTTGAATTGACTCCTCACAGCTCCGTTACCATAAACTCAACCCCAGCCACCATCGTTCCCACTCAGCCTTCTGCGATGGCGTCTTAACTGTGTCCCTACACTCACTCCAACCCTTCACATGGAAGCCAGAATGAGGTGTGTCCAGGGGCATCCCACGTATGAAGCACACCTGGCTTCTCACTGTAATGAGAAATAAAACCCACTCCTGGCCACGTCTTCCACCACACTCCCCCTTGTGCACCGCAGTCCAGCAAAGCTGGTCTTTCTTCTGTGCCTTAACCAGGAAAGAGCACTGGACAAACTACTGTCCTACAGCCTGTGTACCTGCTGTTCCTGCCACCTGGAATGTTTATCCACATGTGTGCCCATGGATCACTCACTGCTCATCCAGATCGCTGCCTGAATGACACCTCTCAGGAGGTGTCCCCTCCCCACCTTCTTTTAAAATAAAAGGCACACCTAGGAGTGCCTGGTTGAGCATCTGACTTGGGCTCAGGTCATGATCTGTCTCTCTCTCATAAATAAACAAACATTGAAAAATGTTTTTAGGGGTTCCTGGGTGGCTCAGTTGGATAAGCATCCAACTTTAGCCGATGTCATGATCTCATGGTTCACAAGTTCAAGCCCCACATCAGGCTCTGTGCTGATAGCTCAGAGCCTGGAACCTGCTTCAGATTCTGTGTCTCCCTCTCTCTCTGTCCCTCCCCTGCTTGTGCTCTGTCTCTCTCTCAAAAATAAATAAACATTAAAAAAATGTTTTCAGGGGCACCTGGGTCGCTCAGTTGGTTGAGCACCCAGCTTCTGCTCAGGTGGGGATTTCATGGTTTGTGGGGTCCAGCCCCGCATTGGGCTCTGTGCTGACAGCTCAGAGCCTGACTGCTGCTTTGGATTCTGTGTCTCCCTCTCTCTCTCTGCCCCCCCTCCTGCTTGTACTCTGTCTCTGTCCCTCAAAAACGAATAAACATTAAAAAATGTTTTAAATAAATACAATAGCACCCTCTTCTCTCTCCACTGCTTTGTTCTCTCAATTTCTTATCACTTATCACTTCCTGATATATTATATGTGTTCTTATATATTTGGCAACTTTCTATCTCCCCTATTAATTGTCTGAGGGTAGAGACACTGTCAGTTTCACAGTTGTAGCTCCAGGGCAGAGAATAGTGACTGTCACATACATGGATACTAAAAAGGGAATAGAAATGACTTCTTTGAGGGAGAGAGAGAGAGAGCAAGCAGGGGAAGGGCAGAGGGAGAGAGAGAATCTCAAGCAGCTTCCATGCCCAGCGAGGAGCCTGATGCAGGCTTGATGTCACAACCATGAGACTGAGACCTGAGCCAAAATCAAGAGTTGGATGCTTGACTGAGCCATCTATATACTGTTTAAATATTTTTAAAGGCTTGACATAGATTAAAAACGAGTGTTCACTATGGCTATCACTAATACGAGCATCGAAGATCATCACTTTCCCTTCTTTCCATGTCCATGTGTTTTCCATTTTTCTTTATTACTTTTAGATTTTCTTTAGTAAATAATTTATCACTTTAAGGCTTTAGAATAGAACAATGTTTCTGATAATGAATAATGGGAGTACGGCTTTGAAAGCAGACTCTCTTATGCATAACTGAGTAGAAGTAGCTAGGTAATTAGGAAACAGATCTATAATTTATAGTCACTTGTGGTATGTGTTTTTAATCCATCAAAACAGGAAAGTAAATTAGGCTAGTGACTGAACACAGTGGCAGTGTAAGAACATGTACAACCTTTGCTCAGGGCGGCCATTTTCAGGCTGAGAGAAAGAAGGGCAGGGACTAGCCTGGAGCCATGGGTCAGTCTCAGGAGCAACAGGTTTCTCCCAAGCCATCCCTGTGTCAAGCTGCCAGATAATATACGGGCTGACCAGATAAATTTAAACTTCAAGCAAATAACAAGTAATTCTTTATTATATCTGCGTCCCAACTATTCCATGGAATGTACTTTAGAATTCTTCTGTGGTTTATCTGAAATTCAAATTTTATGGGAATTCTAGATTTTTATTTGCTAAGCCTGGCAACTCTATCACCACGCTAATTTTGGAAGGAAAACCATGTACCGTTAGAACAGTAGTATCAGAGGGAGACTAGAACCCCAGAATCCAGGGCTTCCCCTGCCCTAAATCCTTCATATTGGGATCAGGGAGAGATATAGCAGAGATTTATTTATTTCAAAAAACTGAGCACCGGTTCTGTGTTGAGCATGTGTGGATAACACAGCCCTGTCCTCAAGGAGCTAATATTCCCAGCAAGAGACAAAGGCTCTGGAGTTCAACTGTGAACTCAAATTTGAAATGCACCCCTTCCTGTCCATGGGATCATGGGCAAATCATGTCACTGCTCCGTACTCAATTTCCTCATATGTGAATGAATAATAATAACTAGGACATAGCTCGTTTGCATAAAGCATTTGGGAACAGTACTCAATCAATGTTTACCATTACGTTGTGATAACACTGCTTTGTGATATATGCTAAACTAGAAATGCATAGGTTTCTGAGATAGACATTTGTGGGGAAGTGAGGTGCTACATGTAACCCACAGACATTTTTAAATGAAGGGACTTTTGGGGTACCTGGGTGGCTCAGTCGGTTGAGCATCTGACTTCGGCTCAGGTCATTATCTCATGGTCCATGAGTTCAACCCCTGCATTGGGCTATGTGTTGACAGATTCTATGTCTCCCTCTCTCTCTGCCCCTCTTTCACTCATACCCTCTCTCTCTTTTTCTCTCTCTGTCTCTCTCTAAAAAATGAATAAATGTTAAAAAAAAATAAAATAAAATAAAATAAAATAAATGCAGGGACTTTTAAAAAAAACCACTATCAATTCAAATGAGAACAAGAAAGACCAAACAGAAAAAGTTGAACTAATAGAGAACAAAAGATACAATGATGAACATAAAGCCAAAATAACATCATCAAAATAATTGTAAGTGGACTACAAAACCCAGATATACCATGTTTAAAAGTGTGAACCCTGAAACAGAATATACAACGTTTCAAAATAAAATGGTAGAAAAATACCCATTAGAGCAAAGGATACAAAGGAATGAGCTGAAATCTTTCACAAGGTTGGAATTATGAAAATTCAGAATATGGGAAAGTCTATCAGACAAACAAGGAAGTTTTCAATAAATAAACTTCATAAAAAGAAGACATAAGTGGGAGCAGACATGTGTAGATTAAAAGAGACTTGAGAAGCATATTAACCTCTTGCAACATGAGGATCTTATCTGGATCTAAATTAAAAACAAGCATGTAAAAAGTGAGATAATCAGAAATATTTGAGCAATAACTGGATAGCTGATGATGTTAAGGAAATGAGGTTAAATTTTAAGTGTAGTAACAATAGTGTTATTATGTCTTTGAAAGTATCCATATTTTTTAAGAATGCACACTGAATATTTACAAAAGAACTGACAAGATACCTGAGATTTACTTCAAAATAATCTGGAGGGAGGCAGGGAGGAGTGGATGGAGTTTCAGATGAAACAATATTGTCATGCCTTAACAGATCTTGAGGCTTGCCAATGGATAGCTAGGATACATATTCAAATATATACATGTAACATACATTAAAAGTAAAAGAAAAGAATACCAAACCAAAGAGAATAGAAGTAGCTACACTAATATCAAATAACATAAATTTTAAGATAAAAGTCATTTGTATATTGGGGTGCCTGGGTGGCTTAGTCAGTTGAGCATCCGACTTCAGCTTGGGTTATGATCTCACCATTCCCAAGTTTGAGCCCCGCGTCGGGCTCTGTGCTGACAGCTCAGAGCCTGGAACGTGTTTCAGATTCTGTGTCTCCCTCTCTCTCTGCCTCTTCCCCACTCATGCTCTGTTTGTCTGTCTCTCTCTTTCTCAAAAATAAATAAACATTAAAAAAAATCATTAGTATAAATAGAGGCTCAAGTGACAGAAGGATTAATTCCTCAGGAAAATATAACTATCCTATAATGCTATGCAATGAATAATATGGTTCCAAAACATATAAAACAAAAAATGACAAAGTAAGAGAAACTGACAAATTCACCATCAAAGTGGATAATTTTAACACAACTCTAGCTAGATTAAGGAAAGAAAAAAAAACAATGAATAAATGAAAACATGATTACTGGCTTAATAAATATGCATAGAATCCTGCTTCAATGACATGAATAAGACATACTTTCTTCCAGCACACCTGTAACATTCATGAACATTAGCTGTATGCCAAGCTAAATGAGATGTCTCAGGGGATTTTTAAAAACTGGCATAATATAAACTAATTTTAGAAGAAATAGAGAAACGGAATAGTCCTACAACCCCACATTAATTGAATCAATAATTTAACATCTTCCCACAAGTAAAATATCAGGGTCACAATGATTTTATAGGAGGATTCTATCAAATAGTTGGTAAAGAGAACATTCCAATATTTCAGAAACTATCTGATGATAGAAAAAGGAGTAATCCCCAGCTTATTTTGTGAGGCTAACAAAACTTTCACACACACACACACACACACACACACACACGGCTCTGCACATGGCCAAGGAGTGCTAAAGCCCCAGGAGTAGTCCTGTTTGACCACAGGGTAATTCCTTTACCCTCGTGGGACATAAAATATTCCATATTTCTCTAAGTGCTGAGATGACAGCTGCAAAGATCAGAATGGATAAATCTCACCAACACAGTGTTGAATGAAAAAAGTGAGTTGCTGAAGAGGAGAAATAGTTCAACGTCATTTACATGAAGTTCAAAACCAGGTGAAAGTGAATGAAGCCACTTGGTGCAATTGCATGCATAATAACCTATAAAGAGATGAAAGAAAGAAAAAACATAATTCAGGAGACAGGTTCCCCTGGAAAGGCAGACAAAAGGGCACATTTAGGCAGAAGGAGGGGGCCTTGTATCAACTGGGGTGCTGGAAATGGAAATTTTTGTTTGATTACCATGTTTTATGCTTGGACTATTTATTGTATTCTATGCTTTTAACTTTTTAGATACACTTTACATATAGTGCAGTATATAAATCTCAAGTCCTAAGTTTACAGATTCGTAAATCTTCATATGTATGTATATCCATATCACACTCCTTTGTAACAGATATTTCATAACACAAATGAAAAGAGAATTGATTTTGAAGTTTATCTGTGACTTGGGCTTTTTTTTTTTTTTTTTACTATTTTCATTAACAGTGAACCATTTCCACTTTACTATTTGCTCTAGGATGTGGCTGCTCTAAAAAGAAATCCAATATTTATGATAAAATTCTAGTGTCGCCTGAGGGCTATGAGCTCAAAAGAGACTTTCTCAGAAAGGAAAACTTCTTCATCCTAAAATAAAATTTGTTTACAAAATATGTCTTTTAGGGATGCCTGGCTGGCTCAGTCAGTAGAGCATGTGACTCTTGATCTCAGGGTTGTGAGTTCGAGCCCCATGCTGGGTGTGGAGATTACTTAAAAATAAAATCTTTAAAGAGAAAAGAGCAGAATACATCTTTTATAAATGTTCTCTCTCCAAGGTTGACGTGGAAGGTGTTGTGGGACCCGCATGAGGAAGAGAGGCAGAATAGCAGACCCCAGTGGTTCCGCCAGGGCGATAGAATTCCAGCTTCTTCCACATGCAGTACATGCCCTCCCTGGATGTGCAGGCGGGCTCTCCAAATCTCACACACACTCTTACTCAAATAATCGGTTTTTTAAAAAATTACCTACCCACTTAAAATATACTGAATTCAGCACTGACTCGTTTTTTTAATATTTTAATATGTGTGTTTCCTGAGGATAAGTTTACTAAACTTTACTCCGAATCCTCCATCCGTATTAAAGTCCGATTGCCTAATTATCACAGCCGTATGAGCTCGCTGGAAAACTAGGCTCTGACGTAAGCAATGTGCCAGCCAGCCATACCTGAAGCCAGGCATAGGACCACCTCTGTGGAGGTTCTTGGCAGCTACTGGAGGCCATGCAAGGTACCAACTCAGGGGAAGAATGACTGTGCTATTCATTTCTCCAGTGGAACTATCCTCATGTACCAACTGATTCTGCATATACATGAGCTCATCCACCTTGGAAATTGTTATTGTGGACAAAAGGATACTTTGTCTGAATGCAGAAGAATGAAGTATGTCTTCTTTACCTTGCAACAGCAAAGCGAGGATAGGACCTCCTGGGGCTTTAAGATCTTGCATTGTCCACCCCTTTAATTTAGAGAATTTTTATATACAGTGCCTTCCTATGCAACTGAACAGTTTCGTATGTGAAACTTGTCATGTTCAAATACCTTGAGTTCAAGCCCATATCTCTTATATCTTCCACATCACAGAGAAAATGGCTTTTTATATAATGCGTGCTTTATGAATGCCTTGTTAATCCACTGGAAGGCAGCAGTTGTAGAAAATGGTGTGTGCTGAGGAATAAAATGCTGATCCCACTTTGTCTCAAGGGAGAAGGACAGAAGTGTTGGGGGAAGGGCAAGACAGCTGACCAGCTCTGTCAGAAACAGGCATTGCATCTGACAGTCTTATATTCCCAGCAATTAATGCACACAAATGCAATGCGGAGTGGGGATTATCCTGTTTTCTGTCACTGCTTCAATGCTCATTCTTGCTCTTGATGAGGACACAGACATTCAGGAAGGATAAGTTAATTATCTGAGGCCAGATAATCACCAAACTGACAGAATTTAAAACCTGGATTTCTGGCTCCAAACCTCATGGCTTTGTTTTGTTTTGTTTTGTTTTGTTTTGTTTTGTTTTGTTTTTCCTACTAAAATGTTGCCTATTTGTTGTCTAATTATATCAAAGAGTCTGCACCAGACAATTAAAATCAAATTCTATTCTTCTCTGGTTTTACCTAGGTTAAGAGTGGGAGATGGTATAGTTCTATTGCTGGGTTTTAGGGTTTCTATCTTGTAATGAAGTCCTCCACAACCAACTGTACCTAAGGACTTCACACAGCTCCAGCCAGCCGGGGCTCAGAGACTTGCTTCCAAGGCCCGCTCTGTCTGGGAGGGCGCTAGCTATTGGATGAGGTTCAGGTCCTGGACAATGGAATTTGCTTTTGGATGGGTTTCAACTCCTGGATGATGGATTTTGCCAAGATAATGAGAACAGCTATTAAGACAGAGGACTTATTTTATCTGCCTCTTTGCCAGGGTTGAAGATGATTGTTGATCATTAAAACATGAGTCAAAACAGGGACAAGACATTGACCTAGGATCACGAAATCTTATCCATGAGAGTTGATCTGCTTATTAATACATCTGGTTTACACGAATTCTTTGGAAATGTCAGAAAGTCCTTGGAAACAGTGGGTGGTTTAATAAATTTGCTCAAAGATTAAGCTACATGTGATTAGATCCAAAGAGCAGAGCCAGCCTGGGGCAGGTCACATAGTCTCCTTACTTAAAAAAACGGGATTGCTAGGAGACCTACCATCCAATGTATGAAATTACGGCATTAGAGGCTCATTTGTTTGTGTTGAGTCTATCTTTTCCCATTACGTCTATTTTAAAATATAATTATCTTTGGAGAGACTGTACAGTAAGTTCCTTATAACATAATAAGGATGAGTTTGTCAAGACGTTTTCCCTGATTGGAGGGACAGTCTTTAATCCTCAATTGTAAAGTGGAGAAAGAAACTGGAGAAGCAGTGCCTATAGGTAGAATAACTGATTTCCCAGACCTTCTCACTTCATTTAGGGCAGTCCTTGGTAGTTGTTTGTATTTCTAGTGAAGTTAACAGCCTATCAGAGCAACCCCAAATGCAGTGCATGATAGCCATGGAGTATGGGCACAGCCTGGGGTAGGGCTGGGAAGAAATGTTTCTGGTCAAGCAGGCCTTTCAGCAGGTTCCCCCATCACCCCTGGGGCCAGATCCAGTGGACCTCAAAGGTATGTCTGCTGCCAAGTGGTAGATTTGTATCCAGGTACCATTAGTGAAGATAAAGATGGTTACACTAGGCTCTCATCTCCCATATCCTGGTGACTGATTCCCTCCTCCAGAGGGTAATATATCCTATTACATCACTTAGAAAATCTAAAGATAATAAAGATCACCCCAAATTAAACTAACCTTGGATACATTTTAAGAAAACTACAATTTTTCTTTTAATGTTCATTTACCTTTGAGAGAGAGAGAGAGGACATGCATGAGAGAGAGAGAGAGAGAGAGTGAGGGGTGCAGAGAGAAAGAGAGAGATTGAATCTCAAGCAGACTCTGAGTCCAGCCACTCTCAAACTCACCAACCTGTTGGATCATGATTTGAACCAAAATCAAGAGTCAGATGCCCAACCGACTAAGCCACCCAGGCACCACAAAACTGCATTTTTTTCAATAGCAGAATCACTTAATTTCAGAGCAGAAAAGAACCTCTGGGATTACTTGGTCTAACTGTTCTCATTTTGCAAATGAGGGAACCAGCAAAGTATTTCAACCTATAAGTTTCCTGATCTTTCAAAGAATGCACAAAAACTTTTCTCATTCCATTTTAAACTTCGTACAGAGAAAACAGACAAGAAAGGTAAAAGTTTGGCATATTCTAAGAAAAGCTTAATTAGAAAAAGTCATTATGCCTCTAACCACCATTTTATTTTTCTATAGGGAAAATCTTAATAAAAAAGGACTATACTGTTAGGTGCTCACTGTTAGGCATTTTAGAGAGACACTGACATGGAGGCCAAATGCATCTCAGTCTTTGTATTCGTTATTTGAGTCAGTCTCTTGAATCAAGCTTATTCAAAGTAAGAGATAGCATAACCTGATTTTGCTTAAGAAAACAAGGGCCTCATTTGGTAACAGTGGAAGAACCTATATTATCTTGTTCTGAACATCGCTCCCAGTAAAGAAAGAACTTGAGACCTACATCTGTCTCTATATCTAACTCTATATCTCCATAGTGTGTGTGTGTGTGTGTGTATATATATATATATATATATATATATATATATACACACACACATATATATATATATATACATATATATGGGAATGTGTGTGTGTGTATGTGTGTGTATCACAAACACATACATACACATACATAAAAATCCATGGCATAGAAATGGAGATTTCTGGGTTAACATGGTAGCAAATAAGCAATGCATAACAGGTTTGCTCACAACTTTCTATTTATATGCCATGTATGATACCATTATATCACAAAACAAAATTATAATTGTGTGTGGGGGGAGGGCCATCAATGCTGCAGTCTGGGTCAGGATAGGAAGGCTATATATGATAAAAAGATAACCTCAAAATTCCAGCGGTTTAACACAATAAAGATTTATTTCTTACTCATAAAAGAAATATGCAGAGTTCCCAGCCTGCTTTTGTGGCTACACCACCTTGGACACATGGCCTCCAAGATTTTAGTAGTGGAGGAAGAAAACACAGAAGTGACACAGCTCTAAACTGCTTTAGCCCAAAGCCCATGTCACTCTCACACATTGATCATTAGCTAGAATGAGTCACACAGGACAGACTCAGGTGCAAGAAGACTTGGAAATGATGGGCAACACATGGATATATGGTGAGTTTTACTATTTCTGCCACTAACCTTTTTTTTTTTAAGTTCATTTATTTTGAGAGAGAGAGAGAGAGAGAGAGAGAGAGCAGGGGAGGGGCAGAGACAGAGAGAGGAAGAGAGAGAGAAAGAGAGAGAATCCCAAGCAGACTCTGCACCATCAGCACAGAGCCCAACACGGGGCTCGATCTCATAAATTGTGAGATCATGACCTGAGCCAAAACCAAGAATTGGGAGCTTAACTGACTGAGCCATCCAGGCATCTTCCAGTAACCTTTTGACCACAGACTTGGAAGCTCAGAGATTATGATTCACCCCACTGATTATCCCTAACTCTGTTTTCATGAGCCCCACTAAACAACAAAACATGTAGTTCTTTTGTGATTCTTGTTGATGTCCATTGCTTATAAACCAAATTGTAAAATTAATCATCACAACATAACCTGTATTCACAACATTGGGAAAATATATAGGAAAGAATAATAAAAGTAGTTAAAAGCCTAGAATATATACATGGCACATCAAGAGATAAATACAGATAAGTGTTATGTTCCTATTTCTGCAGCTCTTCACAAGGCTGTCGTTGGTTTAATGCTTCTCTTTCTCTATTTCTTATTCTAAGTTCCTACCACCTTCAGCCAGCACCAAAGAAAGCTAGGGTTCTATACATGGTAGGGAGACCCAACACTTCATTCCCAGAATTTCTGAGACCCTTTTCCTATCTGTATGTTCTTACAGATGTCAATTAACTTTTCCTTTGCACCTGATGGCAGCAAGATTTGCTCCAGAGAATCACTCCTTTTCAGGGCATGATCTCCCTGCTGCCATTGTGTAGGGACAACCCTATTCCCCCTGGATAATGGAGATGAATCAGTGCAATCAACATGATAACCCTCTCTGTTCCATATTCATGGTATGGCATAAGGAGCTCTGAGTGGACAGATAGCAGTTTGCAACATTGAACTAAATGGAATATTTGTCATAACCCATAGAGATAGTATTAATTCATTATTTTTTAAAGTTTATTCATTTATTTTGAGAGAGAGAGATTGAGTTACTGTGTAAGTGGGGGCAGGGGCAGAGAGAGAGGGAGGGAGAGAGAATACCAAGCACTGCACTGACAAGTGCAGAGCCCAAAACAAGGCTCAAACTCACAAACTGTGACATCAAGACCTGAGCCGAGATCAACACTCAGACGCTCACCTGACTGAGCCAACCAGGTGCCCCTATTTACCCATTATAAACTAAGATATAAACCAGTAGAATTCAGGGTTGCAAGGAAAAGGAAATAAGTTTTTCAGGACTACTATGAGGTGTGTTATAATTTTCACCCTCCGGCTGGATAATCCTTCCATTCTGACTATGGAAGAAATTGGACAATGTATTGGCCACTGAAACTGAGCACACTGAAATCTGCAGGATGGTTCCCTAACCTTAAATATTCTCTTGTCCATTGTTTACTGATATTTCAGTGATACTTTCACTAAGAACAGTTGCTTCTAAGAAATAGGTGCACAGTAATATTCACAAATACTGTGCATCAGCTCACTGCATTACTTATTTCTCTGCAAACTTAGTTCCATAAATTTGGGGAGAGGGATTTATGAGTTCTGCTTGGGGTGTGGAGAACTAGACAGAATTTTACTTTTATCCTTACAACAAAAGCAAAACAAAAAGCCTGGCAGAGTATAATTTCATGACTTTCCTTAAATCCATCAGGAACCTGAGATTTCAAGGCAACCAACTAGGCTGAACTAGAAAGACAGGTGGCCCTAGAGAGATGAAACCAAGGAGAGAAGTACAACAGAATCTGTCTGAAACCATGAAAACCATGAGCAAATAATGAAGCGTAAGTAAAGTTGCTAAAAGAAAAAAGAAAAACATCAACCCAAAATTCTATCTGTAGGGAAAGTATCTTTCAAAAAATAAAGGAGAAATAAGGATTTTTCCCCAGGCCAATAATGGAGAGAATCCACTGCTGTCAGATCCACACTACAAAAAAATCTTTAAAAGAGCTTCCTTTAGGTAGATGATACCTGATAGAAATTTACATTCATGCAAACACATACAAAGTGTCAGACATGAAATAAAGATAATATTTATTTTTCATACTTTTAATTTCTCCAAAGGATCACTATCTAAAGCAATAATAGTAGCAATATATTTTACTTTTATAAAGGTAGTACTACTAAAGATAGATTTAGATTAAAGATGTAGATCATAAACTCTATGGCAAACACTAAAAATATTTTAAAGAGAAGTATAAATAAATTTAAAGAGCAGCATAATACTTGTTCTTGTTTTAAATGTAATCATAATGTAATAATTTAGCTGAATTAAGTCCATTAACTAAAGG
Organism: Panthera leo; assembly: GCF_018350215.1. Lineage (NCBI taxonomy): Eukaryota > Metazoa > Chordata > Mammalia > Carnivora > Felidae > Panthera > Panthera leo. Next base: position 7,644,656 of record NC_056696.1, on the reverse strand, counting down.
CAGAAGAGGATAAAACATAAAAGAATAAATAGAACAAATATTTAAAAACCTATTCGATGGTAGATTTTAATACAGCCATATAAATAATTATATCAACTACAAACAGTCTAAACACAACAAACTTAGAAACACCAATTAAAAGATTGTCATATTGGATTTTTAAAAAGGATAGCTCAAGTGATGTTGTCTACAAGAAACTCATTTGAAATATATGCATAGAGGGGCACCTGGGTGGCTCAGCTGGTTAAGTGTCTGACTGTTGATTTCAGCTCAAGTCATGATCTCACAGTTCTGTGAGTTAGAGCCCCACATCAGGCACAATGTAGACAGCAGAGCCTGCTTGGAATTTTCTCTCTCTCTTTCTCTGCCTCCCCCCACCCTCCCTCTCTTCTCAAAATAAATAAGTAAACATTTAAAAAAAGAAATATATGCAAATATAGGTTAAAAATAAAATGAGAGAAAAAACACTATAAATACCCCAATCAAATAAAGTTGGAGTAGCTGTATTAATATTTTTTATAATATTTTCAAAATAATAAAGAGTAAACTTCAGAGAAAGATACAATACCAGGGATAAAGAAGTTCATTACATAATAATAAAGAGGTCAACCCTCTATGAACAAGCACCGTTCCTCAATGTAACTAATGCCTAAAAGCAGAACATCAAAATACATGGAGCGAAAACAGATAGGACTGAAAGTGGAAACAGACAAATTCACAGATATACTTGGAGAGTTCATATGCCTCTCTCAGTGACTGACAGAACAGACACAAAGTCAGTAAGGATAAAGAAGACATTTATAGAACCATCCACCCAAGAAGCGTAGAATACATATTTTAAACCTCAACAAAATTAAAGGTATTGAAATTATTCAAAGTATGACCTCAGACCAGAACAGAAGTAACCTAGAAAGTAAAAGCAGAAAGGTATCTTAAAAATCCCCAAAATATTTGCAATGGAAGAGGGAACATTGTGACGGACCATGTAGATATTTAAAGAAAAATGTTACCAACAAATTTTTGCTCATAAATTCCACAACTTCTAAATTAAATATAATTTATAAATTCAACAATTTAAACAACATGGAACAATACCTTGAACGACAAAAACTACCAAAATTCACTCAGAAAGAAATAAAGAATCTTAAGAGTTCTCAATCTATACTTCTAAAAATGAATGTGATTTAAAATCTACTGACAAAATTCCAGGCTCAGCCAATTCACTAGTAATACAAATATTTAAGGGAAAAAATATAGACATTCTAAATAATATCTTCCAGAAACTAGACACAGGAACACCCCAAGTCATTTTATGAGGTCATCAGTACCCTAATACTAAAACCAGACAAAGAAATTTTGTCTTTGAAAACTACAGACCAATATCTCTAATAAACATAGATATAAAAATACCCAACAAAATTTTAGGAAATCAAATTGAACAACATATAAAAAGATAAAACATCACAACCAAATGGCTTTACCCCAGAAATACAAGGTTGGCTTTACATTTAAAATAATTCAATATAAATCCATTATATTAATGAGTTAAAAGAAATACATTATAAGGAAATTGAAAAAGAAACGGAGAAGCATTTGACAAAATTCAACATCCATTAATGATAAAAACTATCCATGGGAATGCAAGCTGGTGTAGCCACTCTGGAAAACAGTATGGAGGTTCCTCAAAAAACTAAAAATACAACTACCCTACAACCCAGCAATTGCACTACTCAGCATTTATCCAAGGGATACAGGTGTGCTGTTTTGAAGGGACACATGCACCCCCATGTTTATAGCAGCACTATCAACAATAGCCAAAGAATGAAAAGAACCCAAATGTCCATCGATGGATGAATGGATAAAGAAGATGTGGTATATATATATATATATATATATATATATATATATATATATATCACTTGATTTGCAAGTATCTATCTATCTATCTATCTATCTATATGTATATATATAATCAAAAAGAATGAAATCTTGCCATTTGCAACTACATGGATGGAACTGGAGGGTATTATGCTAAGTGAAATTAGTCAGTAAGAGAAGGACAAAAATCATATGATTTCACTCATATGAGGACTTTAAGAGACAACACAGATGAACATAAGGGGAGAGAAACAAAAATAATATAAAAATAGGGAGGGGGACAAAACAGAAGTGACTCATAAATATGGAGAAAAAACTGAGGGTTACAAGAGGGGTTGTGGGAGGGGGGATGGGCTAAATGGGTAAGGGGCATTAGGAATCTACTACTCCTGAAATCATTGTTGCACTATATGCTAACTAATTTGGATGTAATTTTAAAAAATAAAAAATAAAAATAAATGTTTATATAGAAATAAATAAAACTATCCACAATCCAGAAACAGAAGGGGATGTTTTTAACCTGATAAAAGACATAAAAAAAAGAAAGAAAGAAGAGACAGAGGAAGATGGTGGCGTAGGAGGATGCTGGGCTCACGGTGTCCTGCTGATCACTTAGATTCCACCCACACCTGCCTAAATAACCCAGAAAACCACCGGAAGACTAGCAGAATGGATTCTCCAGAGCCAAACGTAGATGAAAGGCCCACGGAAGAGGGTAGGAAGGGCACTGAGGCGGTGCCCACTACACAGACTGGTGGGAGGGAGCTGGGGCGCAGGGGCAGCCCACTGGCAAAGCAGAGCCCCCGAGTCTGGCTTGCAAAAGCGGAGGGGCTGGACGGAGAGTGTTCGGACAGCAAGCAGGGACTTAACATCTAGAAGGTTATAAGCTAACACCTCTGCTCAGAGACCGGGAGGGCTGGAGGACAACGGGAGGGAGAGTTGTTGAGCCCCGGATGACAGAGCTCAGCTTGGTGGGGAACAAAGGCGCTCGCCAGTGCCATCTCCCTCACCTATCCCCCAGCCAAAATCCCAAAGGGAACCAGTTCCTGTCAGGGAACTTGCTTGCACCACTCAAACACCCAACGCTGTGCTTCTGCGGATCCATCCCTCCGAGGCAGGTCTGACTCCCTCCCAGTGCCACAGGGCCCCTCCTGAAGTGGATCACCTAAGGAAAAGTGAGCTGAGCCTGCCCCTCCTGCCCCTGTGCACCTTGCCGATCCACCCCACCTAATACGTCAGATCCCCAGCACCACAAGCCTGGCAGTGCACAAGTAGCCCAGACAGGCCATGCCACCCCACAGTGAATCCACCCCTAGGAGAGGGAAAGAGAAGGCACACACCAGTCTGACTGTGGCCCCAGCGGTGGGCTGGGGGCAGATATCAAGTCTGACTGCGGCCCCGCCCACCAACGCAAGTTATTCAAGACAGCACAGGGGAAGTGCCCTGCAGTTCCTCACCACTCCAGGGACTATCCAAAATGATGAAACGGAAGAATTCCCCTCAAAAGAATCTCCAGGAAATAACGACAGCTAACCAACTGATCAAAAAGGATTTAAACAATATAACAGAAAGTGAATTTAGAATAATAGTCATAAAATTAATCACTGGGCTTGAAAACAGTATAGAAGACAGCAGAGAATCTATTGCTACAGAGATCAAGGGAATAAGGAACAGCCAGGAGGAGCTAAAAAAATGCTATAAATGAGCTCCAAATAAAATGGAGACAACCACAGCTCGGATTGAAGAGGCAGAGGAGAGAATAGGTGAACTAGAAGATAAAGTTATGGAAAAAGAGGAAGCTGAGAAAAAGAGAGATAAAAAAATCCAGGAGTATGAGGGGAAAATTAGAGAACTAAGTGATGCATGAAAGAGAAATAATCTACGCATAATTGGTATTCCAGAGGAGGAAGAGAGAGGGAAAGGTGCTGAAGGTGTACTTGAAGAAATAATAGCTGAGAACTTCCCTGATCTGGGGAAGGAAAAAGGCATTGAAATCCAAGAGGCAGAGAGAACTCCCTTCAGACATAACTTGAATCGATCTTCTGCACGACATATCATAGTGAAACTGGCAAAATACAAGGATAAAGAGAAAATTCTAAAAGCAGCTAGGGATAAACATGCTCTAACATATAAAGGGAGACCTATAAGACTAGTGACGGATCTCTCTACTGAAACTTGGCAGGCCAGAAAGGAATGGCAGGAGATCTTCAACGTGATGAACAGAAAAAAATATGCAGCCGAATATCCTTTATCCAGCAAGTCTGTCATTTAGAATAGAAGGAGAGATAAAGGTCTTCCCAAACAAACAAAAACTGAAGGAATTCGTCACCACTAAACCAGCCCTATAAGAGATCCTAAGGGGGATCCTGTGAGACAAAGTACCAGAGACATTGCTACAAGCATGAAACCTACGGACATCACAATGACTCTAAACCCATATCTTTCTATAATAACACTGAATGTAAATGGACTAAATGCGCCAACCAAAAGACATAGGGTATCAAAAGGGATAAAAAAACAAGACCCATCTATTTGCTGTCAAAAAGAGACTCATTTTAGACCTGAGGACACCTTCAGATCGAAAGTGAGGGGATGGAGAACTATTTATCATGCCACTGGAAGTCAAAAGAGAGCTGGAGTAACCATACTTATATCAGACAAACTAGACTTTAAATTAAAGGCTGTAATAAGAGATGAATAAGGGCATTATATAATAATTACAGGGTCTATCCATCAGGAAGAGCTAACAATTATAAATGTCTATGTGCCGAATACGGGAGCCCCCAAATATATAAAACAATTACTCACAAACATAAGCAACCTTATTGATAAGAATGTGGTAACTGCAGGGGACTTTAACACCCCACTTACAGCAATGGATAGATCATCTAGACACATGGTCAATAAAGAAACAAGGGCCCTGAATGATACATTGGATCAGATGGACTTCACAGATATATTTAGAACTCTGCATCCCAAAGCAACAGAATATACTTTCTTCTCGAGTGCACATGGAACATTCTCCAAGATAGATCACATACTGGGTCACAAAACAGCCCTTCATAAGTTTACAAGAATTGAGATCATACCATGCATACTTTCAGACCACAATGCTATGAAGCTTGAAATCAACCACAGGAAAAAGTCTGGAAAACTTCCAAAAGCATGAAGGTTAAAGAACACCCTACTAAAGAATGAATGGGTCAACCAGGCAATTAGAGAAGAAATTTAAAAATATATGGAAACAAACGAAAATGAAAATACAACCATCCAAACGCTTTGGGATGCAGTGAAGGCAGTCCTGAGAGGAAAATACATTGCAATCCAGGCCTATCTCAACAAACAAGAAAAATCCCAAATACAAAATCTAACAGCACACCTAAAGGAAATAGAAGCAGAACAACAAAGACACCCTAAACCCAGCAGAAGAAGAGAAATAATAAAGATCAGAGCAGAAATAAACAATATAGACTCTAAAAAAACTGTAGAGCAGATCAATGAAACCAAGAGTTGGTTTTTTGGAAAAATAAACAAAATTGATAAACCTCTAGCCAGGCTTCTCAAAAAGAAAAGGGAGATGACCCAAATAGATAAAATCATGAATGAAAATGGAATTAATACAACCAATCCCTCAGAAATACAAGCAATTATCAGGGAATACTATGAAAACCTATATGCCAACAATCTCGACAACCTGGAAGAAATGGACAAATTCTTAAACACCACACACTTCCAAAACTCAATCAGGAGGAAATAGAAAGCTTGAACAGACCCATAACCAGTGAAGAAATTGAATCAGTTATCAAAAACCTCCCAACAAATAAGAGTCCAGGACCAGATGGCTTCCCAGGGGAGTTCTACCAGACATTTAAAGCAGAGATAATACCTATCCTTCTCAAGCTATTCCAAAAAATTGAAAGGGAAGGAAAACTTCCAGACTCATTCTATGAAGCCAGTATTACTTTGATTCCTAAACCAGACAGAGACCCAGGAAAAAAAGAGAACTATAGGCCAATTTCCCTGATGAATGTGGATGCAAAAATTCTCAATAAGATACTAGCAAATCGAATTCAACAGCTTATAAAAAGAATTATTCACCATGATCAAGTGGGATTCATTCCTGGGATGCAGGCTGGTTCAACATTCACAAATCAATCAACGTGATACATCACATTAATAAAAGAAAAGATAAGAACCATATGATCCTGTCAATCGATGCAGAAAAAGCATTTGACAAAATGCAGCAACCTTTCTTAATAAAAACCCTCGAGAAAGTCAGGATAGAAGGAACATACTTAAACATCATAAAAGCCATTTATGAAAAGCCCACAGCTAACATCATCTTCAATGGGGAAAAACTGAGAGCTTTTTCCCTGAGATCAGGAACACGACAGGGATGCCCACTCTCACCGCTGTTGTTTAACATAGTGTTGGAAGTGCTAGCCATCAGCAATCAGACAACAAAAGGAAATCAAAGGCATCAAAATTGGCAAAGATGAAGTCAAGCTTTCACTTTTTGCAGATGACATGATATTATACATGGAAAATCCGGTAGATTCCACCAAAAGTCTGCTAGAACTGATACGTGAATTCAGCAAAGTCGCAGGATAAAAAATCAATGTACAGAAATCAGTTGCATTCTTATACACTAATAATGAAGCAACAGAAAGACAAAGAAACTGATCCCATTCACAATTGCACCAAGAAGCATAAAATACCTAGGAATAAATCTAACCAAAGATGTACAAGATCTGTATGCTGAAAACTATAGAAAGCTTATGAAGGAAATTGAAGAAGATATAAAGAAATGGAAAAATATTCCATGCTCATGGGTTGGAAGAATAACTATTGTCAAAATGTCAACACTACCCAAAGCTATCTACACATTCAATGCAATCCCAATCAAAATTGCACCAGCTTTCTTCTTGAAGCTAGAACAAGCAATCCTAAAATTCCTATGGAACCACAAAAGGCCCCAAATAGCCAAAGTAATTTTGAAGAAGAAGATCAAAGCAGGAGGCATCACAATCCCAGACTTTAGCCTCTGCTACAAAGCTGTAATCATCAACACAGCATGGTATTGGCATAAAAACAGACACATAGACCAATGGAATAGAATAGAAACCCCAGAACTAGACCCACAAAAGTATGGCCAACTCATCTTTGACAAAGCAGGAAAGAACATCCAATGGAAAAAAGACAGTCTCTTTAACAAATGGTGCTGGGAGAACTGGACAGCAACATACAGAAAAATGAAAGTAGACCACTTTCTTACACCATTCACAAAAGCCAACTCAAAATGGATAAAGGACCTGAATGTGAGACAGGAAACCATCAAAACCCTAGAGAAGAAAACAGGAAAAGACCTCTCTGACCTCAGCCGTAGCGATTTCTTACTTGACACATCCCCAAAGGCAAGGGAATTAAAAGCAAAAATGAACTATTAGGACCTCATGAAGACAAAAAGCTTCTGCACAGCAAAGGAAACAATCAACAAAACTAAAAGGCAACCAATGGAATGGGAAAAGATATTTGCAAATGACATATCGGACAAAGGGCTAGTATCCAAAATCTATAAAGAGCTCACCAAACTCCACACCTGAAAAACAAATAATCCAGTGAAGAAATGGGCAGAAAACATGAATAGACACTTCTCTAAAGAAGACATCTGGATGGCCAACAGGCACATGAAAAGATGTTCAATGTCACTCCTCATCAGGGAAATACAAATCAAAACCACACTCAGATATCACCTCACGCCAGTCAGAGTGGCCAAAATGAACAAATCAGGAGACTATAGATGCTGGAGAGGATGTGGAGAAACGGGAACCCTCTTGCACTGTTGGTGGGAATGCAAATTGGTGCAGCCACTCTGGAAAGCGGTGTGGAAGTTCCTCAAAAAATTAAAAAAAGGCCTACCCTATGACCCAGCAGTAGCACTGCTAGGAATTTACCCAAAGGATACAGGAGTACTGATGCATAGGGGCACTTGTACCCCAATGTTTATAGCAGCACTTTCAACAATAGCCAAATTATGGAAAGAGCCTAAATGCCCATCAACTGATGAATGGATAAAGAAATTGTAGTTTATATACACAATGGAGTATTACGTGGCAATGAGAAAGAATGAAATATGGCCCTTTGTAGCAACACGGATGGAACTGGAGAGTGTGATGCTAAGTGAAATAAGCCACACAGAGAAAGACAGATACCATACGTTTTCACTCTTATGTGGATCCTGAGAAACTTAACAGGAACCCATGGGGGAGGGGAAGGAAAAAAGAAAAAAAAAAGAGGTTAGAGTGGGAGAGAGCCAAAGCCTAAGAGACTGAGAGCAAACTGAGGGCTGATGGGGGGTGAGGGGGAGGGGAGGGTGGGTGATGGGTATTGAAGAGGGCATCTTTTGGGATGAGGACTGGGTGTTGTATGGAAACCAATTTGACAATAAATTACATATTTTTTTAAAAGTAAATAAATGTTAAAAAATAAAAGAAAGAAAGAGAAAGAAAGAAAGAAACCCTACAGCTAACATCATTCTTATGGTAAAGACTGAATGGTTTTACCCTTAGATCAGCAACAAGGCAAAAATACCCTTTCTCACCACTTCTATCCATCAATATATTGGAAATGCAATAAAGCAAGACAAATAAATAAAACATAGATTGGAAAGGAAGAAACAAAAATGTTTGAATTCAAAAATTGGCTATGTAGAACATCCATCCCTAGTCATGCTCAAAATTATCCCAGAGTCAGTCCTGAGTTAAACAAGTGAATTCAGCAATGTTACAGGATGCAAGATCAATTCAATACAAAAAAGTGAACAATATTCCTATTTACCAGAAATGAACAATAAGAATCTGAAAAAAATTAAGTGCCATTTTCAGTAGCACCAAAAAGAAGGAAAAAGAGGAGTTGGTGAGGAAGAGAGAGAGGAGGAGGAGGAGGGAAAGAAGAAGAGAGACAAGAGAGGAAGGAGAGGGAGGAGGAGGTGAAGGAGGACCACCACCATCACCATTTCCAACTTAGGAAACAAGGAAGACGTAAATAAATGGAAACATACATCATGTAAATAATTGGAAGACTCACTTTCTCCCCACATTGGACTACAGATATTACACACACTCATTCAAAATCCCAGAAGGATTTACCATAGATATCAACAAGCTGATTCTCAAATTTTTATGGAAAGGTAAAGGACCTAGAACTCCTAGGAATTTTGTATTTGATAAATATATGTAACCAAATCCCAAAAGCCTCTCTTTATCCTACAAGAGAGGAATGAGACTGAACTAAAAATTCTGAAGCATTTTACATCTTAGAACGGCAGGTCTCAAAGTGTGGTCCCTGGACCCCTGGTGATGCCCACAATCCTACCACTTCCATAGTAATACTAAAACACTGTTTGCTTTTCATGCTGTGTAACAAAATGGGAGCTGTACATCAAGGACTTCTGCTGTGCACTGGGGTTTCATAGCTGCCTCACATAAAAGCACTAGGGTAACTGCTCACCTTGTGAGCACATCTACCCACTGTTCACCCTGAACACTGTTTTTACTTGAATGAAAAACTTACAGCAGCAGGCATACTATGGTTGCGCTGACTTGGATGTTTGACAGGCATGTTCTTGAAAATAAACAAAGCGAGCCAAGGACTTCGAAGAAAACAAAGACCAAAATTCAACTTCTTGAGTTAAAGCACTGTCTTTGGTCATTCCCCATGGGTCACAAATACAGCTTTGTATGTTAAAGAGCTAAAAGGCAGCATCAAAGAAGACACCTTTACCTCTGAAAAATTAAAATCTACCACAAAATATACCATTTTTGTTGTTGTTGTTGTTGTTGTTAAAGATTGAAGACCATGGAAAAGCCACTTGAAATAATTTACTACTAAGTGTCTTAAAGATCTTGAAGCTCACTTGCTGGGCCTGCACATGACCTGGAGAAGGTTTTAACCCCAGAAGAAGTTCAAGGTAAGTTATTTTCTCTCATATCTGCCAAAAAAAAAAAAAAAAAAAAAAAAAAAAAAAAAACCATCAGCCAACGAAGAATGTTGGTATTTTGGTTGGCTTCCGACTTAATTTCAATTATCTTTTACTGTCTTTTCTTGGATGAGACCATGATTTTGTGCAAGCGGACCGTGGAGGTTTGCTGATAATGAAAATTACTAACTGGCAGCTTCAGCATCTTTCCTGACAAAGGCGTTTCCTTGGTCCCAGCCTCATGAGTTAGAGAGACAACTGCGGAGAACCCTGGTCCTGGGTATCACCCAAATTTACAAAGTGACAGCAAGAAGCATCACAGCCCTCCAACTGTGTGAGGAAAAGGTACAAGGTGTCATTTCTTAGATCTTCTGTTAGTCCAGCTTCAGGGGGGTTTGGGCAGGATGCGATTGGCTGGGATGGAAGAAATTCAGTTTGTCAAAAGTAATTACAGTTGATCCTTGAACAATGCAGGGCTTTGGGGAGACAACCCCCACACAATTGAAAATTGCATCTACCTTTCGAGTCCCCAAAACTTCACTACTAATAGCTTACCATTGACCAGAAGCCTTACCAGTAACATAAAGTGGATTAACACATATTTTCTATGTTAAATGTATTAAATGCCACATTCTCACAATGTATTATACTAGAAAAAAGTGTTATTAGGAAAATCGTATGGAAGAGAAAATACACTTAGAGTACTTTGCTGTAAAAACTGCATGTAGGTAATGCGCCTAACCCCCCAATCTGTGTCTTGCTTCACCAGTGTTTGGCTGGAACAGACCCAGGAGCGCCCCTTCTTCCAGTCTCCAACCTCTTTTCCAGTAATTACCTTCAGAACCACCATCTCAGCCACCCTCTGCCTTTCAGGACCAGCCCACACCGTTTTTTGAACTTTGCTCCTTGTTGCTCATGCGCTCTCAGAGTCATCAGAATTATTCCACCAAGGTGGAGGCTGCCATCAACCAGCTGGCAAGCCTGCCTCTCTCTGGGCTTCTATTTCCCACAAGGACATGTGTTCTGCAGGCCGTGGGCCACTTCTTCCCCGGGTGATTAAGGAGAAGCGCGAGAGCGCCCTGCGTCTCCTGAAGATGTAAACCGGTGGGAGACCTCGTCTTCTCCCCCGGGTGCAGAAGCCTCCTCAAGATGCGTGGGTAAAACCCCGGAGGCCACGGAAGCCCTATGGTCCTGGAGAAGAACCCAAACCAGTCTCTTTTGGATCTGCATGCCTGGGGTTCTGCCCACAAAGACGTCCATCTCTGGGACTTCCTGGAGAGCCACTTCCGGGATAAGCAGGTGAAACTCAACAGGAAGTCGGGCGACCACCTGCCGCACCTGTGCAGGCTGGCCAGCCCCACCCTAGGCTGGGCTGCGCAGGTGTCTGTTAAGAGGCTCACCTCTGAGCTTCGGTAGCCCAGCAGACCCCTGGTGTTGGGGATTGTGCCTGAGTCTCTCCCTGAAGCCAGTAGGCAGCTTTTTAACCACCCCGGAGCCGCTCTCAAGTCCTGGACCAAATGGAAACGGTAACTCCTTTTTCAGGAAAAAAAAATTTTCTGCGTGTAAGTGGACCCAGGAAGTTCAAGAGTCAACTGTATAATTAAACTAAAGCCTATACAAATCTGAGCTCACTTTTCTTCCTTATGTGAAGAAGGACGTGTGAATGTGCACACTTGGGGAGACAGAAGAAATGGGCAATTGAAGAACATTTCTGCCTCTTCTTTCAAAGTCAGATCTTTACAGTCCATCCTCAGAATGAATAACTAGAATTTTTATTCCTAACATTTGCGACTTTTTTCATATGTGATATCTCATTTGTGGAGACCTTTCACCAATTTGTTGAATTCCTAATCCTCCTCAAGGATCAGCTCCCGTCTCCTTCCCAGGAAGCCTTCCCTGGCCCCCCAAAGCAAGTCACATCCCCTTCTGCAGCCCTCACAGGACCCTGTACTTTGCCTTCAGAGAACATAGAGTATTTCTCATGAAGCAATTAATTCTGTAAATGTGCTGCTTAATGTCTGACTCTCTGACAGAATATGATTACAGGAGGGCAAGGACACTGTCTCATTTACTACTGAATCCAAATATCTTGCACATAATACACACTTCATAAATATTTAGTAGAATCTTGAATGTGAATCCAGCCTCTCAATGAAATTAAATACTGTACATAAAACATTTAGCCCACAGACTGGAATATAGTGAACCCTTAAGAAATGTTTACTTATTGCATCCTTGAGCCTGTATCAACCCTGGGGAGGTAGGGCTGATATTATATAAAATTCTCAACTTTGTAAAAGCTTTTATTTATTTATTTTGAAAGAGAGAGAAGGAGAGAGACAGAGAGAGTGTGTGAAAGAGAGAATTCCAAGCAGGCTCTGCACTATCAGCATGGAGCCCAATGAGGGGCTTGAACTCACAAACTGTGAGATCACGACCTGAGCTGAAACCAAAAGCCGGATGCTCAACCAAATAAGCCATCCAGGCAGTCCTAAGGTTCTCAATTTGCAAGTAAGGAAATATACTTGGAGGTCATGGGACTTTCCCAAGACCTATTACTTGTAATAACTGAGGCCGAATGGAGATTGATCCCAACCCCATGTTCTTTCTAATGAACAAGCTCTGATGAGAGTTCACCTGGGATTCTGGAGGAGCCCATGCTTCTGAAACATCTACCAAATGGGGAAAATCCATCCCAAGTGTCTTCAGTGTCTGGTCCACAAATGGCTTATCAAAGCAACTATGTTTCTTCATTATTGTAGCAGAGGCTGCTATTTCCCACCCAACATCCATTCTCTTGTCTTCAAGTAGGTCTACAAGTTTCTATCCAGATATCAGTGTACTCCTATGGAAAATATATTTATCTCAGTCCCCTTGCACCAAGGGGAAGCTATTTCATTAAGTTCTGATAATGAGGTATTAGTGTAAGTGATGTGCGTGTTTTCCCGGAAAGCTACTTAAAGAGAGCTTCTTCCCTAGGAAGAGTCCCTTTTGTCCCAACCTGCGGGCATGGTGACCAGTGCCCCAGCGGCCCTTTTGAACAATGAGGTGCCTTGAGGTTGGGAATGATGTGCTAAGAGTGATGTAACAGCACTAAAGTGACTGTTGACTAACCATCCCTGACTTTGGATCCACAGTACCAGCCTTTTGTATGTGAGAGAAATACACGTCTTAGCTCATTTAAACTTCTGTTATTATTTTTTATGCAGCCAAATATAATCTTAACTTATATGATCATTTACAAAGCTTAGAGGAAAAGTGATAGTTGCATTTATTGTTAGTTTTAAAAAAATGTTTTATTTATTTATTTATTTATTTTGAGAGAGAGAAGTGTGTGCGCAAGCAGGAGAGGGGCAGAGAGAATCCCAAGCAGGCTCCATGCTATCAGTGCAGAGCCTGATACAGGGCTTGATCTCATGACCCTGGGATGACCACGTGAGCCAAAATCAAGAGTTGGACATTTAAGGGGCACCTGGGTGGCTCAGCCAGTTGAGCATCTGACTTCGGCTCAGGTCATGATCTCATGGCTCGTGAGTTAGAGCCCTGCGTCGGGTTCTGTGCTGACAGCTCAGAACCTGAAGCCTCCTTCTGATTCTGTGTCTCCCTCTCTCTCTGACCTTCCCTTCTAGTGTTCTGTCTCTCTCTCTCTCTCTCTAAAATAAATAAACGTTAAAAAAAAAGAGTTGGACATTTAACTGAACCACCCAGGTGCCCCTATTGTTACTTTTTTGTTCCTCCAAGCAAGAACCTGAGAAAAATTTTATGAAATTTTTATGAATTTTCAGCTTTATTGAGGTATAACTGATAAGTGGTAATATATTTAAGGTGTGCATCATGATGATGTATATATATATATATATATATGATATATGTATGTGTATATATATATATATATATATATATATATATATATATACACATATACACATTGTGAAAGGATCTAGTTAATCCCATCTAGGTAATTCTTACATCCATCACCTTATGTTGTTTTATTTCTTTTTTGCTTATTTACTTTTTTGGTGAGAACATTTAAATTCTCTTTTAGCAAATTTCAATTATACAATATAGTGTTATCAACTATAGTAGTTACGCTATACATTAGATCCTAGGACTTTATTCTTCTTATAGCTGAAAGTTTGTACACTTTTACCAACCTCACCCTGTTTACTCAACCCCAACCCTGGGCAACCACTTTTCTATTCTTTGTTTCTATGAGTTTGATGTGTGTGTATATATATATATATATACATATATACATATATATACATATATATATGTACATACATATATATATGTATACACATATATATATACATATATATGTATATATATATATGTGTATATATATAGAGAGAGAGTCATGTTATGTTATTTGTTTTATTTTATTTTGTTTTATTTTGTTTTATTTTATTTTATTTTATTTTATTTTAGAGAGAGAGAGTGCTCACAAATGGGGAAAAGAAGCAGAGGGAGAGAGAATATTAAGCAGGCTCCATGCTATGCTTGGGGCGCAATCCCACGACCCTGACATCATGACCTGAACTGAAAACAAAAGTCTGACACTCAACCAACTGAGCCACCCAGGCATCCCTGAAGCATATATATATTTTTAGAGCCCACATATTAGTGATACCATGTGTTATTTGGTCTTTCTCTGTCTGGCTGGTTTCAGTTAGCATAATGCCCTTAAGATGCATGCATGTTGTCACACATAGAAGGATTTTCTTCTTTCCCGTGGCTGAAAAATATTCAAGCATGTGTGTGTGTGTGTGTGTGTGTATGTGTGTGTGTCAAACACCTTCTTTAACCACACATACACTGACAGATACTTAGATTGCTACCATATCTTGGTTGTGAATAATGGTGCAGTGAACATGGAAAGGCAGATATCTCTTCAATATTCTGTTTTCATTTCTTTTCAATATATGCCCAGAAGTGAGATTGCTGAACCATATGGTAGTTCTCCTTTTAATCATCTGAGGAACCTCCCTACTGTTTTCCACATGGCTGCACCAATTTGCATTCCCACCAACAGTGCACAAGTGTTCCCTTTTCTCTACATCCTTGCTAACACTTATTATTGCTTATCTTTTTGATGACAGCCTTTCTAACATTCGTGAGGTGATGTTGCATTGTGGTTTTGATTTTCATTTCCCTGATGATTCGTGATGCTGAACACCTTTTCATATACTTCTTGGCCATCTGTATGGCTCAGATTCTCTACCCATTATTTTATTTTATTTTGTTTCATTATTTTTTAATGTTTTATTTATTTTGAGAGAGAGAGAGAGAGAGCATGAACAGGGGAGAGGCACAGAGAGAGGGAGGCAGAGAGAGAATCCCAAGCAGGCTCTGCATTGTCAGCACAGCACAGAGCCACATGGGGCTTAAACCCACAAACCATAAGATCATGACCTGAGCCAAAATCAAGAGTAGGACGCTTAACTGACTGAGCCACCCAGGTGCCCCTACCTATCATTTTCATCAGATCGTCTGGGTTTGTGTTGTTTTGTTTTGTCATTGAATTATATGAGCTTTTTATATATTCTGGGTATTAATCCTTTATCAGATACATGATTTATAAATATTTTATCCCACTTGATGGGTTACCTTTTCATTTTGTTAGTAGTTTTATTCATTGTGCATGAGTATTTTAGTTTATGCAATGCTACTTGTTCATTTTGGCTTTTGTTGCTTTGCTTTTGGTATCAAATCCAAAAAATCATCACCAAAAAATCACTGCTGAGATGGATGTCAAGGAGCTTATCATCTTTGTTTTCCTTCTAAGAGTTTTACAGTTTCAGGCCTTACATCCAATATGTTAATCCCTTCTGAGTTAGTTTTTGTGTATGGTATATGATAGTGGTCCAGGTTCATTCTCTTGCATATGTATGTAGCTTCTGGCTTTCCCAGCATCATTTGTAAAAGAGACTATTCCCATTTTGTATTCTTGGCTCCTTTGTCACAAATCAAACCCTATAGGCATGGGTTTTCTTCTGGGCTCTCTATTTCATTCTGTGGACCTATGTGTATCTTTTTATGCAAATACCACTGATTGACTACTATAGTTTTATAATATATTGTGAAATCATGAATTTTAATGCCTCCAGCTTTGTTTTCTCTCAAGATTGCTTTGGACATTCAAGGTCTTTTTTGGTTCCATACAAATATTAGGATTATCTTTTCTATTTCTGTGAAAAATGTCATTGGAATTTTGATAGAGATTACTTGTTTGAGTCCTCTCTCTTTTTTCTTATTAAGTATAGCTAAAGTTTTGTCTATTTTATTTATAATTTCAAAACCCAGTTCTTAGTTTCATTAATCTTTTCTATTGTCTCTTTGGTCTCTATTTCATTCATTTCTGCTCTGAGCTTTGTTATTTCACTTCTTTGCTAACTTTGGGCTTCATTTGTTCTTGCTTTTCTAGTTCCTTAGGGTGTAAATTTAGGTTGTCTATTCGATATTTTTCATTTTTCTTAATGTAGGCCCTTCACACTATAAACTGATCTTTTTCTCCCCTCGATCTAGTCTGCTGTTAATCCCTTCTGTTGAATTTTTCAGTACAGTTATTGTATTTTTCAGCTCTGTGGTTTGTTTGGTACTTTCTGATAATTTTTTGTTGAAATTCCCACTTTGTTCATGCATTGTTCTCCTGACCTTGGTGAACGTCTTTATGATCATTATTTTGAACTCTTTATTAGATATATCATTTATATCTGCTTCATTGAGATCTGTTTCTGCAGTTCTATCTTGTTCTTTTGTTTGAAACCTATTCCTCTGTTTCTTCATTTTCCTTGCTTGCCTCTCTCCATTGATTTCTGTGCACTAGATAAAAACAACCACCTCTGCTAGTCTTGACTGAGTGGTAGTTTCATGTAGGGGATACGCATCACCCATCAACCTGACTAAGCTCTTGGTTGATTCTGAAACCTTTGTGATTGTCTACAATGCCTTGTTTGTTCTTAGTGGTCCCCCATTGTTAAGGATGTGCCAAGACCTGTCAGTGTCCCAAAGGAGAGGAACACAGTCAGAACCTATGTGCAGGATGACTAGAAGCAAACCCTCAGGCAGTATCTGGGAGAGAATGTAGTTAGGATTCTTCCAAGGAGAAACTAGACATGGGCATTTTTGCCTTCTTCTTCCATACTGGGCCCAGGTGTATAGCTACATTGGGTGTTCCTGTGTCTGTTTAGTACTCATTCTTAGTTTGCTAAAATGCTGTGGGACTTGGAAACACAAGCTCCATTTGCTGTCAGAGCCAGGCAATCGAAGGGCCCATCCCTTCAGTGGCAGCTACAAAAGTTGAGGTGCCATATGTGCATACAAGCTCCTTCCAGAGAGACACTGGCAATTTGCAGTGGGCTAGAGGAAGAAGGCTGAGGTGGTGTCTGTTGGCTTTCCCTTTCCCTGGAGAAGATTACAGTCAACCCCTAGATGTGTGCTAAATTAGAAGCTTGATATAGGTAGTACCTGTCAAAATTTATAACTAGTTACCTTTCAAGAAAAAGCTGGGAGATTGGTGGTTTCTGCCTCCACCCCCTACATTGAGGCCCTGAGGCATTGCCATACCAAGATCTCGTGAGCCAGTTGAAAACTGGTTTTGTTTGTTTGTTTGCTATAGTTTTGTGGATCTTGTGAATGCAAGCGCTGTTGGCTTTCAGAGCTAGGTGTTTGGGGGTCCCACCCCTTAGGTGGGAGTCTTCGAAGTTAGGATGCCAGATGTGCAGTCCAAATCTTTGCTCCTAAGGGGGAAGCTGGGAATGAGAGTTCCCTCCTGATTGTATGGCACTCTGCCTGGGATGCACTTCATGGTGAAAGTGTGTCTCAGTCTTTCCTACCTTTTTATGTGAATATTTTTTCATTTGCCTGATGTGTATGAGTCAATGTGTAGTTTCTGACTTTCTCGCAGAGGAAATCGCTCTGTGTGTAGCTGTAAACTCAGTGTGTCCATGGGAGCAGGGGAGTTAAAGAGCCTCTAATGTCACTATCTTGGACTGGAACCATAAAATGTATTTAAATCAATATCTTGATATTTTGAATTGCAAATATTTCAACATGTCAGCATCACTAAGTCTGTGTGAAGTATGCTATTTCAGAACTCATTAGAGTAAGATTTATGAGATAATTTGGGGTCATATTTGTCTGTTTCAAGCTTTTAATCAGCTCTATTTTTTGGAAAAGATTCTTTAGTGGAATAGTAAGAATGTTGCAGCAGTTTCTTCATTTGTGAAAGTTATGAATATAGAATTTGAAAACAAGGAGGTGCCTTAAAAATCACTTATTCATCTTTATTTTACAGATTAAAGAACTGAGGTGGGGTACCTGGGTGGCTCAGTTAGTTAAGTGTCTGACTCTTGATTTTAGCTCAGGTCATGATCTCACCATTGTGGGATAGAACCCTGTGTTGGACTCCACACTGATGGAGCCTGCGTGGGATTGTTTCTTTCTCTCTCTCTCTCTCAATCTGTTCCTCCCCACCCCACCCCAACTCTCTCTCTCAAAATAAATAAATAAACTTATAAAAAATGAAATAAAATACTGAGGAATAATTGTTATAAAGAACTTTCTACTACTTTTTCCCAGCTTTACCTTGCCCTCTTCCCAATCTACAAATACACAAACAAGGAAAAGCTGCTAACTTAACTGATCAAGAATCCAAGTCATTGATATAACCCCTTCACTAGTGGCTGGTATCATTGGCATTAATGGCCACTGTGAACTCTGACTCAGTGGGGCAGGTCAAGAGCCTATATCTTCCATTCTCTTCTTTGAACTTCTTTTTCCAGTGAGGTTTTGTGTTAGTAAACTTGGAACCTGCGTTTAACTTTTGGGTGGTATGCTCTGCATGTGTGCCTGTCTGTTGGTTGTGTGATGGCCTTCTCTACCATGGGATGCTGAAGGTAGTAAGATCCCAAAGTCTCCATTCAGGCTTGGGGCAATCAGATGGTGCCCATGTAGGCCTTAAATTTTATCCTGTAACCCACCTTTTACCATCAGAAGTTTGGGGCACTGGCTTAGCACCTTACTCTCATTTGGTTGCTGTTCCTGGGTGATATAACTCCTAAGGCAGAAGGATGGCAGTTGGGGTGGCATGGAGTAACAATTACTAGCTGGGCAGGGAGGGGGGCATGGAGTAACAATTACTAGCTGGCCAAGGTCTGGGCCATTCAGGGTCTCTAATCTCAATACCATGAAACATTTTCAATACTCTAGTGTCACCTCAAGAATTGCAGTCAACTCATCTGACTGCACGATATCCATCATTTGAACAGGTCAGTCTAAACCAATGTGACTGAAATAGAGTCATCTTTTTTTAAACATTGTGTATTTTCCTCTTCCTACTCAACGCCATTCACCAATAATGCAGAGATGAGTTAGCAAACTTAGCCAGACTCAACGACTCTTTTCCATATTCACCACTTTCCTTCCTCATCTCACATTTCCTCTCTCCCATTCGTGTTTCTTTATTCTGTTCTTTGTTCTCCTTGTTCATGTCTCAGGCCTTCCATTGCACTCCAGCTAAAGTCCCCTGAGCTCATCTCATTGCTGGGCCTCAGTAGACACTCATGAAGCATCAGAACCAACTACCTATGGTCCCCACCTCACCACCTTTCTGTCCCTGTCTCTGAGTCAAAACACCTAAGCCCTGACTACCATGTTGCCGCCGCCCCATCACAATGACTCAGAGCACAGTTAAGCTATTACAGAGACGGGCAGGGATCAAACGGTCATCCAGGCCAACGTTTTAACCCTCTGCATGCAGGAGGTATTTCTAAATAATCTACATCAGGGGTAGGCAACCTTTTATTTATAAAGAACCAAACAATAAATATTTCAGGTTCTGCATGCCATTCAGTCTCTGTCTCACATACTCAACTCTGGCATTTGAGCAAGAAAGCAGCTGTAGACAATATGTAAATGATAGAACATGGCTGTGTTCCAATAAAACTTTGTTTATGGATGCCGAAATTTGACTTTCATATAATTTACACAAATGTCACAAAATGTTCTTCTTTTGTTTGTTTGGGTTTCTTTTTCATTTAAAACCATTATAAATTATAAAAACCTTTTTTGAGAGACAAAGAGAGAGAGAGCCAGGAAGAGGGCCAGAGGGGGAAAGAGAAAGAGAGAGAGAGAAAGACAGAAAGAGAGAGAGAGAAAATCTTAAGCAGGTTCCATGCTCAGTGCAGAGCCCAACACAGGGCTCGATTCCATGACCCTGGGATCATGACCTGAACTGAAATCAAGAGTCGGACACTCAACCAACTGTTGAGTGCCCCTATAAAAGACACCCCTATAAAAACCTTTCTTATCTTGCACGCTGTACATAAACAGGGCCAGATTCAGCCCATAGGCCATAGTTTGTTGATGTGATATCCTTTGCTAGTGTCTTTGAATGCATTTTTCCTTTTTTGCTGATAAATCTACTTCTATAAAGTCACCCATCTTGTTGCTACCTTTTTACTCATGCTGTATTATCAAATAATTAAATAGCTTTATAAGCCAGTTCAAATCAATTCTAAAAGAAAAGGGAGAATAAATAAAGTAATATATAGATTGATTTTGGAAAGAAGAATTACTAAATTTAAAGTCTCATCATGTAAATATTTATCTTGAGGGTTTCCATCAACAGAATTGAGGGACACATTGGTCATAGCACACTATTGGCTTGCTCCCTACTATGCTAATCCCAGTGTTATTCCTTTAGTTTTCTTTCAAAACGTTATTTAATTTTTGACATGTCAAAATCATTATGGGATTCAATATATATCTCTCTTTTCACCTTCTTCCTAGTAATAAAGAAATGCTAAAGCAGTGCTCAGAGTTCTTTGAAAAAATTGCCCTTGGAAACTGATTATCTGGTAGAATATTGGCATCTGCTAGGAATATTTCTCAAGGCCTTCAAATATCCCAAGTACATAAATACCACTAGAGCATATATTTTCCCATAAAATTAAATAGCTTAAAAATCTGACTGCTTTCAATCCTTTATAAATAATAAATATAGGACCAAAGTCACTTATAAGACTATTTACTCCTTTCGTGAGAGACACTGTGAACATAAAAAAGGAGAAAAAAAAAATCAAAAGTGAATGCTGACTTTCTGGATGGGTCCACTTGCCAGCTAAGTGACTCAATTCTACAGAGCAGCCTAGCAGAAAACATTACTCAAGTTAATGTCCTAACAAAATTATGAGTTAGGTCATTTCATGAATCTTTGAGGACCATGGTGAAATTGCTGATGTTAAATCTGTGAATGCTAAGGTTCTGCTTTATCTGAGTAACCAGAAAAGAGCCAATTCCTATAATTGGTTAAGATATCGAGCTGTGGATATGATGTAAAATCAATTTTAAGTGATTTTAAGAGTCATACGAAGATGAAATGGGCAGCCCGGGGGACCATGTGAGCTTCTCCCCAAGGCACTGACCACCTGATGGAAGGAAGAATGGAGGATCCAGGAGCCAGAGGGGTTGGATTAGACAAAGAGCTTCTCAAATATTCTTAGGATAGCAAACCCCTTCATCTAAAACCTTCTTGGTGAAATACTTGGGATAGACCAGGATTTATAAAACAACAGACTAGGTGGCCTATGAAAGCCCTTCTAAATCTAAGATTTTATGACTGATATTAGTTAGCTGTAAATAGATTTTTTAAATTTTTTAATGTTCATTTATTTATTTTGAGAAAGAGAGAGAGCAAGTGAGGGAAAGGTAGAGAGAGAGAGAGAAAGAGAGAATCCCAAGCAGACTCCACATTGTCAGTGCAGAGCCCAATACGGGGCTCAAACTCATGAACTGGGAGATCATGACCTGAACTGATATCAAGAGTCAATGCTTAACTGACTGAGCCACCCAGGTGCCCCCGTAAGTAAAAAGAATTATTATAAAGGAATTCAAATAGTCCTGGAGAGGCTTGGAATGCTCCTAATTTGCCCACTTATTTCCATATTTTGAAGTTGGATATAGGTGTTAAAAATGGTCAAAGCAAGATTGGTCTTTGGCAAAACTGTGAAATAGGCTAAGTCTATAAAGCTCAGAAGTCAGCGTCTGGGAATATTGTCCTTTATTTCTAAGAAAAATGCAGCTTACAGCTAGCATCCCTTCCAATATCTATAAGATATGGGGAAGGTGGAAGACTAAGTGGGTGATGCTGCTCACAGATACATCTGCATACCATAGGACATTGAGGAGAAGAGTAAACATCACCAAGAATTTTGCATCCTCTTCTGGGGAAAGGGTTAGTACATTTTCAGTGGAATGAGGAATAATTGTATCATTTTAACAGGAAGTAGAGCCTTGTTATTGTCTTTACTTGGAGATTAAGTATGGTTTAAGGAGATGTGTATGAGTGCCAAGTTGACAAAGGGTGGATTTGTGATGGTTAATTTTATGACAACTTGGCTAGGCCATGGTACTCAGTGGTTGGCCAGACCCTAATCTAGATATTTCTATTGAAGGTATTTTTTAAAGTTTATTTATTTATTTTTGAGAGAGAGAGAGGCAGAGAGTGGGGGAGGGGAGAGAGAGAATTCCAAGCAGGCTCCATGCTGTCAGTACAGAGCCCAACAGTGGGCTCGAACCTACATGACCTGAGCCAAAATCAAGAGTCAGACGGTTAACCAACTGAGCCACCCAGATGCCCCTATGAAGGTATTTTTTTAAATGAGATTATCATTTATTTTTGTTTAATGTTTATTTATTTTTGAGAGACAGAGTACAAGCGGGGAAGGGACAGAGAGAGAGGGAGACACAGAATCTGAAGCAGGGTCCAGGCTCCGGAGCTCTCAGCACAGAGTCCGACACAGGGTTCGACACAGGGTTCAAACTCATGAACTGTGAGATCATGACCTGAGCCGAACTGGGACACTTAACCCACTGAGCCACCCAGGAGCCCCTAATGAGATTATCATCTAAATCTGACTTTGAGTAAAGCAGATTATCCTCCATAGTGTGGGTGGGTCTCATTCAACCAACTGAAGGTCTTAAGGGAAAAAACTCTGAGGTTCCCTGAAGAAGAAGGAATTCTGCCTCCAGATGAATCTTGGACTTGAGCTACAACGTTAACTCTTCCCTAGGTCTCTAGCCTACCAATATGCCCTGCAGATTTCAGATTTACCAGCCCCCCACAGCCATGTAAGTAAATTCCTTGAGACAAATGATGTTCGTTTGTACAAATGATTGTTTGTTGTACACATCATATTGGTTCTGTTTCTGGGGAGAACCCTGGCTGATATACAACCATCCCAGCCCTCATACTTGCTTCACACACCTGCTTCGTCCCAGCACCATCAAATCCTTCCAGCATGTGCAGTGTCTCTTCTGCACACTGATATACCAGACACCACCAAAGGCTATCGCCCCCATTACCTCATGGCCCAAACTGCCATTAATTCAAATCTGTGTGTGTGTGTGTGTGTGTGTGTGTGTGTGTGTGTGTGCATGAGCATGGGTGTGTGTGTATAGTTCATTTTATAGAAGTCTTGAGTTAATGGGCTGGGACAGGGTAAGCAAAATAGCACAGCCCAGCAAATCATAAATAATAAAAACAAACAACAAAAAACTTAGTTCTTGACATGATTTTCGTCAAAGTTTCTCAGAAAAATCCTATGAAAAGCAGCCAAAGAACTATTCACAGAAATAATTATGACCATAAAATGAATTTTTTAAGTAATGTGTTAAAAATGAGTAAATGGGCATTCAACTAAAGAAGCTGGAAAGTGAACAACAGAATAACCTTGTAAGAAAGTAGGACGGGGACGGGGCGCCTGGGTGGCTCAGTTGGTTAAGCGTCAGACTTCGGCTCAGGTCAGGATCTCGCGGTCCGTGAGTTCAAGCCCCGCGTCAGGCTCTGGGCTGATGGCTCAGAGCCTGGAGCCTGTTTCCGATTCTGTATCTCCCTCTCTCTCTGCCCCTCCCCCGTTCATGCTCTGTCTCTCTCTGTCTCAAAAATAAATAAACGTTAAAAAAAAAAATTAAAAAAAAAAAAAGAAAGTAGGATGGGGATCAATGAAGATAACACAAGAGATAAATGAACTCATTTAATTAAAAAACACATGACAAAAGCAAAAGCAGAGGTTTTTTTTGAAGTCCAATAAATTTAAAAGCTTATGACAGATCTGTTTAGAAAGAAAGAGAAGAAAGTAGTAAGTGGGATTAAGAATAGGTAAAATACCTGAATCACAACAAGAAAGCATTTTTTAAGTATGAATAAATATTAAATGCAAATTTATAACAACATATATTTGACAATCCACATGAACAATTTTCTATGAAAGTATAATTAGTCAAAACTTGCTCAAGAGGCAAGAAAGCCTAAAAGTACCATTATTCATGAAATATATTATAAATTAACCAATGATAATAATGTATCAGACTCAGGAAAATTCTCTCAATCGAGAAAAAAATTTTTCTACTAATTAAACTTTTTCACATATAAAAAAAGAAAACTTCAAACAGCACAAAAAACTAAAACTCATTCAACCTCAGAGATGCAAATACATATACACAATGTAGATTATTTCTAAAACCGGGAATCCAATCCAGCATGTATCATGGTAACTAGTATTTTTCCTAACACATCTCTTTCTCATCACAAACCACTGACCTTCTTTGGTAATGGTGTCACTTTCTTTAAGGAGTTATCCTGTCCCCGTTCCAAAAGAGCACACACTATTCCTGCTCAAAAATGTAGTGAACATGTGCCCTGAGTCTGAGCAATCAGATCCTCTCTGCTTAAAATCTGGTTTTTGAAAAGCGTCGTAAAGCAACAAAAGCAGGCAGGGTCAATTATACAATGGCGCCATAGTAGAAAAATGGTCCACTGGTTTGTGTTACTCCGTTTTTTGGAGCAGCCCTGATTCCTGCCTGTCTTGAGCTGTAATCATTCAGCTTTTACCTTGCTTCTGCAAAATAGCTCCACTGTATTTCCAAGGCACCATTTTTAAATTGTTATTCAAGGATTATTTTTAATTGTTTGCCACCAGAGAAATTCAACCAGAACAATTAGAATATATAGAAATACAATTTAATTATATAGATCTCTAAGCTATCAATAGAAGCCACTTACAAAAGCACTAATTAAAATACAGTGCTTATGGGTACTTACCCTAAAAATACAAAAAAAAAAAAAAAAACTAATTCAAAGGGATACGTGCACCCTTATGTTTATTGCAGCATTATTTACAATAGCCAAACTACATACACAGCCCAAGTGGCCATTGATAAATGAATGGATAAAGAAGATGTGTATATATGATGGAATTACTCAGCCATAAAAGGAATGAAATGTTGCCACTTGCAACAACATGGATTGAGCTCGAGAGTATAATGCTAAGTGAAATAAGGATCAGGGTAAGACAGATGATTTCACATGTATGTGGAATTTAAGAAACAAAACAAACGATCAAAGAAAAGAGACTCTTAACTATAGATAACAAACAGGTGTTTACCAGGGGGCAGTGGTAGGCAGATGAATGAAATAGGTAAAGTGTATCTAAGAGCACATGTATCATGATGAGCACTGAGTAAGTATAGAACTGTGGAGTCATTATATTGTACACCTGACACTAATATAATGCTCTATGTTAATTATACAGGAATTAAAAAATAACCTACAATGCTTATTCCTAATTTGAAAAAAATTCTCAGTAAACTAAAAATAAAAGGGAATTTGCTCAACTTAAGCATATCTGCCAGAAAACATCATAGTCTGATGGCAAAATATTAAAAGTAACACCATGAAAGAATAAGGCAAGTCTTCTATCAATCCTATTATTCAACATTGTCCTAGGGACCCTGCTTAGTGCACTAAGAAAAATGACAAGAAATTACTTGCAATTATTATGATGATCTTATAAATAGGGCAATATTTGAAAATAATTTAGTACATGATATTTGCCCTAATTGATGAAGGGCAGGTAGGCATAATTTCATCTTACAAAAATAAAGAATACAGTACTATTTGGCTTCTAACATGTGAATAGGATTAGTGTTCTTTGGGGCAGAAAAGATACCATATCTTCCTATGAATGCAAAGACATGACAGGAAAAGAAAAAAAAAAAAAGTAGCGAAGGGCAAATTTCAAAGAAATCTTTTCTTTTCCTGGGCTGGGAAAGGAAAGAGATTCAAGAGAGAAATGCAAGCCAATGTTGTTCCAGTGATCCCCTCTGGACAAGGATGGAGAGACATGTGTAAGACAGGTGAGATTGAAACTGAGGGTAGAGGGGTCCTCTTGTCTCCTGCTCCCCATTTGAGACTCAGGGAGTCCACCTCATAGGTTGTCCCCATACAACGATGGTACTCAGACACTCCAAAGGGCCTTGGAGATACATGCAGAGGGAGGCTTTGACGTGAAGCTTTCATGGGCCACACCATCTTCCCATCCAGTGGAATGCTCGGTGGAGATCCTGGGGGCTTGTGCCCTAAGAACAGAGGCTGGGCTGGACCCTCAAGCCAGGAAGCAGGCAGAGGAAGAGGCAGGGGGTCAGGGATGTAGCCAGCATGAACTGGGGGAGGGGCATATAGTAGTGTGGGGACTCTGGGATACCTGGTCTGGGGAGGAGGGCGAGTGAGAGTGTAACCAGGAACATCAGTGAATGAAGAGTGAACTGCAAATCCCAGGCACAAATTACAGTACTGAGTGAGCCCAGCAGAGTAGACAACGAGATTGCCATGGAGAAGACAGATCAAGGATATTATGCACAGCCAAGTCCTCCTTCGCAGTACCACCATGAAGACTGGTCAGGGTTCCTCCTCTATCCAGATCCCATCTTGGGGAAATAAAGGGCAAAGGGGCAGATTGCCAAACAACTGTGCTTTTGCTGTTCTTCCTGGAGAGACTGAGAATACTCTAGAGAGTGCATTTAAATTACTAGGTTGGACTAAATTACACAGAGCCTTCAGTTAAATGTTCTTGATGCAAATAGGAAGACCAAGTCAGCTATGGGCAACAGAAAGAAACTACATTTTCTCTTAAATGTTAAGTTCTCTTAAATGCTAAATTAAAAGTTATCATCTAAGCAGGATGATAAAAATCTTGTTACTCCATGCCAGTCCACCAAGAAACTGTAAGATAATCATCAGGAAAATTATTAGAACAATGAAGAGAGTCAAGTAAGGTGGCAGGATATAAGATCTACATAGAAAAAATCAAAAGGTGTACCCTATGCTAATAATAACCAGCTAGAAGTATAATGTTTAAAAAGATCTCATTCATAATACAACAAAAACTCTCCTTAGCAGGTGAGCCATATTAGTATAAAGAAAACTATAAAATTTTACTTGAAAACATGAAAGAAAACCTAAAGAAATGAAGAGGCAGGGCATGATCTTACATAGGAAGATTCCATTTTTAATATTGAACAAATTTCCAGAGATCCTTTTTGTTGAAATTGACAACTCCTCAGTTTCTGAGCTAAAGAGAATTCAGTATCATCACGGAAGTTCAATGTTCAGTGAGATGTCTGGCAAATAGCATGTACTAAATAAACAGATACAGCAACTATCAGTGTTATTATTATTGCTACGCTCATGGCTACCTCTCTTATTTGGTCAATATTGTTATAATCTTGCAATAGAGAAGGACTTACTAATAATGATGCCAAAAGTAGAACCCATAAAAGACAAGATTTGTAGATTTAATTATAAAAAATGAAAACTTTCTGTGCAGGAGAGAGCGCCATAAACAAGATTCATAAACAGATAGTTACATCTGTAACACACACAAAACATATCTTTAATATATATTTTTAAAGTCTTGCAAATCAATAGAAAAAAAAACACCTAAAGAGAAAAATAAGCAAAGAATGTTAACTGGAATTCACAACAAAACAATGAAAAAAAGCAAAAAAAGAAAAGAAGGTTTAACCTCACAAGGACTCCAAATACAAATAAAAATGATGGCCGTTTTTCACATCAGTTTGGCAAACATCATACGAAAACTGAATTGGGGATATATCAATTTGCTTTTAGTAGAATATATTTGTGTACTTTGCAGTTCACTTCCACATACAGGTAGGTTTTTTTGCTAGGCCTTATTTGATGTGGTCGGTTCCCAGGGATATTCATAAAATGCTTGGGGAACTCACCTACATCTTGCCAAGAATAGCTTGATACCTGGTCACTGAGTGAGTGTCACCAATTTAGAGTACATAAGGGCAGTTATCAAACCAGAGAACTGAAAGTCCCTAAAATCTCACTACTCATATATGAAAGCAATTTCATATGATTTTTCCAAATTTGACAATAATTCTGAAAAATTAGCAAGGCATTGCTAACAGTGAGTTGCAAAGCCCAAAGAAAGTTTTCTAAACTACAAATATGATTTAAAATTTTTTTACTGAGACATACAAAAGGAAAGACTGGCCTATCTATTCTTTGGTGAAAAATGCTATAAAACTGTCCTATAAAGAGGTGATCAGAGAGAATCATAGAGAATGTAGACCATAGGTATATCAGTCATTCATTGATCATGTTTATTGAATATTTCAATCATCTCTGAATACTAGAACAGGAAAATGTGGCCTGCGGTGTTCAAACAATGCTGCTTTGGGCAAGGATTTCTAGTCATCTTTTCCCAAGCTTACTCATTTTTCCACCCACATTTGAGTGCTAACATAGTAAACAATTCCATGAAAAAAGAGCCAAGAACTTAGGGCCCTTGTGTTGGTTTTAAATCATAGGAGTGAAAGGGAGCCCCAGACCTCATCAGTCTAGGAGACCACCATGGATGCAAAGCCAAATGCCTAACAAGGTGGACAATATATGTTTCCTTGGAGTGTCACCTTGGTGTTGGTCCCTTAGGATTCAGGAATCTGATCATACAGTGCATAGTCTTAAAGGCAATTCCTCTAGGATAAGAAATAGAAATTCAGCTCCTAGTTCCTAGTTAGCCGAATTACTTTGGTAACCATGACAGTTTGTCAATGGGGATGCGGGAAATCAAAGACAGCTCACTTCTACACATCAGGGTGAAATGCTATTTGCTGCCTAACTGCCAGCAGGTGAGGGGCATTCAGGACCTTAACAGATCAGGATGAGAAGCTTGCCACATGCAATTTATCTTTGCCAATTGTCTTCACTGCTCTGCCCCACCGTTGAGAGAATTGTAGCTAGCCTCTTCAAACCCCTGTAGTTCAATGAATAACATATAGACCACAAAGGCAGAGAGTTCACTTAATTCCCAGATTATCTGAGCATTCCCAAATTATATTTTTACATGTATGGTAGATAGCAGAGGATGTAATTTTTAGCTTTTTCATCTGAAAAACTTACAGACTCAGAGGAAGTTGTAAAAAAAAGTCCATGGATCTCTTTTTCAATGAGTTTCCTCTAATAGTGACAATGTAGATAACTGCAGTCTAACCAGGATTGCCCCATAAAATATAGAATATTCAGTTAAATTTTAATTCCAGATAAAAACGAATAAATTTTTAATATAAGTATGTTCCAGAATAATTTGTTGTTTATCTGAAATTCAAATTCAACTCAATGTCCTATATTTTTATTTGTAAAATGTGGCAACCCTCCGTGTAAATGTCACAACCAGGAAATTGATGCTGGTACAATATTGAAAATTTGACTTCAGACCTTATTCAGTTTTTACCATTTTTACATGTATTCATTTGTATATGTGTGTATAGTTTGCTTTTTATTTTTAATTCCAAACACAAGAGCCAGAAGAATCCGAGGACTTTGCGGTGCAGAACCTACAAGACCCACTCCTAGTCACTGCCTGGTATGCCCCAGAACTGGTGGCTCATTCAAGGGCCTGGCTGAATCCACAGACTACAGGCATCATGTCTGGCGAAAACCAGTAGGTTTGGTTCCGCTCTTACCTAGAAGACTCAGCTTTCCACCTGTCTGAGGAAGGTCTTCACTTGAGTTTCCTTTGTTTTTTGTTTCCCCTAAACCATGACTTCCTGAGTGAATAACCACTTTCATGCTTTATAACAAGAGGAAAAGCCAAATCCCTTCTCTTGGGCTATAATTTATATTATGCAACCTGAAATTCAATGTTCAATCTTCTGGGTGATTTTCTTTATTTTCTTTGTGAACTGTGATGCTAAAAATGAGAAAGGGAAGTGGAGAAATCAAATCAAAGGTCGCACTGCCTAAGCCATGCTGATTAGGTGGCTCTCATTGAGAACCACAGGTCACAGACACTGGGCATCAGCAGCCAAAACCACCAAAGGAAACAAGGAAACAACTTTGCTCCACTTAGGGACACCTCCTGCAGGACCCCCACCAGGCTATTTCAGCACACCCTTGTGTCTCAGGAATAGCAAACTTTAAATGCCAGGGGTGTTGCTTGCCCTTTGAAGAGTTAAAGAAAGGAGATTTGTAGGAAAGTCACCACACCAAATGGTACCCTGAACTACAGGAAAAGAAATATGTGGGAACTTTGACTCATGCATGGCTGGGGCGACCAAGGAAACCTTCTGGGGGACCCCTAACTAGATCCTTCTCTCTGCATAAACAGTCCTTATAGTTAGTCCCCAACTGCTACAAGCCAATGATAAAATTTGCACAGGTCCCATTAAAAAAATTATAAGGAAAATGAGAATTCTTTAATGTGTTCTTTATACAGTTAAATATTCCAGTTTGGAGGAATATCCTTTATTCTAAATTGTGTTCTTTCTGGTTTTTGGTAATCAGATGTCTGTCTAGTGTGAAATGATGGTAAATAACAATAAGAACTTCTGTCCTTTGCTGTTCTTGTTTGGCAAATAAAATAAAATATTGAGTAGATCTGTCACAATTCTATGTAACGCATTCCCAGGGCTCAATGGCATATAAAAATAAGCATTTATTTCTTGGCTACTCTTACAGATGGTTGGTATAGCTCCATTCCATGGGCCTCTTATTCTAGGCCACTGGGCTAGCTGGGACATGTTCTTCCCATGACAACGGCAGACAAGCAAGAGAGCAAACCCAAACATTCCTTTCGCCAAAGTGCATCACATCTTTGAGACCAAAGTCAAGAGTGGGGAAGTACTTTCCACCCTCCATGGTGTCAAGGTTGTATAGGTAGAACCACACCTCAGAGGAAGGGAAACTGAGTAACAGTTCAGTCTACCACGTGGTGGCAATCACATCAACCCCCAGTTTTTTCCAGATATTTCCTAATTTTTCAGAATACAACAGATTGAGAAGCTCAGCTTCAGAGGGCACCTTTGACCAGGAAAAAACCTAACACATAATAAACAGTAGTTCAGAAAAACCGGAAGTGGGAGTTGTGTGATTAGAACCAGAGCTGGGGGTCCTAGCTAAGCCTCGACGGTCTCAGCTGTAATTTCTCTTTTTCATTTTATGAAATATGATACTAATCTAGGGCAATTTACAGTCACTGTACTGTGCCTGGCGTAGTTTTGAGGCATCTTTGACAGAGCATTTAGGTGTTTTGTTTTGCTAGGACTACGGGAAAGAAATGAACTCATCAGAATTCTGTGTGAGATCGTAAGTAATTGACTGAGTCACCTCGTCCAGCTTTCCCAGAGCACGTGCAATGGACCCAATTTCTATCCTAGGAACTGAATATCATTAGTGCATTATTAATGCATCATCCAAATCCTCCCTTCATGAAAGATTATTCTCTAACTTTCAATCCTATTCAGGTTCAGCTTTGCCAATGAGATGTATGGTGCCTTTTTAACTTTTTTATTTTTTAATTAAAAAGTATCTTAGAAATCCATCACCATTGCCTCAGGTCAGGAAGTTTAATAAACAAACATTGAAAATTCCAAGAAGCAGTTAGAGCATTTTGAAAATTATCTGTGCTCTCACACAATTTTCCTAGCAAAGCTAGGGTCTCTGCGGGAGTCAGCTAAGACAAATGGCTTGAACCCTATTCCCGTACCCATCTCCGATGCAGAGTTACAGCGAGCGTGTCTGATCTCTTCGTTCATCTGGTTCTGTAGCCACAAACTGGGAGTGGGGTGGGATTTAAATGTGTTTTTGTGTTTCAAAGCTCTTTGGAAGAAAAATGATACAAAGCTGGAAATCATTTTATAGTCCGAGGCAGGTCGCTGCTAATCCCTTAGCACGAGGTCAAGGAGGACAGCCTTCCTCTTAGCAGGGACCTGAATATCACACTTCTACCCTCTCAAAAGGAAGCACCGAACGCATGGCCACCTGTTTCCAGCCAGAATGCCGGGTGCAGTCATACACGTAGGAGACAAAGACCTTTGTTTTCTAACCAGCTGCATCTGCGCACAGGTCTGCTAGAGAGTTCTGCAAAACAGTGTGTGCCTCGCAGCTTCTTGCCACACAGCTGGGCTCTCAATTTTAGATTCCAGGGCTTGAGTCCCCTTCCAGAAAAGCTCACAGCCATAATCATGTTCTCCGCCTTCACCTAGGCTCAGTCCAGAAGGGTGTTTGCTCAGTTCACATCAGGTGAAATCTCTTTTGTGGGGCATTCACTGTTTTGCTCTGTTTGTCATCATAGACAGGTAAGTTGATGTCCTCTAACTTTGGTGGCGTTTCCCATAAATGACAGGTAGCTCCAGGGCCAGCTGGGAAAGCGAGTGAAGCCTCAGCCCAGAAGGAAGCAGAGATGGCTTTTCCACAAGAATGACTGAAAGCTGGGAACTGAAATTCTCTAGCCCCAAAAGAAGACATAGAAAAGGAGAAAAAATGCCCCAAATTTCGGAAGCCAGGAAATAAATAGGTAAATGCTGACTTAGAGGTCACAAGAAAGCTGATTTCTAGCCTGAAGAGTGACAAGCCATGGAGCCACAGAGTTATTCCATCAACTCTCCAGAGTCCCCTAGGACACCTGGGGTGTGGCAATTATGGGGCTGAAACAAGGCGACTGAGCCTAAGTCTCTGCAAAAATCTACAACCACATACATTCCCCCCAAATCTGGTTAGCCAGACCAGCACGCCCATCTGAACCCAGAAAGAAGGCTGGACGTTTACTCTCTCACAGTGGGAACCGACAGTCTCTGGGCTTATGGACATGCAGGCGTGGTATAAGTCGGGGGTACCCCCCAAAAAACTAGTAGGCTTGTGTAAAATATTGCATATTCTAGTTTGGACCCCTCCCTCAACACTACCATTTCCCCCAGGCTCTTTTCCTCACCCTTTTCTAAAAGCAAGCAGCTCAGTGTATCCTCCAGCGAGGATAGAGAAGACCCTTCCTGGGGGAATCTGACCCCTCAGGGGAAGACACAGTGAGACACTGATACGGACAACCACTCAGTGACACAGACCACCAGACCTTCCTGCAAGGTGCCTACGGGCAGGCAGTCCTCCTGAACACCAGAGCTTCCAATCAGCTCGTTTGTGAGATGGTCTTAAAAAAAAAATGTTTATTTATTTATTTGAGAGAGAGGGAAAGAGAAAGAGAGAGACTGTGAATAAGGGAGGGGCACAGAGAGAGAGAAAGAATCCCAAGCAAACTCCTCACGGTCAGCCCAGAGCCCGACGTGGGGCTTTATCCCATGAGCCGCAAGATCCTGACCTGAGCCTAAATCAAGAATCAGACATGTAACTGACTGAGCCACCCAGGCACCCCTCAAGTGACAGTCTTAAAGCATCTGGGCACACAGTAGAGACTCCATAGGCATTTGAGTAAAAACTTCAAATAAAAAGTACGGAAGCCAAAACATACTAAAAGCAAAAAGGCAATTTAGAGAAAATGATGTGAGGGGAAACTAGCAATTATTTTTCCATGAATGACAGGGAAAAGGTAGACTGTGGCACATTGTGTTGGAAATATTGGTTTACCATTTGGAGAATTTAAAGTTGGGTCCCTACCTAATGCTACAAACAAGGGTAGATGCTAGAAGACTTAAAGATCTAAAGTGATACATTTAATATTACAAGACACAAGAGGCCATCTCCATGACCTGGAGGCGGGGAAGAACTTCTTTCAACAAAATTCAAAAACCATACCACAGGCAAAACGTTTTTTACATTGATAGCATCAAAAATGGGAATTTCTTTTCAACAAAGAATGCTTAGGACAGTTGACAGACCAGGAGAAGGCATCTTCGATATCTAAAACCAGTGATGGATTTGGATCTAGTGTATAAATGGAACTCCATCAATGGACAGGTGGCGGGTAGCACTCTGCACACCATCTCACCTGCTCACAGACAAGTGTGCAGCACATGCACAACCATCCTCATGCACCAACAGTGCACCCCCTCCACTGGAGCATGCCCAGCAGCGCACACAGCCCTTTCTTAGTAGTCTTTTTATTTTATTTAATTCTATTCTATGCTATGCTATGCTATGCTATGCTATGCTATGCTATTCTATTTATTAGAAAGAGGGAGCCCACACGAGTGGAGGAGAGGGGCAGAGGGGAGGAGAGAGAATCTTAAGCAGATTCCCCGTGAAGCACCATTATTCAATTTTTAATACACTCTCTCTTGGGGTGCCTGGGTGGCTCAGTCAGTTGAATGTCTGACTCTTGATTTTGGCTCAGGTCATGATCCCAGGATTGTGAGATCAATAGTCCAGCTTCATGCTGGGCATGAAGTCTGCTTGGGATTCTCTTTCTCTCTCTCTGTCTCTCTGTCTCTGTCTCAAATAAAAATAATAATAATTGGGGATCCTGGGTGGCTCAGTCGGTTAAGCCTCCAACTCTTGGTTTTGGCTCAGGTCATGATCTCACGGTTCGTGAGTTCAAGACCCACATCAGGTTCTGCGCTAACAGTGGGATTTTCTCTCTCCCCCTCATTCTGCTCTTTCCCACTTGCTCTCTCTCTGTCAAAGTAAATAAACTTTTTAAAAAATTTAAATAATAAAATTAAAAACATAAAAATTTAAAAACACCTCTCTTTACCCCACATCAACCCAGTTTCTCTGCCCCTCTTCATAGAAGCACCCTTCAAAATAATTGTCTAGAATCCATGTTTCCAATTCCTCTTATTCGGTTTTAACGTTTTTATCATATAACATCTAACTGATACAACAGAATATATGTAAGTTTTGAATCATAATGAAATCAACACTAGCGTTCTCCTCCACTTAAAAACTCAGAACATCAACAGTTTTGTGGCATTGCCCTGTGGTTCCTTCCTGATGCCAACACTCTGCCTTTTTTTTCCCCAAG
Organism: Panthera leo; assembly: GCF_018350215.1. Lineage (NCBI taxonomy): Eukaryota > Metazoa > Chordata > Mammalia > Carnivora > Felidae > Panthera > Panthera leo. The sequence continues at coordinate 7,609,736 of NC_056696.1, read as the reverse complement.
TGGAGAAGCCACTACCTTAAATTTTGTGGTTGTCATTCCTCTCTACTTTATGAACTTTTATCACACATGTCTATTTTCCTGGGCAGTACACACTGAAATCTGAAGGAGTGCATGTTTTGTTAGTTTTCCCTTCACATTCCGGTTTTTTAAAGTTTATTTATTTAGAGAGAGAGAAAGAGAGCACGTGCATGTGTGCACAAGAGCAAAAGGGGGAGGGTCAGAGAGAGAGGGAGAGAGACAATCCCAAGCAAGCTCTTATTGTCAGTGCAGAGCCCGATGAGGGGCTTGAACTCACAAACCATGAGATCATGACCTGAGCCAAAATCAAGAGTCGGACACTTAACTGAGCCACACAGGCGCCCCTCCCTTCACACTTGGAAGCATTCCGAATCTAACAGGTTCAGACAGAAACTCCTAACCTGTACCCTGCACTATCCATAGGCATTCAATCTCCTGTGTCATCCTGCTAGGTGCTCAGATGGTTATTTTCATCATTTATGACACTTGTTCCTCTAGTACTGCATATCCAATCTATCAGTAAGTCCTCTTCATTCTACCTTCACAATCTACTCAGATTCCAACGGCTGCTCATCTCTGCTCCTTTGTCCTGGGTTCAAGTATCGCCATTCTGCATCTTAATGACTTCAAGATCCCCATCTCTGGATCCTTGTTTTGCCCCTGCCCCATCTGCACCCACAGTCTGGTCTCAACATAGCACCCAGAGTGATTATTTAAAATCCACATCATAGGGTGCCTAGGTGGCTCAGTTGGTTAAGCGTCTGATTTTGGCTCAGGTCATGATCTCACGGTTCATGGGTTCAAGCCCCGCGTCAGGCTCTGTGCTGACAGCTCAGGGCCTGGAGCCTGCTTTGAATTCTGTGTCTCCCTCTCTCTGCTCCTCGCCTGCACACACTCTGTCTCTCTCTCTCTCAAAAATAAATAAACATTAAAAAAAATTTTTTTTAATCCACATCAGATCATATTACCCTCAGCTTAATGCTCTGCAGTGCCTTCTTTCTCAGGCAAAGTGAGAATCCACAAGGCACTACATGCTCTGGACAGCCGCAACTTGCACACAGCATTGCAGACTTCTCTCCAGGGTCCACTCCCCTCCAACGGTCTGCTTCCATGAACTACTCAGAATCCTCCTGTCCCAGGGCCATTGCGCATGCTATTTTCCCTATGTCTGAAAGGCTCTTGCCCTTGAGCATCCCCTCTTCCCAGATGACTGGACCTCTGTCCTCTCCGTCGCTCCTTAAATGTCACCTTATCAGCAAGACCTTCCCCTGCTCTATTTACAATAGCCTTTGGATCCTGATCAGCACAACTTCCTTTCCTGCTTTATTTTTCTCCATGACACTTATATTCTGATGCTAGATCTGGCCTCCTTCACTAAAATAGAAGTTCCTTGAAGGCAAGTGTTTCTGTCTTTATCGTTCACTGCTCTGTCCCCAGCAGTGCCCAGAACATACTACCTCTTGACAAATATTTATTGAATAAATGGCTGGCTGGGTGAATAAATGAGTGAATGAATATAAATCATCTTCTTATTTCCTTCACTTTCTACAAACTCCCAAAATCCCATTTCTAGCTGTACATGCCACTGCCTTTTACCACCCCCCCCCCCACAACCAAACTCCAGGCCAAATCAAAATGGTGGTCAGCCTCTGGCCCAGTGACTTCCAGACAGCAATGACTGGTTCTCAACCTGCCTCCTCATAGAACCACAGGAGGTGCTCCCCACAACTTCTACCTCCTTCTCATTTGTCATCTGTACAGGCTGTGTCATAGCACCGAAGCTTTAAATTGCGCTCTTCCACAATGGAAGGGAAGTCAGATGCTATTTCTCTGGAAGTCATTACCCATTTGTCTTCCATCACTGACATAATCCCATTGTCGATTTTAAGGATATTAAAGCACCAGCCTAGATGGCTCTGAGCGAAACATCCCATTTTTCAGTTCTAAGAGTCTGTGGTATCTTTGGGTTTACTACGACGCTCAGAAAAATTAAAAGGAAAAGAGCAGATTCTTATTTACTCCACATCCTTCCTCTTTCTTGGAAAACTCTTACATCAGATCAGAAAAACCTAAATTACATGAAGTTTACAAAATTAGTTGCTTCATGAATAAATGGATTTATTATTCAAGATGCTGGGAAGCACATTTTATTATTCCATATCCTTGGAACAAAGTATTTGAAATGTGGATGAAATATTTTCAGGCTGCTTCACCAAAGTCAGGCAGACAGAAAAGAACATTTGCACATTAACATAAAACATTCATCAGGAGGTCTGCTGGCAATGCAGAGGGAAATGGCAGCATTTTTTATTGCTAATCATTCCCATTAAATGTGTGGTTTGTGACCATTGTTGCTGTACTGGATTCTGGAACTTCCCTCAGGTAATGGAGGTTTCATCCATTATAAGGAGGTTTCATCATCTTATAAATGATCCGCTACAAAGAACTGAAACCTTGCAGAAGTGTTCTTAATGACTTTAAAATATATGAATGACCCCAAACCCTAAAAATCAATTCGTTTCATTACATGTTTTGCTCAAAAATTGAAGTTCAATATTTCTATAACCCGCAAGCTTATAACAAATACAGCTAGCAAGGAAAACTGTTCTCGATTTTTAATTATCTGCTCAATTCAAATTTCCTGACTTCTCTCCGAGTTTCCCTCCCTCCTCCTTCTGGATCTGTTTACGAGGCACCATTTCAAGGTCAACTTCCAAAGGCAGGTCGTGTGCCTCAGCACATATCTCATCACGTCCTCAATAAATGTTGGACACTTAGGGTCTTAAAGGCTATGCACAATATATTTTTCCAAGTTTATTTTAAAATGTCTTATTTATTTTTGAGAGAGAGACAGAGACAGAGCATGAGTGGGGGAGGGGCAGAGAGAGAGGGAGACCCAGAATCCAAAGCAGGCTCTAGCACAGAGCCTGATGTGGGGCTCGAGCTCGGGAACAACGAGATCATGACCTAGGCTGAAGTTGGACGCTCAACTGACTGAGCCACCCAGGCACCCCTTTCCAAGTTTATCTTAGAGAAAAATCTCAGCAATTCATGTTTCACTGGTTTTAGAACTAAGTATCATGAAGGAGGAGGGGAGCTTAGACTAATGGAAGCTTCAAGCAGGAAAAAATTAGATTTTCCAGTTAACCCCTTCCTTTTAGAAGGAGACTCAGGAGGGGAAGTGCATGTCCTGGTGTCCAGCAGCCAGTTCACTGCAGCACTGAATTGGAACTGAGGTCCCAGTGCCAGCAGGTGTCTGTCACCACGGTTTAAAGTCGCAGTCTGCATAACTCACCCGTCTTCCTTACCCCTGCTCCAGTCAGGCCCCCAGTCCCAGCCCTCAACCCTGGAAATGTCTATTTTCTGGCCTCTCTTCCACACCTCTGTTGTCACTCCCTTGATCCAGCCTCTCGCTGTGTCCTGCTGGGACCGCTGCAGGCTCCTTCTGTCCAGCTGTCCTGCCACGGGACTCTCCTGACACCAGATCATTCTCTGTGGGGCTGCAAAACTACCCTGTCCAAAATAACCTCTTGGGTCATTCTGTGTCCTGCTTTACAGTTTCACTGGTATCTGCTGTGTCTGAAATCAAATGCAAGCTCTTTATGCATGGGCACGAAGTTCTCTGCCATGGTCTGGAGACCCAGTGCCCCCATTCTTAGTGCCAGGGAGCATTCCACTTCACTTTCCTCTGCCCAAAATGACTTTTGACATTCCTGATCCACTGGGCACTGAATCCTGCTTTCTTGATTATTGGGAGCCCCTAGTCATCCTTCAGCAGCAATTCAAATGTCCTTCCCTCGCAGCTTCAGCAACACTTTGTGCAAGTGTGGAGCCCACCTGCGTCCATTGGTCTCCTGTCTCACCACTCCACAGAGCTGCCCTATCTCGCAGATTTAAGACCCGGCCCCACCTCTCTCTTCCTGCTTCTGGCCCTTTCCAACACTCGAACCTTTTGATTTCTGGATTCTCACAGCTGTCTTTTCTTTCCGAGCAAGGTTCTTCACAGACCAATGAATTGTGTTATGACCTGCCCCTTATTTTCCACCTAAGACCCTGGCCACCTGTACCTTTCAGTGACTTCTCACCCCAGGATTGTGCCCCCAGAGGCAGCTCACAGCAGGCATGACCCAGCCTCCTCGGGGGACCAGACAATAAAAAGATTTGTGTAGAAATTCTCACACTGCCATGACATATGGAGCTTACATCCTTCAATACCTCTTTAGAGGTATTTAGAGTTCCTATGAGGAACTATGTCTTTTTTATCTTTCATTTCCATTGCCTGATATATAGTTGGCATTCAATAAACGTATGAATGAGTGCAAGTGGTAATAATAGCAACAGAGCCCAATTACACTCATAGATCTGTTTCGGTCTGAAGAACAAAGGGTTTGTGGAATATTAGAAATTAAATTCAAGGCTTTATTTCTTTTATTTTATTATAATACAGTACGATATTTTCTTTTAAAAAAATATTGATTTGTTTTGAGAGAGAGAGAGAGAGGCAGAGAGAGAGGGAGACAGAGGATCCCAAGGAGGCTCCACACTGTCGGTGCAGAGCCCAGTACACGAACTATGAGATCGTGACCTGAGCTGAAACCAAGAGTCAGACGCTTCATTGACAGAGCCACCCAGGTGCCCTCTAATACAATGTTTTCAAGAAGGGACCACTGAGTCCTGCTTGGTCTGTCAGGATCAGCTAGATGATGCTGTATGACCAATTACCATGGATACCAGTGGCTTAAAGCAGCAAGGATTACCTGCATTTCCAATGTGGGGGTAAAAGAGCTCTGATCATCAATCAGCCTGATGGAAGCTTCCTCTCAGAAAGTGTTTTCACCATGGTTGGAAAATCCTGCCAATAACTAAAAGCACATCATTTCCACCCAAACCTATTTGCCAGAGCCGGTCACATGACTGTGCCTGACTTCAAAGAGACATGCAAGGACAACCCTGAGATTTAGCTGGAAGGGCGGGGCCTGGGTGTCAGTGGAGGTGATGACTTCTGCCACACTCCACAACCTTGGCCACATACTCAGTTCCCCTTTGTCTCTCATGCAGGCCACACTCCTTGTTGTGGCCCTGTCCCAGCACTGTACATCAGGTCTCTGTGTGCTGAAGAAACTGGGGACCAAAGAAGTATCATTTTTAGATCATCAGTTTTCATTCAAAAGTAATTACACTGGACCTGAGTAGAGACAAATGTTGATGACCCATCTGTACTAGTTTTGCAGGGCTGCTATAACAAAACACCACATGCTGAGTGGCTCAGAACAACAGAAATTTACTGTCCCACAGTTGGATATTAGATGTCTGAAATCAAGGTGGCAGCAAAGTCATGCTGCCTCTGAAGCCCGCAAGGAAGAATCCTTCCTTGTCTCCTCCTAGCTTCTGGAGGTTTGCCAGTAATCCAGAACATTCCTCCGCTGGCAGCAGTAACACTTTGACCTCCACTTCTGAGGTCACAAGACATTCTCCTCTCTCATCTCTCCTTTTGTTACTACACTTGATGTTAGCCAGAGGCTGAGAGGCAATTCTCTCTCTTTTTGTTATAAGGACAGCAGCCACATTGGATTCGAGTTCCCCCTTAATTCAGTATGACCTCATCTTAAATTGATTACATCGGCCAAGACACCAATTCCAAATAAGTTCACATTTACAGGCACCCAGGATTAGGGCTTCTACCTATGTTTTTAGGGTGACACAATTCAATCATCAAACCACCCACCACACCCTCATTGAAACTCCTCATTTAAACACTACTGCCCATCACCCAGAGGCCATGAACTTTGAGCTCAATGCCATGACTGGTTAGGGCTTTTGTATTGACTTCCTTGAGAAGAGCATTCATGTTCTCCTCATAGGTGAAGGAGAATGAACCAAATATTTGGTGTCCAGAATGGTGGACTGTGGCAAACGTTAGAGCTTCTGACCAATATTTCCAGTTGTCTTTCATCCAAACAGGAGGATTGTACCTCCCTGCTCCTATGAAACCAGGTGTGACTATGTAACTTGCTTAAAGCCAAAGAAATAAACATGAGAAGTGATATGTATCATTTCTAGATACTAGAATTTAAGAGCCGAAGCACAATTTTCCACCTTTCTTTTATCTTCCAGGTTATCAGTAACTTCCCACGGGGTGAAAGTTCTGGAATAAAGGTCCCAGTCAGTATAAAGACAATTAGAAGAACCCCACCACACTGACTTTACTTGAAATGTAGATTAAGTAATAAATGAACCCTTGTTACATTAGGACACTGAGTTGAATGTGTACATGTCCTAAGACACAGCAATTTCACTTATATCAGAAAAATTCTTGCACATATTGATCTAGAAAACATGTACAAGTATTTTTTAGGAGAATTATTGCTGGAAAAAAATAGGAATCAATCCAAATTTTCATCAGTTGTAGGCTGAAATAAATAAATAAATAACTTCTATAACATCTATAAACTGAACAATACATAGCAATGAGGTGGCACCTCGGTGGCTCAGTCAGGTAAGTGTCCAACTCTTGACTTCAGCTCAAGTCACGATCTCACTGTTGTGAATTCAAGCCCTGCATCAGCCTCTGTGCTGACAGCATGGAGCCTGTTTTGACTTCTGTCTCTCTCTCCCTCTCTCTTTCCCTCCAGCTCTCCCCTGCTTGCTCGCTCTCTCTCAAAAATAAATAAAAATAAACTTAGAAAATAATATATAGCAATGAAAAGGAATGATTTATAGCTACAAAAATCAGTTTGGATAAAATTTTTAAAAATAATTTTAAGCAGTCATAGAAGAATATGCAGGTATAGTTCCAATTCCATAATATAGTCAGAATTAATCAGTATATTGTGTAAGGAAATAAAAATGTTTATAACAACAGTGAAGAAAAACCAGAGAACAAAATTCAGCTAAGTGACTACTTCTGGCAAATATATTGTATAAATGTGATTGGAAAGCCACACAGAAAGCTCCCAGGTTATGATCATTCATTTTCTGGCATGGTTGTTGGGCATATGCTGTTCATTTTATTATTGGTCTTTAAACTGAACATATATATTCTTCAGGTACACTTTTTACAATCTATATTTCAAAATTATTTTAAAAAATAGATCTCAGGTAAAAATACATGAAGGGCATGGGTTATAAAAGTAATTCTATGGTTACTTTTTTCTGAAAAATGAAGAACAATTCTCTTGTATAAATAACGATTCTCTCACTTGTAACTCTCTACATCTCTTGGCTTTATTAAAGAAAGTCTGGTCTTCCATTTTAAAAACTTTTGTCCCTTTCTCTTTGTGGGATTAAAGAGGAAAAAATAGGAAATCACAAATATATAACGGTTTCTTTTTGGGAAAGAGAATTTTCCTCCCATGCTAGTGAAACAGTGACTCTATCAGCAAGTTTCCATTTTCCCCCTTTGTTTGTTTGTTTTTCTTTTAAGAGAAACTAATTGCCACTGACTGACCCCTTTCTTTGTTTTTGGTATTTTACCAGGTTTACTAAAAAAATGTTGCCATACATATTTGTCTTTCACTAAAATTAGTATCTCACACCTTCAGGAACAATGACTTTAGAATCTTGTAATTCTCATATGTTCCCTGCTGTTTTTTCTTTTTTAATTTTTTTTTACATTTATTAATTTTTTTAATTTTTTTTAATGTTTATTTATTTTTGAGACAGAGAGAGACAGAGCATGAATGGGGGACGTCAGAGAGAGAGGGAGACACAGAATCTGAAGCAGGGTCCAGGCTCTGAGCTGTCAGCACAGAGCCCGATGTGGGGCTCGAACTCATGGACCGTGAGATCATGACCTGAGCCGAAGTCAGAAGCTTAACTGACTGAGCCACCCAGGCGCCCCAGCATTTATTTATTTTTGACAAACGGAGTGAGACAAAGCATGAACAGGGGAGGAGCAGAGAGAGAGGGAAATACAGAATCCGAAGTAGGCTCCAGGCTCTGAGCAAGTGGTCAGCACAGAGCCTGATGTGGGGCTTGAACCCACGAACTGTGAGATCATGACCTGAGCCGAAGTCAGACGCTCAACCGACTGAGCCACCCAGGCGCCCCTCCCTGCTCTTTTTAAAAAGCATTTTGGTTCACTTCACTTTAAAAAATTTTTTTTAATGTTTTTATTTATTTTTGAGAAAAAGAGAGACAGAGCATGAGCAGGGGAGGGGCAGAGACAGATGAGACACAGAATCTGAAGCAGGCTCCAGGCTCTGAGCTGTCAGCACAGAGCCCGACGCAGGGCTTGAGCTCATGGACCGCAAGATCATGACCTGAGCCAAAGTCAGACGTTTAGCCAACTGAGCCACCCAGGCGCCCCGGTTCATTCCACTTTTAAATCCCACAAACTATATATATAATTTTGAAATGTACTTTGCAAAGACGGCTCTAGCTTAGACTGATTTTTCAGTTGGAATAGTTTCTTTACTCTCCTACCCCTTCCCATTCAGAAAAATCGTCCCAGGATCCTTTGATTCCTTCCTAAAGCATCATTTACAAGTTCTCTTAGTGGGAGTCTGTTGGTGGTAAACTCAACACACATTTATTCTCTTGAAAATATCTTTATTTTGCTGTGAAAGAGATTTTTCTGGGCACACACTTCTAGGTTAACATTAGCACAGAGAAGATAGGGATCAGCTCTCCTCAGGACCCCATTGTCACTGCACACAACTCGGCTGTCATCCACTCACTCTTGTATTTAGGCTATATGTCCTATTCTCTCCGTCTGCTTCTATGTTCCTCTTTTTGTCTTTGCTGTTTCATTATAAATTATGGTTTCTTTTATTTATTCTTCTGAGAAAACACTGTTCTGGAAATTTTTCACCTATTACCTCTTCAGATATTGTCTCCATTATTCTCACCATTTTTTCCTCAGGGCATTAATTAGCTCTTTGTTAGATATTCCTGTTCTCTCTTCTGTATCCCTTACCCTACTTTATATTTTTTTATTTCTTTTCCTCTCCCTGATTCATTCTGGGCAAGTTCTCCAGAGCTGTCTTCCATTCCACAATTTTTTCAGCTTTACCTAATCTAATACCTATACTTTTATTTAAAAATTCTATTTTGTTCTTTTTCTGCCTAGTCATTTTGTAAAGGCATTCATTTCTTATTTTTATAATCCTGTCTTTTACTTCTTTAAACATTTTATACGTAATTATTTTGCATTCTATTTGTTAGTTCTGGTACCCAAAAATCTTTGGAATCTAAATGTTTTATGTTCTGCTTACTCTGCTTCCTTGTGTATTTGTTAATGATGATTGCAAGCTAATATTTGGTTGATCTCTATCCACAGACATCTTGGAAGTCTTCTCTCCAGAAGAATTTGTGTTTTCTTCTGCCCAGGCTCCAGCGGGACACCACTCACCTATAACCGTTTCAAAGCCCTGTAAGATCTCAGGAGTATGTGGTACTCTGGCCAAGCTCTCCCATTTTGCTGCTGGCCCAAAGATTAGGGCTAACACAGAATCAATCACAAGGCTATTACTGAAATTTGCCCTCCAAAACTCACCATTTATGTTGTACATCTAAAAATAATGGTGTGTCAACTATACTTCAATTAAAAAAAAAAAAACAAGGATGCTTGGGTGGTTGAGTTGGCTAAGCATCCAACTTTGGCTCAGGTCATGATCTTGCAGTTCATGAGTTTGAGCCACACATTGGGCTCTCTGCTGTCAGCACAGAGCCCCCTTCAGATACTCTGTCTCTCTCTCTCTCTGCCCCTCCCCAACTTGCACACTCTCTCTGTCTCAAAAATAAACAAACATTAAAAGCAAACAAACAAGTGTCTATTCATGTTTTCTGCACATTTCTTCCCTGGATTGTTTGTTTTCGGATGTGGAGTTTGGTCAGTTCTTTATAGATTTTGAATACTAGCCCTTCGTCCAATATGTCATTTGCAAATATCTTTTCCCATTCCGTTGGTTGCCTTTTAGTTTTGTTGATTGTTTCCTTTGCTGTGCAGAAGCTTTTTATCTTCATGAGGTCCCAATAGTTCATTTTGGCTTTTAATTCCCTTGCCTTTGGAGATGGCAAGTAATTTCTTCCCAAGTAAGAAATTGCTGAGGCTGAGGTCAGAGAAGTTTTTTCCTGATTTTTCCTCTAGGGTTTTGATGGTTTCCTGTCTCACATTCAGGTCCTTTATACATTTTGAGTTTATTTTTTTGAATGGTGTAAGAAAGTGGTCTAGTTTCATTCTTCTGCATGTTGCTGTCAGTTCTCCCAGCACCATTTGTTAAAGAGACTGTCTTTTTTCCATTGGATATTCTTTCCTGCTTTGTCAAAGATTAGTTGGCCATACTTTTGTGGGTCCAATTCTGGAGTCTCCATTCTATTCCATTGGTCTATGTGTCTGTTTTTGTGCCAATACCATGCTGTGTTGATGATTACAGCTTTGTAGCAGAGGCTAAAGTCTGGGATTGTGATGCCTCCTGCTTTAGTTTTCTTCTTCAATATTACTTTGGCCATTCGGGGTCTTTTGTGGTTCCATACAAATTTCCAAACAAGTTAAGATTGCTTGTTCTAGCTTTGAGAAGAATGCTGGTGCAATTTTGATTGGGATTGCATTAAATGTGTAGATTGCTTTGGGTAGTATTGACATTTTAACATCCCAGTGGCCAAGAGGCACATGAAAAGATGCTCAACATCATTCCTCATCAGGGAAATACAAATCAAAACCACACTGAGATACTACCTCATGTCAGTCAGAGTGGCTAAAATGAACAAATAGATGCTGGCAACTATGTGGAGAAATGGGAATACTCTTGCACTGTTGGTGGGAATGCAAACTGGTCCAGACACTCTGGAAAACAGTGTGAAGTCTTCTCAAAAAATTAAAAATAGATCTATCCTATGACCCAGCAATAGCACTGCTAGGTATTTACCCAAAGGATACAGGAGTGCTGATGCATAGGGGCACATGCACCCCAATGTTTATAGCAGCACTTTCAACAATAGCCAAATTATGGAAAGAGCCTAAATGTCCATCAACTGATGAATGGATAAAGAAATTGTAGCTTATGTACACAATGGAATACTACTTGGCAATGAGAAAGAATGAAATATGGCCTTTTGTAGCAACGTGGATGGAACTGGAGAGTGTTATGCTAAGTGAAATAAGTCATACTGAGAAAGACAGATACCATATGTTTTCAGTCTTATGTGGATCCTGAGAAACTTAACAGAAGACCATGGGGGAGGGGAAGGAAAAAAAAAAGTTAGAGAGGGAGGGAGCCAAACCATAAGAGACTCTTAAAAACTAAGAATAAACTGAGGGTTGATGGGGGGGTGGAGGGGAGGGGAGGGTGGGTGATGGGCATTGAGGAAGGCACCTGTTGGGATGAGCACTGGGTGTTGTATGGAAACCAATTTGACAATAAATTTAATATATATATATATATATATATATATATATATAAGCAAACAAAAACTCCACCATTTGAATTTGTTTATTGTCTATTCCCCCTTTCTCTAGCTAACTAATTTTTTGGTGGGAGAAGCAGAAAACTTTAAAGATTTTTTTAATTTCTTGTTAAATGCATTGTCCAGTAATGCATTAAAAATTATCATGTTTTGTCTCATTTTGTGTTTTGTTGATTTTTAGTTAGTTGTTGTCCATAGCATAGCTTACTCCACTAACAGATCTCTAAATGTGTTCAACTTGGCTTACCTTTTACCTCTGTAAAATAAAAAGACAGGCTAGGGGTTATTTTGTTGTTCAATTTGCAAGTATGAGAAGAGCTCATAAATTTCTTGGATGTTATACCTAAGTGGGCTGGGTCCAGGAGAGTTGGATTTTATCCTATTTAATACCTGTCCTTTGACCTGAGGGATATCTGTGTGCTGCACACTTTTCTCAGGGGCACAGATTGGCAGTGACCTGAGATCCATTAATGTCGGATAAACATAATAACGTGGTTTAAAATAGTGACTATTTTTAACATCATGACTACCTATTTTTCTGTCACAATCTATAGATATTCAGACCTAAACAATAAAACGGTACACATTTTTTCTTGCTTGCCCTTCCTGCTATAATTTTTCTTTCCAATATCACCTTGATAAACCCAAGTTGTAACGAGAAAGCAAGATCTTACATATTCAGATAACAAAGAAATAAAACAGATTATATATATATCAGATGATAGTTTATGCAGAAAACCCAAAAATCAGCAAAGAAATCAATAGTTAAGGACAGAATTTAGTAAGGGGCTGGTATAGAAGATGAATATTAAAGAAATGGACTGCGAGGCGCCTGGGTGGCACAGTCGGTTGAGTATCCAACTTTGGCTCAGGTCATGATCTCGCGGTCTGAGAGTTTGAGCCCCACGTGGGGATCTGTGTTGACAGCTTAGAGACTGGAGCCTGCTTCAGATTCTGTGTGTGTCTCTCTCTCTGCCCACCCATCTTGTGCTCTTTCTCTCTCAAAAATAAATAAACATTAAAAAAATGTTTTTTAATGGATTGCATTTCTATATCACATTAATAATCAGAAAGTGTAATTTTTAGTGTACTATTTATCATTATAAATGATAAGCATAAAGGTAATTTGGAATAAACTTTACCAAATATGGGTAAGATAGCTATTGAAAAAACCTTAAACTTTGTTTATTAGTTTATTCTTTATATGTGCATTTTAAAAATTCTTTAATGAAATATTTCATAATACAAAAAAATTAAAAACTATGTTTTGAAATTATTATAAAATTCCCAGGGGTAAAAATCTTTCTATGTAAACTCAGCAAAACATACAGGTGAGAAAATCTTATTTGGAAATAGGCCTATTCATTTAAAAATGTGTTTGTGTAAATTGTATCTGTGTATACAGAGGAAAATGTCTGGAATTATATAAGCAAAAAATTAACTGATTCTGAGTATCCCCTTTATTTAACAAAATATGCCATATATTATGTGGCCGACACTATTTGATAAGTATTTTTTAAATACTAACTCATATAATCCTCATACTAACTCTCTGAGATATGAAGCATGATTCTCATTTTACAGATGACGCTACTGAGGCACAGACAGATTAAGTCATTTGCATAAGGTTACACAGTCAGTGGTGATTGAATCCAAATGTGAACACAGGCAGTTTGATACTGGTCTGGGCTCATAGTGACTACAGTAGGCTAGGGTGTATGTGCTCTCTTTAATTTTTTCTTTCTACTTTACGAACTGTATTTTGGAGGGGTTAGATTTTTTTAAGTCTATTTATTTATTTTGAGAGAGAAAAAATGCATGCACACACAGGGGAGGGGCAGAGAGAGAGAATCCTAAGCAGACTCCATGCTGTCAGCGCAGAGCCCAGCGTGGATCTCGATCCCACGAACCATGAGATCATGACCCGAGCCAAAACCAAGAGTTGGATGCTCAAATGACTAAGCCACACAGACACTGCAAGACAATCCATTTTGGAAAGCAAAGTCATGTATTTTTGGTTTTTATGTGGGATATGAAATTCACATAAACATAACATAAGGGTTAGAATAAAGAGCCTTTAAGAAGATAACATCCATTCATTCTGCCTCATATAATTTATGCTTTAATATTAGGTTCTTCATATTTAGATGCCTCAAATAATGCTGCTTCCTCAGGGGAAAAACATATGCTGATGCTAGCTCCTAATTCCTTTTTTTTTTTTTTTTTTTTTTTTTTTTACTTCCACCCTGTTTCTTCATAAGAAAACATCTGGAACAAGGAACCTGTTTAAACTTCTCACTGTGCATAATATCCTTTTTTCCCTACTCACATTGGCAACTTTCCTGCAACACTGTCAGATTTCTTTCCAAAGTACAAGTAAATTGACTCCAACACCAAAATCTTCCATTATTCAATTCTTCTAAGATTCTCTCAAGGCCAACTAGGGGCGTTGGTAATTTCAAGTCCTAACTGAACAGCTCTACACAGCAGTCTGACAGCCCCAAGAGTTTGACCTTGAGCCAATGCTTGTGTGAGAGAGAGATACCTCCAATTTTTGCTCACTTCATGGATTTAGTATGTTTTAATGAGTATCTACCATACACCGAAGACTGTGTCAGACACCAAGATCATGGAGGTATGTGGCCACGGCCCCTGTCCTCAACCGTATGCGGAGATGATTCAGTCCTCTGATTCTGACATCCTAAGCTCAGTTGCCTGGAGTCATGCAGATGGCAGGAGAAGGGCACTGGGGGAGGAGGAGAGGCTGGAGACAGAAAGTCAGCAGGCAGCTGTCATTATTCATCTCCAGCAAACTGTGTTTCTGTTAGAGGGTAATATTAGTGTTTGCATATCTCTACTTTTTCAAAAGAGGCCAAATACTCATATTTTATAAGAAATATCCCCAGCCTTAAATGATGGCAAGCTAGTCAAAGCTTATTTTTTAACAATATCGTAGAACTCAACAAAATACATCTTAAGGGTAGCTAGACCCTACAGGTCATGAATTTGTAACCTTTGTTCTACTTGGTTTTGTGGTGTCTCACCAAAGGACTTGGTATGTCTCCCTGAGTTCAAATGTGAATAACTGCTCCCAAATAAGTTGGGTTAAACTCCCAGGCTTCTGGGCTACCAGGCAGAGATTCCAGAGGTGACAGTTTTATACTGTTACCTATTCCTCATATCAAAGTGCAATGTACACACACACACACACACACACACATACACACACAGAATCCTTCACTTGTTGAGAAGATCCTGGGTAATCCAGCCATCCCACTATTCATGCTTTGCCTTGCACTCAAAGAAGCCCATGCTTCTTCTCCTCTCAGAGCCTTTGCATAAAACAATTTCCCCTCTGGACTATTTTCCTTCCCCTGAACCTGGTTAATTTCTCCCCATAACTCAGACCTCAGCTTAAATGTCCAATTTTTTTCAAAGTTTATTTATTTTTGAGAGACAGAGCCTGATGCGGGGCTTGAACCCACAAACTGTGAGATCATGACCCAGGCTGAAGTCAGACACTTAACTGACTGAGCCACCCAGGCACCACTTAAATGTCCATTTTTTGAAAAAAACCTTTCCTGCTTCCCAGCTCCCTCAGCAGGACAGCATGCAGTCTCTGGGTCAGAGGGCAATAGCAGCTTGGGGCTCTATCTTACTAATGGCCAACAGATGCTGGATGAGGTTTCATGGGGGTATGCAAAGCAGGAAGCCTCTAAATGGCTAAAAATCTACTCATTAGTGTTATTTTTAAACTGGATGTGTAAAAATTTAACTTTGGCACCAGCAAGCTTTTGAGGTAACTGGTCCCTGCCTGGTGAATAAATAACAGCCTAAAGACCAATACACAGAGGCATCAATGGCTCATTTATTTCACACAGGGCAGGGGCTTGTGGCTAAAGAGTTGTACATGATACCCAAAGGCAGTCACATGGATATGGTTACAAAACCAAACAAACAAACAAACAAACAAAAAACATTAGACACCAAAGCCAAAGGCCGTTTGGAAATTCAGCCACAGTGACTACTTCACGAAATAGTTTCACCTCATCTAATCCAGACTCTTCCTTTTATAGCTATTCCAGACAAATATTTTGAGAAGATTCTACTAACCTCAGAAAGTGGCTGCAAAGGCAAGGGACACACTTCTGTCTGATCCAGATGGTTGTTCCAAGTAGACCAGGGAAGAGAGTGGTGCTTTTCTTAGATCTGACAATGAAACAGACTAGAAAAATTCTGTCTAAAGACTAGAGAGTGGAAGTGAAGAGAATCACAGAACATGGAGACTCAGGCTGCCTGAAAAACCAAACCCAGCCTGAACAGTTGAGTTTTCATACTGATAAGGAAAATAGTTTAGGTAGAAATGCATGATAGATTAATCATAAGATGATGGATGGATGGATGGATGGGTGGATAGACAGACAGACAGATAGATACACACTCATACATACCAAAGACTTTTGTTTTCCTTTTGCTTTGGCCCAATTTTGTTGTTTACCATCTCTGCCAGCTCAGGCTGCTATAACAAAACACCTCTGAGTGGGGGGCATGAACAACAGAAATGTATTTCTCACAGTTCTGGAGGCTGTGATGTCTGAGATCAGGGTACCAGCGTGGTTGGGTTCTGGGAGAGCTCTCTTCCTGTTTCTAGACGACCATCTTCTCAGTGCATCCTCACATGATGGAGAGAGAGATTGTTTTCTCCTATTTCTTCTTATAAAAGCACTAATCTCATCATGAGGGCTCCACTCT
Source organism: Panthera leo (assembly GCF_018350215.1). Lineage (NCBI taxonomy): Eukaryota > Metazoa > Chordata > Mammalia > Carnivora > Felidae > Panthera > Panthera leo. The sequence continues at coordinate 7,593,560 of NC_056696.1, read as the reverse complement.
CACGACCTAATTACTTCCAAAGGTCCTACCTCCAAATACCATCACATTGAGCATTAGGGCTTCAACATACACATTTTGGCAGAAAGGAAATATTCAGTTTATATCATTTGCCAAATCTTAGCTTCGGAAATGCACCTCTTGCAATCCCTGAAAGAACAACAGGGACTCACCAGGAGGCAGTGACTACACCTCAGAGCCCATAGGAGAAGTAGCTAATACCCACACGTTTCAAACATGCTCAGGGTGGGTGGCCATCTCTCGTGGACCATTGGTAATCTCTAACTATTCTTTTTTTTCCCTGAAGCTGTGGTTCCCAAAACCTAATGTGTGCCAGTATCATGCAGGGAGCTTGTTAGATTTGTCACTTGCAAGGCTCGTGGACTCTGAGGCAGGATGTTTGAGAACCCAGCTTGAGAAGCACTGTCAAACCATAACTTGGTCAACACTTCACTGGCCAGACTCAGGAAGTTGTTGTGGGGTCATCTCTAATGGAAAAGTCTGTGAAACAGAAAAGCAAGGTAGGTCACAACTCAAGTATAGCTGTGAGAGCAAAATGTTGCACCAAACATAAAAGCTGTATGGTAGCAGTTGCAAAGATCTGGTCTTTTACTCTGTGTCACCAGAGTACCAGTGGCTGAGCTCCACTCAGTAATAATCTGGGCTGCCACGGGATGCTCATGAATCACTGCTGACCCAGAGAAGTCTAAAAGATCTCTTCCATGATGTGATAATAAGGGTTCAGCCCAAGGAGGAATTTTACTCGTTCCCTCTTAAGCCTTCACTTCAAATTCTTTAAAGTGAAGAGTGAGGAATAATCTAGTAAAGGATAAGTCAAAAGATCATGGCCACACTTTGCCCATATAGCTTACATATTACACAAGTATTGATTGTTTCCTATTCTATTACACTCTCTATGAGGGGATATGGAGTGAGATCATTTTGATGGCAGTAATAATAATAATATATGATTAATTACCAAATGATCTATTTCACTCATCAAACTAAGTCATGCATTCACTCACTTCATTTCTTATAGCTATCTATATAAACAATGAGGAGGAAAGCACTTTTTATGCAGGCAAGGCATGTCTCAATTCATAGCAATAGTTCTTAACTTCTTTTACTCTTCTGCCCTGAGCTAAGGCTTTAGATGCCTATACTCAAAATGCTGAAACCTTCATTTTAAAACTGTAAATAAGACATTCCTCTAGTTCATCAAAAACAATGAGGAGATACAAACATTAAAAATGGTAATACCAAATGCTCGCTTTTTTTTGTCTAACATTACTTTTTATTCAAACTGGAGGAAAAAATCAAATGGCAGCAAGGCACAAGAGAAACTAGGCAAACAGTAAATGTGCCAAGGGACACATCAGGTATGGGGAAAACAAGCCTGTATTTGGAGTTGGCTAGCAAAGTCATAAGAGGAAAAATAAAAAGGAAGCAGTTCTCAAATCACCTAATGTTCATTTTTAGATCCCAGTATAAGTTTTCATTCAGTAGCTCTGTTCTAAGGTGCAGTTCACTACATAATGTGATACAAATTAGGCACAAGTGACAGCCGAGAGTGGATTCCATTCTCTCATTATCAAACAAGTGCTATCTCCTGTGGGCAGTAAGTTATCAACTACAACATGTCATTAGCTTCATCATCTTAGCAAATCAGTTCTGGCTGATAGCTGAAAATTGGTTAAATGGGATGTTCTTCGACATGCAGCCCTGGGAGTGACAAGAAAATAATGGGTCTCTCTTTAGGCAAAAGAATAATTAGCAATAAGGAGTTGGCCAAGTTCAATTATTTAATGACTTGGCAACACAGCAAGTGACACATTAGAATAGAGAGGGTCTAGTTCAAGATTGATCTGAATCAAAATGAATAAGCAAACCCAAACAAAAGGACACCCACTGTCTCTTCTTCCTCTTTAGTCCAACCCCAAGGCATTCATTAATCAAAACACTGACCTTTAGAGAGCAATCATGAAACATTTCTTCTGTTTAAAGAGGTGGATCTTTAGGCAACATTTCAGGACTTGATACAGTTTGCAGATTTTATAGATTCATTCCTAATCCCCAAAATACTGCATCAATAAATTCCACCGTATACATATACTAGATCAAGAGGCATCCTAACTAATCTGGAACAGTTAAAGAATTTTAGATGTGGAGATATATATCCAGTTGGGAGTATTCATTCCACCAAGACATGAGAACTAACTTATTGGAATATGAGACCAGACACCTGATCACATGCCAACTAACTTTGAGCATCTAATGTTAACTTTGAGCATCTAACTTTGCGTGCATGTAGATATGGTGACTTGATTTTCTACAGGAGAGAGAGTTGGCAAAAGAAACTGCTTTGAAGATTAAGATAGATGGAATTTATGGCAACTATTTGGGTTTTTAACATTTTTATTATTTTAATTTTTTAATGTTTTACTTATTTTTGAAGGAGAGAGAGCACAAGTGGGGGAGCGGCAGAGAGAGAGGGGGGACAGAGGATCCAAAGCAGGTTCTGGGCTGACAGCAGAGAGCCTGATGTGGGGCTCAAACTCATGAACCACAAGATCATGATCTGAGCTGAAGTTGGATGCTTAAGTGACTGAGTCACCCAAACTTCCAGGTTTTTAACATTTTTAAAATTCGAGTATAGTTAGTTTGTGACCACTAAACCAGCCCTGCAAGAAATATTAAAGGGGACTCTCTGAGGGAACAAAAGATATATATATATATATATATATATATATATATATATAGCAATAAAAGATTAGAAAGGACCAGAGAATACCACCAGAAACTCCAACTCTACAAGCATCATAAAGGCAAAAAATTCATATCTTTCAGTACTCACTCTAAATGTCAATGGACTCAATGCTCCAATCAAAAGACATAGGGTAACAGAATGGATAAGAAAACAAGACCCCCATCTATATGCTGTTTACCAGAGACCCACTTTAGACCTAAAGACACCTACAGATTGAAAATAAGGGGATGGAGAACCATCTATCATGCTAATGGTCAACAAAAGAAAGCCGGAGTAGCCATACTTATATCAGACAATCTACACTTTAAAATAAAGACTGTATCAAGAGATACAGAAGGGCATTATATCGTAGTCAAGGGGTCTATAGACCAAGAAGACCTAATAATTGTAAACATTTATAGGCCAAATGTGGCAGCACCCAAATATATAAATCAATTAATCACAAACATCAAGAAACTCATCGATAGTAATACCATAATAGCAAGAGACTTCAACACCCCACTCACAGCAATGGACAGATCATCTAATCAAAAAATCAACAAGGAAACAATGGCTTTGAATGACACATTGGACCAGATGGACTTAACAGATATATTCAGAACATTTCATCCTAAAGCAGCAGATTATACATTCTTCTCCAGTGCACATGGAACATTCTCCAGAATAGACCATATACTGGGACACAAATCAGCCCTAAGTAAGTACAAAAAGATCAAGATCATACCGTGCATATTTTCAGGCCACAATGCTATGAAACTCGAAATCAACCACAAGAAAAAATTTGGAAAGGTAACAAATACTTTGAGACTGAAGAAAATCCTACTAAAGAATGAATGGGCTAACCAAGCAGTTAAAGAAGAAATTAAAAAATATATGGAAGTCAGTGAAAATGATAGGACCACAACCCAAAACTTCTGGGACGCAGCAAAGGCAGTCATAAGAGGAAAGTATACAGCAATCCAGGCCTTCCTAAAGAAGGAAGAAAGATCTCAGATATACAACCTAACCTTACACCTTAAGGAGCTGGAAAAAAGAACAGCAAATAAAACCCAAAACCAGCAGAAGACAGAAAATAATAAAGATTAAAGCAGAAATTAATGCTATCGAAACCAAAAAACAGTAGAACAGATCAATGAAACCAGAAGCTGGTTCTTTGAAAGAATTAACAAAATTGATAAACCACTAGCCAGTTTGATCAAGAAGAAAAAGGAAAGGACCCAAATAAGTAAAGTCAAGAATGAAAGAGGAGAAATCACAACCAACACAACAGAAATAAAAACAATAATAGGAGAATATTATGAGCAATTATATGCCAACAAAATGGGCAATCTGGAAGAAATGGACAAATTCATAGAAACATATACACTACCAAAACTGAAACAGGAAGAAATAGAAAATTTGAGCAGACCCATAACCAGTAAGGAAATCGCATTAGTAATCAAAAATCTGCCAAAAAACAAGAGTCCAGGGCCAGATGGCTTTCCAGGGGAATTCTACCAAACATTTAAGGAAGAGTTAACACCTATTCTCTTGAAGCTGTTTTAGAAAATAGAAATGGAAGGAAAACTTCCAAAGTCTTTCTATGAAGCCAGCATTACCCTGATTCCAAAACCAGACAGAGACCCCACTAAAAAGGAGAACTATAGACCAATTTCCCTGATGAAATCCTCAACAAGATATTAGCCAACCAGCTCCAACAATACATTTAAAAAATTATTCACCACGACCAAGTGGGATTTATACCTGGGATGAAGGGCTGGTTTAATATCTGCAAAACAATTAACATGATTCATCACATCAATAAAAGAAAGGACAAGAACCATATGATCCTCTCAATAGATGCAGAAAAAGCATTTGACAAAATACAGCATCCTTTCTTGATAAAAACCCTCATGAAAGTAGGGATAGAAGTATCATACCTCGAGATGATAAAAAACATATAAAAGCGACCCAACACTAGTATCATCCTCAATGGAGAAAAACTGACAGCTTTCCCCCTAAGGTCAGGAACAAGACAGGGATGTCCACTCTCGCCACTGTTATTCAACATAGTATTGGAAGTCTTAGCCTCAGCAATCAGACAACACAAAGAAATAAAAGACATCCAAATCATCCAGGAGGAGGTCACACCTTCACTCTTCACAGATGACATGATACTCTATATGAAAAACCCTAAAGATTCCACCAAAAAACTGCTAGAACTGATCCATGAATTCAGCAAAGTTGAAGGATATAAAAAATCAATGCACAGAAATCAGTTGCATTCCTATACACCAACAATGAAGCAACAGAAAGAGAAATCAAGGAATCAATCCCATTTACAGTTGCACCAAAACCCATAAAATACATGGGAATAAATCTAACCAAAGAGATGAAAAATCTATACACTGAAAACTATAGAAAGCTGGTGAAACAAATTGAAGAAGACACAAAGAAATGGAAAAAGATTCCATGCTCCTGGATAGGAAGAACAAATATTGTTAAAATGTCGATACTACCCAAAGCAATCTACATATTCAATGCAATACTATCAAAGTAACATCATCATTCTTCACAGAGCTAGAACAAATAATCCTAAAATTTGTATGGAACCAGAAAAGACCCCGAATAGTCAAAGCAATCTTGAAAAAGAAAACCAAAGCTGGAGGTATCACAATCCCAGACTTCAAGCTATACTACAAAGCTGTAATCATCAAGACAGTATGGTACTGGCAGAAGAACAGACACTCAGATCAATGGAATAGAATAGAGAACCCAGAAATGGACCCACAAACGCATGGGCAACTAATCTTTGACAAAGCAGGAAAGAATATCCAATGGAATAAAGACAGTCTCTTCAGCAAGTGGTGCTGGGAAAACTGGACAGCGACATGCAGAAGAATGAACCTGGACCACTTTCTTACACCATACACAAAAATAAACTCAAAGTGAATGAAAGACCTCAATGTAAGACAGGTAGCCATCAAAATCCTCGAGGATAAAGCAGGCAAAAACCTCTTTGATCTTGCCCACAGCAATTTCTTGCTCAACATGTCTCCGGAGGCAAGGGAAACAAAAGCAAAAATGACCTACTAGGACCTCATCAAAATAAAGAGCTTCTGCACAGCAAAGGAAACAATCAGCAAAACTAAAAGGCAACCAACAGAATGGGAGAAGATATTTGCAAATGATATATCAGATAAAGGGTTAGTATCCAAAATCTACAAAGAACTTATCAGACTCAACACCCAAAAAACAAATAATCCAGTGAAGAAATGGTCAAAAGACACTTCTCCAAAGAAGACATCCAGATGGAAAACTGACCCATGAAAAATTGCTCAACATCACTCATCATCAGGGAAATAAAAATCAAAAGCACAATGAGATACCACCTACCACCTGTCAGAATGGCTAACATCAACAACTCAGGCAACAACAGATGTTGGCGAGGATGCGGAGAAAGAGGAGCTCTTTTGCATCGTTGGTGGCAATGCAAGCTGGTGCAGCCGCTCTGGAAAACAGTATGGAGATTCCTCAAAAAACTAAAAATACAACTACCCTATGACCCAGCAATTGCACTACTAGGTATTTATCCAAGGGATACAGGTGTGCTGTTTCAAAGGGACACATTCACCCCCATGTTTAGAGCAGCACTATCAACAATAGCCAAAGTATGGAAAGAGCCCAAATGTCCATCGATGGATGAATGGATAAAGAAAATGTGGTATATATATACAATGGAGTATTACTCAGCAATCAAAAAGAATGAAATCTTGCCATTTGCAACTACGTGGATGGAACTGGAGGGTATTATGCTAAGTGAAATTAGTCAGTCAGAGAAAGACAAAAAATCCTATGACTTCACTCATATGAGGACTTGAAGAGACAAAACAGATGAACATAAGGGAAGGGAAACAAAAATAATATAAAAACAGGGAGGGGAATAAAACAGAAGAGACTCATAAATATGGAGAACAAACTGAGGGTTGCTGGAGGAGTTGTGGGAGGGGGGATGGGCTAAATGGGTAAGGGACATTAAGGAATCTACTGAAATCATTGCTTCACTATATGCTAACTAATTTGGAGGTAAATTTTAAAAAATAAAAAAATAAAGTTAAAATTTTTTTTTAATAATTCAAGTATAGTTGACACACAACATTACATTAGTTTCTGGTGTACAACATAGTGATTCAACAAGTCTACAGGTTATGCTGTGCTCACCACAGTGTAGCTGCCATCTGTCACCATACAATATTACCATGCCATTGACTACATTCCATCTACTGTGCCTTTTATTCCCATGACTTATTCATTCCATAACTGGGAGCCTGTATCCCACTCTTCCCTTCACCCATTTTGCCCATGGTCCCACCTCCTCCCCTCTGACAACCAATAGTTTGTTCTCTATATTTTTAGGTCTGCTTCTTATGCCATTTGAACTTTCTGGAAGAAAACACTGTAGGCCATTTGTCCCTAAGTCAGATTCATTGTTAGAAGCACCTGGGGAGATTCTTAAAAATAAATCCCCCAGCCCAGTGCTTCTCAGACTTCAATGTGCATAATAATTCCCAGGGTTTGGGTTGAAGTCTACACTTGGCACTTCTGACAAGCTCCCAGGTGACGATGATGATGCTGGTCTCAGGTTTGGAAATCACTACTGTAAGCATAGTTTTCAAATGCAGTAATTTTCTTATAACATGCTTTGTAAATGGCAAAGCATTACTAAATTGAAGTATTATGATAAACAGGGATTGTTATTATTTTAATATTAAATGTTAAAATATTAAAATAACCACATCACAGTCCATTTTAGATATATTGAATATGGGCCTCAAAATAGTTTTTTTGATCTCATAATTGTTTAATACTTCTAAATCTGGTCTACTAGCACATTCTGTCAGGACTGCTGGGCCTTGCTCCTTTCGCTCAACATCAACTTTGTAGAGGTACATTCATGTCATGCGTAGCTAGAGTCCATTCAGGGAAAAATTGTATTTCAACATAAAAACATGAAATTAGGTCTCCAGATATTACACCCTACTCAAAAATAAACTCTAGACTGATTTTTAAAAACTAAATGTGAGGGAAAAAAACTATTAGTAGAAAATACAGCAGAATATATTTGTTACTCCAGAATAAGGAAGAGATTCTTAGATAAGGAAAACCACAAATCCCAAAGACAAATACTTGGTTAAACTGATCATATACAATTTATGTTGTCAACTATAATTTTAAAAATAGACTAGTGACAATAGATACAGCACAGATGGCAAAAGATTACTATCTGGAATTCATAAAGAACTCTTCCAGAATTCATAAGAAAATGACAAATGATACAATAGAAAAATGGTTTAAGAATAGGTAAGTCACACAGGAAAAAAAACCTAAAGGGCTAATAAACAGCCAAAGAAGTTTAACCACACTTGGGTAATCAAGGAACATAAATTAACACATTAAGCTACCATTTCATTGTCATCAGACTAGCAAAAGTTTAAAGACTGATGATAAAAGTGTTGGTGAGAACAACACTATTAATGCTGTGGCTATAAATTATTAATACCATTTTGGAGAACAATCTGGCAAATTCTGATAAAGCTATGTTCTTTCTGTCTTGTATCTAGATAAGAAGACATGGAAATGATTGTTCATTGAAGTACTGTTTGTATAAGGAAAGATAATGACCAGTATAGTGACTAGTAAAGAGTTTGTTTACTTTCCTAATAAGAGAAGACATGCAAGTCAAGTAATTCACTGAGTAGTTCTATAATGGGAAAGAAGGGAGGGACAGGGCTCATGGAATCCATGCAAATTATACACTGGAGCTTGCACTAGAGATAGAGTTAAATATTTTAATATACTTCATAGCCATGCACAGTTGATTAAAACATGTTAGCAGTAAATGTTGAAGGAGAAAAATATCACCCAATATCTGAAACCAGAAAGCTCAACTTATTGCTTACTTAAGAGAGGGGCGGGTATGCTGGTCAGATATACATACAGTCATTAAGCAAAGCAAACTGCTCATCTTGTGTATAAGGTCCTTTGAGAAGCTTACTTTGGGCAGTGATGGTTACAGATGCAGAAGTAGATTGGCTCTAGTCTCAGAAGCATGGGTTGATTGTGTTGCCTACAGAGCATGTTTAGATTAGTTGTGGAGGTGGGAATGGGGTGACATCAGTCTTAGAAGCATAGTAACTGGAGTCTGATGCTGATTGGCTGCCTTTCAAAGCATGAAGCTGTCACTGACAGAGGTGTTTTCACTGAAGTGAGTTGCCTTTGATTTAATGGAGGGATTTTAAAAGCCAATTCTGATGCTTACTTGTTATTGTGGCTATAAGTCTATCATTGATTAAATAAATACATTTTAAAACCAGTTCCGATATTTATCTTTTACTTCTAAGAATAAGGGTACTTTAATTTTTCTTAGTATCAAGAAAGAGAATTAATTAGTTCACTGATATACCAAAGTCACTCCAAGCATCTAGTCACCATATTTAGATAGTAAGAAACAATCACAGAGAAATATATTACTTGGTTTGATTAGCTCTTAAGCAAGGGCTACTGTGAGTGTGAAATTTTTGTCTTACATTTGCATGAGGGAAAAATTGGAGATCAAAAAATACCATTAATAGAATAGGTAAGTTATGGTATATTGGTGTCAGGAATATTGTTAAAATGAGATAGATGCACATTTATCAACAGAATCAGAATCTAAGACAGAATGTTTGGTACAGGAAAAAAAACCCTGCAAAATATTACATGTAATATACTACATGTGTAACTTTAAAAATAATAATAAATTTTGTGTATGTATGTGTATTAAAATTTAAAATACATGGACTTTATAACACCAAATTCATAATTATACCTAACTCTGGGAAGGGTGGGAAATATATGAAATTGGGGAAGGAAACCCAAAGAAGTTTGAAGCAAGTATTTGTTTATCTGGGGTAACTCATTTTGTATGTTTCTATATATTACACATGTTTTTGAAATAAAATAAAACATGAGGTTAGAATAATCATTCTACTTCTTTTCTTGAAACATTGTGCAAACAATAATCTAAAGAAACTTTTTCTAAAACCACAGTTTTTTCTGTTTGGATTATAAACACATAAATACTGAGATTAAATTTGTATCACCAATCTAAAAGCATAAATAATAGAAGATCTACATAAAAGGACAGTCTCCTTTTCTAGTACTACACTCTAGCTCAAATTCTGACTGGTGGCATTCTCCTCAGTTTCTGTGATTTTTAATTTAAGGGAGAGAAACACAGTCATCTCTGAAAGTTTCTCCAACATTTTCTCTAAGAAAAGATAGAAATTGCTAGAGAGAAAATATAAAGGGTAGGACTAAGCCCTCCCTTTTTTGTTGAAATTTTTATTAAGATAATTAGAATACAGAATAGGTTTACATGCAATATTACAAAAAATGCATAGAGATCCCATATACCCTTTTACCAGTTTCCCCCACTGGTAATATTTTGTAAAACTGTAGTATAACATCACAACTATGATAGTGACATTGATGCAATCCACAGATTTTATTCAGATTTCCCGTTTTACTTATGCTCATGTGTCATATAGACAGACGTGTGTGTGTGTGTGTGTGTGTGTGTGTGTGCATGCGTATTGGTACTATCCACTTAAATTTTTTTTAATGTTTTTATTTTATTTTTGAGAGAGAGAGAGGGAGAGAGACAGAGCATGAGCAGGGGAGGGGCAGAGACAGAGGAAGACACAGAATCTGAAGCAGGCTCCAGCTCCCAGCTGTCAGCATTGAGCCCAATGCGGGGCTTGAATCCACAAAACGTGAACTCATGACCTGAGCTGAACCGACTGACCACCCAGGCGTCCTGGTACTATCCACTTTTATCACATGTGTAGGTACATGTGTCACCACCAAAGTCAAAATACCAAGCAGTTCCCACCCCACCTGAATCTCTCGTATTAGCCCTTTGTAACGAAACCCAACCCTCTCCGAACGCCCATCCCATCTTTAACCTCTGGAAACTACTGATCTGGAAACACCCATTTCTAATGTTTTGTCCTTTCTTAAAATGTTATGTAAATGGAATCATGTAGTACGTAACCTTGGCAAGATTGGCTTTTTTCTCTCAGCATAATTGGAGATTCATTCAAGTTGGTAGTGTGTGTCAATAGTGTGTTCCTTTCTATTGCTGAGTAATTCCAAGGATGTAACACCGTTTATATAACCATTTTTCCCATTGAAAGACCTCCAGGCTATTTCCAGTTTGGGGCTATTATGCATAAAGCTATGAACATTTGCATAAAGGTTTTTGTGTGAACAGAAATATTTATTTCTTTGGGATAGATGCCCACATGTTCAATGACTGGGTCATATGGTAAAGCATCTTTAGTTGTGTAAGAAGCTGCCAAACCATTTTCCAGAGAGGTGGTACCATTAGACATTCCCACCAGAAGTGGAAGAGTTCCTTCCTCTGCATCCTTGCCAGGTTTCTTGTTGTTGTCATTATTCTTATGTTAGCCATCCTGATCAGTGTAGATAAACATAGCTCATTGTGGTTTTAATTTGCATTTTTATGATGACTAATGACGTTAAACTTTTCACGTGTGAATTATTTTTAAAGTAAGCTCTACACCCAACGTGGAGCTTGAACTCAGAACCCTGAGATCTAGACAAGAATGCTCTCCTGACTGAACCAGCCAGGAGCCCCTTCATGTGCTACTTTCTGTCTGTATATTTTCTTTGGTCAGTTTATATTTTTTGCCCATTTTCTAACTGAATTCTTTGGATTTTTAATGTTGAGTTTTGATGGTTTGGAAATGCAGGAATACCTTAGGGACATTGCAGGGTCAGTTCCAAACCACTGCAGTAAAAAGAATATTGCAATAAAGCAAGTCAAATGACTTTTTTTTTTAGTTTCCAGTGCAAATAAAAGTTATGTTTATACTACACGATAACCTATTAAGTGTACAATAAAACAACTATGTACATACCTTAATTTAAAAAGACTTTATTGCTAAAAATGCTAACTATCATCTGAGCTTTCAGCAGGTCATAAGCACTGATCACGAATCACCATAATAAATACAATAATAATGAAAAAAGTTTGAGATAATGTGAGAATTACTGAAACGTGACCCAGAGACACAAAATTAGCAAATGCTGTTGAGCAAATGGTGCCAACAGACCTGCTCCAGACAGGTTTACCACAGACCTTCAATTTGTAAAAAATAGTACCCGTGAAGTGCCATAAAAGGCAAACAAGCAATAACATGAGGTGCACCTGTATTCTCTTGTAGTTGGTAGCCTGTCCTTTCTACCTCCTCACATGGGCTTTTGTAGATAACAAGTTTTCATTTTAATGAGTCCAAATTTGTCTACTTTTTCCTTTTCGGGATCCTGCTTTTGGCTAGAACTCAGTCAAAGGAGCAAAGAGTCCAACAGCTGTTCATTATTTACACAAAATTACCAAACAATGACTGCTATTTTTCTTTTCCTCTAGTTTGGACATCTTGTAAACACTGCCACAGGGGAAACAAGATATCTAATAGCAGCATTCTTGCCTTCCATTTTCATTTCAAGCTGAATCAGGCATCATACCCCTACCCAAATGACCACAGGGTTTCCAGGGGTCATGTATTCCTTCCAGAGGCACATTCTGGACAGTCCCTCTGCCTTGCAGTGGGCTGTTGTATGGGACTGTGACAATGAGGGTTCAGCTTCTGGCCACCAGGAACTTGTAGCCCAGGCCAGAGGACAGACAGGGTGCGCACATGATCAGAATCCGGTGGGATGAAGGAAGTAAGGGTAAATGTTGAGAGAGCTCCAAGAAGGATGTGCCCAGCTCTGCAGTGGACAAGAGTGACCTTTCAGCTGAGACTTAAAAGACGAGCACAGACCTATATGTCAAGAAGAGAAATAAAACAACAAAAATTTTGAAAATAGATGTCATAGTGGTTAGAAAGACTGAAAGATGGCATGTGAGAGCAAATGGCATGTGAAAGGAGGTGGGTGGGAAGGGATATCAGCAGAGGTAGATTGGGACAGATGTTTCTGGACAGCTCTTCCTGTCGCTCCATCTCTGTCTCTCTCTCATTAATTAACAAAAAGCTAGTCTCACTTTTTAAAAGTCACCTTATTTATCCTGGTTATATCAAAGAAGTTGTTTGGGTTAAGAGAGAAACACACACAGGGGGAAGTCCAATTTTAGACTGTAGTTGTATTCTTCAGGAACGCCACATTGGGAGGTGGGACACTAGAGCTGTCCTTGCCACCTCACTACTAAGCTGAGGGATATACCATGACCTCACAATCTCAGGACAGACAGGCAGTTGTTGCTTTTTACAGCTGGGGTTAAAATGCCTCTGAGGTGTGAGTCTTCATTCATCATTAAACAGGGAATGAATGAGGGGAACCCTTCTGGTTGCTCAGTTACCAAAAATAAATATAGTCAACATCAACAATATGATAATTAAGTGGGTATTGATTTCCCAACAATATGATAATTAAGTGGTTATTGATTTCCCCCTGAAATGGATATACTGAACATTCCAAAGTGGTATTTCACTTACTTTTTTAATCCCAATGAACAGATGTGAGCCCAAGCTCAGCCCATTAAACGGTGGACCCCAAGCTTTTATTGGTGATCAGCAGATACTGCTTTAGTGCAGGGTACATCTCTTCTGATGATTGGTCTTTTAATTGTCACTAAATAATATAGAAGTTTGTTTACCTTGAACTTATTATATTGGAGCCCTTATGAGCTGATTAGTTGATTCTATACGAAGCAAACAAAGCTGCTTTTGTTCTACAGAAGGAGTCACATAGAATTGTGATTTGAGGCTCTCTAGAAGGTTTTGTCATTGACAGATCTGTCCCCAGACCTTTCTTATACCCAGTACACCCTCTGTCTCCTACTTGCCCCTGCATGAGAGCACTGGATCCCAGGGCAATGTGCTTCCAAAGACCCCTAAATCAATAAACACCTGATTTATACCAGAAAGTGTGAGCACATTAAAATACACTGGTCATCACCAAATCTGAATTAGTCTCATATGTATTGAGAAGGTTGAGACATTGTAGGGAAAATTGGAGTCCCTAAAAAGGAGGCTGAAGAACCCCCAAACATATTTTTTTGCCTTAGACTGGGGCAGGACAAAGTGTCAGTGTCAATTCAACTTATAAATATTTATTAAACAATACCACCTACCAGATGTAGGGAAACACTAATACTTTACAGGTGGCTCAGACATAGGCTCTGCCCTCCACAGAGATCTGGATTCATATCTCCACTCTGTCACTGAATTGTATATGCAAATAACTTTACCTCTTGGTGTATTTTCCTTATCAGTAAAATAAGAATGGTAGGACCTGTCTCATGGGGCTTTGGTGAAAATTAAATGTGATATTTTAAATAAAGCTTCTGACACACAGTAGGAGATCAGTATGTGGTCAGACACCAAACAGAAGAATCAAGGAAGACATCCCAAAGAAAATGAGGCCTGGATTTAGCTTTGAGCTCTGCCACAGATCAAGCACATGATGGTAGAGAGGGTGGTACAGTCACAGAGAATAGCATAAGCTAAGCCTCAGAAGAGAGGGACACATGGGGAAATGCATTGTGGGAAGGACACAGGGAGGGGAAACTGAAGTTGTGGATGTTCAGCATGCTCAAGGTGGAGAAGCTGAGGGACAAGTGACAGGAGAGGACACAACACTGGTAGCTAATCTTGGTGGGACCAAGAAATTTGGAGTTGGTCCTTAAGGCTTTGTGGGGACTCACTCAAAGATTTTAAGTAAGGGAGGCAAATACTCAAGCTTGCATTTAGAATTATTACCTAGGCAGTGGTGAATGAACAAGAAAGAGGTATTAATTAGGGGACTGATGGAGTGCTCCAAGTGATGGTCCTGTCCCCAGCTAAGGAACTGAATCAATAAGACCAGGATTGATCTACCATGGCGAGTGAGGCAGGTGAAGGTATTTAGGAAGAATCTGGAATGTTGGTTTGGATAACTGACAGGGTGGTAGAAACTAGAAACACAAGACAAGCTTGGGGGAGGGAAAAGGAAAAAACAGGTCAAACTCAGCTGTCTGCCCCAACCCTGGTATGCACAATACACTTGGCATCTGACATCTCAGTACCTCAAGGTTTCAGATTTATAGATGTTCATGTTCCTGTCCCAAGAACACCTTGCTTTATTCATCAAAATCTGGCAGCAGATTAACTGAGCTATGAACTAGAAGCAAAAGCAGAGAATAAATTGCTAAATTGTGAAAAGCATTCAGATGATCTAATATGTGATTCGGTGCAGTTCTGTTGAGAAAAATGTCTCAGTGTTGGCTCGTCTCTCTCCCTGTTTTTGAGACAGAATATCATGCCCATTGCATATATGTGACGACCACAGGTCAATATAGTCCAGCAGAATTTTTAGATAAAGCAACAATTTTGCATGTTTCCTCCTGACTTCTATAGTGGTTTTGATCTACTTTCTATACACAAACATATCAGAGGCCATCATGTCCCACCATAAAGCCACACATTTTTTTCCACACTATTTCAGATGGCCTTTCCCAAGTGGTCATGAGAATTAGAATTAATTCAATTCAACTCAACAAGTAATTAAAAGTCTGCTACATGACAGCAATGTGCTAGATAATCCTGAGTCAGAGAAAAAGAAAAACACTGTTTTTTATGATAATCACAGTCAAAGATATGAAGTCATAGATATGAAACGACAAGCTCGTGTGAGAATCACCAGACATAAACCAGAGTCCACCTTTCTGAATGAGGGATGTAAAGACTGGATAGCTGGGGCTGCATGAATTTGGGAATGAGAGCAATGCTGAGGAAGAGAAGTCCTGCCAGTGTGCACTAACCTTAGTCAGATGTGCTGTTGTCTGACTTGGAAAGCTCCCTTTCCCCAGTTATAAGGGAAGGCAACTCTGTGCCTGGAAAGACTGGATTCTGGGACTAATTTTGACTCCCTGAACAGGCACCCCCATAAACCTTCTCTGTAACCTTGTATGGGGATAAGGCTGACAGGCCTTCAGACATTGTGAACCTATATTCATATTCCCATCTGTAATGTTTAGTGAATCATGGTATACGTTCCATGAACTGTGATTTTAGATGTTCAGTTCGCAGGACAATAACTTAAGAAGGCCAATCACTGGAAGACAATAATAAAATCAGTTTTGAATTTGGCACACATGGACAGGTAACTGTGGGACACCAGATGGAGGTGTCCACTAAGCAGTAGGAAGTCTGTGTCAGAAGCAAAGTCTTAACTGGGATTACTCACTGGGAATTACCAACTTAGTTGGAGGCTTGGACACAGATGAGAAGAAAAGACAACTGAGGTAGAATCCTGGGGGTCATGCACTTTCAGGGGGCAGAGGAAATAAGAGGAGCCCCATGAAAAAGAGTAGAAAGAAAGTGGCAATTAAAATGTGGGAGAATCAAATCTTATGGCACCTGGATGGCTCAGTCAGTCGGTTAAGCATCTGACTTCGACTCAGGTCATGATCTCACACTTCGTGACTTCAGGCCCTTCGTCGGGCTCTCTGCTGTCAGCACAAAGCCCACTTCAGATCCTCTGTCCCCCTCTCTGTCTGCCCCTCCCCTCCACTCTCTCTTTCTCTCTCAAAAATAAACTTTAAAAAAATGCGGGAAAATCACAAGACACTTCCATTCTGAAGATGCAGTGGAGTAAATCACCAGAAACACTTTCTGCTACAAAACACTTGGATAAACTGTATAATACATAACAAAACTATTTCTAATGCACAGTTGAGTTTCTAATAAATTGAGAAAGCTCCAAATATGCAAATGAAGAGGAAGTTGAAACCAGGAGAGGTGAGCATATTTTGTGAAGATATTTTGTTGATCTCAGAGACAAGCAGGGTGGATAGTAGCTACTCCATGGAGACCGGGAAGAAGGTTTTCGGCCTCTGCAAGGCCATAGGGTTGAAACCGAGACTTTTGCATGAAGCTATAATATTTTATATTTTTTCTGCATGTTTAAAATTTTCCAGATAAAAAAGGGTCACCAAGAGTGAACCCTAATGTGAACTATGGACTTTGAACGATCATGTATCCTATGTACTGCTCTGGTGGGGATGTTGATAGTGGTGAAGGCAGTTGGGCAGGGTGGAGGTGGGGGAAGGGTATACGGGAACTCTGTACTTTCTGCCTAAT
The DNA here is from genome assembly GCF_018350215.1 of Panthera leo. Classification (NCBI taxonomy): domain Eukaryota; kingdom Metazoa; phylum Chordata; class Mammalia; order Carnivora; family Felidae; genus Panthera; species Panthera leo. Next base: position 7,576,628 of record NC_056696.1, on the reverse strand, counting down.
TTTTCTGTGAACCTAAAACTGCTCCAAAAATTAAGGTCTGTTAAAAGAAGAGAAATTGGGTTCTGGGTTTCCTGGCAGAAGTAGGTTTAAGATCTCTCTGGAGGAAAAATATAGGCAGTACCAAATTCTCACAGTTATGTGCTCACAATCGCATAGTGACAGATATGAAAAGACAAGCCCACATGAGAATCACCAGACATAACGACTGAGATCAGAGCCTTAGAATCTCAAATAATACAATGACTTACTATAGTATAGAAAATAAATAAGCTTTATATTATTAAAAATTAAAATAAGAAATTAGAGCATAAGAAAGAAACTATTTGCTTTTTAAGGGAAAAATGTATTTTAAAAGGAATGAAACTTCAAGAAAAAAATTAAAACCCCAATAATGTAAAAAGTAGATTAGACACACAGCCAAAGAGATAGTTTTTATACCTGAGGACAGATCTGTATGACTATCCAGAAAATAGCACAAGGAAAAAAATATACAGAAAATGTAAAAAGAATACAGAGAATAACAATAAGAATTCTTATATACTGTGGATAGGAGCAGAACTTGGTACAACCACTTGGAAATACAATTTGGTAAGGGTGCCTGGGTGGCTCAGTCAGTTACCCGTCCAACTTTGGCTCAGGTCATGATCTCATAGCTCATGAGTTCAAGCCCCACATTGGGCTAGTGCAGAGCCTGCTTGGGGTATTCTCTCTCTCTCTCTCTCTCTCTCTCTCTCCCCCCCTCTCTCTCCCCCCTGCTCTCACTCTAAATAAATATATAGACTTAAAAAATGCAATTTGGCAAAATCTAGTTAAATTGAAGAAGCACACATTCTCTACCTAAAATTTTCCTCTTAAAATATGCCTGTGGGTGCTGAGGTTCACGGCTTGGATCCTGCCCCTTAGGACTCAGGCACTAATTTCGTCTCAGGAAATTGCTCTTATTGAAGGGAGCTGCCTCACCCAACAATAATCACCTGCTGGGGACAGCCAATATCCAACTTGGGGATCTAGAGTCCAAAACTTGCCTTGGGACAATTTGAATGTCCACATCAGCTGCAGAGCTGAGGCTTCTTTTGTAAGTACATCTCAGTGTAATATTTTTCTCTACTCAGTCCTGTTTCATTCGATTCCTTGCATGTATTGTTCCAAAGAGCACCGCATAGTAGCATCTTCTATATGTAAATGTCAGTCTCCTTCCTAAAGAACCAAATTGAGACAATACCCTAGAGTGAAACCCATCCAAACTGCACCAAGATTCATAGACAAGTTCATTGCAGCAATGGTGGAAACATGGGAACAACAAAAAAGGTCATCTACAAAAAAATGGATAAATGAACTTTATATATTTGTGCAATGTTATAATGTAAAATGTCATTAAGCACCTACTAGGTGTTAGCTGGCAGGTATGCATCAGTGAGCAAAACAAAAGTCTCTGCCTTAATGGAACTTACTTCTAGTCTGGGAGAGGAAAAACTATAGATAGAAGATGATAGATAGATAGATAGATAGATAGATAGATGATAATGGATGGATGGATAGATAGATGATAGAAAGATAGGTAGATAGATGATAGATAGATGATAGATAGAATGTTAAAAGGTTCTAAGTGCTTATGAGAAAAAAAGCTAAGAGTGGGGGCTATATTTTTTGTAAATGTAATCAAGGTAAGCCTCACTAAGAAGGTGGCATTTGAGCAAAATTTGACAGGAGTAAGACATTGGTTAAAAGGCTATCCAAGGGAAGAGCATCCTGGGCAGAGGTCCAGAATATCAGGTGTAAAGGTCCTGAGGAAAGATCCTCACTGGTTTGTTAAAGTAAGGAAGCCAGAGCAGCTAGAGAGGAGTAAGGGAGAGGACTGGAAGACAGGGTATGATTAGATCATGTGAAGATTTCTTTGACTTTGTGTGTGGTGGGAAGATGTGTGAGGGCTTTGAACACGTAAGTGGAGTGATGCATTTTAGGTTTTGAGAAGGATGATGCTGCTGAAAATGGACAGCAGGGGGCAATGGGAATCAGGGGCCACAATTGGAGGCTATTGCAATAATGCAGGCAGCAGATGGTGGTGGCTTAGACAAGGCTGGTAGCAATAAAATGGTAAGAAGTGGCTGGATTCTGGAGGTTCGTTGAAGGTGCAACCATGGGATTCACTAGTTACCTGGTGTGAGAAGTGATGAAAAAGAGTTCAGGAAGGACACCAAGGTGGTCATCCTGATCAATAAAAGGTATGGACTGCCATGAACTGAAATGGCAATGGCTGTGGGAGACATACACTTGTAAGAAAAGGAATCAGAAGGTTGGCTTTGAACACGGTACACCTGAGATACCCATTATACACCCAAGGAGATGTGTCTAACATGCAAATGGATTTAGGAGTCTGCAGCTCAGGGACGAGTCTGGGTGAGAGACACAAATGGAGGCTTCATCAGTAAGTGGATGGCATTTAACGTCGTGAGATTGGATGAGCTCATGCAGGTAATTAGTTTATATAGAGAACAACAAGGAAGTACAAGGGGTGAGCCCTAGACACAAATCTATATATTTGTAACTATCAATAAGTAACTCTCCATAATGATACTCTCAGTGCCTAAAATATTGAGGGCTTCGTAAGTAGGTACTCAGTAAGTATTTAGCAAATCAATAAGTGGAATGAATGAACAAAGGAACAAATATTGGGTTTCTGCATACATTTATGTTTGAAGAAAATGCTTTTATTTCTTTCTTTTAGAGTTGAAAAAACCACTGTACTTAAGAACTGTATATCAAGGGACACTGGTTTTATTTGAAACATTCCAATTTAATAAAAATTTACTTATGTATTAATTAGAACTAGTTAGAACTGCAAATATGTTGCAAAGAAAAATAATAGCCATGAGACCAGAGGACCAGATCAAAATAAGGAATCAGTAACATTACCAAATATCACATAGTTCAAAAGGACTGGAAAATGTTCCCTTGCTTAGATAATGGGGAGGTCATTGATAATGTCAGCAAGAAATGTTTCCAGTTAAATAAATGAGAACCCCTAGGATTTAACTAAAATTGGGAGAATCATGGCTGTAAGTGGAAAGAGAAAGATCAATTGATGGCTAGATCTGGAAGATAAAGATCATGTCTCTGTGCTGCTGGAAATGAATTCAGAGAGAAGAGGCTAATGCCAGAAGAAAGGGAGTCATTGATAAAATTACTAGTTGTTGATGAGGGAGGGGTAAAGCCTGGTGAAATTTGCTTTATCTCAGAAAAGGAAAGAGTAACTTACACAAAGTAGTTCAGGAACATTTCTTTAAAGAGATGATCAGGAACTTAGAGAATATTTTCTCTAGGAAGAAGGAGGAGTGTGACACAAGTGAGAAGGAGGGAGTAGAAGAGGAGATTTGAAAAGAAGAGTGAATTTTTTTAAAGATTTTTTATTTTTAAGTAATCTCCATACCAGATGTGGGGCTCGATTGAACTCACAACCTTGAGATCAAGTCGCATGTTCCACCAACTGAGCTAGCCAGGTGTCCCAAGAATGGTGACTATTTTGAACAGATCACAGAAGGAACTGTCTAGGAACTCCCCTGAGGGCTGCTAGGCATTGCCGAGGGTGTACCTGTGATCAGAGACAATGACATCATAATAGCAGCAATTCACATAAATTTTGATGTTCTTCAGAAATCTTTAGCAACATGGATGGAGGAGCAGAGATGACAAGTGTTTGGATTGGAGGTTAGACCAAGGGTAGCTGAATCTCACAGGATTAACAGAGTAGTTCAAATGACAAACCACTGGATCGAGGAAAATGTGAAGATTTGAAAGTGTTTGCTAACTTGGAGGAAAAAAATGAGGCGACAAGGACTAAAATTTGTGTGAGATTGATTAGCAGATAAGATGGGAAATGAGACTGGGAGAACTGGAAATGTGAGAGATTGTCATCTTATATATGATATTGCAGATCAGATCTTCAATGAGGGCAAAGTTCTGCACGATGATGGAATATGGGAGTCCTCAGATGGGCTGGTGGATTCAAGATGGAAGATAATGATGTCAAAGAGGTCAAATTTCTGTAGGGATTTTGGATGAACCATTTAGTTCCAACACCCACATCCACATGGGCAGTGGCAGGGCTAGTAGCACGGAGGGCATTGTTGCTAGAGAAGACAATGGTCTTGGAAGGATGAGTCAGGGATCAGGAATCTTCAAGCTCTTTGGGAATGCCTACACAGAGAGAGAAGTTTGCATAGTCTAATGGAGTTGGGGACATAAGGCTATCGGGTTAATTGGCCTCAAAGATCAGAATGGAATCTGATGTCAAGTTGCTTGGTACAAGCACATGCTGAAGTCCAAATTTCTGTCAGAGGCCTAATGTATCTTCCCAAGCTTCCAAGAGGAAGTTTGTCAAATGGTCTCTTGTGGCCTTGGCAAAGATCCAACAGTTGGAAGGGACACATGGGAGAAAGGAAGTCAGAGCACTCACTGCACACCAAACACTGTGCACAGCACTTAACAGTGATTATCTCATGTAATCCTAACAGTCTGTCTATAAAAATAACTATTATTCTTATCCCCAAGAAACCCTAAAGGGAGTTGAAGTTAGAAGACCGGAAACAATTCACAAAGATCATGCAGCTATTAAGTGATGGGACTGAACTTTGAACCAAAGTCTTTATACTCCAAAGCCGAACACTTCTTTCACCATACACATAAAAGTCATGCGATTCAGGAGTTATTGAATGGGCACACATCCCTGAATGAGCCCTGACTGGCTCAAGGCAAATCTTAGAGTCCCTTCACTTCAACCAAGGTGATTGGCTCAGGAGTTGGCACAAGCTCCAGGAAGGCCAATCAAGACCATTTACATTCATGGCCACGACTCAGCTTGTGTCCTGCTAGACCCAATAGATTACAGCCCCAGAAGCTTCTGGAAGGACCACAGAAGAGCAGACTGTCTCAGTTCAGAGACTGGGCTAAGAAACCCAGAGAGAACACCAGCAGGGTGGAATTGAAAAATGGAAAGAGAGAAAGGCGGCTGGCATGTATGTTTTGAGTCTAAATTAAGTCTTGTTTTTGAAATCTACATCTTTTCAGTTATGTGAGACAGTAAATTACCTTTTTTCTTTTCCTAAGCCAGTTTTGTTTTGTTTATTTTGTTTTTTTTTTTTTACTTTTTTTTTCCTAAGCCAGTTTTGATAAGAGTTCTTAACTGATTCAATACCAAAATATAAAATATAAGCATTTGTAAGCAAACCATGATCTTAAGAGTAAACTTGACTGTGAGAACAGACCTGTTTCCCTGTCAACATCTCATTCTTGGTTTCCCACCCCTCTACTCTGAGAATATCTAAAGAGTCTATGGATAGCACCATTTTTTTCTTTTAGGAGTAGGGAAATCCAAAACCTAGCAGTCACTTGTCTTCCTTTTCATCCAGGCCCTCCTCCTCAGACACTTGAAGGTCTCAAAGTCAAACACGACATGAAATCACAAGGAGTTTCTCCTTGGCACTTTGCTGACTTCTTGGCAACAGACTCATATCTCTCTGAAAATGTGAATTTATCACACAGACTTGGAGAGGGCTTGTTTAGAAGAGGATGAAGCAATAATAAAGCTAATATGTGGGATGGAGTGAGGTGCAAATGTTAGCTTCATTTGGTGCAACGTGTCCTTAAATGTACTTTGTTAGTCTTAAATTTAAAAGGGGGAGGGGGAGGAAGGAGAAGAAACGGGAATCTCTCCAGGAGAAACGTTCTTAATCTTGGATGATATTTCTCTTTTAAATAGATAAAAGTTTCAGATATTCTAAACATATTCTCAATTTTGAAACTGTCTATGTAGAAATATACTTATCCAAAATTTGGATTTTCAGGGGAAGAAGATCACAAAGCTTGGTCAGTATTTGTTAATGGTTCTTGTATTACTTTTCAGGCAATCAGGACGTGTGAGTTGTGCCCTGGCTGTTTAGTTCATAGGTTGAGAGAAAGCCCTTCTCTTGTGTTATAATGGAGTAATTACCTTAAGTTACATACAGCCTCTAGAAACATAAGAACTGTGACAACAGAATTTTTCAGTGGGTCAACAGTAGCTTGGCAGATGGGAAGCAGAGATAATTTAATTTTAAGGAGGTAAAACTTGAGCTAATACTTGGAGGGAGATGCAATAAGACAAACGAGGTGTACTTGAGCCATCTGTCACCTTAAGGGGTCAATCCAGGGAGATCCTGGAGCCGGAGGTGGAACTAGGGTTCTTTACCCATCTTTGGCAATGTCTCTCATGCTTCTGCTTCCTGCTCCCACCACTCTGGCCTAGAGCATGGTTGTTTATGGAGCAGGTGAGCATCCTGAACTCTGCCATTGCCCCTGGCCGTGTAGTCCCTTCCAGGAAGCTCACAGGGCACAGTACCACCACAGAGGTTACAAACTGACAGGATGTATGGATGATCTCTGATGCTTAGTAATATAAATATTTAAGCAGCTAATAAGGACACAGAGGTACTGATTTGGATAACGAGGTGCCAGGAGGGAATGTGAGGACCAGCATTCAGAAACATGGTTCCCCGGAGTCCCTCAAAGCCAGAGATGCACTCAAACTGATGGACAGCTTGCAGGACGCAGACTCTGGGTCTGGAGAGCCTGCTGTTGCAATTGTCCTCATCGTTTCCAGGGGACGATTGCTAGAAATTGGTGAGGGTCCTCGCAGAATCAGGTCGACTATTACCCCTACTCATACTTGTGACATGGATCTTCTGCTGAACATTTGTGTGGGACACGTTTCATCAGGGGTCTATCCTCAGGTGTGTGATTTGGCTTTTCGTTCCTTCCAGGCTTGGATCTGGAGTGAGAAGCGTGAATTCTGGTTCCTGCCTTTTCTCCCCTAAAAGCTTATAAAAGAGGGGCGTCTGGGTGGATGAGTCAGTTAAGCATCCAACTCTTGGTTTCAGCCCAGGTCATGAGCTCACAGTTTGTGGTTCAAGCCCCACATCGGGCTCTGTGTTGACAGTGAGGATCCTGCTTGGGATTCTCTCTCTCCCTCTCTCTCTGCCCCTCCCCCACTCACTCTCTCTGTCTCAAAAATAAATGAATAAACATAATTTTTTTTAATAAAAAAATAAAAGCTTATAAAACAGCTGCACCTGGTTCCATCTCTCCCTCAGCACCAACAGTGTGTGTCCACTCAAGACAGCATCCACAGATCTGCAGAAGAGAAGCACATTTCTCTCTTATTATATATACATATATTTTTGCTGACTCAAATATTTATAAATAGACACTACAAATAGATCTAAGTCCAGTAAAACATTATTAAATCCCTGGCTTTGCCCTTCCACATTCTTGCCTAGAACATGTTGTATGTTTTGAATTATAATTGAAATTTGGTTAAATTTACAAAGTATTTTTTAAGCATCCTGATATTTCTTTGTTTTAAGGCTGATTACATGTTTATTGAGATGGCTGTGACCCCCAGAAGATGAGTAAAAATACATTAAATCACTTCTTTTATTTAAATATTTCTTGGGGCACCTGGGTGGCTCAGTTGGCTGGGCGTCTGACTCTTGATTTCAGCTCAGGTCATGATCTCATGGTTGTGGGATCAAGCCCCTCAGCAGGCTTGGTGCTGAACGTAGAGTGTGCTTAAGATTCTCTCTCTTTCTCTCTGTCTCTGTCCCTGCCCTACTTGCACTCGCGCACACTCTCTCTTAAAATTTAATGCTATATATATTTCTTGAACACTTACCATCTTTATAAAATGCATTCAAAGCATTCCAAAAGCATGTCAAATACAATGATTTTATCCTGTTTTTACAGAGAGAATGCCTGCATACATAGTTGAGGTAGACTGACTCAGCTCCTATGCCAATTCCTTGACCAAAATCTTTGGGCAGGAAGGCGGGGGCAGGGGGCAGATGAAGTCCCAGACTTTGTCTATAGAAATTGGTCCTAGCATCATAGGTGAAGTCTCAGCCTTTAAAAATGCCAAGATACCACTTTTGCTTTCTGTGTTTTGGTGCAACTAACATACTTAACATTCAGAAAAGTACAAGATGGATACAGATAGACAGAGATGGGAGTGCAGATTAGTTTCAGATATAGATGCTTATGCACAGAAAATGAAGAGAGCATCTACAGCAAAATAGCAGTCTCTGCGTTCTCTCCGGGGTATCTCTGGGTGTTGTGATCAACTTGTGTTTCCTACCTTTGCTTTTTTGGCTTTTATACATTTTCAGTGCATACTTTCAGAATCAACTTTTTAAACTTGCTCCTCTTTTCCTTCCCTCCCCTTTCTTTTCCAAACAACCCAGTCCCCGAGCTGTTTGTGAAGCCAGAACAGGATAGGCTGGTAGGGGTGGATGGGCCATAGTGCCTCAAAGCAAGGTATCAAAGCCCATGTGCTGAGGAGGGCATCACATAGGAAAAGCTGGAGCCCAAGCAAGGAAAGGGGATTGTCCATGAGGTGGGCAGTGTGATGTGAAGAGTCAGAGTCCCAACAAGGACAGAAGGGCACCTCTGCAGAGGACAGTCTCATATTGGGCATCAGAGCTTGAGTGGGGTGAGGGGGTGTCCATACTAGGGGACCAGACCTGTGTGGGTCAGGAGACTAAGCAGCATCAGGAAGGCATCCTCACAAAGGGGCAGGCTGGCAGGGACTGTTGGATTCTGGGCAGATTGAGAAGGGTGTTCATGCATGGGTGTAGCCTGACACCATATATGAAAGACCAAGGAGGTAGCAAAGGTATCCATGTGGGTGGGAAAGAGGCTGGGGGAGTTGGGAGCCTAGAACTGAGCATCTGAAACCAAGTGGGGTGAGGAGGGCTCAACATAAGTTGTCCTATTTGTCCCTGAATCATGTAATGCCTTGACAGCACTAATATCTCAGCATCTAGATTTTCTCTCTCCCCAAAGAAGGAAAGGACACCTGGGCTAATGTTAATATGACATTGATGCCATTAGAAAAGAAAATTTGCCAAAAAAGTTATGTTATGTCATAAAATTTTTGAAGTTTGAAAAAAAAAAGCTGTCACTTTTCATCTGGTTTTATCGGTCACAGGCTCTCCCTTATCTCCCTGGACTTCTCAGCTGTGTCTATGTGAGGAGGCTGTGAGCTCACTTCTGTTACTCTTCACATTCACAGGCAGAACAAAGGCAATTTTGATGCCTGATTCACCCCCACAGGGCTCTGATACGGGAGTCGGACCTCAGCAAATGTAAAATTCAGCAAACACAAGACAAGCATGCTACCGTCCTTGATTCTCACGTCCATCACAGATAGTAGTAATTGGGCAAATACTCTCCTACACCAGGAACCAATGCCTCAGAATATTTTTCCACACAAGACAAATTTTCCATTACCAATCAATAGAAGTTGATACAAGAGATAAAATTTATTTGCTAACCTTGATATAAAAATAATTGAAGTTCTTGCTTAACATGACATGTGTCTTATATTTAGGCAAAGAAAGTGTAGCAAGAAATCAAAATTCACTCAATATGTGTGGGGAAGAGCAACGTGGGGACTAACCAGTGTGAAAATATTTAGAAACCCTCGAATTTTGGCATATGGCTCTTTCTAAAGTAAGTATTCACCCTACCCAGCCCCGAGAAATTTTTAAGTGACCACTTGGCTTACCCTGGAGGAATACAATAATTAAGGGAACCAGAACCACCTGAAGGTTTCACATTATGTCAAGGGCAAAGCCCACACAATTTCCCTAGGAGCACATTGGCCTTTTCTAACACCAATGATTTGATAGCCTCACAACACGCAAGGAAGGGGCTCCTTCTGGCACAACCATTTGTTTCAAAGCCCTAGGGGGCATAGCAACATGCAGGGGCTTAGGAGAAAGAAAACATGCAAAATTACATGACCGATTCTCTTTGTGAAATGCAAGAGAATGCATGTAAATAGCATTAAAGGTTTGAGTAATAATGGCAATTGCTAACATTTATGGAGATCTTCTAACGGTCTGGGCACTCTGCAAAGTATTTTACGAGCACTATCTCATTTAATACACAAACAACGCTTTGACGTAGGTAGTTTTTATCTTGGAAGCCCTTATCCTTATATAAAACTTATAAACTCCTTATCCTTATATAAAACTGTCCCTATACACCATGCAAAAATGCAGTGAAGACAAGGGATATTTCAGAGGATGCAAACGCAGATGACATTTGAGATATTAAAACTCAATTGCTCACAAAATTAGGCATTTCTTTGGAAAGCTTTCATTTGTCATTGAAAATTAAATAGTAACTCATGTAAGTCTGTCAGTTGGCAAAAGAAAATGATAAACACTGTCTTCAAGAAGGAAAATATTCTCACGGGGCAAATGGAAAACTGTGGTAGCTAACTTAACCATCAGCTGAAAGGAAGGGAAATGAAGTGAGCTTCAGGATTTACAGCAATGCTCTATTAAATCTTGGTCAATTGAAGGCACACTGCAGAAGCAGAACTCCCTAGAGCCAGGGGAGAAGGAGCCAGCTCTCACTCTTCAACTGGCTTATAACTTAGTCTGGGAATCAAACAGGTGGAACAATATGAGGATAAAACTGTGTGTTGAGCAGAGCAAAGGAATAAATACCAAAACAAGTCAAATTCAAGTTCTGAAGGATGCAAACCCAAAGCGTGCTCAGTCATTCTGTGTGATCCACGGTTCCAACAGAAGTGGAGTTTGAGCCAGATTATGTTCTAGGACGGACGTGAATGAGGATCAGAGCAGAAAAGACAAGTATCGGGAAAGGAGCGATCAAAGGCATGAGGAGGGAACTGAGTGGTTTAGTCATTTGAGCTCTGGACTCTTGATTTCAGCTCAGGTCATGATCCCAGGGTTGTGGGATTGAGCCGCACTTTGGGCTCTGTGATGAGCATGGAGCCAACTTAAGATTCTCTCTCTCCCTCTGCCCCTCTCCCCTGCTCGCACTCTCTCTCTCTCTCTGAAATAAGAAAATAAATTTTGAAAACTAAAGAAAAAAAAAAGAATTCCAAGATACTGTAAATTCTGCACTCCTTTCAAGGAGTGCTGGAAGTACTCTGCAAATATTAACTCATCTAATCCTCACAATAATTCAATGTCATCAGTCAGGAAGTATCATTCATCCCATTTTAAGTGAGGAAATTGAAACACAGAGTTGAATGAACTTGATGTCACCTAGGTGGAGTGGGAGGAATAAGTTTAGGAATTCCCTGAGCTTGCATCAATGGGTTAACAAGGTTTAGGATGAAAGCATCCAAGATTAGGTAATCAGGGCTAGGTAATCAGGGCAGAAACACCCCCAATATAGAACAAAGGCATAAAAGAATAGGAAGTCACAGGATGAAAGCATCCAAGATTATTATTCAGGGCAGAAGTGCCCAAACTTAGTACAATAGCAGAAAGTTGATTTCACAGGAGAGAAGGACCAGAATAGGTAAACAGGTAAACAGGGCTATAGACCACAGCAGGGTGAAGTTGCCTGGAGGAAGGGAGCTAATCGGCAAAAGAAAAGTGCCTTGTTGACCCTGAGGTAGTACGCTCTATCTGTCTTATCCCCTAGGCAAGCTAAGATAAACAGACATGGTGCCTCATGCTTGTCCTAAACAACCATCTACCCTGCACTGGGATTTTGTTTTGTATTGACCTAAACCCCTAACACTGCATATCTTTGAAACCCCCTTTTTTTCACACACATAAATTAATATTCACAATTTCATTGTCTGTTTGTGCACGTCCATCACATTTGTAAGCCTTCTGATCCTAATAAAAACAAAGCAAGGACCCTTATTTGGAGCTCTTGTCTCCTCCTGGACATTAGCCTCTCTTGCATTTTAATTCTGTGCCCGCTCTCTTGCTGGATAAGAGAGAACTCCAGACCCAGAGGGTATGACAGTGGAAGTGGTAGAACTGAAAGGCAGGTACAGGCAGAATGCAGTGGTCTTAACCACTCTCTTTGGTTGCCATTCTGCTTGGTTACACATCAGAAACAGGACATAATCATTTGGTCCCAGGGGGTTGCATTTCTGGTACCACATTATGGGAGGGTTTTTGTTATTTTTTTTAAGTTTATTTTTTTTATTTTGAGAGAGACAGAGAGTGATCAGGGAAGGAGTAGAGAGAGAGGGAGAGAATCCCAAGCAGACTCTGAGCTGTCAGCACAGAGCCTCACATGGGGCTTGATCCCACAAACTGTGGGATCAAGACCTGAACCAAAATCAAGAGTTGTACACTTAACTGACTGAGCTACCCAGGGGTGCTAGGTTTTTGTTATTATTTAAAGCCCATCCATCAAAATCAAAGAGAATCTGTTAGGGGCTAAATTGTGTCCTGAAATTCTTACGTTGACATTTTTATCCCCAGTACCTCAGAATGTGACTGTATTTTGAGATAAGGTCTTTAAAGACCTAATCCCTGGAACTTGAAAATGTTACTATATTTGGGAAAAAGTTCTTTGCAGATGTAATTAAGGATCCTGAAGATCGTCCTGGATTGTCCAGGTGGGTCCTGCATGCCTTTACCAGTGTCTTATAAGACAGAAAGAAAGATGAGGGCACCTCAGTAGGCTGGGCATCCAACTTCAGCTCAGGTCATGATCTCACAGCTCATCAGTTTAAGCTCGTGAGTTCAAACCCCCGCACCAGCTGTGCTGGTCAGCTGTGCTGACAGCTCGGAGCCTGGAGCCTGCTTCAGATTCTATGTCTCCCTTCCTCTCTGCCCCTCCCCTGCTCATGCTCTGTCTCTCTCAAAAATAAATAAACATTTTAAAAAGTTATAAAAATTGACAGAGGGAAAGAGAACCTCCAGAGAAGGTGAGAACCTGCCAACACCTTGATTTCAGACTGCAAGCCTCCAGAACTATGACTGAATAAATGTCTAGTTTTAAGCCACACTGTTTGTGGTAAGTTGTTATAATAGCTATAGGAAATTAGTAGAAAAGTAAGAAATAAACTGTTTTTCCGTGCAAAATGACATTATTTTATATGAATCTACATAAAAACCTACTAGAATCAATAAGTGAACTTAGCAAAGTTTCTGGAAGCAAAGTTAATAGATAGATATCATTTGGATTTTTATATATATTATACACTAGCAAAAACTAATTAGAAAAATTGAATTTTAAGATAATACTGTTTATAATAGTATTAAAAATCATCAAAGTTCTAGAAATAAATCTAAGAAAATATGTGCAAGACTAAGACAAATTACGGTTAAGAGAAATTGAAGAAAATCAAGAGATATATCATGTTTATAGATTGGAAGTTTCATTATCATTATGATATTAATCTCCCCAAAATTGATCTATACATTCAATGAAGTCTCAGTCAAACTTCCAACAGGTTTGTTTCTCATTAAAATTGACAAGCTGATTATAAAATTCACATAGAAATGCAAAAATATCCAGAAAAGCTAAGACTAGAAAAGGAAGACCAAAATTAGAAGATTTAAACTGCCAGACTTTAGGACTGACTGTAGAGCTATAGTAAATAAAGCAATAGAATATTGGTTCAAGATATAAAAACATAAAAGTGGAACAGAATAAGAAAGACCAAAAATAAATCCACATTACAAGGTAATTTGTTACAACAAAGTTGCCAATTCAGTTTAGTAAGAAAGGATAGTCAATAAAAAAATAAATGATGCCAGAGCAATGGTATATCTATATGGAAAAATTATTTTTGACTCCATCTCACCCTATACAAAAAATTAAATTGAGAATTCTCACAGACTTAAATGTGAAAGCTAGATGAGTAAAACTTCTAGAACAAAACAAAGGAGCATATTTTCATGACCTTGGGGATAAACAAAGATTTCTTAAGACACAAAAAGCCCTAAACATCAAGGGAAAATTTTTGACAAATAGAACTTCAATGAAATAAATCAAATCTACATATTAAAGACATCATTAAGAAAGTAAATAGGCAAGCTATAGGCTGAGAAATATAAAATGCATATAAAATGAGGAGATATATATATATATATATATATATATATACACACACACACACACTTTCATATATGTCATATTATCTATACCCTTACAGATTATCTATATTCTCATACATCTATATTTTTATACACACACACATGCACACACACACTAAAGAGCTTATATCCAGAATTCCTACAACTTAATAAGAAAAAGCCCAATTTTTAAAAATATTTTTAAAAATTTTTTTAAAAAAGGCTTAGGCACTTCACAAAAGAGGATATCTAAATGGCAAACAGGCATAGAAAAAGCTCCCAAAAATCAGTCCATATTAGGGAAATGCAAATCAAAATCACAATGGCATACTACTGCCTTCCCAACAGAATAGCTAAATTGAAAAAGAAAATATCGAATTTGGGAAGAACGTGAACAACTGGCAGTCTCTCAAATATTTCTGTGGTCCATGGAAATTGGTTCAACCACTCTGGAAAATTCTTTGCATTATCTACTAACGCCAAACATATGAGTCAGCAGTTTCATTTCTAGATATATACCTGAGAAAAGAGTGGATGTTTCCATCAGGAGCCTAATTCACGAGAGCAAAAGATTGGAAACAACTGAAGTGTCCATCAGCAGGAGAATGGAGAAATGTAATATTCCAAAACCGTCCCGAATTGAGATGAGGACTAGGTATGTGTATTTAACATCCACTAGTCATTGGATGGGTGTTGACCTTAGAAGGGCTGTGACTGGCAAGGTGGCTCTCTTCAGCCAAGGGCAAGTCCCTGAGAGAGACAGTCTAGAGCAACCAACTGGCAAACATCCTGTCACCTGCGGAGATCGAGCTTCTAGCCTGGAAGGGGTGTCTGGGCAGTGGACCACAGCTCCCACTATTCCCAACCAGGTCAGAGCTTATCCACCTGTGGTTCTATAACTTCAGGCTATTCCCAGAAACCCCCAGAAATCTGTCAAGTTGTTTGCAGGTTGTGTAGCCACTGGGGAGCAAAAAACTGTGAAATAAGTTTATTTGCATCCATATTTCGCATTTGAAATGTCAAAATTAATAAATCCTTTAACAAAAATCCTTCCTCATTTTGATAATGATTATATTCTTAAACCATCTGTTTCCACTAAAGAAGCTGAATGAATTAGATTATCTTGGTTATCATTCCAAGGCCCGGGACACCTTGGCTAATATATTTTCATATATAATGTTTTATGTTGTTTAATTTACACTTTTTCTCATTATTAGGTTGATGTATTATATCCCCAAAGTGGCAAAAAGGGATGGCTGGCTCAAAACCGGTGCATTGATGCATGAAAATAGCAATGAAAATAGAACCCAAACACAACAACTCAGAATAGCACAATAAACATGAAGAGGAATAAGAATTCCAGTGCAGTGCACGCTCTGAGACAGGCGAGGGTTTTGTAGCAGCTGATAAGGAAACAGGTGAACAGAGAGCATAATAAGGAAAACACAAACAAGCTTGTATTGGCTACTTGTTTCTAGTGCTTCTGGTGTTCTGTTATGATACATTGTCAAATGTTGGTAGGAAGCCACTGAAGAATTTTTCATCACTTACAAGGACAGTGCCCTGACTTGTGAGTCCATCAAGTTGTCCAGGAATAACTTCAAAATGCTTTTTAGTACAAAATTAATGATTTTAGTCACAGAAAGTAGAGAAAAAACCAAAACCACAAAGTCATCATTCAACGTTGCATTCCTTATAGCAAAAATGGGGCCAGCTTCAGGATGTTGCCAAAAGTCTTACAAAATGGGAGAAAGGTTTATGAAATGATGCTCAGAGAGAATGCAGAACGTGTTGTTGGCACAAATCCTTTTGGAAATGGAACTCTGAGCAAAGTAATGGCATTCAGTGTGGAGAAATAGTCACCATCATATATGTGCAAGAAATATAGTTTGCTTTGGGGACAAACAATCCCACTGTTGTACAAAGCATGAATCAGCACTTGGAAAATGTATAAAACATATAACAGAGGGATTTTTATCTGCTTAGCATTGAAAATCAATGCCATTAAAAGTAGAAATAATCATTTATCAGTCTGATTTTTATATTGAAAAAAAATGTGTGCTGGCACCTTTCCTACCAGACCATCAGTCCTTAGCCTCCTGAATAGAAGTTGTATCTAAGTCTGTAAGTCTCTCTAAGTAAACTTGCTGCTTTATTAACAGACAATGTTTGGGGGTCAGTAATGTGCCTCTTGATCCAGTGTTGAAGAAAATTGTGAAAACTAGTTGAAACAATGTTTCCCTTAGAGTACATCTTTGTAGGTGCTGGGCAAAGAAAGGGCAATAAGGATAAGACCTTGCCAACTACTAAGGGCAAAATGACCATGAGAGTTTCTGAAATGAGAGGAGAAATAAGAAAACATTTTTTCATGACATGGCAATTGTAGTAAAGGCAATTTCTGCTCTCTCGAGTGGCTCAATTGAAGAAATTAACTCAGCAATATATGTGGTGTCATAAATAACCTGCACATAGCACTCTCAACAATAGCCAAATTATGGAAAGAGCCTAAATGTCCATCAACTGATGAATGGGTAAAGAAATTGTGGTTTATATACACAATGGAGTACTGTGTGGCAATGAGAAAGAATGAAATATGGCCCTTTGTAGCAACGTGGATGGAACCGGAGAGTGTGATGCTAAGTGAAATAAGCCATACAGAGAAAGACAGATACCATATGGTTTCACTCTTATGTGGATCCTGAGAAACGTAACAGAAACCCATGGGGGAGGGGAAGGAAAAAAAAAAAGAGAGGTTAGAGCGGGAGGGAGCCAAAGCATAAGAGACTCTTAAAAAATGAGAACAAGCTGAGGGCTGATGGGGGGTGGGAGGGAGGGAGGGTGGCTGATGGGTATTGAGGAGGGCACCTTTTGGGATGAGCACTGGGTGTTGTATGGAAACCAATTTGACAATAAATTTCATATATTTAAAAAAAATAATAAAAAAATAAATAACCTGCACATATTACATCACAATTTTGATCAGGAATTATAAGAAGTCCAACTAATGATCTCTTTAACAAATGGTGCTGGGAGAACTGGACAGCAACATGCAGAAGGTTGAAACCAGATCACTTTCTCACACCATTCACAAAAATAAATTCAAAATGGATAAAGGACCTGAATGTGAGACAGGAAACCATCAAAACCTTAGAGGAGAAAGCAGGAAAAGACCTCTCTGACCTCAGCCGTAGCAATCTCTTACTTGACACATCCCCAAAGGCAAGAGAATTAAAGCAAAAATGAATTACTGGGACCTTATGAAGATAAAAAGCTTCTGCACTGCAAAGGAAACAATCAACAAAACTAAAAGGCAACCAACGGAATGGGAAAAGATATTTGCAAATGACATATCGGACAAAGGGCTAGTATCCAAAATCTATAAAGAGCTCACCAAACTCCACACCCGAAAAACAAATAACCCAGTGAAGAAATGGGCAGAAAACATGAATAGACACTTCTCTAAAGAAGACATCTGGATGGCCAACAGGCACATGAAAAGATGTTCAACGTCGCTCCTTATCAGGGAAATACAAATCAAAACCACACTGAGATATCACCTCACGCCAGTCAGAGTGGCCAAAATGAAGAAATCAGGAGACTATAGATGCTGGAGAAGATGTGGAGAAACGGGAACCCTCTTGCACTGTTGGTGGGAATGCAAATTGGTGCAGCCGCTCTGGAAAGCAGTGTGGAGGTTCCTCAGAAAATTAAAAATAGACCTACCCTATGACCCAGCAATAGCACTGCTAGGAATTTACCCAAGGGATACAGGAGTGCTGATGCATAGGGGCACTTGTACCCCAATGTTTATAGCAGCACTCTCAACAATAGCCAAATTATGGAAAGAGCCTAAATGTCCATCAACTGATGAATGGATAAAGAAATTGTGGTTTATATACATAATGGAATACTACGTGGCAATGAGAAAGAATGAAATATGGCCTTTTGTAGCAACGTGGATGGAACTGGAGAGTGTGATGCTAAGTGAAATAAGCCATAAAGAGAAAGACAGATACCATATGGTTTCACTCTTATGTGGATCCTGAGAAACTTAACAGAAACCCATGGGGGAGGGGAAGGGGAAAAAAAAAAAAGAGGTTAGAGTGGGAGAGAGCCAAAGCATAAGAGACTGGTAAAAACTGAGAACAAACTGAGGGTTGATGGGAGGTGGGAGGGAGGGGAGGGTGGGTGATGGGTATTGAGGAGGGCACCTTTTGGGATGAGCACTGGGTGTTGTATGGAAACCAATTAGACAATAAACTTCATATATTGAAAAAAAAATAAAATTCCCAGCAGCAACACGAAAAAAAAAAAAAAAGTCCAACTAATGAATGAAATAAGTCAATTGCTAAGAATTCAACTCTATCCCAATATTTTTATATTTTATTTCACTTATTAGAGGAAGAAATTAATCATGGACCATGGAAAAATGTAAGACCACATCTAAATATCTGAGGAAAATATCATTTTAACTTCCAGAACAGTATGCAATCAGTGAGTTCATTCGTAATCTATGTTCTCCTCTCTCCCTAATTATACTTTTGAATTTTCTAGTGTTTCACTGTGACCAGATCTCAGCACTGACAGCCACCAAGTACTTGCAACCCTTCTAGAGGACATATTGTGAATTTGGCATTTCTAATTTAGAAGAAATAAAACGTCTAAATAAGAAGTGGACGTGGAATTCGATCTATGGCTCACATTCCTTGCCCTAAAACTCTATAGACTTACCTGGGTTAAAGTTGAAAACATCGTCTCACTAATGTGAAATCATATTTATCTTTATTTTAAATAATATAATTTACATATATTTCAAATTTATGATGAATCTTTTAAAAAAATATATGTATACCTAAACTTGTGGTCTGTGTTTGTTTTAAGTCGGTTTATGGACATCATAAGCTAATGAGAGCCACTAACTGAGGGTAATTCTGAAATTATGGCACAAAGGCAGCTGTCTTCAAAAAGACCAGCCCTGGACAAGAATAAGAGCCAGCACAATGAGTTCCTTCCCTCCTGTATGAGTTCAGCTATGTAAAGTCTTTGGGGGTAGTGTCTGGCACATAGTAGGTGTTAAGAAGAAAATCTGTGTCTACTTCCTCTCATCCCTGGCACCAACTATTTATCTGATTTCATTAGAAGTGAGATGGAGAACACTTTGTTCCTTATTCTGAGCAGATACTTTGCATGGATCTATCAAAGTCGTGAACCATGCCACCTCAATGAGATTAGAGATGCTGTAATTGCCAAAATACCCAGTTTTCATTTCCTTTCTAGTTATATGGAGGCTGTGCTTCCCAGGCCCCAGTGAAGGTGGACAGAGCTGGGTACTGAGATGTGAGCACAAGTGTTGTGTGTCAAAGGCCCTGCCTGCATCAATCTCTAGTCTTCTTTGTTTTGGTTTTTGTTTTTGTTTTTGTTTTTTGTGCTTTCTCTTCTCATGGTTATAAATGTTGTTTGTTTGAGGTATCAATGTACCCATCAGCCTGGGTCGCCGAGTCACAAGAAATTACCTTTTGCTCTATTAAAAAAACTGAGATTTCTACAACAACATGGATAGACCTTGAGGGTATTATGCTAAGTGAAATGAGTCAGAAGAAGAAAGACAAACACAATTGATCTTATGGAATCTGAAGGTTAGGGGTGCCAAATCCCACCCTCCCCACGCTGTCAAAACAACTCATGTAACTTTGACTCTCCAAAAACTTAGCTATTCATAGCCTACAGTTGGCTGGATGCCTTAACACATATTTTGTATGCTATATGTATTATGTAATATATTCTTAACAATTCAGTAAATTAGATTAAAGAAAATGTTATTAAGAAAATCATAAGGAAAAGAAAATACATTTATAGTACCGTAGCATATTTATCAAAAACTAATCCATATTTTACAAAAATCCACGTATAAGTGCACCTGTACAGTTCAAACCATTGTTGTTCAAGGGTCATCCATACTGTGTGATCTCACTTATGTGTGGAGTCTTAAAAAAAAAAAAAACTCATAGATACAGAGAACAGGTTGGTAGTTACCAGAGGTGGGGTAGGAGGTTGGCAAATGGGTGAAGGGGGTCAAGAAGTACAGACTTCTGGGGTGCCTGGGTGGCTCAGTCGGTTGAGTGTCCGACTTTGGCTCAGGTCATGATCTCACAGCTCATGAGTTCAAGCCCTGCATCAGGCTCTGTGCTGACAGCTCAGAGCCTGGAAGCTGCTTCGGATTCTGTGTCTCCCTCTCTCTCTCTACCCCTCTACCCCGTTCATGCTCTGTCTCTGACTCAAAAATAAATAAACATTAAAAAAAATTTTTAAGAGGTACAGACTTCCAGTTATAAGATAAGCGAGACCTGGGGGTATCATGTGGGCATGGTGAAGCTAGTTAACAATGCTGCACTGTATATTTGAAAGTTACTAAGAGTGTGGATCTTAAAAGTTCTCATCACAAGAAAGAAATGCATACATGTGGTGGTAGACATTAATTAAACCTACCGTGATAATCGTTTTGCAATATATACATGCACCAAACCATTATGTTGTAGCCCCGAAAGTAATTGTTGTATATCAATTACATCTCAATCTTTTTAAGAAAGAAAGAAAATCAATAGATAAATAATTAAATGGTTTCTTGTTTTAAAAAGAGAAACTGAAATTTGAAGTTTATTTTGTTACCATATTATAATATTGTGTATTCTAACTTACAGGCAGTTGCTCTCATTTAGGGAGAATTTAGGGAGAATATTTATAAGCATATAAGCATTTAGGGGGACCCATTCCCCCTAAAAAAAAACCCAAATTCCTAATAACAGTCCTCCAACCTCCTCTTGATCCCAACACTAAACTCAGACCCTAGGGCTCTGATGTATAAGGTAGAGACAAACTTTTGTTCTTCTGGGGGGAAAAAAAGTATTGATTTCTACTAACTTACAACTTTATAGATCTGCAGGTGTGATGAACACCTGTCTTTTTCAAATCACCTCCATTTTAATCGGCCATGAAGTCAGTCTTTTCTCCTACTTAAGCTTGAAATTCTATGAATTTTAGTTTCCTCATCTATTCTATAATAAAGACATAGAAATATTATATGGATACTGACTGAAGCAGCGTGGCAGAGAGAAAAGAGCTTGGGTCTTGGCATCGAACAGACCGGTTTTCAATACCAGTTTCTAAGCTCACTCGTGTTTATCCAACCACCATTTCCTTTCAGAATGTGCCGGGTTCAAGGCTAGATGCAAAAAGGCATGGTCGTGGCTTCCCTCTAGACGTTCATAGATAGGTTTCTGAGACTTTATACCTCCTATACTCTTACCCTAATACTGTCTCCCATCCCTATTTGTGTCTCAGGTCTCAGCCCAGACTTATTTCCAGAAAAAAAAACTTTACGTGATCTCACAAGACACACCAGATGGTCGTCCCATGTGCAGTGGGAAGTCCCATTAATTTGCCCCCTATGTCTGGCCACTTACCCCACTTCTATTGCCAGCACGCTCTGGTCCACAACTGTCGTCTCTGGCCCTGCCTTCTGCAGAAGTCTCCTACTTCCTCTCCTCAAATCTATTCACTCCCCTACAGCAAGAGAGATCTTTTCAAAAGTCAAATCTGATCAGACGCCTGTTAATTGATATTTCACAACACACACTCGCCCACACAGCCCTTTGCTGTGTTCCCACCGCTCTTAGGCTAGATAGAGATCCAAAGCCTTCACCTCGTCCCACTGGGTCTGCACCAGCCACACTGACTTTTCTTTCCTCAATAAGCCCTGCTACCTCATGCAAGGGGCTTACACACCTTCTGCCCTTTTCCTGGGTTAATCCTCATCTTTCAACCTTCACTTCCTGGAGGAAACCTTCCCTGATAGGATCCGTTGCTCTGATGTAAGTTTTTATAGCCCATGTACCTCTCCTTTGCATGTATCACTCTTGTAATTCTACCTTTACAAAAAAGTATGTAGTTTTTTTGATTAATGGTTTTCCTCCCCCACCCTACACCCTTTCCAGGCTAAGCTGGATGAGGGCTAGAACTATGTCTTTGTTCACATCAGAACAAGAAGAGATGAAAGGGGACCAGTCAGGAGGTTACTACCGTCTTTCAAGTGAGAAGTCATGACAGTTTGCTGGAGAAGGGTGGCAGTCAGGAGGTAGGCATGGATTTGATAGTTATTTAGGAATCAAAAATGAAAGCACTTGGAAATGGCTTGGCTGTGAGAGGGCAAGGGAGGGAGGCATCAGGATGGTTCTTAGGACTTGGAACAGTTCAGTGGATGAGGTGTCAATGGTTAAGGCAGAAAACCTTGGAAGAGGTTCAGTGTGGAGATATTTGGTTTTTAGGAAGAGGGCCTAGAGGAGGCTACTTGGGCCTATTTGTACACATGCTGGGGGACTCTGAGAGCCAGGTTTAACTTCGTGCTGGCCTCAGCTTTTGAGCCCCAGCATGAGGAAGCCTATAGGTAACTACCTATTGCTTTTATTTTTATTTATTTTTTTTTTTAGTTTATTTTTTTTAATTTTATTTTTTAATATATGAAATTTACTGTCAAATTGGTTTCCATACAACACCCAGTGCTCATCCCAAAAGGTGCCCTCCTCAATACCCATCACCCACCCTGCCCTCCCTCCCACCCTGCCCTCCCTCCCACCCCCCATCAACCCTCAGTTTGTTCTCAGTTTTTAACAGTCTCTAATGCTTTGGCTCTCTCCCACTCTAACCTCTTTTTTTTTTTTTTTTTCCTTCCCCTCCCCCATGGGTTTCTGTTATGTTTCTCAGGATCCACATAAGAGTGAAACCATATGGTATCTGTCTTTCTCTGTATGGCTTCTGCACAGCAAAGGAAACAACCAACAAAACTAAAAGGCAACCAACGGAATGGGAAAAGATATTTGCAAATGACACATCGGACAAAGGGCTAGTATCCAAAATCTATAAAGAGCTCATCAAACTCCACACCCGAAAAACAAATAACCCAGTGAAGAAATGGGCAGAAAACATGAATAGACACTTCTCTAAAGAAGACATCCGGATGGCCAACAGGCACATGAAAAGATGTTCAACGTCGCTCCTTATCAGGGAAATACAAATCAAAACCACACTCAGATACCACCTCACGCCAGTCAGAGTGGCCAAAATGAAGAAATCAGGAGACTATAGATGCTGGAGAGGATGTGGAGAAACAGGAACCCTCTTGCACTGTTGGTGGGAATGCAAACTGGTGCAGCCGCTCTGGAAAGCAGTGTGGAGGTTCCTCAGAAAATTAAAAATAGACCTACCCTATGACCCAGCAATAGCACTGCTAGGAATTTATCCAAGGGATACAGGAGTACTGATGCATAGGGGCACCTGTACCCCAATGTTTATAGCGGCACTCTCAACAATAGCCAAATTATGGAAAGTACCTATTGCTTTTAAACTCCTGACGACCTGCAAAACTGCCAAGGGTCTTAGAAAACAATGCAAATAAGCTGCCAGCAGGGTGCCAACACTTATTGCCTTAACTACATTTGCATGGAAATTGGCAATTAGAAACCTATTAATCTTGCACCAACTTATGTGAATTGTTGCTGTCAGGTCTGTTTTGCCAACTCATTCCCCAATTTAAGACTAGGTATAGTAGATAATTAAGAACTTTCTGAACCTCCTGTTCCCTTGACTTTTTGGTAAAATAATAATAATAATAATAATAACAACAAAATATCTACTTCTGAAAAGAATAAGGTAAGATGACCTTGCTTATAGTCCAAGCCCACTGTGACCCAGCTCTTTTTTTTTTTTTTTTTTTTTTTTTACTAATAAGCCTTGATTGCTTCTCACTTGATTTTCTCACTGGTTCTCTCACTTCTGCATTGTACAGACCAAAAGGAAGCCCTGATATATGATGTTTTCTTGGTACAAGAAAGAATTCATGAGGGGCACCTGGGTGGCCCAGCCAATTAAGTCTGACTTTCACTCAAGTCATGATCTTGCGGTTTGTGAGTTCAAGTCCTGCGTTGGGCTGCATTGACAGCTCAGAACCTGGAGCCTGCTTCAGATTCTGTGTCTCCCTCTCTCTCTGCCCCTCTCCCATTCATTCTCTCTCCCTCTCTCTTTCTCTCTCTCTCTCTGTCTCTCTTTCTTTCAAAAATAAATAAATATTTAAAAAAAGAAAGAAAGAAAGAATTTATGAGGCATGTGCCCCACCCTCTACAGGAATTTGGAAATAAGGCTGCCAACTTAAAGTGGAGCTAATGAAAAATCACCCCCCACGAATGAGATTAGCTAGAGGCAAAAATAGTCCCGGAGATGATTGTCCGTGTGCAACTGACAAGGTCTGGGAACACTGAAAACTCCAATCTCCGTGGCCTGGGAGTAAGCTCAGGGCTGGACTGTGGGCTTCCATAGATTTCTATGGCCGCCCAAAAAAAGTGCCACCAACTGGGTTGTTTAACAGCAGAAACTTACAGTGTCATTGATGAGGGAGCCAAAGCAAGCTGAGAACAAAGCACAAGCTAACAAAGCCTCCCCACCCAACCCCCCTACCCCACCAGCAGTGATTCCTCAGGCACTCTTAGCTGCCCAGGAGCAAAGGAAAGGGAAAAACCAATGGTTAACTGATGGAGATCACAGTCATGCAGGACATGAGTCTCCATCTTTTACATGTGTCTTAGTAAATTACAAGGAAAAGGCAGTCTTATCAGTAGCCTAATCTCCAGAAATCCATAAACTCAGTTTCCAGGAGCCCCAACACCACTCTCCCTTCCACAGTGATGTGGGGAACAAAGGCAAGAAGGAAATGGCAGGTAAAATTAAATTTCTTTATAACCTGCAGTCCATTGACAAATACTTGAGAAAGGCAGAATATGACATTTCTCCAGGAACTCCCTACTGTCTTAATGTTAATGCCTTACGAGAGGAAACAACCACCTTAGCTTGACAATAGCTAGGCCTCCAGTATCTATGAGCCCTCTTTAGCATATGAAAGTCCTTTTAGAAACCTCCCTTTTGTCTTTACCTCCCCCAACTCCATAGTATATAATCAGTCACTCCTCACAACCCCAGTGCAGCTCTTTCTGTCCCTGTGCTTTAATTAAATCACCGTTTTGCACCAAAGACGTCTCAAGAATTCATTCTTGAACATCAGCTCCAGACCCCCACCACCACTCCAAAACTGCGTTATCACGTTCTAGAGGTCAGAAGTCTGAGATCAGATCAGTGTTGGTAGGAGATCTGTTCCAGGCCTCTTGCCTGACATTGGGTGGTTTGCAGGTGATCTCTGGTATCCTTTGGCTTACAGACGCATCACTTTGATTTCTGCCTTCATCTTCACATAGTGTTCTCTCTGTGTGCATGTCTGTCCCTGTGTCCAAATGTCTCCCCCTTTTATAAGGACACAGTCATACTGCACTAAGGGGATCATCTTACCTTCAATCTGCCAAGATCCTATTTCTAAGTAAGGTCACATGCACAGGCACCAGTTTAGACTTTTGTGAAGATACAATTCAATCCATAATAAGAAGTAAAGTTTAATAAGCCAAAATGTAATTGATGTATCCTCAGTGACCTGTCAAGAAAAGAGCTCTGTAAACACAACAGGATTCAGCCTAGAGCATCTGTGAAAGACCAGCCAGAGAGTACACATGGTAGTATGTCAAGGAGGAGGGATGGACCAGGGGATGACAAAGGGGATTTTCTAACTTTATAAGCAGTAGAATCATTTTTTTTCCCTAACGAAATTTCAAACAAAACCCAATGAATAAAATAACTAAAAATAGAGCTATTCTAGTGGCATCTTGGGTGGTGGTCTTGAGATTCCATCCAATGAGCCTTCCCCTTATCCATCAAGAGTATGTTGTCCCTAAGACATATTCCATGAAAATGGTACCAAATTAAAGCAGTAGTGGCTATACTTAAGTCAACAACTAACTCTAGAGAGAGAGTCATTGTATAATGCTCAATGAGTCAATTCAACAGGAAGATATAAAAATTATAAATCTATATACACCTAACTTCAAAACACCTAAATATATAAAGCAAATATTGGCAGGTCTGAAGGGAGAAATTCACAGCAACACAATAATAGTACAAAACTTTCATACTCCACTTTCAATAATGCAAAGAACATCCAGACAGGAAATCAATAAAGAAAGAGCTATCTAGACCAAATAAACCAAATAGACATATTTAGAATTTTCCACAAAACAGCAGCAGAATACACATTCTCCTCCAGGATATATCACATGTTGGGTCATAAAACAAGTCTTAAAATGCTAATAAGATTGAAATTATTACAGGTATCTTTTTAGACCACAATGGAATGAAACTAGAAATCAACACCAAAAAAATAGGAAAATTCACATATCACATGGAAACCAACAACACACTTCTTGTATAGCCATTGACTCAAATGGGAAATCAAAAAAGAATTTTCAGAATATTTTGAGGCAAATGAAAATAAAAATACAACATACCAAAACTTATGAGTTGCAGCAAAAGCAGTATTAGGAAGGACGTTTATAGCAATAAATGCTTTCATTGAAAAAAAATATCTCAAGTAAACAACCTATGTTTACACCTCAAGGAACTAGAAAAAGAAGACAATAAGCCTAAAGTTAGCAGAAGAAAATAAACAATGAATATTAAAGCAGAAATAAATCAGAGAATAGAAAAATGAAACCCATAGCCAGACTAATAAAAAGGAGAGAAGACTCAGATAAATAAAATCAGAGATGAAAAGGAAATGCTACAAGGAATGCCTCAGAAATAAAAAAGATAACAAGGGACTTTTATGAACAATTATACACCAACAAATTGTATACCTTAAAAGATATGGGAAAATTCCTGGAAACATACAATGCACAAAACTAAATCAAGAAGGATTAGAAATCTTGAACAGACCAATAAAAAAAATAAAAAGATTGAAGTAGTAATTATAAACCTTCCAAGAAAGAAAAGCCCAAGGCTAGATGGCTTTACAGGGAAATTCTAGCAAATACTCAAAGAAGAATTAATGCCAATCTTTATTAAACTTTACCAGAAACAAGAGGAGATGCTTCCGAACTCATCTTATGAGGCCAGTATGACCCTGATACCAAAGACAGAAATGCTACAAAGAAAGAAAGCTATAAACCACTAAATCTGATGAAGATAGATGCAAAAATCATCAGTAAAATACTAGCAAAGTGAATTCAACAACACGTTAGAAAGATTATGCACCATGACCAAGTGAGGTTCATCACTGGGATGCAATATTGATTCAATATATTCCAATCAATCAATGTGTCCCAGTACATTAACATAATGAAAAAGAAAAACCACATGATCATCTCAATAAATGCAGAAAACATATTTGACAAAGTTCAGCATTCATTCATGATAAAAATTCTCAACAAAATCAGTATAAATGGAACTTACCATAATCAGGGCCATTTATAAAAATCCCACAGCTAATATCATAATGGGGGGGGGGAGACAGAGCTTTTCCTCTAAGGTTCAGTACAAGGCAAGGGACACCCACTCTTGACACTTCTCTTCAACATAGTATTGGAAGTCCTAGCCAGAGCGATTAGACAAGAAAAAAAAAAAAAAGACATCAAAATCAGAAAGAAAGAAATAAAATTATTTCTGTCCTCAGATGACATGATTCTATATGCAAAGACTCTATTAAAAAAACTATTAGAACAGCTAATAAATGAATTCAGTAAAGTTTCAGGTTACAAAATCAACATACAAAACCCAGCAGTATTTTTTTATACCAACAAGGAAATCCAAAAGGAAATCAAGGGAAAAGGTCCCATTTACAATAATCTCACAAAGAAGGAAATACTTGGGAGTAAATTTAACCAAGGAGATAAAAGATATGTACTCTGAACACTATAAAACCTTGATGAAAGAATTTGAAAATGACACAACTACTCTTCAACAGAGTGCCGAGAACACGGAACAGGGAAAGGATAGTCTCTTGAATAATGATTCTGAGAAAACTGGATAATCACATACAAAAAAATTAAATCAGACCCTTATCTTATACAGTACACAAAATCAACTCAAAATGGGTTAAAGACTTAAACAGGAGACCCAAGACCATAAAACTCCTATAATAAATTATAGGGGAAATTATACATATTATACAAATTATACAGAAAAATCATGCATATATGGAAAGGTGTGCAACATTGCTAATCAGAGATAGGCAAATCATCAGAGATAGGCAATCATCAGAGATAGGCAAATCAAAACCACAATGCGATGTCACCTCACACCTGTTAGAATGACTACAGTCGAGAAGGCAAGAGCTGTGGGTAACAAGTGCTGGTGAGGATGCAAAGAAAAGGGAACAATGGAAAGTATTCAGCCTTAAAAAAATTATAAAAAGAAAGGGACGCCTGGATAGCTCAGTCGGTGGGACATGTGACTCTTGATCTTGGGTTTATGAGTTCAAGTCACACATTGGAGGTAGAGACTACTTAAAAATAAAATCTTTGGGGAGCGTGGGTGGCTCAGTCGGTTGAGCGGCCAACTTCGGCTCAGGTCATGATCTCATGGTCTGTGAGTTCGAGCCCCGCGTGGGGCTCTGTGCTGACAGCTCAGAGCCAGGAACCTGCTTCAGATTCTGTGTCTCCCTCACTCTCTGACCCTCCCCCATTCATGCTCTGTCTCTCTTTGTCTCAAAAATAAATAAACATTGAAGAAAATTTTTAAAAATAAAATAAAATCTTTAAAAAAAGAAAAGGAAGAAGGAATTCCTGCCATTTGTGATAACATGGATGAGCCTGGAAGACGTGATACCAAGTGAAATAAGCCAAACACAGAAAGAAAAATACTGCATGATGTCACTTATATGTGGAATCTAAAAAACTCAAACCCACAGGTGCAGAAAGTAGAAATGGGGCTACCAGGGACAGGGAGGTACTGGTGGAAGGGTGTGAAGTTCCAGCTATGTATGATGACTGAGTTCAGGAGATCTAATGCACTGCTTAGAGACTGTAGTATGTACTTAAAATTTACCAAGAGAGTAGATCTTAAGTTCTCTCTCTCTCTCTCTCTCTCTCTCTCTCTCACACACACACACACACACACACACACACACACACGGCAACCATGATGGATATGCTAATTAGCTTGACTGTGGTAATCCATTCACAGTTTGTATGTATGAATAAAAAAGTATCTTGTCCCTTTGACAGGTATATCAACAGTGGACTCAGAGACAGAAAACTCACATAGGATATGTCAACCCCCTTTCTGAGTGTATGTTTACCAAGAAATCTTCTGATTATATGTCAGTGTCCCTGCAGGGAGAGATTATCCTGATAAGATGATTCAAGTGTCTATTCGCAAATTATATTTACAATTATAAGGTATACTGACCTGACTTATCCATTGATTTCACATGAGTTTGTCTATCTTGGCAGTCAGTGTCCCACAGCCCATTCAACTCCTGCTGCC
This sequence comes from Panthera leo, assembly GCF_018350215.1. Classification (NCBI taxonomy): domain Eukaryota; kingdom Metazoa; phylum Chordata; class Mammalia; order Carnivora; family Felidae; genus Panthera; species Panthera leo. Next base: position 7,547,319 of record NC_056696.1, on the reverse strand, counting down.
TGGTCATAGATGGAATCAGGCCCTGCAAACAGAGAGACAAACTGAAGCCTTCGTGAGAAGGCTCCTGCACATTCCCTCTCTTCATTCTTTCCCACCAGCTTACTCCAATTATTAAAACATGTATGATTAAGGCCACCCAATATCTGTTCCTGAATGCTTTCATTTGAAGCCCTCACTGTTGTTCTAAATACTGTTTCTCAGTACCATTGACATTTTGAGTCAGACAATTCTTTGGGGAGGAGACTGTCTATGCATTATTGGGTGTTTAGCAATATCCTTGACTTCTCCGTCCTAGATACCAGTAGCACCTCCTAAGTTGTGATAACCAAAAATGTCTCCAGATATTGCTGGAGGGGGTAATCACCTCTGGTTGAAAACCGGTATTCTAAGTTAGGACTCTAGAACCAAGGCAATTCTTCCTTGTACACTATCCAAGGGAGGTGGTAGGCTTGAAGGAGAATTGACTGTTTCTGCCACAGATTGTTATATATACGATATATATATGTGTGTGTGTGTGTATATATATATATAAAATGTATATATATATAAAACGTATATATATATAACGTATATATATATAACATATATATATATAATTATAGAGCTGGACATTTTTCCCATGTAGCTTTAATCCTGTGGGAAGTTTCATCACATGTACCAAAGGGTAAATAATCCCTGAGAAGTGTTATAACATTTATGAGAACTAATCCTTACTGGAATAAGAAATAGACTATTCTGGGGTTGGGGTTTTTTTTTTAAGTATAATTTACATATAACATTATATTAATAGTTCAGGTGCACAACATAATGATTTGATATTTGTATACATTGCAAAATGTTCACCAAAAAAACTCTAGGTACCATCTGTCACCAAACATAGTTACAGAAATTTTTTTCTTCTTTTTTCTTGTGATTACAACTTTTAGGATTTACTCTCTTAGCAGTTTTCAAACATGCAGTACAGTATGATTAACTATAGTCACTATGTTGTACATTATGTCCCCATGACTTAGTTATTTTATAACTGGAAGTTTGTTTCTTTGGACCCCTTTGAACCATTGTACCCTCACCTCCACCACCCACCCCTCCGGCAACCACCAACCTGTTCTCTGTATCTGTGGGTTTGGTATTTTGTGTTTTGTTTTGTTTGTTTCATTTTTTAGACTCCACAATAAAAATGACATCATATGGTAGTTGTCTTTTTCTGTCTGACTTATTTCACTTTGTATAATGCCCTCAAGTTCTACCATGTCATCACAAATGGCAAGATTCCATTCCCTTTAGCTGAATACTATTCCACTGTATCGATACATATACGACATCTTCATCCATTCATCCATTGGTAGACACTTCCATGTGGAAACATCCATTGTTTCCACATGTTAGGTATTGTGAATAATGCTGCACTAAACATGGGGTTGCATATATCTTTTTGAATTAGTGTTTTTGTTTTCTTCAGATAAATGTCTAGAAGTGAAATTGCTAGATCATATGATTACTATCATTTCTTAAGGAGCCTCCATACTGTTTTCCATGGTGGCTGCTCCAATAGTGCACAAGGGTTCCCTTTCTCCACAGCCTCCCTAGAATTTGCTACTTCTTGTCTTTTTGATAATAGCCATTCTAACAGGTGTGAGGGGATATCTCAGTGTAGTTTTTGTTTTCATTCCAATATTGTTAGCATACAGTGTCATATCAGTTCCTGGTGTACAACATAGTGATTCCACAATTCCATATATTACCCTGTACTCATCACAAGTGTACTCCTTAATCCCCATCTTATATTTCACCCACCCCTCCCACCAACTCCCCTCTGGTAACCATCAGTGTGTTCTCTATATTTAAGAGTCTTTTTTTGGTTTCTCTCTCTCTCTCTTTTTGTTTTTTTTTTTTTCCTTTGCTCATTTGTTTTGTTTCTTAAATTTCACATATGAATGAAATCATATAGTATTTGTCTTTCTCTAACTTATTTCACTTAGCATTATACTGTCTAACTCTATCCCTGTCATTGCAAATGGCAAGATTTCATTTTTTATGGCTGAATAATATTCCAGTGTGTATATGTATGTATGTATGTGTGTGTATATGTGTGTATAAACATATATATATATATATATATATATATATATATATATATATATATCTCACATCTTCTTTATCCTTTCATCTTTTGATGAATACTTGGGCTTCTTTCATAATTTGGCTATTATAAATAAATGCTGCTATAAACATTGGGGTGCATATATCCCTTTGAATTGTGTTTTTGTATTTTTGCATGGAATTTTGTTTTTGTTTTTTTATTTTAAGGTAAATACCCAGTAGTGTGATCACTGGATCATATGATATTTCCATTTTTAACTTTTTGAGGAACTTCCATACTGTTTTCCACAGTGGCTGCACCAGTTTGCATTCCCACCAACAGTGCACGAGTGTTCCTTTTTCTCAGCATCCTCGCCAACCTTGTTGTTTCTTGTATTTTTTATTTTAGCCATTCTGACATGTGTGAGGTGATATCTCCTTGTGGTTTGGATTTGCATTTGCATGTCCTTGATGATGACTGACACTGAACTTCTTTTCATGGGTCTGCTGACCATCTGGATGTCTTTGGAGAAATATCTGTTCGTGTCTTCTGCCCATTTTTCAATCAGATTGTTTGGGTTTTTTTGCTGTTGAGTTGTATGAGCACTTTATATATTTTAGATATTAACCCCTTAACTGATATTTGACTTGCAAGTATTTTGTCTAGGTTGTCTTTTCATTTTGTTTGTTTGTTTGTTTGTTGTGCGGAAGCATATTTGAGGTAGTCCCACTTGTTTTGTTGTCTTTGCTTTTGGAGTCAGATCCAAAAAGTCATTACCAAACAAATGTCAAGGAGCTTACTGCCTATGTTTTCTTCTAGGAGTTTTATGGCATCAGGTTTTACATTCAAGACTTTGATCCCTTTTTAGTAAATTTTTGTGTATAGTGTAAGATAGTAGTCCAGTTTCATTCTTTTGCATGCATCTGTCTACTTTTCCCAACAACATCTGTTTACTGTCATTTCCCCCCAGTGTATATTTTTGCCTCCTTTGTCATAGATTAATTTGCCATATATGCATAGGTTTACTTTCAACCCCATATCACTTCTTTTGGGGGAAGGATGTTACAAATGAGAGGCTGGTACTCAAGCCATGACTGTAAATACCAACCCATCTCCACAGATGAGATTTGGTCCACTCTCATTATTGCTGCTATTCCTTGGTAATTGGAAGGAAGCATTTTTAATAGCTGTCTTAATGCTGAATAAGCTTTCTTTCCTATTCCAACTGGGCTTGCTGCTTATTAAAAGTACTCAAAAGTATTTATTGTGATCCTGGTATGGTATAAAGGAATCTCATTACCTTTTTGCAATAAAAATCTTTGGGAAAAATGAGTTTTCCCCTGCAGTTCTAATAAAACAGAAGAAAAATAGCTGGTTTCTGCAATAATATTTGCTTGGGGAGCTGGCAATGAAACTGGCACTTAAGATACTGGCTACAGTAGGGACTGTGTGTCTTGTCATAAACTCCTTGTTCAGAGCTGGAAACAACTAGGGCTCTTCCCCCAGACTCTAGCTCAGAGCAAACATCAGAAACAGTAAGGTAATGATCCCAGAGGCTGGTGTGGTGACCCAGTGCTCACTATTCCCTCCATGCTGGTGGCCCTGTGCTGCCTGACATTCACAAAGGAGGATTTCACTCCGTGGACATGGTACCTGTTCAGAAAGTGGAGCTTACACGCCATCCTTGAAGTGGTCCACTGTGAGTCTATAGAAGAGGGACCCTATGTAGCTTTCAGGATGGAGAAGCATAGGCAGGGCAGATGTCACAGTTGTGAAATTTATTTTTGCTGCCCCGTTGTACATCAGTAAGAAGGGTGGGAGATTGAAGGACAAGTTTATTCCAACAACCAGGGCTTTTGAGCACATCAGGACTTGTGAACTTTATAGACACACTTGATTTTTCTGGCCCAGCACATTTCTAGGCGCAGAAAGAGCCCAAATTCTATTGTTCTATGCCCAAAAGCAATTACTCTCTTCAACTTCATACCCAAGCTTAATAACAAACTTTCTAAGCTCCATATCTTTCATAAAATAACTAATGTTTAATTTAGTTGAAATTTTTTAATAAACATGAAACTCAAGGTTTGGTATTATTTAATGAAAACATTGAAAAATGATGTTGACCCAAGATCTTTTGATAACACAGCAAGGAAGCAATCATGACTTTTTTTCATACAGGCTAAGGGATAAGTTTAGGGAGTTCTTCCCACGGAGAGAGAAGCCCAATCACAACTGTAAGACGTGGAGCTCTGTCCATGTCACGGCATAAAGCTACGTTGTACATGCCCAGCACTGACACACTGATCAATTTACACAAAACAAGAAATGTCCAGGAGACTGTTTTATTCCTTGCAGACAAAGTGACTATAGCTCGCCAAATTTTTCACGTTAGCCAGTGGCACGTGCAGTGTTCCGAGCTTGGCTTCTCCATGGATTTGCTAATGATCATGATGTCACCTTGCTTTCCTTCTTTAATGCCCTTTGGCATCTTCTTCAATGATAAAGACTTTTCTGAAATTCAGCACCTGACAGATTGTTTTCCAGTTCCAAATTCAGTACACAACACATCCTGCTTTGAATCCCACTGTGCATCCAAATGTAAATCCAATTCAGTGTAAATCCAATTCACCATCTTACCGCCACTAAAAACTGAACTAATCCAGATGCTCAGAGTATTTTGGCTAATTAAATGTTCTGATTCGCTTCAGATTGAGCAGAGAATTCCTTTTTGTTTCAATCTGTGTTGTTAAAAACATTGTTAAACTGTGTTAGTTCACTTCTTGCATAAATACCAAGACTTGTAAGAACCCTGCCCTGGAAAGAGCCCTTCTTTTCAGTATGCCAGAAAGAGAAAGTTCCCATTCAGGTTTCAACAAGGGTCATTCCTTTTCTGAAGTCCTACTTTTGAGTCAGAGTGCTGTGTGGTGCTAAAGTTTTGAGAACTGTCACCCAAGACTAAATCCAGATTTAAATATAAACCTTAAGTTTATTAATTCAATCTCCCCACCCTCATGCTAAAATTACACTGTGGTCACCTTTTTGTTCTTGACTTTTCGGGATGTATTTTTGCAGGGAACTTGCCTGAAATAATGTCTATAAGGAAAGATCAGGTTAGAAAAATTTGGCCTTTTGAGTTTTTTGCCTTTGTATCCTGTCCATAAACCTAGGCTTAGATTTATCAAGCCATGTGTAAATGAGGGAGTGGATTTTGCTGATGCTCATATGGAGACAGATTATCCAATATTAAGTGAAGAAAAAGTAACTTGGGGAAGATAATCAGTCTGGAAGGTAGGAGAGTTTATTTCCTATTCCAGCTACTTATTAGTTTTGAGTTTCAGGACAAGTTATTTAACCTTGATCTCCAAGGTTCCTGATTTATAAAAAGGAAGAGGTTTATGATTATTTTTAAAGTCTTTTCTTGCTCTCCTCTTTTACAAACTCATGAACTTCCTCAGCAACATTCAATCAAATGGAAAAATTTTTACTGCTGATTAAGACAAATTTCCAGGATTGGTTCCATCATTTCAAACCAGCATCTTAACTGACATACAGAACACATTGTGATTTTTATTCTTCTCTTATAATCTTACATCAGCCAGTGGCATCCTGTCAACAAACCTTTATGGGGAGCAATTCCACAAATCCTGGTGATCAGAGAGATAATTTTTCTATAAAGTAAAAGTGGGATCATTTCATCATTCATGTATGAAACACCCTATAAATTTGACAAAAGTATAATTGCATTTGAGAGGACACTGCTTGGCAGATTTCACTGAGTGTTGAACTAAGAATCTGAAATCATTTATACACCCCCAATTTGCCATCAGAATGTGGAAGAATCCATAGACTACTGGAATCTCCATTTTTAAGCTATTGATAAGTGAAGATTATTAGAAATTATTCTGGAGCAAAGATATGAAGTTGTTATATTTTAGTCAATCCCACAAGTTTAGAAGAAGCATAAATCAGAAGAAAATAAGAAATAAGATTATTGTAGGGGTACTTGGGGGGGCTCAGTTGGTTGAGCATCCAACTTTTGATTCCAGCTCGGGTCATGATCTCAGGGTTGTGGCATCGAGCCCTGCATCTGGCTCAGTGCTGAGGTGGGAGCCTGCTTGGGCTTCTCTCTCTCTTCCCCTCTGCCCCTCTTCCCTGATCATGCTGTTGTTCTGTAAAATAAAACAAAAGAAAGAAAGAAGAAAGAAAGAAAGAAAGAAAGAAAGAAAGAAAGAAAGAAAGAACATTATTGTACACTTGGTACTTATAATGATTCAGTTCCATAATCGTTTCATTGCTTGGAAGCATAACTTGTAGTTATTTTCATCTCCTATATTCTTGGATCTGAATCTAAGTTGGTGATTTTTTATTGGTTAACTATAATAATAAAGATACCAAGAGAATATGTTAGAAAAGTTAGAAAGCCTACATCTTTGCAATCATCATGATTTTCTGGTTAGTATCTTGGGTCTTTTTGGTTTCGATCCCACAGTTTAATAATGCTTTTGGGTGCGGTTATGATCACAGTGGTATACAGTGATTTGTTGGCCAGAATTCAACATCATACTCTTCTGAAGGTTATTAACACTTTTTTCAAATAAGATTCCTAAAAATAAAATCTCACTCCTATCCTCAGTCACTCTCTCTTTCTGTCTTTCTATCTCTCTCTCACTCAATCACTCTTGCATCTACCCTTTCACATCTGAATAAAGATAACATTTACTTCATTGAAAATATTACTGGACCATGGTTTGAAGTCACTCTACCAAAGAGAAGCAAGGACAAAAAAAAGCATGAAATGTCTTTCAGCTGACTTTCATTTATATTCCACTTTCTTCTTTGTAGCACTACACATCCTCTCTTTGTGTTTTGCAATTCCCTTAATATATTTTAGAAAGAAGAAGCTCAGACCTCCTTTTTTCCATTAATAGGTATTTCTTCATTTAGATATCTGTCTGTTTCTTTCTTCACCCTCAAACATGATCTTTTATATAAAAGTGGGTCACAGAAAATTGTTAATGTCAAGCCATTCAAGATCTATCAATCTACCTTCCGGGGCTTAAGAAGCAATAGCTGACATTACCAGGAAGCAATTTCAGGTGAGCTCCACTAGCGTTTCTAGTATTCTTCCCTAAGGAAATGTCTTGATCAGAAGAAAATGGGTAATTTCAAATATTGCACTCGGTTTCAAAGGCTTGACAATCCCACAGCCTTGTGCTCAGAAGAGTAAACAGAAATAAACCTGCATTATATTACATATTATTGGATTAACAATTTTTCAAACTATTTTTTAAAAATTCTTCAGTCCCAGAGCAACATGAAGAACACTGAACTTGGAGCCAGAAAGTCTAGGTGTGAGACTAGATCTGCCACCGACAAACTGTAACAGATTTACACGCTCATCATTGGCTGCACTGTTTTCTCTGCAAAATATGGATTTAAACTAGAAGACCTTTGAGGTCCCCTATAACTCTATGACATTTCTACCACTTGCTGCAGTCCATGCCATCTGTATATATTTGCCAAATCTGAACTTGTGCCAGGCCCCGTCCTAGAGCCCGAAGAAAGGATAGATGACAAGGTACAGCCCTGACCGCTCAAGATCCCGCTGGGCTGACCAGCAAGTGAATCCAAATGAGCACACATTCAAGCATGGTGGCACCTGCCGATATTTTCATCACTTCCATCAGGTTCTTGCTACTCATACATGCATCTCTATCCGCATGCACAGATGCCTACTCACTCTACTCACACACACCTACCTACCTTACCACAAAAAGATAGCTATTCATCCAATTTGGTGAATCGATATCCACTATATTCACATGGCCAAATGTATCGTTTTGAATGGCTGAATTCTTCAGGGCGACCTGGTTCTCCAAAATGTGAATGGGAAGCTGAAAACCCTCCATCATGACTACAGAAAAGAAAGCGTTTTCAAAATGAATTATGTTAAGCCACATGTTAACAAGGAAAGACATTTCAGTTGTGAGCCTCTCTAGAAGAGTGTGATCATCTTGCACTAAAGTATGGCCTCCGTTAGTTTCTCATATTGCCTGAAACATAACTATCATATTCTTTTGCTTTGGTTTAAAGTATCAGCTGCTGTTAGAAGTTAAAACTTCATGATATAGATATTAGATGCTGTATCTTTTCCAATCATGAACTGCTTGGAGTAAATTAATTATCAGCTTCTATTTTATAGTGAGTGTAGAGTGAAGAGTGTATAGTAAAAGCTGAAATTGTCCGAACCCCTCTGCTGTAGGTGGGGGCTAGGGAGCAGACTGTGCAGAGGTTCTCAGAGAGGTTGGACTTAGAATTGGCTGAGGCTAGGGCTGTGGACAATGCAGCTGGGAGAGAGAGCCACAGGTGATATCTAGAAGCAGAGTCACAGCAAGACTCCAGAATAGAGTCCCAGTGAAACGTTAATCCAGAAGGACTGGGCAGGGGAACAGAAATGATGTGACCAAGAGAAGGGTCAGTAACACAGATCCCTAATATAGAGTAAACATGAGCAGAATGGAGTTGAAATATGGCATTCAAGATATTTCTGAAGATACTGGCATGTAAAACCACAGGAAATTTTTACAGAAAGCTATAAAGATGGTCAAATCCAGAAAGAAAGACAGCAAGGAGAGACAAAATCAGGGAGGGAGGACAACTTGGCCCCAAACTTATGAAAACATCTTGAAGGTGTGTTAGAAAAAAATTTAATGGCCTTGAGCACTTTTAAAGGAGTTGAATAATGCCAGCAAAGTCTTGCTTTTAGCTATCAGTCAGTTTAGTGCCCAAATCGTATTACCTTCCAACAGAAAGTGCAAAGGGAACATTTGCTTTGGTCTTATTTCTTAGTAATGCTAGATCTCATGTTCCACACATGTCCCTAGAGGACATAGCTGCCAGGATAGTGACATAGACTTTAGAGATTAACAGAACAACTGAATCAGTAAAATGACATTTTCTTATCACTAGTTTACCCCCAATATCTAAGCAGCAACTGGTCCAACCTTTCCCAGTGCTGGACCCTGGTTCTGTTCTCCCAGATTGTCCCTGTCGACCCTGACACCACACTCATCAGATGTCATTACATCTGATCTAGTGAGTCCCTTGTGCCTACTAGAATTGGGAACATTGTAGGTTCCTTAGTATATATTCATTGAATAAATTAATGAAAGGATCTATTGATCAACTCAGCTCATTTTATAGGTCGACCACCCAAATTTGAAAATATTCCTTTTCTTGGATATATAACTAATAGCCACCCAAATCTCTCCAAAAGCAGGCCTTGTCCTAAAGCTGCTTTACTTCTATTAAGTAGAAGTCCAAGGCAAAAGCATTTACTTATTTTAAAAAAGCTCTTTGTGGCTAGAAACACATGTCCAATTTGGGGGCCTTTCAGTTTGAACCAGATACTTTCTTTGTTAGACAATAATTTCTTTTTTTCCCCCTACACTTCATAAGCACACTGCTTCTCAAATCACCTCCTGTTCACATCCCTTTCTATGTTAGAATGCAGATTTATAAAGGTGGAAAAGATAAGGAAACAGAGGTCTAGAACGATTATGACAAAGAGGTTTTGCCCTGGATTTTAACTGCTCAGATAGAAATACACACTTTGGATTAAGCTCTGCTTGGAAATTTCAGCTCATTAGTGTCCCTTCAAGCCAAAGAGACCCCAAAGGACATGTTGAAAAACAGGGCTGGTAGAAATGGGTTATAGAGGAGATAGAATGCAACCCCTTTATTTTTTCTGACAGGACAGGTCCTGTTGGTTACAGCATCTTTTCTGACCCTCAACAGGGAATCCAAATTTATCAAGGTCCCATGTGAGAGTGGAGTCATGTAGAGGACAGATGATGAATGGGGTCCTGGCTCTGGGACATCCACAGGGGTCCTTTCCCAGGTCCCAAGTGCATAACGATGTGAAGGGTGGACACACTTTGCATACAGTAGAATCTTCACACTAGCCCCTTGATTTGTGAGGTAAGAGCCATCATTAAGAAAAGCCAAGAAGAAGCCCTTAAAACTGTTCCTCCCTCTCTCCCACCAAGATTGCCAGTAAAAAAGAACACTATCTCTTATGTGGATGGAATAGCAGAGATTCATGCCACTCTCAAAGACTTCAAGCTTGCAGTAGTAGGGAACCTCATCATACCCCCCTCTTAATCCCAGTCTGACCACTGAAGTAGACAGATGGGTCATAGTGCTTGATAGAGACAACTGCAAACCAAATCAAGAAACGGCCTAATTGTAGTTACTGGGCAATTTTATCCTTAGTAGAGTATATCAACAAAGCATCTTACACAGGATGTGTCTGTGGATCTGATAATTTCATCCTTGTCAATAAGCCACCAGGAAAGAGGACCAGAAGCAGTTCACATTCAACTGGGAAGGACAACAATAAAAATTCAATCTTATCCCAGGGCTGTTAACACTCCTGTTCTCTTCATAGTATTCCCTAAAGAGAACTTTACTGTTTAGACATTCTACAGGGTAGCACACTGGCCCAATTAACAATTGGATCTGATAGGCAGGAAGTGGCAGGTCCTCTGGATGTCTTGATGAGACACATGCAATCCAGAGAGGGTAGAAAAACCCAACAAAGATTCAGAGACGTAGCACACTGGTGAAGTTTTGGGGGTCTAGTGGTCTAGGGCATGCCAGGATATCTCCCTTCCAAGTTAAAAAATAAGTACTACCGGGGCACCTGGGTGGCTCAGTCAGTTGAGCATCTGACTCTTGACTTCAGCTCAGGTCATGATCCCAGGGTCATGGGATAGAGCCCCACATCTGGGTCTATGCTGAGCATGGAGCCTGCTTAAGACTCTTCTTCTCTCTCTCTCTACCTCTGTCCCTCTCACTTGCTTGTGCTCTCTCTCTCCCTCTTTCTCAAATTAAAAAAGTAAAAATAAAAGAATAAGTACTACATCTTGCAACTTCTACCACTAAGTAAGAAATACTGTTCTGAGTGGCCTCCTCAGAGTGCAATGTAGCATACACCAAACTTAAGAATACTGCTCAACTCATTGATCAGTAAACTCAGAAGTCTTACAGCTTTGAATTGAGCCCAGAACAAAAGAAAGCTCTACAGTGGGCCAGCAGATCCCATGGTGCTAGTGTTATTTGTAGTAGACAGACGCTGAACTGGGTATCTGGCCAACTCCAATAGGAAAGTTTCAGTGCAAGCTCCTAGGATTCTGGAGTAAGACCATTTGAAAGCATCTTCTGGCAGACTGGGTCCTTCTGGAGACTGAGCTCTGACCATAGATCAAGTGACCACGTAACTGGAGCTTCCCATCATGAGCTGGGTGCTATCAGACCAACCAAGTCATAAAGCCACTTGAGTAAAGCCACAATCTGTTGTACAATGGAGGCAGTAAATTGTGGATTGGGCACAAGCAGGACCACTGCGCACAAGTAAGCTGCATGAACAGGTGGCCAGGCTCTAGCATTACCCACCCTGTTGCACCCATGTGTCTCCCTCAACTCACATCTATGGCCTCCTACTGCAGTTCTCTACAACCAGTTGTCAGACATGGAAAAATCCTGGGCTGGCTTACAGAAGGGTCAGCTTGATATGCTGGTGTGAACTGGAACAAATATTGCTGCTGTACTATGGTTTCATTCAAGCATGAGCCTGAACCCCTGCGATGAGAGCAAGCCCTCCCAGTGGGTGGGGCTTCAGAAGGCATCTGGTTGTCCATTTTGTTGAGAGAAAGAAGGGATATGCACACATTCCCGCCTTTGGGGTAGTGTTTAGCTGGTTTGTCATAGGGTTGTAGTGAACAACCTGGAGAAGAGGCATATGGAGAAGCATGTGGGAGTGAGCTCAACGTGAGCAATTCTTTGTGCTCCACATTATTGCTCACCAGACAGTATCCACGGCATAAGGGGTGCTAAACAACCAGGGAGACAGAATGACTCATCCAGTAAGTGTTAGCAATCCCAGTGCTTGCAAAATGGGCCAGGGCAGAGTACAGCCATAGTCTAACAGATGGAGGCCATGCCTGGGCCCCAAACCAAAAGCTCCCTCTCATCAAAGCTTATCTAGCCACTGCCACTGCTGCATATCCAGCCTGTAACAGCACTAGTCAACATTAATAGGGTACTACGATGTCCAATTATGTACAGAGTGGGATCTCATGGAATATCACCCTGGACCAAGAGACCGGCTTATTACCAAAGGACATGAAACCATGAACATGGTCTATGGTATTCCATGATCATACACCATACTGTGCTGCACCACACAGATGCCACCAGCCTGGATGATGATGAAGCAGTCATTTGAAGGTGCAGCTGAGGCACTAACATGGAGATGACATTCTGCAATGTTGATGCACTGTCCTTCAGAATGAAGTACGTATCCTAAACCAGTGGTCTTTATATGGTTCTGTGTTCTACATATGTAGAATACAACAGTCTAACAACCAAGGGGTGGAAAGACTCTTATCATCACTGCTAATGTCCCACTGGAGGCAAACAGGTTCTGAAGGTCTAGAGTACCTTGTTTCCAGAAGAGGAACTCTTCCACCTGGGGACTATAAGGGTCCTCTATACTTAAAGTCATAGCTTGTCAGGTGATTTTAGGTTACACTGGTAGACCAGCAGGCAAAGAAATTGTATGAGCAAGGGTAATCTACCATTGGTAGGGTTATTGCTACATAATGGGGGCAAAGAGGAATATATTTATGACACAGATATTCACTAGGAAATATCTTGGTATCTTCATGTCCAGTTTAAACTGTGAAGAGACAATTAAAGTAACCATGGATTGACAAAGGTATGATAAATAAGGACTCTGATCCCTCATGGATGAAAATCTGGATCAGCTAACCAGACAAGCTGTCTAGACCAGCACAAGTATTAGCCATGCTGAGGAGAATCTGGAATGGTGGTGGATCAGTCATAGCACTTTGAAGGATCCGCCGCACCAGGAGATGAGATGAAATAGCTCGTCCACCACTGTGTCTTCATGTGCCCCCTCCTGCTCTGGTTTTCAAAATCCATACCTTCAGCAGACTTTGGAGGACTGCCCTCATTGCTCTCTTCAATCACAGAGAACTTTCTTCCCCAGCCCCATACCTTGTAGCTTACAGGAGGTTACTCAGGACTACAGGTGAACTCTATGCCTATGGAATGGAACAGGGAGACACTGGGACAGCATCTTCTGTCCACAGATGGAAACTGCCAGAACGGATGGCCCCCTTAACACTGGTCATCCACCTAAACATGTTAACTGTCCAAGGAAGGGAAGTGCAAGTTATATCCTTTGAAAATTATGTGCCCAAAACACAGAAGATTTCACCACAGAAATTACACATATCAATACAACTCCAATTTCTGCCAAGAGGGATAATTAGCCCAAAAGTATCCCTTTTTTGGATGCTTTCTCAGATAAAGTGAATGCAGAGCATACAGACGACAGGTCTTTTGTTAAACTGCTTTAAAAAAAAAGAAGACAAGACATGGGTACCCATTATGTCAGATGGACATGGTGGCTCTTTGTCACAGTGGCAGTTCCGACAAAGGCTGTGTGTTTTGAAATTTCCTTCTTGGTGCCAAGAACCTGTGTGCTGTCTATAAATGTCCATCTCACTCTGTGGAAGGCCCAGCAGTTATCTACAATTTGGTCACTTCCCTTCCATCAAAACCTTTCCATTTTCTTATCTCTAAAATAAACCACTATGGCTATTTTCTATTTTGGAGGAAGGAAGAGAAAAGATGGCTTATCTTTATTTATTTAAAGACATATATACTGTGTGCTTCCAGAAGGACCTGGGGCTAGCTCACAGTTTTGGCATGTAGCGCAAAGGCACAATGGGACATTTAAGCATAGAGCAAAAAGGAGCCCACAGAAAGGGAAAGGAAAGAGCTGGTGCTAGTAGATACCACAGCTGAACAAATTTTTCCATTTGGAAAATTATTATGGACCTCACTTTTCTATGACTGAAAGTGAAAAGAGAAACATGTTGTGGTTATCTGGCTTTGGCTTCATAACATTACACGGCTCATAAATTTATCTTCAGGAATGCGATTACTCCTGAAACAATAGAATGGATTAGAAACAATGATTCCCTCTATCAAAGTTACCAAAATACAGAAGGCCCAAGATTTTTAGAATCATTTCTTCAGAGCTAAGGAGATGACAGCAGTTGGAGCTATGCTCTGTTTACTGACCTGAAAGAGCCTGGTCACCCTGGGACAGAGGAAGAAAAACCCAGATCTCCACAATATGTGCTGCCAGGTCACTGGGAAAGACACTGTCTCTAGGTACAAAAGAGCCAGAGGACCGTCTCACCAAAGACCAAGCAGAGAAGAGAGAGACTGGCAGAACTACAATAGAAAAAGAAACACCAAAATCAAGCTTTTAACCTTCCTATATTTTTTCAACGCTGTTAACACAGTTTCTGGCAACCAAGCATGTCTTTGAAACTCACCCCATCATTGATTTATTACCAAAATTAATAAATGCTTCTTGGAATAGCTGTCATCATGTGGTCCCCTTCTGTGGGAGCAGCCCTTTCTCAGCTACAGGACTCCAACAGCTCCTTCTGTGATCCCCAATTTGAAACAGACACAAGCTGGTGGGTCACATTTCCTTTCTTATGAATGAAAAGCTTGGACTGGAACGTTGTAATGGTGGAAGTTGAGCTGATAACAGTACTCTGCCAGAAAAGAGACCTCGGAACTCTTGCTCTTAGATACCTTAGAACTCCCACAGGATCGTTTCTTCCCTGGATCCAGATGAATCATCTTTTTCTTGGATTCTGTGGGCTGTGCCATTGTCTTGCAAATTTTCATCTCCTTTTTTTCCCCTTTAGTTGCCCAGAATTGATTTCTATTTCTTAACTTATAGCACAAATGAATCCTTGCATAAGTCTTGCAAATGACACTAAGCGACATTGGTGGAAAATAGTCAATGATTATTATGAATAAGAAATACAATCATACCCAATAAAATTAGAAAGAACAGAACAAAAACAGGGGGCAGGTGGTGTATGGAATTAGCCAGTGCCTTGGTTCCAAATGGAAACAGGTGCTGTCACAGGTGGAGTTTTCTAGAAGCAAATGCTGAGAAAGTTTGGATGCAAGTTCATCAAAGGATGAACACCTGTGAATAGAAAGGATAGGATCTGTGCAAAGAGCAAAGTCAAATTGTGATGTCCATCCAGAAAATCCTCTTGGCCAGGAGCCCTGTAGTACCAATGCTGAGGCAGACCCTGCAATGAGCAGATAACTGGAGGTTGCCTTCTGGTCACTCCCACAGTCGGGTGGCAAGTCTTCCCTTGAAGGTATAGACTCAGTGTCTATCAGAGGCCACCCTTGGTGCCATTTGGATTCACTTCTCCATATACATTCAGGAAATATCTCGTCCCATATCCAATGGCAGAAACTTAGAAAAGCAAGGCTAGTTAGGGGGAAGAATTGCCCTCCTTCTACTGTGGTTGACCTTGGGGCTGCAAGGATACCCACCATCTCCCTCCTCCACTATCATCCTCAATTGCCCTTATCATTAGCTGCATCCCTGCTGATCTCATCAGTTTACCCGGGCCATGAACCAGACCATCACTTCTGAAACATGTCCTGCTCAGGCCAAGGTTACGATCTCTGTCCATTTGCAGTCACAGTTGTGAAAGACAGTCCCAAGAAGCACCCAAGTGGATCATCTTGGTGTCTTACAGATCCCTCCCTACCCCTGCACAACAGCAACCCTGTCCCTTCCGGAAGCTCAAGGCCAATGACCCTTACCAAAACAATGACACCTCTTCTTGTCTGTCCTCCACACAAGTTGTCTACAGGGCTCAGGAGGTAGCCATACCTCAAAATTCAATGGGAACCTTGGCAATAGTATGCCCCCTCTGGGTACCAGCATCTCTCACCCTATAGAATCCAGAGTTGCAGAGATGGAAAGCACAGAGTCATTCTTGGATTTCTGGGAGTCTTGTAAATTGTAAATGTCATTCCAAACAATGGCTGAAACCATGCAATCAGCACAGAAACAGCAGTACCCATGAAAGGGGCACCTGTTAGGAAGCAGGCACTGTGCATGAGTTATTTCATTTGACACTCTCAGCACCCGATGACATGAGTCCCTTCATTATCTCCACGCTGCACTTGAGGACAGCAAAGCTTCCCAAAAGGAAATTACTTGCTCTGGGTTGCGCAACTAATAAAGGTAGAGCTGGGACACCTTCGCTTCTGCTATTTTGTGACATCATATAAAATAATTAAAGTTTAGCTACAAAGCCAAAAATAAATGAGCAAATGCATGTTGATGTAAGAAATAACTTTATGGTGCTCTGTACACGCTTGCTACTTGAATAAATGAAGAACTAGCTTGGCTTTATCCTTTCTGTTATCAGTTAATTATTCTTCATACTTTCATGTCTCAGAATGGCCCTGCGTCTCTTCTTGTTATCATTATTCAATTAGAACCATGCCCCAGTTTCTATCCTGCAGTAAATCCTGGAGTGGTGTCTGTTGAGTGTAAGTGTAAGAGAATGATAAGACAGTCTCTTATTCTAAAAATACAGCGAAGCGGGAGAAATAGGCTGTACATTAATTTTTTTTTTCCTAAAGAAGCTCAAAATGGCATCTCTCTCAGCTCATTAATTCTAGAAGCTTCCCTGTGAAGATGGCTACCAAAGGAGTTTTCTAATGTCTCAGAATGAAGGGGAAGTAGTAAGTGGATAGAAAGAAGAGATCTCAAAACTCCAGAAAGAGCCATCTTATTAGAAACTCAGTGTCTGCCAGTGAAGGAGCTAAAATCAGATCTTAATTCAAAGCCATAGTCGGAAGACAATTTCTCTCTTTTGGGAGCAGGCATGAAAGGGCACGGGTAAAGTATTTTTAGAGATAACTTGTTTTTAATCTAGGAAGGAGAATTTGTAGATAATGGGTATTCATTATATTATTATTCCTACTTTCCTATATTTTTTCAAACTTTTTAATACAAAAAACTTTTTAGAGAAATCAGAAAGAAAGGTAACAAAGACCAGATTTATTTTTCCACACACAGATCTCTCTTCTTCCCGCAAGGAGAAAATACCTCTCAGAATCCATTTATAAAAGTAACCACCCCAGCTTTTCTTCCTCTCTTACCTTCCAAATTAAAAAAGCAAACACGAAAAGCAATATCCCCCAAAAGAATGTAATAAACTGGAAGAAAACCTGGAACTGACCGTGTTCTGTAACAAGTTCCTTCTTAATAAGAAACACGAACTGATTGACAAACAGCAGCAGGGAACAGCAGTGGCCCCTAGGCACTGCTGACCTCTGGTGAATGTGTGGCTCTGCCATTTGCTGGGGTGCGGCCTGGGCAGGCTGTTTAATCTCTTAGTGCCCTACTTATCTGTGGTGTGAAGATAAGAAAACCCACCTCTGCAGAGTTTTCTTAACAGACTACATGAGATGGGGGCGCCTGGGTGGCGCAGTCGATTAACCAACTGACTATCAATTTTAGCTCAGGTCAATCGCACGGTCCATGAGTTTGAGCCCTGCATTGGGCTCTATGTTGACAGCGTGGAGCCTGCTTGGGAATCTTTCTCTCCCTCTCTCTCTCTGCCCCTCCCCCGCTCACTCTTGCTCACTCTCTCTAAAAAAAAAAAAAAAAGAAAAGGGAGAGAAAGAGGGACTACATGAGGCGATTTAATACAGTGTCGGGCATTAAGTAACAGCCTTTTGTAAACCCTCTTCCCCACCCACTTTTTTTTGTTTTTTTATTTATTTTTGAGAGAAAGTGACAGAGTGTGAGTGGGGGAGGGGCAGAGAGAGAAGGAGACACAGAATCAGAAGCAGGTTCCAGGCTCCCAACTGTCAACACAGAGCCCAATGTGTGGGCTTGAACCCACGAATGCAAGATCATGACCTGAGCCAAAGTCAGACGCTCAATTGACTGAGCCACCCAGGTGCCCCTCTGCCTACTTCTTTACGAGTAGATTGGTTTAGAAAGGAAGCTGTGTTGACCCAAGAAGCTGAGCTCTTTGGTGCTTTTAGGTGCAGCCCTCTGCATACAAGGCCTTCTCTGCACATGAGCCAGGATGGGTTTACTCCCTGAGTCTTATGACAGGGCACAACCAGGGCATCACCCCTCTTAAAGGCAGCATTGGGAGCAGCAGGTGCACACCATGACCTGATTCCTAATAAGCCTCTAATTTACTTGGCTCTAGACCTAGGTCTTTGCTCTGCTCTGATGCTGAAGTGGCTCTAAGGCTTCCATGCCCTCCAGACTCCTGTGGCTGGGGAAGCTACTGCAGGGGAAAAGATGGCAGGGGTGAGGTCGGGAGGGGAAGCAGGGACAGAGATGGCGCGGGGACGGTGCATACAGAAAGAATGAAAAGGAAAAGACCACAGTCCACCAATGTGATTAGATGCCACCTTTCTCAGGACTTTACTCAACCCAGAGTGACAGCATTTCTCACATCCTGCAGGAGCAAGGTTCCTGAGCAGAACCCAAGAGAGTTTAAGCTGCCAACATCCGAAGTGAGAGTAGAAAGACAGATTTTAAGTATAGTTGAAAGGCTCAGAAGTGATCGTGGAAAAAGGGATAAAAGCTTTGTTAAACATGCTCCCTTGTTAGGCTTTCTCAGCCTCTACTCTCCATGATAAGGAGGAAAGCAACCTTGTCTAAAGCCTCTCAGCACTAGCTACACCTTGTTGCCCAGCAAGCTGAACACACATGGCTCAAAAGGGCAGCTCAACTCTGGTCCACTATGACCCCAAGCCCATCTTTTCAACTTCGTCTCCAATCCAGGTCCTCTTCCCAAGACTAGATTAGGTAACAATATTATTTGCCTCTAAAACACCCTGTCGCTTTCTTTCATAGAAATTACACAATTCTGGGGGCACCTCAGTGGCTTAGTTGGTTAAAGTGTCTGACTCTTGATTTTGGCTCTGGTCATGATCCTGTGGGATTGACTCCTACATCAGGTTCTGTGCCGACAGCTCGGAGCCTGCTTGGGATTCCCCTTCTCTCTCTGCCCCTCCCCCCACTCTCTCACACTCTCTCTCTCAAAGTAAATAAACATTAAAAAAAAGAAATTACACAATTCCTTGTGCATTTATGTATTTAAAGAGTGTTTAGCAAAAATGTTGCTCAGGCCAATTCATTTTTATTTCGCACTCACTATCTCTTTACGTTTATTCTATGGGGGTCTTTTTCTTCTCCACTCCAGAGAAAAATTCAGGTGGACACCATTTCTTATTTGATCACTTTAAGTAATAAAAGGTTCCCTGGAAATGAACTGAAATGCAACATTTATTTTTTTAAATTTTTTTAATGTTTATTTATTTTTAAGAGAGACAGAGACAGAGTGTGAGCTGGGGGTGGCGGGGGGGCGCACAGAGAGAAGGGGAGACAGAATCTGGAGCAGGCTCCAGGCTCTGAGCTGTCAGCACAGAGCCTGACACATGTGGGGCTCGAACTCACCAGGCTCGAACTCACCAACCACACGATCATGACCCGAGGGGAAGTCCAATGCTTAACCAACTAAGCCACCCAGGCACCCCTGAAATGCTACATTTAAAAGGTCAACCGTAGAGCTGAGGCTTCTGCTCCTGCCCCTTCCCTGCCTCTTGACTGTGGTAAGCAGTGGTTGAATGCTTCTCGTTCCCCTTCTTCTGTCCCTTCTCCACATTGATGAACTGTCTCCAAGCCTTCCTGGTTGGCTCTTGAGGGCAGAGAAGAGCTAAGGGAAACAGAGAGGTTCTTACATGGATAGTATTTTCTGAGCTTGGTCAATGTGTCGTCAGAGCCTCCCTCAGCACCAAGAGACTTTCCGTGTGGAACAAATGCATCCCTACTCTGGCTGGTTGGTTTCCCTTTCCTGTAGCTCAGCTCTTCCCAAGGAAGGCTCCAGGAAGTCCTGTGGATTCTTGGGACCCTTTCAGGGAATCCTTTTCAGGGAATTCCCATCCAGGGAATCTTATTCACATGAGTAAGATGATTGCTATTTTTTAAGATTTTTTAAGTTTTATTTTTATTTATCTTGAGAGAGACAGTGCGTGCGAGCAGGGGAGGGGCAGAGAGACTGGGAGAGAGAAAGAATCCCAAGCCGGCTCTGTGCATTCAGCGCAGAGCCCGAGGCAGGGCTCGAACTCATGAACCTTGAGATTATGACCTGAGCCGAAGTTGGACGCTTAACCAACTAAGCCACCCAGGCACCCCAAGATTATTGCTCTTTTTAAATGAATTTGTAAGTAAACATTTAAAATTGTTTCAGGTTTAATTTCTAATATGGTAAGAATCAGTAGCTATAACCCATATAAACAAAAACTCTTCAGGGTCCACAATTATTTTTGAAGGTGTAAGGAGACTCTGAGGCCAGAAAAATTGAGAATCACTTCTTTAGCCCTGGAAATCCAGAGCCTCCAAGTTTTTTCTGCTGACACCGGCCCCCTGTCCAGGCAGCCTTCTCTATAAGGATGTAAAATAACATGCTGACTCCTTTCATGACCCTGTATGGCCCTCTAATGCAGTCAGCCAGGCAGGTCACACTTATGCAGTCACAGAGAAGCCAGCCTTCCTCAGTTTCCACTCATTTCAGCTCCTCAAGGTGACTCAGACGGAAGTTCACTATTCCTCAAACTGCTTGGGATGTGATCAGGCTCACAGCTTGGAGGAGAGAACACCTGTGAGGGGTGGTGACTTAATCCACAAACTCTCTCCCCTCCATTCCTTCAGACCCACAAGGTGGGAAGGGGTTCAATACTGCAAAGTCTGAATCCTAAAACTTCCCTCTTCTGAACCTCCATAATATGTTGAGGTTTTGAGGTGCCTACCATTGTTTGAGGTCGTGGACAAACCTGGACCAAGTAGAATGTAAGCTTCTTGAGGCTCTGATTTATTTACCTTTTAATCCTCAGCACTTAAAAGAGCAGTACTGATGGCATATTGGTGGAATTCACAGAGGCCAGTTCTAACCTCCAGAGAAGAGGTCATCAGAAAAGAAGATCGCTCTTAGACTGTGTTCTTGCCCATTTTTCTAGCATTTGTTCCTCTAGATCTCTTCTACACTATTGGTAAGAAAAGCAGCATCAATGACAGGCTGGGATGAAAGCCCAACCTTCATGGGCTGCCTGAGGCTCTTGAATGAGGCTGTGTTGACTTAGGAACATCATGAGCCTGTTCTGGGAGGAGGTGGCCACAAGCTCAAGACAAACTGTTCATGGAGCCATTTATGTCATCCTTCAAGCACCCCAGAAACAGTGACACCATTTTCTCCCGCTTTGCACACAGATGTGGGCAGGTCAGAGCATCCTGAGACACCTGTGCAAATAAGAACTTCGGACACATCTGGCCCAACCACTCATCTGCAAGTGAGTCATGGATGTTGCTCAGGGGCTAACCAACAGTGGAGCTCTCACTCAGGTACGACCCTGTCAGCTGCACACATTCCAAGAGTATGTGACTGTATGACCATCACCTGTCACAACAGAAACAGGAATCAATCTGACAGGGAAGGGATACTTCAAAGGAAGGTTTGTGGATGGAGGGAGAGAAACAGGAAGAAAGGAGGGCAGGAGGAAATAGAATGCAAGCACAAACACATAACACTAAAACTATGATTACTGCTTGAAAGAAAAAACAGGGGTCCCTGGTGGCTCAGTTGGTTGAGTGTCTGACTCCTGACCTTGGATCCGGTCATGACATTGGGCATTCTTGAGACTGAGCCCTGTGTTGGGCTCTGCACTCATAGCTCCGAACCTGCTTGGGATTCTCTCTCTTCCTCTCTCTGCCCTTCCCCATCTCTTGCACACACTCTCTCACTCACTCTCTTTCTCTCTCTCTCTCTCAAAATAAATAAACTTCACATAAAAATTAAAAGAAACAAAACAAAGCCAAAGCAAATCACATCACATCCCTGTGTTGTTCCACTCAGAAAATCCACTGTGGATTTTCTATTTCTGCACCACAAATCACCACAAACACAACTGAGCATAACTCCCAGTGGCTCTGTCAGTCCTGCAGCTCAGAAGGGCCAGCAGGGCTCAGCCATCCCCTCAACTCAGGTGTCACAAGGCCATAATCTTGGCCTCTCATAGCAGCTTGTCTCTTCAAGGCCCACCAGAAAGTGTCCCCACTACTTTGACTCTTTCCGTATCACTCCTTTGAAGGGTTTCACCTGATTAGGTCAGGCCCACCCAGGATAATCTCCTTTTGAAATTAATTCAGTCAACTGGCTAGTAACCAGTTGAATAATATGTGTGAATTAATATTGATTTCACATATTAATATGTGAACTAATATGTGTGAATAATATGCCATCATATTCACTAGCTCCACCTACACTCAAAAAGAGAGGACTATACAGGTTGTGTACATCAGGCGTCAGGAGTTCGAAGGGCCAGAGTGAAATTCTGCCCCACTATAGCCCCAGTTCAAAGCCTAAAACCTAGCCTTGTTTCTCCACTTGCTGATTTTCAGAAGATGAAAGTAACAGTTCTGACCACCAGAGGTTAAACAAAAGTAGATTCATTACTTCTAACAAGAAGATATTTGTTATCGGGGTGCCTGGGTGGCTCAGTCAGGTTGGGTCCCCAATTCTTGATTTCAGCTCAGGTCATGATCTCACAGTTCTTAAGTTCAAGTCGCACATCAGGCTCTGCGCTAACAGTGTGAAGCCTGCTTGGGATTCTCTCTCTCTCTCTTTCTCTCTCTCTCTCTCTCTGTCCCTCCACCACACCCTCTCTCAATCTCTCTCTCAAAAATAAATTTTAAAACTTTAAAAAAAAAAAGAAAGAACAGGAATATCATGACTGTCCTCAAAGATTGCTTCTGGTCTACATACCGGAAGTTCTTCATTAATTCTTTGCAGTCATTACAGACTTGGATTCCCCAGAGTACAAAAAAAATAAGGACTTTAGAGGCTGTTCTCTGAGTAGCACATACATTCAGTCTCTGGCCACACTACCAGCTGCTTTAGGTGGGCTTTGTACTCTATAGAACTAAGAGGTTGTCACTACAAATGGTCTCTGTGCCTTATTCACTGGTTACTCTAAGCTTGCCATATAATAGTTCCTCCAGTTTCTATTATGCAAGGAAGTGAGCTGGCCAGCAGACCACACCTGAGGCAGCAGGGAGGGCCTGGACAGGCTGTGCCATTTGCAACCAGCGGTTAGATTCAAAGCAGGCATGGGAGAGAATGGAGAGTGACTGAGGAAATGCCTCCTGCTCATCATCTTTTCTGGACACCTGTCCCTTATGTCTCTCTGGGTTTCACCAGTACTACGTCTTTTTTTTTTTTTTAATTTTTAGTAGTATACTTGAGATATAACATATTAGTTCCAGGTGTACAACATAATGTTTTGGCATTTGTAAATGTTGCCAAATGATCATGACAATAAATCTAGCTGTCACCTGCCACCATACACAGCTACAAAATTCTTTTCTTTAATGAGAGCTTTTAAGATTTCCTCTCTTAGCAATTTTCAAATGTGCAATAGAATGTTATTACCTATAGTCACCATGCTGTACATTCTATCCCCATGACTAACTTATTTCATGCCTGGAAGTTTGTGCCTTTTGACTCCCTTCAACCACTCTGCCCACCCCCCACTCTGGCAACCACCATTCTGTTCTCTGTGTGTTTCGTTCTCTATGCGCATGGCTTTTGTTTGTTTTGTTTAGGATCCACCTATAAGTGAAATCGTATGATATTTCCTTCTCTGCCTGACTTCTTTCACTTAGCATAATACACTCTAGGTCCATCTGTGTTGTTGCAAATGGCAAGATTCCATTTTTTTTTTTAATGGCTGAGTAAAATTCTATTATCTATTTATCTTTTTTTTATTTTTTTTTTAATGTTTATTCATTTTTGAGAGAGAGACAGAGCACAAGCAGGGGAGGGACAGAGAGAGAGGGAGACACAGAATCGGAAGCAGGCTCCAGGCTCTGAGCCATCAGCCCAGAGCCTGACGCAGGGCTTGAACTCATGAACCGTGAGATCGTGACCTGAGCTGAAGTCGGACACTCAACCGACTGAGCCACCCAGGCGTCCCTATTTATCTATCTATCTACTCAAATATTCTTTATTTAGTTGCCCATTGATGAGCACTTGAGTTTTTTCCATACCTTGACTTTTGTAGATAATGCTTTGATGAACATGGGGGTGCAGATATTTTTGTTTTCTTCAAATAAATACCCAGTAGTGGAATTGTTGGATAATAGAGTAGTTCTATTTGTAATTTTTTTGAGGGACCTCCATTTTGTTTTCCACGGTGACCGCACCAGTTTTCATTCCCACCAACAGTGCCCAAGCATTCCTTTTTCTCCACATCCTTGCCAAGACCTGTTGTTTCTTGTCTTTTTGATAATAGCCACTCTAACATCTTCATGACGGTTACCCTGAACTCTTTGTAAGGTAAAATACTTAACCCTGTCTCATTTAAGGTTTTTTCCTGAGGTTTTATCTTGGTCTTTTGCTTGGAACATATTCCTCTGTTTACTCAGTTTGCTTGCCTTTCTGTGTTTCTAGTACCAGGAGAAAGAGCTGCCTCTCCCATTCTTGACAGAGTGGTCTTGCATAGGAGATGAACCTTATCCTTCCACCTTGCCTTGCTGTTGGTTGTCTCCAGAACCTTTGGGACTGTCTAAGTAGCCTGATTTCTTTGTATTGGCTTCAGTTGTTGAAGGTGTGCCAAAATACACTGGTGTTCCCCAGGGAGGGATCTCAGCTAGCACCTAGTTTCAGGCTGATTGGAAACCAGACCCTCAGGCAGCCGCTTTCAAAGTGTGCAAATATACACAGTCCTGAGGGGCTGCAATGGTAAACCCTGCTGGTCTCCACATCAGGAGATCTGGAGGTGACCCCTCATGCAACAGCTGCAGAGATCTGGGCTCAGGGTCAAGTGTAGAATCTCCTTTCTGAGAGGTACCAACGAGCTGCCGTGAGGCACAGAGAGAGAGTGAGAGAGAGAATCCCAAGCAGACTCCACACTGTCAGCACAGAGCCCAACTGGGGGGACTCAATCTCATGAGCTGGGAGATCATGACCTGGGCCCAAATCAAGAGTTGGATGCTTAACCAACAGAGCCACACAGGTGCCCCCTGAGATGTACATTTTTAACTGAGTTGAGGAAATACTTTCTTACTTTATTTTGAAATGGTAAATAAAAAATGAACTTCATCAAACATTATTTTGCTAGCTATTGGGACAATACATTTTCCCCCTCCATTGAACTATTAATAGAGTGACATATAGTGATTCATTTCTATATATTGAACCACACACTTGCATTCCTGGAATGAATTCCATGTGTCAGTGTATTAATCTTTTGCTGTACCACTAGAATTCTATTGACTGACATTTTGTTTAGGGGTTTTGCATCAATATCCAAAAGCTGGTTCATTTGCAGTTTTCTGCACTATCATTTGTTTTTGGTAGTATGTTTCTATGCTGAAATTATACAAATAATGAGAATTTTTTCTCCTATAAACTCTGGAAAGGGTTGAATCACAGCACAATGATCTGTTCTTTTAAAGTTTGAAGGAATTTCATTACAAAGCTATAGAGACGCCTAGTACTTTCTGGAATGGTAGATCTTGACAATTTCAAAATCTTTTTCACAATAACTGGTTTATTTTGTGTGCAGTGAAGAATACTCAGTTGGAATAAGTTGTTTAGACCCTGCACGTTCCAAAGGTCTTCAGGACTGATGCTTGACCAGCTCCTGGGACATGATGTCTGAGTCCTTTTGCTATCCTGCCTGAAGAGTATGTCTGCACACTGGAGGCGTCAGGCCATGCCAGAGTTTGTGCTAACCATGTGATTTATGGTGAGTGCCTAATTTTGTTCATCTGGGGTCCTGGACCATGCTGTGTCAGTTTGACTTCAGAAGGGGCTGGAAACTAAATATGAAAGTCAGACCCAGGGGCACCCCAGGCCCACATGACAGCAAGGCTCAGGTGAACATCCCTGGTTGGCAATACTCTGCCCGTGTTGGTCCCACACAGCTGCTGTCTGTGGGAGTCCCTGGGAGAGGACAAGCTGGCAGTGGTTTCTCCTGGGCTTCATCCTATTCACCGTTTTCCTGTGCTGATTTCAATCTGTGTCTTTTCACTGCAATAAACGGTGTTTCTGAGCTCTGTGAATTCTTCTAGCAAATCATCAGTCTGAAGCTGGCCCTGGAAACGCCTGTCATATTTGGTTTTGAATTTCTTCTTAAGTGAATTTTGTTTGTTTCTAATTTCCTCAAATATCTTCGTTCTCGGGGTGCCTGGGTGGATCAATCGGTTAAGTGTTGGACTTCAGCTCAGGTCATGATCTCACAGTTTGTGAGTTTGAGCCCCACGTCGGGCTATGTGCTAACAGCTCAGAGCCTGGAACCTGCTTTGGATTGTGTGTCTCCCTCTCTCTTGTCCCCTCCTCTGCTTGCACTCTGTCTCTCTTTCAAAAATAAATAAACATTAACAAAAATTTTTTTAAGAAAAAAAACTTCCTTCTCATTCAGTTACAAATGTAAGAGCAGAATATTTCATATTATTATATATTATAGTTACCTTATAATTATTCTTATAAATATTATATTTATTATAGTATTATTTCTTATAATTATTATTCTTATAATAATTCTTATAATTATAAATTATAATTTCTTTTGTGATGACAATATTGCTTCTCTAATCCCTGCTTTTGTGTACTTGTGTTTTCTCTCTTTTTTATTAAAAAAATTTTTTTTAATGTTTTATTTGTTTTTGAGAGAGACAGAGACACAGAGAATGAGCAAGGGAGGGGCAGAGAGAAAGGGAGACACAGAATCTGAAGCAGGCTCCAGGCTCTGAGCTGTCAGCACAGAGGCTAATGCGGGGCTCAAACCTGTGAACCGTGAGATCATGATCTGAGCAGAAGTTGGATGCTTAACTGACTGAGCCGTCAGGTGCCCCTTTTTTATCTTTAAGATTGGTGTAGGTGGTGTTTTAACTTCTTTTATGGTTGCTTTATATTCCGCTTGAGTTTACTTCTTTTTTTTTTTTTTTTTTTTTTTTTAATTTTTTTTTTTTCAACGTTTTTTATTTATTTTTGGGACAGAGAGAGACAGAGCATGAACGGGGGAGGGGCAGAGAGAGAGGGAGACACAGAATCGGAAACAGGCTCCAGGCTCCGAGCCATCAGCCCAGAGCCTGACGCGGGGCTCGAACTCACGGACCGCGAGATCGTGACCTGGCTGAAGTCGGACGCTTAACCGACTGCGCCACCCAGGCGCCCCTTGAGTTTACTTCTTAAATGAGCTTCTTTATTTATAATTCATTAATTTCTGCATTTATCTTTTATTTTCTTCTACTTTACTAATGTTTGTTCGTCTTTTTCTTAATTTATGAATTCAGTGCTTAATTGACTTCCACTCTTTCTTTTCTGGCAAACAAGTGTTCAAGTCTCTGCATTTTTTCTGATTATACCTTTGACCACATCTATAGGTTTTGATATGCAGTATTCTTATTCTCATTATTTTCTAGCTCTTTTGGAATTGCGATTTTTTTTCTTTTTTGACTGAAGAGGTTTTTTTAGGAAAGGATGTTAAACTTGTTATTGGGGATGTGAACTCTACTTTTACTATGTGTTTCTAATTCCAATTAATTAAACCCAGAGTGGCCTGTGCCAGTTTTACACAAAAAAACTAATTAACTAACTTAATGTAATATAGAGTCAATGTAAAAATTTAATCAGTAGTAGGAAGTAATTTGTATTTTCTGTTTGCAATGTATAAAATTTGATGTATTTCTTTAAAATCAGTGTCAAAGGGGCACCTGGCTGGCTCAATTGGAGCCTGCAAATCTTGGTCTCAGGGTTGTGAGTTTGAGCCCCCCATGGTGGGTGTGGAGATTACTTTAAAATAAAAACTTTAAGGGGCGCCTGGGTGGCTCAGTCGGCTAAGCGTCCGACTTCGGCTCAGGTCATGATCTCGCGGTCTGTGAGTTCGAGCCCCACGTCGGGCTCTGTGCTGACAGCTCAGAGCCTGGAGCCTGTTTCAGATTCTGTGTCTCCCTCTCTCTCTCTGACCCTCCCCCATTCATGCTCTGTCTCTCTCTGTCTCAAAAGTAAATAAACGTTAAAAAAAAATTGAAAAAAAAAACATTTAAAAAATAAAATAAAAACTTTAAAAAAATAAATTTAAAAAAAATGAATTGAAATCAGTATCAAAAATTATGCCATTCTTGGGCCCTTGGGTGGCTCAGTCGGTTAAGCATCCGACTTCGGCTTAAGTCATGATTTCACAGTTTGTGAGTGCATCAGGCTCTCTGCTGTCAGCGCAGAGCCTGCTTTGGATCCTCAGTGCTCCCCCATCACTCTCTCTGCCCCTCCCCCACTTGCATGCACTTTCCCTCTCTCTCTCTAAAATAAAAACATTTAAAAAATTATGCCAGTCTTATCCTATATTTTCCATTGTCTCCTTGATCTATCAAGGACTGGGAGGTATGTTAAGAGCTGTCACAATTATTGTGCTGTTACCAGTTTTCACTTACATTTCCAAAGATATCTGCTTTTTGTATCCCAAAACTCTTGGTTTTTAGAATTGTGTTAATAGCCTCCTTGAGGACCAAACCCTCATCCTCAATAACCCTCCTGGCTATTTAATATCTTTATATTTTTCCATCAAACTCTTGTGCATCATTTTCCTTCCAATGTGTGAGTCACTTCATTTTCGCTACGTCAACAGATTGCTGGATGCTTGTTTTTAAATCCACTCTCAGAGCCTTTTTCTTTCAGCAGGTAAGTTCCCTCCCTTCTGCTGTGAAAACAAGTTCAGTTTTCTTATTCATTTTATTTTGTATTATGTTTTATATCTCTTTTATATTTCTAAGTCCTCTTTGTTGTTTTCTTTGTATTTTATTTTTGTTTATATTATTTTATGCTTTCTTTGATTTTTTTTTTCCTTGAGATTTTGAAAGGTCTGTAGTCTGGGTTAGGTTCTACATAGGCTTAGCTTTAAGTTATATGCCTAAAGCTACGTCACCAATTACCTCAACTTTGAACTAAGCCAGGAAATAATTAGCACGAAATTCTGGAGAAGAATTGTCTTTGGGGCGTAGGC
Source organism: Panthera leo (assembly GCF_018350215.1). Taxonomy (NCBI): domain Eukaryota; kingdom Metazoa; phylum Chordata; class Mammalia; order Carnivora; family Felidae; genus Panthera; species Panthera leo. The sequence continues at coordinate 7,518,209 of NC_056696.1, read as the reverse complement.
AGCAGGATGGGATGAGAGTAGAACACACAGAAGCAAATGATGGATACTTGTTCAAGATCCCATGTTGGATGGTGGGCTCCAAGCACTCATTGCATCCTGACGTTGATAGCTCACATACGTATTATTTACATTGTCATGCACATACCAACTGTGATGTAAAACCTAATTATCAAAAAACTGTTATTTAAAGTTTAATGATAAAAAAAATTTAGACATATTGTCCTCGTCCACTCTCTTCCCTGTTTGATCTATCAGCCTTCCCCCTCCCCCAATTCTCAGCATGCTATTTTCTATCATTATCATCTTGACTTCTCATCCTGTTTGTTGTAGACAAATGACTATTTTGAGACTGTGGGACGTTTAGTTAAAGAATACCAACAAAATGGCTGGCATACAATGATTACAACACAATTAAAAATTATTTATAAATCAGGGCGCCTGGGTGGCTCAGTCAGTTAACTCTTGATATTGGCTCAGGTCATGATCTTACAGTTGGTGAGTCTGAGCCCCGAGTTGGGCTCTGAGCTGACAACACGAGCCTGCTTGGGTCTCTCTCTCACCCTTTTCTCTGCCCCTCCTCCACTTATCCTCTCTCTCTCTTTCTCTCTCAAAATAAATAAATGAGCATTTTTTAAAAAACTTATAAATCATATAAACAAATTCTAAAGGATAAAATGCAGAAATGAAACCATTTTAGGTTACTGTTGTGGAATTATGTAAGACAATTTTTCCCTGAAATCATTTTTTGCTACCTCATCATTTGACTTCAAATGTCAAGAAGAAACAATAAATGTAGGGATAGTCTTCTTACAGATGTAGTGATGAAAATATCACTACAATTTTTTTTTTACATATTTGTGTATTTTATTCTCAGAAGTGTTTTAAACTGTCAGAAGAAAAAACTGTCTCTTTAGATGAATGGCTCTAGCAGATTACAAAAGCCTGAAACTGTTGGCAAACTTGCATTTACAAAAGTAGTTTGATGCTAATTAGCTATTTAAATATGCAAAAGACAGGTGAAGTGAGAGAAAGGAACAGAAGAGAAAGTCAGACCTGTACAAATAGTAACAATATAGAGGAATGCAGATACTGCAGAGCTGCAGGGTTAAAATATCTCCTAACAGAACAAAAGGGAAAAAATACTTTGAAGTCTTGGCTCTGATAAATATGGAAAACCCATAGTTGAAAGAGCCTATCTACTATCTACAAAAATTGCATTTTTAAAAACGAGCTCATGTTTTACCAACCAACTTCAAATTAGCATGAGGGTTCCCACCTAGAGTGGAAATAATTCCAGTCCAAAGTAAAAACACCTGACATTTTAGATAGCCTGAGGAGTCCACCATGGGCAAACATGTACATTCCTTTGTGATTTTTGCGGTATGGAAAACAGCCCTGGACCCGAGTCCAAGGTTGAAACCAGGGCTGACAGTGGACTTTGCAAATCAAACTTTGCTATTGCAAATGTTACATAGACCCAGATCACTGGGAGAGCTGGGTGTATATGACTGACATTATTTTTACCTGAACCCACTCTCCAAATACCGGGGGCTCCCTGAGGGTTGCCAAAATAACCCAAAAGGCTCCTTATAGAAAAAGCTTAGGTCATTTTTGTCAATGTGTTCGATGTAGGAGATGTAAAACCCTCTGTCTGCTGGGATTCCTCACCTTCCCTGAGACTCAGTCATATTCTTTCTCTTCCCAAAATAACTTGGTTCCAGAACAGGGCAGAATAGAGAAGGACATCCGGACTTCAGTTTGGCTCTTTCTCACAAATTTCTTCCCTTCCCAAAGGGCAGGAATACATCAAAGCCCTGAAGTTTCTAATGCAGCTTTTGACTCAGCCCCTGTTCTTCCATGCCTCAGTTGTGGAAATGCTGCCCCAGTTCTGACATCCCTCATGCCATCTGCCCTACACCGAGTTTCTCCTGGTGCTCTCCACAGCATCCACACAACACTGAATCATGGAGCACCTATCAGACACAAGGCACATACTGGGCACAGACAGAGGACTGTAAGGTGTGTAATATACAAAAATTAATAACCTCAACATAAAGTATATAATAAGGAATGGATTGAAGACAGTGCTTTGGGCTCATAGAGGCAGGAACAGATTATTTTGTGGAAAACCTGTGAAGTTCCATGTAGCAGCTGTATTCTAGAAAGGAGTCAGAGAAATAGGACACTAATGGCTGTTTTCCAAGGAAAGGCAACCAAAGAGAGGATTTAAAAGCACAGGGAAAATGAAGAAATCAGGAGACTATAGATGCTGGAGAGGATGTGGAGAAACAGGAACCCTCTTGCACTGTTGGTGGGAATGCAAATTGGTGCAGCCGCTCTGGAAAGCAGTGTGGAGGTTCCTCAGAAAATTAAAAATAGACCTACCCTATGACCCAGCAATAGCACTGCTAGGAATTTATCCAAGGGATACAGGAGTACTGATGCATAGGGGCACTTGTACCCCAATGTTTATAGCAGCACTCTCAACAATAGCCAAATTATGGAAAGAGCCTAAATGTCCATCAACTGATGAATGGATAAAGAAATTGTGGTTTATATACACAATGGAATACTACGTGACAATGAGAAAAAATGAAATATGGCCTTTTGTAGCAACATGGATGGAACTGGAGAGTGTGATGCTAAGTGAAATAAGCCATACAGAGAAAGACAGATACCATATGGTTTCACTCTTATGTGGATCCTGAGAAATGTAACAGAAACCCATGGGGGAGGGGAAGGAAAAAAAAAAAAAAGAGGTTAGAGTGGGAGAGAGCCAAAGCATAAGAGACTGGTAAAAACTGAGAACAAACTGAGGGTTGATGGGGGGTGGGAGGGAGGGCAGGGTGGGTGATGGGTATTGAGGAGGGCACCTTTTGGGATGAGCACTGGGTGTTGTATGGAAACCAATTTGACAGTAAATTTCATATATTAAAAAATAAAAATAAAATAAAATAAAAAAATAAAAAAATAAAAAAAAAAGCACAGGGATGCTCAGGAGATGTCTGGGAAAGAATGAGTAGCCCAACTTAGCTGAAGTATAGTGAGCTCAATGGGAAAAACTGATATAGCATAGAGTTTGTAGTGGCCTATGTTTTCCAAGGAATACATGTATGCAGTTGGTCCCATGGAAATTCAAAGCTACTTTTTCCCTTTATCTAGACAATGCCACTTCTCTAGGATCTAATTTTGTTTGTCCTCCCCAAAAGTAACAACTGTGGACATGACTGGTCAGCTTGTAGGGGTGCTGCATGCCTCTCTCAAAGGACGTGGCCTAATCTGATTTAGCACCCTTTCCTCTGGTCTTTCTCCGGCTCTGAGGTAATGCAGCACTGTACTCCTGAATAATTATATTAAGAACTGCCATCACAACCAAAATGAAAGACAGCCCAGTCATAAGGAAGAGCAATGATGCAAGTCAACCTGTGGAAACATTCAACAGACACGAGAGTACAATGTCATTCAATGTGATGGAAAATTATAACCTGGAAGAACCACTGGTCTAGCACCAGCATGAGGCTTCCCTCAGTAAAGGGAAAGTTCTGCTTTGGGGTCTATACTTGGTGAGGGGGGCTGGGAAGGGGATATGAAAATGGGAAATAATAATAGTGGGTGGGGGCACCTGGGTGTCTCAGTCAGTTAAGTGTCCAACTCTTGATCTCAACTCAGGTCATGATCTCACAGTTTGTGAGTTCAAGCCCTGCATCAGGCTCTATGCTGACAGTGTGAAGACTCCTTGGGAGTCCCTTTCTTTCCCTCTCTCTCTGTTCCTCCCCCACTTGTGCTGTCTCTCTGTCTCTCTCTCTAAAAAAGAATAACAGGATAGTTTAATAAGAGACATGTGAATGGGCACAAATGTACAAGCATCTAATTGGCTGAGAGAAAAATATGGTTTGTGTTTATTGTCCTGTAGAAATGAAAGAAGAATGGATTTTTCATCAAAGAAAAAGTCTACAAAGAATCTACCTGTAGAACATTAATTCCATTTCTTTCTCCTGAAAGACATAGAAACTAGCCAGACTCTTCCCATGTATTCACCTACTGGATAATTAATAATAGGGCAACTCATTTTTTTTATTTTCTCTAAAGAAAGATAAGAATGCTGACGGATTTTTTAAAAATGCTCTCCACCAACAAGGATGGTGATGATTCATTCATTTATTGATTCCACAAGGATTTATAGAGCCGATGCTTTTCTAGTCATTAAAAACATGAAATTAAATAAAAAATGTCCCTTCCCTACTGTACAGTGGGAAAGCACTTCCATAGACAAAAGGATGTACAATCTAGAGAGCTAAGTGGTGTGACAAAATCACGTACAAGAGGCTCTGGGAGCATGAAAAATATTTCATCTGTGCTGGAGAGAAATTGGTGTGATGCCGCTTCCAGATTGTCCTAGGCCAAGGATTAAGTGATGAGTGGAATTGTCCCAGTGAAGAGGAAAAGAAAGTACTTTTCAGGCAAGTGGTTACAAAAGATGCCCATAACCCTGTCATGAAACTGCTGGTAGTTGAGCGAGCCTAAGAAAAATGGGGCAAAGACAGAGAGGGACTGGTGAGCAGGAGGCCCAGGGCCTTATGTGTCATGGACAAGAGTCTGGACTTGGCTAAAAGCGATAAGGAACCAACAAACAATTTTAAAAAGGTGAACTTCATGTTCATAACTGTCTCTGATCAGTCAAATTTGTGAAACAAAGAGAATGTTTCAGGGAAGGGCAAAAGCGTATTTGCTAGGAAGCACATTGTAATCCTAACAAGAGTTGATGAGCCAAATTTGTGGCAGTGAGGATAGAGAGGAGACATTAGAGGACTTGGGGGGGGGGGGGGATGGGGGTAGGCAAAGTTAGAGGATTTGGCTTGAATGTGGAGAGTAGAGGAAAGGATTAGGGATTGGGGAAATAGATGACAGTGGCATGACTGGTCACACGCGAGAGTCCTCCACACAATTTATCGGTGAATTTCTCAGCAGAAGTCTTTTAGACCAGAAGGGAGTGGGGATGATACACTTAATGTGCTGAAGGAGAACTCCACATCTGCAAAAGTGTCTGTGAACATGAGGACAAAACTAAGACATTCCCAGTCAAACAAAAGCCAAGGGAGTCTGTTATCATGAAACCTGCCCTGCTCGAAAGGCTAGGAGAGTCTTTCTGGTTGCAGTGAATGCCAAGTTATTATTGAGTGGGTACAGAGTGTCTATTTAGGCTGATGAACAAGTTCTGGAAAACTACAGTAGAGATGGTTGCACAACACTGTGAACGTACTTAATGCTACTGAATTGTACACTTAAAGATGGTTAAAAGAGTGGGGCATCTGAGTGGCTCAGTGGGTTAAGCCTCTGACTCTTGGTTTCAGCTCAGGATATGATCTCTTAAAAAAAAAAAAAAAGAAGAAGACAGTTAAAATAGCAAATTTTAATATATGCATATTTTACCAAAAGAAAAAAAAGAAAAAAGAGACATAGAATGGTGCTTATTATCTGCACCTACACCATGATTGGTATACAAGTCAACAGGTTGATTTTCTTAATTCAATTAAATAAGTCATTGTTTTATTTTTCAAAAATCTATCAACGGGCTGAATAATCAGCTTATTCAAAATACCTGATCTAGTATTTCTGTGTGCACGAAGTCTGCAGGTGGCAATATTGAGGAACAAAAGTCTTCAAATATTACTCTCAATAATCAATACCACTTTACGTCTCCAAATCAGCCACATCTTCCTTCTTATCAGTTTCTACAGCACCACTGACAAATTGTAACCCACTATAAGAGCTACAAATGTCAATTCTCCGTGGCATGACTTTAGGAATCTCCTATAGGGCTATTCCCTCCTATTCACCTCCCTGTCAACGCTTCAGAGGTAATCTGAGGTCATGGGAATTTTTAGTTCCTTTAGGGCCTCGTGCTCCCTTGATGGCTATAACTGGTTTTACGAAGGCATGTTTATCAACTATGACATGGCACCATGTAGGTCCCTAAAGACTCAAGCAAGTAAAATGTGTTTCCTGGAGGAAGGAATATCAACCTCACTGGAGGGCCCACTGGGAAAGGCATCAGAGAGGAGGAACATGAAAACTAGCTATAACAAACTGCTTGGGATACCAAACATACACCCAGGACTCAGATGCTGGTTCTGTCACTTACTGCTATGAATGTGAGAACATCTTCAATCTTGGAGACAGAAATAACCCTAGAGGTCTCAGCCGGTTCAACCTCAGCTTCACTGCAGCCCAGCATTCCCAATAGGAATGAACCCGTTCTCAAACATCGGGTGCCTACTGGAACCACACACTGTTCCAGGGGCTAAGGATTCAATAATGATCAAAAGAAAGGCCCTGCTCCCATGGAGCTCATAGTCTAGCGGAGAGAGCAGAAACTAGCAAATAAACACATAATATGTCAGGTGGTGGTGAGCGCAGGGAAGAAAAGAAGGATAAAGTGACAGAGAATGATAGGAAGTGGTAAGCAGAGCAGACAGAGGAAATGCCCTGAGCCACACAGACATAGTGGAACAGTTACCGAGGAGTGTAGCTAAAACAGGTATAGTTGTAAAGTCTCTACACAGATTAACTCTTTGAATCATCATCAAAATCATATTCTGTGGGTGATGTGATTAGCCTCATTTTGCATATGAGGAAACTGAAAACACAGAAGAGCTAAATGTCTTGTCTGGCAAGCGGCAGAGGTGTGGTTTGAACCCAGGCAGGCTGGCCGGAGCCTATGGGTAATCCCACCACGCCAACCTGAGGAGGGAGGGTCTCAGGTGGAAGGAAAGTTAGGCAAAGGCCCTGAGGTGAGGAGAGAACTTACTATATCTCAGGAGCAGCCAAAAAGTGAGAGGGGAAAGATTTATAAACACAGGTCCAGGAGGTGTGGCAGGACCCAATCCTATAGGGTCTTGAGGACTATCATTGGACTTGGGAGTCTGACACACTGGAGGTCCTGGGCAGAAAAGAAACATGATCTGTCCAAGGTTCTCAAAAGTTCCCTGTGGCTGTGGGTGGAGAGTAATACTTAAGGTGAGTCTATTACTTTCCTATTGCTCCTATAACAAATTACCAACAATTTAGTGCCTTATGACAACACAGATTTATTATCCTATGGGTCTGTAGGTTAAAAGCTTGACACTGGTCTTGCTGGGCTAAAATCAGGATGTAGGCAGTGCTGCAGTCCTTTATGAAAGACTCTATGGGGCAATCCATTTTCTTGCCTTTTCTGGCTTCTAGAGGCCACCCGGATTTCTGAGCTCCTGGTGCCCTTTCTTCATCTTTGACACAGCAATGGTGAGTGCAGTCCCACATCTCATTATTCACACCCTTCTTCTGTCTCCTTCTTCCACTTTTAAGGACTCATGTGATTACATTGGACCCACCTAAAAAGTCCAGGATGATCTCCTCATCTCAAGGTCCTCAACTTAACTACATCTGTAGGATCCTTTTGCCACGTAGGGAAACGTATTCACAAGTTCCAGGGTTTGATCTCCTCATCTCAGGGTCCTCAATTTAACCACATCTGCAAGATCCCTTTTGCCATGTAGGGTAATGTATTCACAAGTTCCAGGGATCACAAGCCATCACAATAGTGCAAAGAACTAATGCCTAAATAATTATCTTGGACATTTATTCTTAAACAATGCACATTCTGCATTTTACATATTTCATTTCATTGAAATATTTTTTATTTTTTAATTTTTTTTGAGAGAGTGAAGGAAAGCAAGCATGAACAGGGGAGAAGCAGAGGGAGAGAGAGAGAGAATCCCAAGGAGGCTCCATACCTTTGGCAGAGCCCAGCATGGGGCACAATTCCACAGCTGTGAGATCTGACCTAAGCCAAAATCAAGAGTTGGATGCTCAACCGACTGAGCCACCCAGATGCCCCTTCACTAAAATCTTATAACCACAGTCCAAGTAGACATTGTCATGATCCTTGCTTTACAGCTGAAGAAATCAAGAGTTATGTCTGGTCCAAAAATGCATGGCTCGTATTGGAGAAAGCTGGACTTTGCATACAGGCCTGCTTGATAACACATCCCCATGCCTTTTCTACTGCCACATGACTTCACTTCAATAACAGAAGCAAGTTCAAAAAATAATATAAACAATAATTTTAAAAGCTTTTTGAAACCTGTTAGGATATGGGAAGTAGGAGAGGTATGCATAGTGAGAAGCAGGAGAGCCCAGTCTTCACAAAGGAGTTGTTTCCTCACCAAGGATTTAAAGGACAATATAAGGATCCCCACAAGGAAATCAGCCTGGTTCCCAGCACACCACACTTCTGGAAAATTCTGCCATGTTGAAAACCATTATATACAGGCACCGTTATTTGTGTTAATGCTCTAATGGTAAGAGTCCACAGAATTAAAGCTTTCTAGACAGCAAGCTGGACATGAGGGATAGATGGTGAGTGAACATATAAATATATACTTTCTCTTGACCTATTTCTAACAAGCCATTCATCAGTTATTTCAATAGAAAACTCATTAAGGATTTTCTTCCCCAATAGACCTTTTCCATTTCTTTCTTTCTGCCGAGTCTACCCGTTACTCTAATGCATTGCTATTTAATGTGTTCAGGCTTTAGACTGCAGTGATGTTGCAAATCAGATCCAATAATTCCTCAATCACTCATTTTCGAAGGCTTCCTAATTAGGACACTTATCTCCTCTCCACAGAAATGCACTATTAGGGCTCCAGGAAGCAACACAGGTGAGCCCCCCCTCCCACCCTGTCCCCTGGTGCATAGCAAAGCAGCCGGGGGTATGTGGTTGTGGGGGAAGACTGGGATGGGGGTCAGGGGCATTTTGCTTTGTTCCTCTTTGCTTCGTTGTATGGCACTTCTTATGCTGTGGACATAGAGCAGAGTTCATGTGAAGCCATACCTGATGCTGTTCTTTGTTTATGTATTTCCACTGGGCAGGACGAGTGTCAGGGCTTCCCGTTCTGCTATAGAGTAATTATCATTCTTTTTTTTTTAAGTTTATTGATTTATTTTGAGAGACAGCAAGAAAGAGGGAGAGCATGAACAGGAGAGGGGTAAAGAGAGAGGGAGAGAGAGAATCCCAAGCAGCCTCCACGCCCAGCGTGGAGTCCCATGCGTGGCTTAATCCCACGACCGTGAGATCATGATCTGAACCAATATCAAGAGTCGGATGCTTAACGACTCAGCCACCCAGGTGCCCCTAGGGTAATTATCATCTTGAAAATTAGGAGCCAGTTTGACTGAATTCATGAGGAGAGCCTCGTTGAGCATTTCCGTGGAGGGGGGCTGGTCATACTGCAGTGTCCTCCCTAGTGTTCTCTTGGGAGAACTACTCGTGAAGTCTCTGGGTCACAGCCAGACAGGGAACAAAACGTTTCCAGAGCTAGTAGCACCCAGTGGCCCTGTGGCCCTGGGTGGCCTCCTTCCTTGGTCATGGAAGATACCTCTGAAGCTCACGGTAGGTGGGAATCTGGAAACTCCCTTCCTTCTCCCCACAGGAAACTCAATGTCAGGAGCGAGTTTGGTCTTCCAAGCTTGACTGAAACCCAAGTATAAAGAAACCCTTCTAGAAGATGTCTGCTTCCAACTCTTAGAAAATCAAACAAGTCCAGCAAGTTGGGATATGCCGCAGCTCAGTTGTGTGTCTTCAGAGAAGCCTATCCTCATCGGGATACAATGCCATGGTCTGGTGTCCTCTTGTTCGCTGGTCTGCGAGAGTGACAGGAACAGGTGACTTCTTCGTGGGAGCCTGTGCTTGAAAAACCATGTCCCCTTCCAGTGGCAGGGGCCAGTAGCAGGCTGCATCTATTAATATATTTCAGTCATGGGAGGTTCCTTCCTGAGGGAGAGCCAGCGGAAAGGTGTTTTAACTTTGCATTTTAATACTTTCCCAGTTTCCATGGAGACCAAGGTAAAGCAGCTGCACAGAATTTCCTTGTGGAAGGCAGAGTGACATCATCGTGCCTGAGGAGACATTTGTGGCTCCCTCCCGCCTCCTCAGAGCACTGCCCTTCTGGCCCCTCCTGGAAGCTCGCCATAGAAAGTTCTATCCTCCTTTCCATGGTCTCTCTCAACTTGCGAGTGAATGTTGCTCTAAAGTAAAGTGAAATTAAATTTTTACATGCAAGGACACATTTTACTGCTCACCTTGTTCATTTTCAGAACGCCCGTTGGAAGTGCAAACAGAAGTAGGAGCAGTAAGAAAGGAAATGATAGGGCTCCTTAGCCACGCCAGTTCCTTAACGGCCATTTGTGTTGGAAGCAAATTGTGGCTGGAGTAGAAGCTGGCCTTTGGGGCTCTCGGTGCCCTGTTCACTCAGCCTCGGCCGCACACTTAGCACATTCGCACCTGGAGTGTCATGAACTCCTATGCACCTGCTGTATGGGAACCCTCTGCTCGGCGGATCAGGATACGCAGGGCGTGTGGGACACAGAATGGTAGACCAGTGAATCGTGCATTTCTTTTGTTTGTTTGTTTGTTTGTTTGTTTGTTTGTTTTGAGAGAGAAAGAGAGCAAGGGAAGGGCAGAGAGAGGGAGAGAGAGAATCCCAATCAGGCTCCCAACTGTCAGCACAGAGCCCAATGTAGGGCTTGAACTCATGAACTGTGGAATCATAACCTGAGCAGAAATCAAGAGTCAGATACTTAACCCACTGAGCCACCCAGGTGCCCCATGGATCATGCATGTCTGCTCCAGCCATGTGCGTGTCTATCACCCACCCCTGCCCGCTCACAAAACACACATGCACAGATAACATCGCTCAGGATTTTAAAATGACAACGGCAGAGCACTAAACCCCTGGTGAAGAGCCCTTTAGAGCCCAGAGGCATGCGGGAGGGCACAGGCCATGAAACCAGCCCTGAGTTGGAGACGTGAGCTCCTCCCTCTGATGCTTTGTGCGGGCCAGGCAAGTTCCCGGGGAAGCTTCTGTCTCCTTCTCTGTCAACTGAAGGCAAAGCATTAGCTTCAAGGTGGCTTCCAATATAAAAACTTTGTGCTTCCAGACATAGGACTAACCTCAATCCCAAATGCTGGTTTAGATGGCTCAGCACAGAGGATTTGAGGCAGCCACTGCCCAGAAATAACCTTGAGCATTTTCACCAGCTAGACATAGAAGCACCTCACTAACATCTAAGCTTTCCTGCCCCACCATCCACCTCCCACTGCAGCTCAGTTTGACAGACTTGCCTGCCTGAAGACCCCTGTGGGATATTTGTTTAAAATGGGATCCTGAGGGGGCTCCTGGTGGCTCAGTCGGTTAGGCGTCTGACTTCAGGTCATGATCTCATGGTTCGTGGGTTCTGGCCCTGCATCGGGCTCTGTGCTGACAGCTCTGAGCCTGGAGCCTGCTTCAGATTCTGTGTCTCCCTCTCTCTCTGTCCCTTCCCACTCATGCTCTGCCTCTCTCTCTCTCCCTCTCTCTCTCAAAAATAAACATTAAAAAATAAAGAAAATAAAATGGGATCCTGACCCCCACCCCACCCCACCCCCACCTCTCACCCAGTCTCCCAGCATCACATTCAATAGGCCCTGTGCCATTTTTACCTTCAGGTTCATTTGAGAAACCTAGTCCTCCAATTACAAGACTCTTGCATGAGCAATAGAAAATTCTTTAAAAGATGCCCACTTTACAGGGTGCCTGGGTGGCTCAGTCAGTTAAGTGCCCGACTCGGTTTCAGCTCAGGTCATGATCTCATGGTTCATGAGACTGAGTCCCACACTGTGCTCTGTGCTAACAGCATGGAGCCTGCTTGGGGTTCTCTCTGTCTCCTTCTCTCTCTGCTCCTCCCCACTTGTGCTCTCTCTCTCTCTCAAAATAAATGAATAAAACCTTAAAAAAAAAAAAAGATGCCCATTTGACTCCAAAGCTGACTTCTCATCTAACCAGAACATTGATAATTTGGTTTCACATTCTCAAGACCCCATGATTTGTGTACTGCACAGTACAAAGGTAGGCGGGCTCAGGGTTAACAAAGGCACGGTGGAAGAAATGAGAATGGCCAATCAGCAGGACAGTAAGGAGCCAGGCTGCTGAGCAAGGAGGTCACAGTGAAGGACAGCTTCACTCTGGGTCACAAGGAAAAGAGCCAGCCACGCAATACCCCCCACAAGCCTGAAGCAGTACCAGAGTCTGAGAGGTGTGTTACTTTCAATTAAAACAAAACTCAAGCGAAGTTTCTTCCCGATACACCTGCTACACAATCTTCTTGCTCATTCTGCAACCCCCCCCCCCCGCCCCACACTTTGATTTGCAGTGTGGGCAAAATTTTCTCGGTCTTAAATGGACTCATCGATTCAGGCAGAATTTTACCTTCCTCAGTGGAGCTAAGTCAGTAAAGTGGGAGGTTAGGCTCCTTGGTCTAAAGATAAAGGCTGATTGACGGTATGTTTCACTTTGAAACCAACTGTAGCGACCTCATGTAGACACAGCTAACGTCCCTTCTCAACAGGGAATGCCTCCAGGGGACTGACAAACCTATTTCCAAGAAATCAATACCAAAAAAAAAAAAAGAAAAGAAAGAAAAGAACAGTGATAGGGTAACTCACACCCCCCTGCACAGTGGGGATGGGTTTTATACCTGCTCAGCCCCTTCCAGAGGGTCTGTAGACCCTGTCTCCCCAGATGAAGACTCTTTCTGAACTCATGTGGCAGAAGCCACTGGAAGAAAACTTCATGCCAATTTGGCAATAGAGATTGTGTTTGTTCTTAAATGAGAAAAGAGCTGTGCTGTCTGCCCCACTATGTACATACAGGAGTTAAGGTAGACAATGAGTGAGGGGCAGAAATTTTGTAAATAAGGGGAAGAAACAAACTTCCTGGTGGACTTTTTTGGAAGCATTTTGATGACAAAACTCTTGAGAGTGAAGATAAAATTCATCCATGAAACCCTCTTTATGTTATTATTAACATCATGTTACCTTTTTCATGGAATGGTAACTCCCTGTGCTGTTTCCCGGAGAAGAGAAAATCAGTAGTTAGCTCTCAGAATTACAGCCATAATTTTTCTCATTCATGCCACAAAGTTTGCCCCTCATTCACCTATTATTTACTGACAGTGCAGAAATTTATCAGAAGCAGAAACTCACAATAAAAAGAGAAGCTCCTTTTTATAGCTTGATTTTACCATATTCCCCAAAGAATGAAAGCTATTATCTCAGTAAATTTCTGCAGTTTGGTTTTAGTATTAAATATTAAATAAATATTATGAATTTATAAATACTGACTTTGGCAGAAACCTCCACAGCCTCATAACTTAGCATATATTCAGATGGGCTGATTTTGCTATGAATTTGTTCTTCTGGAGAATAATGTTACATAACTGCATTTACTCTGTTTCTGTTTCTTAAGTAGCAGTGTAAGTCCTTAAAATAATTAAGGCTTAAGATACCATACGGACAGCTGTTGGATTATTCACCCCAAATCTTAACCCAGTTTCCTATTGTTGCTCTTGCTTTTTAAGTAATAAAGAGGGCCTATGCTCTCAACAAATAAATACTGAGTACCTACTATTGTGCAGGTGCTATTTTAAACATTGTAGGATACACAGGGATGAACAAAACAGATTAAAGTCTGTTACACTCTAGCAAAAAGAGGTGAAATAAACAAGTAAATGAAGTTATTAATTTCAGAGAGTCATAAATGTTTTGAAAAAATAATATAGGGTGATGCCAGCCTTAATTCACAAATGTGTTTACATGATGATATGCATGAAACTGGGTATCCTCATACAGTGGGTCTGGGGAAAGAGCATCCCAGGTAAAGGAAACAGCATGTGCCAAAGCCCTGAGGCAGGAAAACTATTGGCAAGCTTGGAAAACAAAGACCAATGAGCTAGAGGATGGCGAGCACCAGAAAGAATGGAAGGCAGAGAGGGAGAAGTAGCCAGAGGTCAGTGCACCCAGGAGTCTGTAAACCAGCAAGGACCTTGGGTTGATCAGACTTGCAATGGGGAGCCACTGGAGGGTTTCCAGCAAGAAAGTGACATGATCTTGTAATGCAGGATCATGTTCTGATGGAGCTGAAGAATGGAACCCACGAACAAGGTTAGGAGCACAGGCACCAAGTGTATTAGGGCGAGAATAAACAGGGGAAAAGGCTCCTTAGGGAGGACGCCTGTTTAGACAATCATCCAATATATCAGGAAGGAGTGTACCAGCCTGGTAAGTGGCCAAACACATTCTACAAGAGGTTCTTAGACCAGGGTCCTGATTTAGGGCCATTCAGGGATGGACATAGGGTACCTCAGTCTATTTGCTTTGTTTCCTACAGAAGAAGTAACTTCAGTAGTTAGTAGGGGAACTGATGAAAAATAATAAAGCCATCGTGGTCTATGCAACATTCCAACACATGTAGTCTTTACAGCCAACTTTCCTTGGAAATGGTCCCCAGTTGGGTTGTAATTCAGTCAGGTAGTATTTTTGACGGGTTCTGAGCAGAGGTCTCAGCTAGAGAAGAGATATGGAGGGGATCACATTAGACCAATGAGGAGGCAAACTCACAAAGGAGTCTTAAAGATTGGCAGCCGTCTGAGGGACTTAGGTGGCTGTACTGTGCCCAAGACAGACAATTTTGTATAAGAATAAGAATAAAGAGAGGGCATCAAGTTTCTGAGTCTTATTACCATTCTGGCCAGGGTACTAACTTCCAGCCAAAGGACAGGCTTTCTCTTCCCTGTAGAGTAGCCGCAGGCTAGAGGATTACAGCCTGAGCAATCGACATGAAAGTGTTCCAACAAGACCATATTCCTTGAAAAGCCCCCAAAATGAGAGTAAGGTAACAGAAGAGGAATTAATCACCAAGTTTGCTCTGGGGCTCAGGGTCCAGATGAAAAGACTCAAAGCCTCATATAAGGGTGTCAAAATGATGAAATTATAAAGTGGAGTTCATGAGCAGACAGATAAGAAAGAATTCTTGAGACGTTTTGGTGCAAAAAAGGTGATTTTATTGTAGCACGAGGACAGGACCCATGGACAGAAAGAGCTGCACCAGGATTGTGAGGAGAGACTGATGGTACACTTTTAAGTTGGTGGGGGTTAGTGATAGCATACATTTCTAAGGAATTTGAAAGCAAGGATTTCAGGACCTTGAGGGGCTAGCTGCTGTTAAGATAAGGTTACTTTTAGGGGTGCCTGGGTGACTCAGTCAGTTAAGTGTCCAACTCTTAATTTCGGCTTAGGTCTTGATTTTACAGTTTGTGAGTTCAAGCCCCGCACTGATTCTGGCTCTGCACTGACAGTGTGGAACCTGCTTGGGATTCTCTCCTGCTCTCTCTGCCCCTGCCCTCATCTCTCTCTCTCTCTCTCTCTCTCTCTCTCTGTCAAAATAAATAAATACACTTTTTTTGAAAAGATAAGGCGGGGTGCCTTGGTGGCTCAGTTGGTTAAGTGTGCAACTATTGACATCGGTTCAGGTCATGATCTTACAGTTTGTGGGGTCAAGCCCCATGCTGGGTTCTATGCTGATGGAACAGAGCCTGCTTGGGATTCTCTCTCTCCTCTCTCTCTCAAAATAAATAAATAAACATTTGAAAGAAAGAAGAAAGAAAGAGAAAGAAAGAAAGAAAGAAAGAAAGAAAGAAAGAAAGAAAGAAAAAAGAAAGAAAAGAAGGAGAGAGAGGGAGGGAAGAGAGAGAGGGAAATAAATTAATAAGAAAGAAAGTGAGGAAGGAAGGAAGGAAGGAAGGAAGAAAGGAAGGAAGGAAAGGGAGGGAGAGAGAGACTGAAAGAAAGAAAGAAATTAAAAAAGGAAGGAAGGAGAGGGAGGGAGGGACGTAGGGAGAGAGAAAGGAAAAGAAAGAAATTAAGGAAGGAAGGAAGCAAGGAAGGAAGGAGAGGGAGGGATGGAGGGAGGGAGGGAGGGAGAGAGAGGGAACAAAAGAAATAAGTTAAGAAATGAAGGAAGCAGGGGTGCCTGGGTGGCTCAGTTGGTTAAGCATCCGACTTCGGTTCAGGTCATGATCTCACAGTTTGTGAGTTCTAGCCCCATGTCGGGCTCTGTGCTGACAGCTCTGAGCCTGAAGCCTGCTTCAGATTCTGTCTCTCTCTCTCTCTATCTCTCTGCCTCTCCCCTGCTTGAGCTCTGTCTCTCTCCCTCTCTCAAAAATAAATAAACATAAAAAAATTCTAAAAGAAAAAGAAATGAAGGAAGGAAGGAGGGAAGGAAGGAGGGAAGGAAGGAAGGAAGGAAGGAAGAAAAGAATTGCAAAACAAAGGAAGACTCCAGACCAGAGGAAAACTAAGAGAAAAGAGATAGTCTATGAAAAACATTCTCCTCTGTTTCTCTTCCTATGTGCAGAGGTAACTGTAAACATCTGAAAATGAGTCTAACACGTTCAACTAGGAAGGATGTAATTTACTTCCTATTTCCTGTTCTCTCCTTTCCATGTGAGTGGACACAGGGAGTAGTTGATGAACCAAATGCCTCAGACTGAAATTGTGGGTGGATATTAACACAGCCTCTGAAGACAGAGGAGACTCGGCCAGACAACTGGCATGGACTTCAGGTCTGGCCACTGCTCGCACTGCCACGACCTCGCCGTCTTCGGAGCCAAATCGGGAAGTTCAGTTTGACCTCCATAACCCTGCTGTCTCTGTGCAGCCACCTGCCCGTCCTTCTCCCGGGGCCCAGCGGGACTGCAGGAGAAGACTGGAAATCCATCCAAAGGAAATTTCAGTGACCTGTTGAAGCTTAAAACATGAGGCCCCAGCAAAGCTCCTTTCTTAATGTCTTCTGCTCTCTCGGGAATTGGAGTGCCAACGAAATGTACTGCTTGGCCAGTGAGAGGGACAGAGACTGCTCAGCACGGCTGGATGCCAAGAGAAGCCTGAGAACAGTGTGTCCAGGGGCTGCTCTTGCACAGGCTCCCCTCCCCATGGGGGATGCGCTCCAAGACCCCCAGCGATGCCCTGACACCGGGGATGGTCCTGACCCCCATATTTACCGTGTCGTTTCCTGTACGTACATACCTATGAGAAAGTTTAATTTGTAAATCAGGCACAGGAAGAGATGAACTACAGCAACTAACAAAACAGTAGAACAATTATTGCTATATTCTGTAGAGCTGTCCGCAGGGGTCTCTCAGACTATCTCACTGTACTGCTCTCACCCTTACTGTGACGATGTGAGATGGTAAAATGCGTATGTGATCAGATGGCGTGAGGCGAATGACGTTAAGCATGTGACCTAGTGCGAGGCTCCTGCTGACGTTCTGAGGAGACATCAGCGGGGATCATCTGTTTCCAGATCACAGTTGACTGCGAGTAAGTGAAACCCCAGATAAGGGGGAGGACTTCTGTGTTCCATTAGTCAGGCCTGCATAAGCTGCCCATTCGGGGACCCAGTGCCAGGACCACACAACTCCTAACATCTGCCTGAATCTGCCTGGACAGCTCCCTCCTGGGTCCTGAGGGGAAGATAGAGAACTGCCGCTCCCTTCTCCTCCCTTCTCTCTCCTCTCTTTACTTTCTCTCATTCTCTCTCTCCTCCCCTTCCCTTCCCCCCTCCTCCCACTATCCCCTCACCTCCCTCCCTGCCCCCACTCAAAACCATCGACACAAAAAGTGTTTCAAGACCCTCCAGCTCTCTCCAAGTCTAAGACAGCGAATCTAATTTCTCCAAAGAAGAGGAGAAACAGCCATCCATCGTCACCTGCTTTCCTTGCCCCTGGATCACACACATACTCTTCCCTCCCATGCACCCAGCAGACAGCGGTCATCACTCTGGGCCTGCCATCGGAGTTATTACCACCCTGTACAAGGCTAGGTCAAAGCTCCCTTCGAAATTCACTGAACTAAGTTCTTGCTTCTGACCCACCCTTTCACACTAGTACTTAAAAAGGCAGTAAAAAGCAAAAATAACTCCAGAGCCTTGAGAAATTGACAGCTTGGCTATTTGGGGGCAGCACATTGGCCTGCGACTAGATTTCTGTATTTCCTGCCCAGGTCCTGTCCAGGCACATGTTGGGGCATGTGGCTCAGTCGGTTGAGACTCCGACTTTGGCTCAGGGCATGATCTCACCGTTTGTGAGTTCGAGCCCCGCGTCAGGCTCTGTGCTGACAGCCTGGAGCCCACTTTGGATCCTGTGTCCTCTTCTCTCTCTGCCCCTCCCCTGCTTGCACACTCTCTCTCAAAAAGAAATAAATATTAAAATAAATAAATCAACAAATAAAGGCACATCTTTCTGTGAGATAATTATGCCAGGGCAGTTGGTCTTGAGTATCTGTGTCACTTGTGCGATACATGTGTCTGGATAATGGATACGAAGCCTGATATTCCTTCCCAACCTCTCTCATCTTTCTATTCCAGCACAAAATAAGGTCACGTCCAACACATCCACCGAAGAGCTCTTACGTTTAATGTGTTTTCAAGTTGCCTTCAGTCACTTTCTTTGGCACATAAGAGCCATTTGGCTGTAGATACTGTCCTCTCTCTTCTCAATTCAAAGACGTCATTTTTCAAGATGAAGTTTTAACCAGAACGAAATATGCACAGTTCTTTGCACCCTGTTCTTTCAAGCACTCCTACTACCTACATCTTCCACCCTGCTCGGCTGACCCTTCTATTCATTAGCCAGTTATTCCAAGAAGCATCTCCTGGGCACCTCATGTGTGGTAGACACTGGGCAGTCCCTGGGCCATGAAGATGAATCATCTCTGCCCACCCAAGCCCAGAATCCATCTGGGGAAACAGTTGTGAAACTGCCCAAATAAAACAACACCCTGTGAAAGAGGGAGGTATCATGGGATGCCATGGGAACACAGCAAAGGAGAAACCAGCTCGGCCTGGGTGAGTCAAGGAGGGCCCCTCAGAGAAGGTGGTAGGAGAAGATGATATTTACTCTGGGTCTGAGGAAAGCCTAGATGTTAAGCAGATGGGGATTTGGAGGGGAAAGTGACCCAACAATGACTCATAATTATGGGTGTCATTCTCGCCCCCTTCATTCCAGCCTCAGACCAAGCCCCAGGTGGTCCTCGCCAAGAATCTACACTTGACTTAGTCCCTGTACACTGAGAATCACAGATCTGCCCTTGCAAGAACCCCCTCATTTATGCAGGAAAGAGCTACCTCACCTGTAAGCCCACCAGCACACCTGGGTTTTATTTTCCTCCATTCCACCTCAAAATAACACAAATCATTTCTGAGAGCATCCTGATTCTTCACTTTAAAGTTTCCTTGCTAGAGGCACCTGGGTGGCTCAGGCAATCGAGCATCTGACTCTTGATTTCAGCTCAGGTCATGATCCCAGGGTCATGGGATGGAGCCCCACATTGCACTCTGTGCTGGACATGGATCCTGCTTAAGATTCTTTCTCTCGCTCTCTCTCTCTCTCTCTCTCTCTCCCCCCCCCGCCCCTTTCCCCCCTCACTCTCTCTTTTTATAAAATTTTAAAAAAAGGATGATTTTGATTGTTTAGAATCACAAGTACATCGTTGGTGGCCAACCAATTATCATTTAGAAGACCACACATAGAAACTGGCTTGTTTACAAAATTATTGTCTGCATCATGGAGGGTAGTTTGGGGAGAAACGCTTTATAAACTGTCAAGAATCCTTTACAGAAAAGGGAACACATAAATCAGTAGCACCCCTTTTCATCTGTGTATTGGCTTTGGGAGACATGAACTGGCAGGTGGCTGTTCTTAAGAGGTTGTTTAAACACCTCGGATGGAAAAGGTTAGTTAATAAAATGACCAGCCCAGAGATGCATGTTTGTGGGAGACAGTTATTGACCTCAGTGTTCATCTGTTAATATTGAGGCGCAGGTAGAAAGGCTAACCAGGCAGCTGGACAGACAGACTGAAGCTTGAGAAAGATGAGAGTCAGCTATAGGTTGGAGCAATAACTGTGTGCATCCTGGACAAGACTGCTGCCCGTAACCCACAGTCCACTGCCCAAATGTCTTCGAAGACTGTGATAGTTAAGAAAGGTGGTTCAAGTTTCCTTCTCATGTGCAGTGGGAAACACAGGGAGCTCACTTCTTCTATAGATTCCCAAGGCAGGGGACGTGCAGATATCATCATTATTACAATTTTTCCTTTCACTGAATTTTCTAAGACCCTCATACTTGGTTCATTTTGACTCCCCAAAGCACCCTTAATGTGATGTACCATACTTTTATGTATGGTAGTAGGGAGCAAAATCAAGCCAAGCCCAGAACCAGCTTCACCTTGAAAATCGGACGTACCACCCTCCCTCATCAGAGAGCTTTTCTCCCCAAGGGGGTTGTGCTCAGGTGCTTGGCTGGTCCCTGTCACTGGCTGCATCTCACCTCCACTTCCTCCCCCTACTCAGAGCTGTGCAGTTTCTTTCAATCCAATCCTGCTGCCTTTTCACGCCTCCTTCCTGGATTGCCATCACATCGCAAAATTCCTCTCCCTTTACTGTGCATGTGAATTCAGTTCTACCTTGTAATTAATGTTGCCCAACAGCTGTGTCAAGGGAGTTTCACTTTTCCACCCACACAAGGCCCCTCAGGGTCCATCAACCACTGGGAAAACCCACCCCTGAGACAAATTACGGTCCTTCTGCAGATGACAAAGGCAGTGGCCAATATATTTGGAAAGACATGCTATCTTCCTACTATGCAGAGAAAGCAGAGAAGATTGAAACTGTTTATTATATTAATTTTATTGCTAATTGTATTAGCCATCATTTCTAAAGCCCATTCCATAAGCTGAGCTAAGAATTGTGATAAATGTCTTATGTGCATGGCACTGACTGAACCTCACAACAACCCCACTTTACAGATGAGGAAATAATGCTCAGAGACCCTAAGCATCTCACCCAAGGTGACACAGCCATTGACCAGAGACTGAGAGCCTGCTCTGTCGCTCTCCTGAGGCTATACCCTCATGTTGCACTCGGTGGTGTGCTAGTAAATGTCTAACAACCGGCTCTACAGAAGAAAAATCCCTGCTTTGTTCAGTTTGCCGATTTCCATGGTGAAAATACTCCCACCAAAGCCTATTTCAGGCTATTTCATGACATCACTGAACACAGAGTGGAGAAAAAATGGAGAGCAAGTAGCATATACTGTTATATATTCATTCCACCCATGGACCAATAACTTTAAGAGCACGCGTAATACCAAAATGTAGTAAGATAATTAGAAAGTAATAAATTTTACATATTTATTACCTGTTTTTAATATTACTTAACTCTAAGCTTCAGTAGTTTTAAGTTTTAATAATAGCTATGTTTAATAATCAGCTTACAGGGGTGCCTGGTTGCTCCTTCAGTTAAGCCTCCAACTCTTGATCTCAGCTCAGGTCTAGATCTCAGGGTTGTGGGTTAAAAATCAGCTTGCAAAATTCCTGACAACTTACCAGTTGGCTCTAACAAGCCGGTACGAGCTGCCTCTAGAATATACAACTGCTTCTTGACTGTACCTTAAATACCCAGACTTGGAGGAATTAGGGAAGGAAATAACATCAAGATGGAAAGAAAATCAGAAACGTGTTCTGTGAGGAAGTACAAAATTTCAGGAAGCTGGGACCCGAATTGGGGAGGGCAAACACTTGTTGTTAAATATCATGACAATGCTTGGAGTTTGGACATATTTGTCATAAGTTTCAGAATTTGGTTCAGCAGACAAGATGATTAGGGGAAACGTGTGGTTGCTTGATTATTGATCACGGTGAAACTATAAACAAATTATGAGCCTGATGACTTCTCATAAAGACAAGAAAATATAAAAGAAAATAAATGTAATCACTGTGGATTTAGGAAATGTTTGGCTTGGTTTGGGGAAAACGGAATGATTTCAAATCAACTCCAAATATCTTTTAATTCATTATCAATTTTGAAATATTTTCATATTGGAACATTCACACAAGGAATTTATAGCAGCTAAGGACAATAGTTTTCTAAAACTTTTCATATCCATTCCCTTAGGGGTGGAGAGGAGGATCCGTGAGTGTATGGAATTCGTGCTGTGGTAGCTGGGGAAACAGACCCCAGGCTCATGAGGACAGGCTCAGAGACAGGAGCCCAGGGCCAACCTCTGCTTTTTCATTCACTGGCTTTTTAACTTTGGGACAGGTAACTTGGCTTTTTGCTCCCTCGGTTTACATGCTCCGAGGATATTGATAATCCTATCTGCTCTTCCTGGCTACTCTTGAGTATGTAGCCATTAAAATAATAGAAGCCAAAGTTCTTGGAATCCAGTTCCCCTTGAGAAATACTGATTGGGCAAAAGGTGCTTAGAGAATGAAAATCTATATGCAATATATTCATTCCTGTTGTTATTTCTTATTCAAGAACATACATTGGCCAAGTTGAGGATTTTAAAAAGAATCCATGAACACCCAGAACATGCAGAATGTTCTACACAGTGTCCTGAAATTCAAAGAAAGGGACAGGGTTACACTGAGATAATGATTTTTGCAATGAGAAGACCCACCATCAGGACCAGCTCTAAAAACAAGACAAATTCTATTCCCTGACAATGGTTTTCTTTGTAACTTTAAGAAACTCCTTCCACTGCAAATAGAAAGCATTTAGGAGATAAGTGTGTGCTGAAAACAAGTCAAGATAAAAGCCTACAAACCTTTTCCACACTTTCCAGCAAAGCCACTGTTGGTGACAAGGTTAGTTTTAAGTTGGACTCAAGGTATTTAACCTTGAATGTCTGGTTTTCATTTGCATAACAATAAGTTCTGGCTGTTGTGCACTCTGCCCAAAGATCTAAACATCTATTATGACTTGGCTTAATGGCCTGTGTAACCTAATTTAAAATGTAAGGGTGAACTTCACGTTGTCGCTCGTCAGTTTGCTGTGAAGTCGGTATTAGCATATTATTGTGTTCTTGCTGTCATTTATCATGGATGGTTCCTTCCAGCGAGAAGAACCCGTCCCATCACGGTGTCTGGTTCAAAGATAGCCCTTTACACGTGCCCAGACTGACACAGGGGCCGGGGTGGGGGTGGGGTGTGGCAACAGAGTAGATGGTACTTGGAGAGATGGTAGGCTTTAAAAGGCATAGAAATTTACATTATTTTATTTTATTTTATTTTATTTTATTTCATTTTATTTTTAGAGAGAGAGAGCAAGCAGGGGAGGGACAGAGGGAGAGGGAGAGAGAATCTAAAGCAGGCTCCATGCCAAGCGAAGAGCCCAACTTGGGGCTCGATCTCATGACTGTGAGATCATGACCTAAGCCAAAATCAAGAATCTGATGCTTAACCAAATGAGTCACCCATGTGCCCCTAGAAATTTGCATTTAATCTAAACTCTGCATCTCACTGATGAAAATGTGCCCTTGAGCATGTAACCTGATGTGTCTGAATTTTAGTTGCCTCATCTCTACAATGGGAATAGTGACTCAGTAAACACGTCCTGGGGTAGCTGCCTTCTCTGCAAACACAGCACTGTGGGTCCCCAAGAGCCATGCCTGTACCAAGTCACCTTTCCACCTCTGCCTCAAACAACTCATCCCAAGGTGACACCTGGCTCAACAGCAGGTGTCTTAGTACAGCAACAGTACTAAACAAGAATAATAAATCGAACACAGGTAGGGTTTACTGGGTGCCAGACACCATTCTAAGTGCTATTATTGTTTACATCTTCAGAACCAATCTACATACAAGGACTGTTGTCATCTCCATTTAACAGATGAGGAAACTGAAGCCCAGAGATGGGTCTGTGGGGAGAAGATTCACAAAGAGCTGCCTCTCAGACCCCTGGGGATGCCCAGGCTCTGACCTCTTCCAAATCTTCGTGGTCCAACAGTTTGGATTCCATGGGGGACAGGGCATTCCATGCTCCTTCCTCTTTTTGCTACGATTGCCTAGAAAGTGGTTGTTTGCAAAACAAAAAAAAACAAAATCTTGACGAATGCAATATTTACCATCAGTATTGTTAGAAATAGCTTAACTAAAGCAGCGAACAAAAGGCCTAGCACAGTTACGAGAGAGATTCTAGAAGAGTCTATCACAGAAGCATCTCAACCATCCGAGGTCCTCCAGCCCCCAGGAGACAGCTACAGTACTCCTACTACTAATGGCTCTTGAAAGATTGTTCTGTGCCCTGCACTGTGCTGAGGCTTTGCTTCCATTACTGCCATTTGAATTTGGGGAATTGCCGATGAGGCAAGTATTTTCACTGTTTCCATTTTGCCTGTGGAAGAAGGCGGTTCTGGTCCCTTTCACCCCTGCCCCTCCTCCCCTTCTTCCACTGAGTGGAAAGAAGGTCTGACTTAGTATAAATAGCCACAGACTGCGTTTGTTAATGTCTCTGAGGAGCTGACCAACATGAGCAAGAGAAAACTTGGCTTGTTTTACAGACGCTAAAACTTACAGAATGTGAAAGCCGTGAGGCCACTCATACCTAGAGCATCTGAAGCCAGAAATGTTGTTCACAGAGGGAGCTGGGACCCTGATGTGGACAGAGTGGAATGAAGAGGACAGATGAGAGGCAGAGCTGGGGAGAGAAGAGGCTCTCCAACACTGCCACACACACTCTGAGACTTGACGAGGAAAGAAGGGCCATCATCTGGGTGCTAGAGTACCCACCATCTGTCAAGGCCAAGGTGGTGCCCTCGCTGGTCACAAATGGCAAGACCCACAAGACGCTGTGGGCAGCACCGAGAGTTTCCTTATAAATGGGGGTACTTCGGCGGAGAGAGGTTAAGTAATTTGCTTAAAGTTACAGAGCTAGAAAGGTAGAGGCAGACGTGAAACCAGCCAGCAGATTCTGGAATCCACGCTCTTAACCCACCACTCCATATGGTGTCCTCATTGGCTCTCTATAGAGAGAGGTAATAATACCATAGGTATGATTACAATTATTACAATTATTACCTATTACAATAGGTAATAATACCATAACATGTACTTGAAATTACCTACTGATGTTCATGTACCTACTGATTGTTCCAGGTTTCATACCTTGGAGCTTTTCTTGGCTTGCATTTGCTCACCTAAGTCCCCCAAATGTGCAAATCCGCCTCATCCTTCAAAACTGGCCTCAGATGCCAAGCCTTTCCCAGTCCCTCAGGCCCCAGGATCCTCCTCCTCCTGACCCCCCCACGGCACTTTACCTCTAACCATATAAAATGGATTCTGCTTGGCACAGAGCTGGGTAGGCATGTCCGGTCTCCCCTGCTAATGGCAGCTCTCAAGTGCAGAGGTATTTTATACATCTCGGGCTTTCCCCCAGCCCCACCCCAACACACACACACCATACCACCACCACCACCAGGACATTGCCTTGCAATTGGAACACAAGAAATACAAATTATAAATAAGTCCTGGGGATCTAACGTGCAGCATAGGGACGTAGGTAATAATACCATAACATGTACTTGAAATTGGCTAAATGTAAATGTTAAGCGTGCTCACCACAAAAAAAGGAAGTAATAACTATGTGAGGTGATAGATGTGTTAATTAACTTGACTGCGGTAATCATTTCACACCGTATATGCATAGCAAATCGTCACGTTGGGCACCTGAAATACACACAATTTTTATTTGTCAATTATACTTCAATAAAGCAGGGGGGAGAAAAAGAAATATGTATTGAGAGAGGCAGGCATTCAGAGGCTTCAAACAACACACACACCACAGCCTCCGAGAAAATGTCAGAAGTGAGTCTCTGCCCCAGCACCATCCGTCAGGCTGGAAGGGCAGCCTGAGTCTTCTGAATCAGCCAGCCTCAGGAAGCTTCTTCCAAAGACAGGGATATGGCATCTTATGAATAAGTCATCTGCTGACTCGCTCGCTACACAGGAATAGTTAATTTGTTATCTAATTTAAATGCACAAAAAAGGAACCTGAAGGAAGACAGGATCTGTGTTCCCCTAGTGGGACCGATGGAATTTACCACATTTACTCTGGTAATTTCCCTTGGTGCCAGTTTGGTACAAGGAACCGCTTTCCTAACCTCACAGGCCTCCAGCGCCCTGCCCGGTGCCCCCCTCGTGGAGACCCAGCAGGTGCCCCACCCCCACCCTCAGGAGCCACCCCCCTGCTGGCCCGCAGGATGTCACTGCGGCTTCTCCCAGCTGCACTTGTGCGCGAGGCACCTGCTAACTCACCCCATCACGGACCGTGCCAGCGGGCTTGGACCAGGGTGTCGCTGACAGGCCCTGTTCCAGAAAGCCTGACTGAAAGCCGTCTGGGGAAGCTCGGCCTTAATGTGGCTTCGCCGTGTTGCTGCTGAATTTACATACCTATTTGCGGGGGTAATTGCAAAACTGCTAAACAACAGATGAACAAAAAAGTGCTGTGCTCTTTCTCCCTGGTGGTCGGATGTGGGTTTGCACCAGGGCAACGATACACAGCGAATGGCAGGGCGGGTTTTCCTGCTCCACTCACCTCCGCTGCCCACAGATGACTGGTGAAATACCTGCTCCCCTTGGAGCTGCTTTCTGAGCTCTGGGTTCCTCAGATGGGTCGCATGACGGCACTCTTCTCGCACCTCCTTTACATCGGGGAGACGCAGGCTTACTGCAGACTTGCCTCTTCAGTCCTGCCACGGGCCTGCAGATTTCAGGGCGCAAGCGATCGCTAACTCACCGGTTCCAAACACCCAGCGCTGGATTTCGTATCTCTTTTAAGCTCCGTTAAAAAAAAATCACCCCAAAGGCCAGGAGCTGGACCTCCATTTCCTTGAAAGGGCATATCTTATAGCCCACCTCCAGCATCACCCAGAAAGCATCCCCAAACCCGGGATGGGCTGTCTGCCACAGTCTTGAGGAATCACCCTAAAATACAAGTCTATCTTTGTTGCACATCTACCTCCTGTCTGGTCCTCTGTGAGGAGAAGGAGGGCAGTCCAGATGCAGTTATGGTACAGGGTTCAAGCCAGCCACAGGGAAGCACCCGCTGCAGGCTCGGGGGCTATAGAATGTGGAGGAGAAGGGGAAGCAGGAAAGCCAGTGGTCAGGGACACCTGGGCGGCAGTTCAGACTGGAGCTAGAACTAGAACGGATTAGTGCACGGCTGGGGGAAGAACACTCTGGAAGAGAGGGAAGCATGAAGAACAACTCTGCTCTGGTGCAGCTGAGATGGAATGTCACTCTGTCCGAGGAACAGGTCTGGAAAAGGAGCAAGATCTCTCAGAGGGTCTTGACAGGATCTTGAGAGCATGCCTGGAGATTTAAAGGTGCCCTGCAGACTTTTCCAACGCTCCTCACGTCTCCGCCTAAGTGGGCCGGCTACTTTTTACATCTCTAGATATATTTTTCACTTAGATACCAGACGCCTAGCTAAAGCCTGGGCCAACGTTTATTGAGTGTTGGCTGTGCCAGGTGTCCTGCCCGGGACAGGAGCATTGTGGATGAAAGTCCTGGTTACACTCAAGAAGTGCCAGCACGTGGAGAGGGATCCACAGGATCACAGTTAGTGGTCATCTACGTGGGGCAATGGCAGGGCGCTTTTATTTTCTTAGTTGTAATTTTTAAATTTTTTTTTCCAATTTTCCGCCAGGAGAAAAGATTACATTGTGATAAAGATAACAATAACGTAGGGGCACCTGGGTGGCTCGGTCGGTTAAGCACCCGGCTTCGGCTCAGGTCATGATCTCACGGTTCATGAGTTGGAGCCCCACGTTGGGCTCTGTACTGACAGCTCAGAGTCCGGACTCTGTGTCTCCCTCTCTCTGCCCGTCCCCGGCTCGTGTGTGCACGCACTCTCTCTCCCTCTCTCAAAAAATAAGTAAACGCTAAAAAAAAGTAACAATATATAACAAAATATCTGGTGTGATACATGACATGATAGGGGTAAGAAAAGGGGTTTTGGGGGAAAAGGGATGAAACTTCCCTTGTGCCATAAATAAATAAATAAATAAATAAATAAAACAAAAGCTGCCCAGCCTAAGCCAAAGTACTTTGGGGACTAGATCATGTTCAAATATATTCCTACAGAGACCCTGTTCGGGAAGGTTCTGAAGCTACCAGGGAGAAGGTGACTAGGGAGAGTGTTGTAAATGCACAGGCCTTCCTGGGCTGAAACGTTGAAACGGAGCCCAGGGATCAGCCGTCTGACATGAGCGAGGCTTTGGGCTTCCCCGCTCACTCTGAGAAGGCAGCATTTGAAGCAGGAGACCCAGCCCCGCCTTCTCTTAGCAACTTCACAAGTCTTCTGTCTTCTGCCCTCTTCTGCCCTCTGCCAACAGCCTGCGAGCAGAGTCCTTTAACTCGCGTCAGGGACAGGGTCCCCTGGACAACACCTGCAGCCACATCCCCAGAGGACGTCTCAGCCCCTGATGTCTGTTCCCACTGTCCTCCCTCTTTCCCCTCACTTGTTCTTCTAGAGGCGGCAGAAGATGGTGATGGGGTTTAGAACTGGACTTTTATTTAGCTATTTATTGTCAGATTTTAATTTAAATTCCAGTTAGTTAACATACAGTGCAATATTGGTTTCAGGAGTAGAATTCGGGGATTTATCACTTATGTACAACACCCAGTGCTCATCCCAACAAGTGCCCTCCTTAGTACCCATCCCCCATCTAGCCCATCCCCCACTCACCTCCCTCCAGCAACTGTATTTGTTCTCTGTCCCTAAGAGTCACTTGTAGTTTGTTTCTCTTTTTTTCCCCCTTCCCATATGCTCATGTGTTTTTTTAGAGCTGGGCTTTTTAGACCGGACTGCTTTCTGCCTCCTCCTTCTGCTGCCTCTGTGACCTCAGGCTACTTACTAACCACTCTAAGCCTTCAGAGCTCATTTTCACCATCCATATAATGGGTATGTGGGTGAATGACAAGACTAACAGAGATATTCCAAACTTATTCCTAACCCGTCTCCGTGCTTCCATGGCTACCCCCAATCTCAACTTATATTTAATCACAGATATAAAACAATAACAACAACAAATAATTCTACAAGTCTTCTTACCAAAAAATGGCCTTCCCCAGGCAGCTCTTTACCTCCCATTTCCTCCTCCCTGGAAGAAGCCACCTTCAACTCTTTGAATCTGCTGCATTTGTCTTCATGTCCCTAAATAGCCTGGTGAGTCTTAGGCATTAACCTGATTTTCCAAGGCAGAGAATGAGGACATGGCTCTTGTATGTACCCCACCCCCTAGTCTGTGAACCCCTAGTCACTCTATCTTCCCAACTTATTAATTTTGACTTGATTACTAACTAGGATTTCCATTATTGTGACTCAGTCACAGCTCTTACAAGGGAATCTGAAATAGGGGGCAGCGTTTGGTTTGTCAGCATTGGGGGGTGAGGGGTTGGGTCAGCGGCATGTACCGGGTGAGGGCACAGAATTCTACAAGCCCAACAAGTCCAAAAGCCAACAAGTCCTCCTGAGAAGCAGTTCACAGGAGGGTTACATTCCAAGACCCCACAGTGGAGGCCTGATCCAGCAGACAGCCAGAACACGACAGGTTCTATGTTCCTTTCCCTTATGTACGGAACCACGATAAAGGTGAATTTATAAATGAGGCACAGTAAGAGATTGGCCACAACAAGTAATAATAAAATAGAACAATTATCACAATATGCTGTAATAAAAGTTATGTGGACATGGTCTCTCTCTTAAACTAGCTTGCAGGGCTGTACCCACCCCCCTTCTTCTTGTGATGATGTGACTCCCATACCTAAGAGACAGGCATCTAAATATTTGGCGACGTTGGTGATCCTCCAGGGCCTGAAACCTGAGTCCTTGAGGTAGCCCTTTGTGAGGAAGCTAGTATTCCTCACAAGCTAGTATAGCTATGGAAGCTAACATTCCATACCACGATGTGGGAATGTTCTTCCCTGGTGGCCCAGGCATTCCCACATGGCTGTGTCCTACAGAGGACACCAGTCTTTTAAGTCTAGAAAAAAGGGTCACTGGGAAGCACCTCCTTTGTGCTTTTTCCCTTTAACAGACCTCCATCCACATCCCAGCACAGTGTTTACTGTGGTGCTTTATGCTTGGTTGTCTCTTTACGTGCCTCCCCCGCTAGACTATGAGCTCCTGAGGACGCAGGCTGTGCTTATTCATTGTAATATCCCAAATAAATGTTTAAGAACTCATTAATAATCAATCGCTACAGTGAATCCAGGCAATAGCCATAATAAAACTGCAAATAATAAAATTCGGGGCGGCCTATAAATAAAGTAGTAGACAGAGTCGACTATTTCTTTCATTCTTAACAATAATAAGTGGCTATTAACCAGGCTTAGCCACGAACTAGGCATAGAATGAAAAATTAAAATTGCGTCTGTAGAAACAGTACACTTTATTGAAAATTGCTTTAGAATGTTAAGGAAGACTGACGCCCAAGTGACTCAGTCGGCTAAGTGTCTGACTTCAGCTCAGGTCATAATCTTGCAGTCTGTGAGTTCAAGCCCAGCATTGGGCTCTGTGCTAACAGCTCAGAGCCTGGAGCCTGCTCCAGATTCTCTCTCTCTCCCTCTTTCTCTGCCTCCCCCCTGCTCATACTCTCTCTCTCTCTCTCTCTCTCTCTCTCTCTCTCTCCTCTCAAAAAATAAATAAATGAACATTTAAAAAAATTGTGGCACCTGGGTGACTCAGTTGGTTGAGCACCCGACTTCAGCTCAGGTCATGATCTCACGGTTTGTGGTTCAAGTCCCACGTCAGGCTCTGTGCTGACAGCTCGGAGACTGGAGCCTGCTTCCGATTCTGTGTCTCCCTCTCTCTGGCTCTCCCCCGCTCACGCTCTGTCTCACTCTCTCTCTCAAAAATAAATAAACATTAAAAAAAAAAAAAAGACTACAATGAGGTCTGTCTCAGAGGGATCAGCTTCCCCCGTGGCAGTGATAGAGTTTGGGGGTGATGGAGGGTTCGTGGGATCCAAGAAAGAATTCTTGAAAACATCTTTGGTGCAAAAAGGTGATTTTATTAAAGCATGGGGACAGGACCCACAGGCAAAAAGACCTGCACTGGGGTCCTGACAGATAACTCATTATATACCCTCAGGTTGGGAGAGGGTCAGGGATAGAGTAAGTCTCTAAGGAATTTGGGAAGCAAGCTTTCCAGGACCTTGAGCGGCTAGCTGTTGCTAGGGAAACACCATTTATCGCCGTTTAATAAAACCTCAGTCATGAGACCCTTCAGATGCATATCAGGGGACCATAAGCTTGAAGCATGATTGCCAGCATAAATCCTGAGGCAGCTGAGAAAAAGAAACTGGACTTACAGCGTCCTCAAGGTTGGGACAATGTTGAGCCATGGTTCTCTTTTGCCCCCAACAGAGTGTCATCATAGAGGCAGCTGAGCTCCTAGAGGGAGGTTTCAAGGACTTGTCAGTGGGCTGCAGACAGGAAGGGAATTTAATTTTTCATTTGCCTTAGTTTCCCACATCACCATGGCAAGCACTTAAACCCCTTTCCTTTGTTCCTGGGTAGCCAGGAGTGTCTGAGGAATATCACATATTCCACCTGGCAAGTGGGGTGCCAACCTATATTTTGCCCTCATCCTCCCTCACCAACAGCTCCACACACATTTGAACCACAGTACACAGCCACACATTTGGAAGGCCAACAATCATTTCATTACCTCCTCCTCCCTTCCCCCATCTCCCAACACATGCACTAATGGGAAGGCCACTCCTGCCCTGGGCAACGTCACACACAGCCCGTCATCCAGTGTTGCTGGCCTTCCACTGATGCTTGCAACCTCTCCCAGACACCCTAATTCAACAGCACATCGTGTTCAGTTGTCAGAAGTCAACAAGCTTTAACTTATTTTTTTAATGTCTATTTATTTTTGAGAGAGAAGAGAGAGAGACAGAGAAACAGAGCATGAGTGGGGGAGGGGCAGAGAGAGAGAGAGAGAGACAGAATCTGAAGCAGGTTCCAGGCTCTGAGCTGTCAGCACAGATCCCGATGGGGGGCTCGAGCTCACGACCCACAAGATCATGACCTGAACCGGGGTACGATGCTCAACCAACTGAGCCACCCAGGTGCCCCAGCAAGCTTTTTATTTTTAAAATTTAAGAACCCTTTTCTTTTAGCATCTTCATATTTTGTAAAGAAATTGCCTGTAGCCATCGAAAAAGAATTGCCTGGCTATTTATTTTCTACAGCATCTACCTTTTCAGTTGGAAGACTCGATGTCATTCATTCATTAAATGTATGAACTCGAGCTCCAAACTGAAGTCAGACTTCTCAGTCTGGCTGCTTGTCCCTGCCCCGCATCAGCCATACACTTAGTCTAGGAGTCGTGGATACTTTCTGAAAAACTCTGACACTTGTATTAAATCACACTCCCCCAGCACTGTTTTGCCTGAGCTTGACCAAGTGAGATTTACTGTTCTTATCCTCTCTCTTAACCTGTATCTTAGTGGTGCCAATAAATTAAACAACCAAAAGGTGGGCTGGTAGAAAAAAACAGGAAGATAGGGTTCAAATGAAAGTAGTTGGTTCCTTGCCCCTCTAAAGTGTTACTCTCTAATGTGTATA
Source organism: Panthera leo (assembly GCF_018350215.1). Taxonomy (NCBI): domain Eukaryota; kingdom Metazoa; phylum Chordata; class Mammalia; order Carnivora; family Felidae; genus Panthera; species Panthera leo. The sequence goes on along the minus strand of NC_056696.1, from coordinate 7,485,875 downwards.
AACACCAACGCCTTTTGGCTCATTAACTGACGGCACCTTACCTGGCATCTTCCCTCAGAGAATCCACATTGCAAACAGTGATACCCATAGATCTATGTGAGATTCCTGTTGTCTTTCCTCAGTGGAAGGATTTCAACCTAAGTAGAGAGACAGCAGATCAGAAACTCATCTTCAATCAAGTGAACCTTCTAAAGCCAGTCTAGGCTGTGCCGGCTGAGTGAAATATTCTTACTGTTGCAGGAGAACACACAGGGGAGTCCAGGAGAACAGTCTGCCTCCTCTTTTTGTGTGAAATTAGAGCACAGACCTCTAACTCTGGTGCAAAGAATGCAGAATGCCACGGAACTCCCAGAAGGAGTTTGTTTGCAGAGAAAAATACACTTCCTTTGGCCCAGGGGTGAGGGAGGGTTCTCTTTACAGAACTCGAAATGTACAGGCTAATGGCACTGGGTATACAGAGGACAATCACTCAGTGCTATTGGCTAGCAAATAGCTTGAGAAGCAGTCTGAATGCTCCCGGAATTGGTGATTTTCTAACCCCTTTCATCCTGTCTTCAGTTTGGCATTTGAAACATCCCCCTCAGGACCTCTGTTTGAAAGAATTGCATCATTGTGGATTCTTTTAGATCCTTAAGAAGCCTTATAATTTCCTTGACTTCAAAGGCTTGGGGTCAGTCCACCTCAGATGAGGAATGTGAATGTTAGGAGTCTTGTCTTTTAAAATTGAAAAACTTTCGCCTTCACACTGGGTTGACAGTCACTGAGCACAGGAGAACTGAATCCCCTTCCCCTGCTTCCAGCTGATGTCCTGGCCGCCCAGGCAACAAGAAGATTCCAGAAAGTACAGGGCAGGGCCCACTTCCTCTTTCCACAAGTCTTAACCTATTGTCTCTAATTTTTAGATGTCTTGGGCAAGGTGACCAATACCTCTTATAGTGCATTCTATTTTTGTGACCTTTCTTGCATAGGGATCAGGTAATGGGTGAGAGGGGATTAAAAGTCATCAAAATGGGCTGAATTGATTGACACTAGACATGACAGGTAATCATTGACCAATGAATATAGATGACACACAGAGATGAGATGAGAGAGGGGAAAAAGAACCACTGGGACAGGATTGGAAAGAGCTTGGGGGGAGATGAGGGTGAACACAGATGATGGAGGAAAGGATTATTGGGGTAGCTGTCATGTTCATGAGTTGCTGAGAAGCAAGTGACAGAGATTTTTTTTAACTTTTTTAATGTTTATTTATTTTTGAGAGAGAGAGAGTGGACAGAGAAAGAGATGGAGACAGAGACTCCAAAGCAGACTTCAGGCTCTGAGCTGTCAGCACAGAGCCTGACAAAGGGTTTGAACCCATGAACCATGAGGTCATCACCTGAGCCTAAGTCGGACACTTAACCAACTAAGCCACCCAGACACCCCAAGAGATTTAAAAAAAATTTTTTTGAGCATTTATTTATTTTTGAAACACAGAGAGAAAGTGAGCAGGGTTGGGGCGGGGGAGGGAGGGAGACAGAATCCAAAGCAGATTCCAGGGTCTGAGTTGTCAGCACAGAGCCTGATGTAGGCCTTGAACCCACGAATTGTGAGATCATGACCCGAGCCAAAGTAGGAAGCTTAGCCAACTGAGCCACCTAGGCGCCCCTGCCCTGAGAGATTTCAGTAAGCTTGCTTCATATTAAGAATGGTTTGGAATTATTCATAACATTGAACTTGCTTTTCTTTTTTTCTGTTTATTTTTTTTTAATGTTTATTTTTGAGAGACAGAGAACAGAGCATGAGAGATGGTAGGGGCAGAGAGAGAAGGAGATACAGAATCCAAAGCAGGCTCCAGGCTCTGAGCTGTCAGCACAGAGCCTGGCGTGGGGCTCGAGTTCATGAACTGTGAGATCATGACCTGAGCCAAAGTTAAACTCTTAACCGACTGAGCCACCCAGACACCCCTAAATTTGTTTTTAATGTTTATTTATTTTTGAGAGAGAGACAAAGCGTGACTGGGGGAGGGGCAGAGAGAGACTGAGACACAGAATCCAAAACAGGCTCCAGCCTCTGAGCTGACAGCATAGAGACCGATGCAGGGCTCCAACTCAGGAGCCATAAGATCATGACCTGAGCCAAAGTTGGATGCTTAACCAACTGAGCCACCCAGGTGCCCCTCTTTTTTTTTTAATGTTTATTTATTTATTTTTGAGAGAGAGAGAGTGAAGGAGAGGCAGAGAGAGAGGAAGACAGAATCCCAAGCAGGCTCCACAGTGTCAGCGCAGAGCCGGATGCAGGACTCGAATTCATGAACCCGTGAGATCATGACCTGAACTGAAATCAAGAGTTAGAGGCTTAACCGACTGAGCTACCCAGGTGCCCAGAAATTGCTTTTCAAATACTGTTGGATGTCAAGGGGCGCTCCTGCGAATGCCATGCTGCGCTGAGCCCCTGGGCCACCAGGGAGCTCAACTTAGGAGTTAAGGGGGCTGTCACACTTTTGTCCAAGTCTACTCTGCCCTGTTGCAAATGCCTTCAAATGCATCGTGTTGTTTTATTTACCACAACATTGGCGAATAAGAGGCTCCTCCTCAAAATTTATTTCTATAGAGTCTGAGTGTTAGGCAGGAAATCTAATCCTATATCAAAGACCGATTTTTTTTAATGAAGGAGAAATCTTCTTTGATTTCCAAAGGTTTTATTGATTAATTTTAGGACTTGGGTATGAACTTTATATATTTATTTCTTTATATAAAAAGCTCTATTCAAATCTCAAAACTTTCAAGTTATTAACCCATTCTCTTTTTTTATAACAGCTTTATAGAGATACAATTTATTTACCATATAATTCACCCATTTAAGTGCACAGTGAAATAGTTTTTAGTATATTCATAGAGTTGTACAAACATCACCACAATCAACTTTGTTTTGTATCACTCCAGAAAGAAACTTGTACCCTTTAGCTATCACTCCAAACTCCCTCTTCCCCCATTGCGCTGACCTACAAGCAACCACGATCTACTTTTTGTCTCTTATAGATTTACCTATTCTAGACATTTCATATAAATAGAATCATCATTTGTGGTTCTTGTCACTCACATCTTTCACTTTGCATAATGTTTCATGTTGTGGCATCATTAATTGTTATGAAGCTTTCTTGGCCAAATAATATTCCATTGAATGAACATACCACATCTTATCTATTCATTTGTCAACTGATGGATATTTGGGTTGTTTTCACTTTTGGTTATTTCAGCTATTATGGGTAATGATGCTATGAATAGTCATGTATGTGTTTTTATGTAGATATATATTTCATTTCTCATGGGTATATACCTAGAACTGGAATTACATGGTCATATGGTATCATTAGGTTTAACTTTTTGAAGGCTTGTCCTAAAGTTCTCCAAAGTGCCTGCATCATTTCACATTCCTACCAGCAGTGTATGAGAGTTCCAATTTCTCCACATCCTCACCAACACTTGTTTTTACCTGACTTTTTGGTTATATTACCCTTGTTAGTATGAAGGCCTATCTCATTGTGATTTTGATTTGTATCTCCAGGATAACCAATGGTGTCAAGCATCTTTTCATGTGCTATTGGACATTTGTATGTTTTCTTTGGAGAAGTGTCTGTACAAATTCTTTGCCCATCTTTTAATTGGGACATTTGTTTTCTTATCTTGAGTTATAAGAGGTTTTTTATTTACATATTCTAGATATATTTATATATTACATATTTAGATATTGTATTTATAGATTTAGACATTTAGATTTAAGATTTGCAAAATTTTTTTCTCATTTTATAGATTTTCTTTTCAGTTTCTTGATAGCATTCTTTGGAGCACAAAAGTTTATAATTTTGATGAAGTTCAATGTGTCTATTTTTTCCTTGTTTGCTTGTGTTTTTGATTTATCTAAGAAACTATTGCCAAATCCAAGATTATGAAGATTTACCTCTGTTTTCTTCTACAAGTTTTATAGGATTAGCTCTTACATTTAGGTTGATCTATCGTGAATTAATGTTATATGTGGCATGAGGCCATCTTCATTTTTTGGCCTGGGGATATCCAATTTTCCCAGCACCATGTGTTGAAGAGTATTCTTTCCTCATTAAATGGTCTTGACACCCTTGTTGAAAATCGACTGACCATAGATGCGTGGGTTTATTTCTGGACTCTCAGTTCTATTTCGTTGATCTATATGCCTACAATTATGCCATGCCCTTGGTTACCATTAGTTTGTAATAAGTCTTGACATTAAAAAGTGTGTATTCTCCTACTTTGTTCTTTGCAGAACTATTTTGGCTATTTTGGGTCCCTTGCAATTCCATATTAAGTTTTAGAATCAGCTTGTCTGTTTCTACCAAGAAACCAGTTGGAACACTGATAGGAATTGCATTGAATCTGTAGATCAATTTGCCACCTTAATAATATCCCAGTCCATGAAAATGAACTATCTTTCAAATTACTGAGGTCATCTTTCATTTATTTCAACAATGTCTTACAGTTTCCAGAACATAAGCTTTGCACTTTTTGTTAAATTTATGTCTAAGTGTTTTATTCTTTTGTAAATATAATTGCTTTTATTTTATTTCATTTTCAGATTGTTCACTGCAAATATACAAGAATACAATTAATATTTACATATTAATCTTATATTCTGATGCATTGCTGATCTCATTTGTTACTTCTAATTGTTTTTTAGTGGATTCCTTAAAGTCTTCTATGTACAAGAGCAGATTGTCTGTGAATAGAGATAGTTTAATTCTTCTTTTCCAGTCTGAATGACTTTTTTCCATTTTCTTGCCAAATTGTCATGACTAGAACCTCCAGTACACTGTCAAATAGGAATGGTGAGAATGGATACCCTTGACATTTTTTCCTAGGGAAAACACGTCCAGTCTTTCATCATTAAATATGATGTGTATTTTCTATAGATGACTTTTATTAGGTTGAGGAAGTTCCTTTTATTCCTTGTTTGTTGAATGTTTTTAACATGAGAAAGTAATTCTTTCTCTATTGAGATGATCATGTGCATTTTGTTTTTTATTCTATTGATATTACATTAATTGATTTCCAATTTTAAACCAACTGTGTGTTCCCAAGATAAATACCATTTCATCCCGGTATATCATCCTTTGTATATGTTTCTAGATGTGGTTCACTAGTATTTTGTTGAGGATTCTTGCACTGATATTCATAAGAGATATTCATCTGTAGTTTTCTTGTGATGTCTGCGCTTTAGCATCAGGATGATCTCACAAAATGAGTTGGGAAATGTTCCCCCCATTTTATTTTATGGAAAAGTTTGTAAGGACTTGGTTTTAATCCTTCTGGAAATGTTGGGTAGTGTTTAATTCATTTTTTTACTCATACATATTTGTTCTGGGACTACTAGGGTCAAGGCAGTGTCCTAGGCACTGGGAATACAGTGATAAATAAACTCCTGCCCTCAAAATGCTAACATTGTTGCCAATTTTTTGTTTAGCTAACTAAAATGTGAATATTCAGTTTATTTGTGCCCTTTCTCATATTACTTAAGATTTAACAACAAAAAAGTATGAAGTGAGGACATAATTAAATTTAGTATTCCAATTCCTGGGGCCTTCATTTAGCATTTAGCATAAAATGACCTCTTTCCGTCTCTGTCTCTCTCTCTCTTTCTCCTTCTCTCTCTCCACTTCTCTTTCTTCTCACACACACACACAAACACATATGCATGCATGCATGCGTGGGCACACACACACACACACACACACACTCCTTTTCTTCTTCCCTCTCTTTCTTTCTCTTTCTCTTCCTTTCCCTCTCTTTTTTAATACTAAGCTTTGCCCCTGATCCCCATCCCCCCCCACACACACATGCGTGTGAGTGTGCACACACACACACACACTCCTTTTCTTCTTCCCTCTATCTTTCTCTTTGTCTTCTTTCCCTCTCTCTTTTAATACTAAGCTTTGTCCCCGATCCCTACCCTACCTCTCCACTGGCATCTACTCTCTCAATCTAATACAGGATTCTAAAAAATAAGGGTACATTACCTAAAATAATTTCTGCCTCTGAGAAAACTAGCAAATGTGTCATCTTAGACTTCTCAGTCTCTGAGAAGTATACTCTGTGACAGAGGGGAGGTAGACTTGTGTGTGTGGGGAGTGCCAAGGGCTTTCTTTATCACTCTATTCACAGCATTTTGACAGTTTCTACTACAAATATGACTTGTTCTGGCCTTGCCTATAAAGATTTCCCACAGGGGTTGCAGAAACTTGTTTGTATTCAAAGCCAGACAGCTGGATCTCTGCCACAGATTCTGGGGATGGCCAAGGCTACCACAAATCACTGAGGCAGCGAGGGACCTTTCAAACTGCATCCCCCATAAAAGAACATTGACTTGTCCCCATCCAAGAAAGAGAAGAGAGTTCAACCCCAGGCAGCCATATGATCCCCTTTAGCAGATTGATTGAATGTTCTGAGTCAATACTGTTCCAGACAATATCATCATTGGTGGCCAACAATAGTACTGAGAACTGAATCTTTAGAAGTTGACAGAGAACAGGAAGCACATCTCAAAGCTGACCACTCACTGCTCTAGTGGTCACAGCTATGGAGCCAATACAATTCCTTCTTTAGTGATGTATTCATTCTCTGCCATCCATAAACATGTTGACCACTTACTATGTGCCAAGGACTTTGCTGATTTATTATGAAGATAACTAAGAAGAGATTCTGTTCTCCAAGAGAAACAGTGAGGAACTCCCTTCCAGTGGAGTGCATAGGACAGAGTACTTTCTCTCAGATAAAACTCCTTATGCCACCAGAGGATCTAGAGACCTTATGACAGCCTGAAGTAATGAGATGCACTTAAAGCTTCAATACAAACAGGGGCACCTGGCTGCCTCAGTCGGTAGAGTGCATGACTCTTGATCTCAGGGTTGTGAGTTCGAGCCCCACGTTGGGTATAGAGATTACTTAAAAATAATATCTTTAAAAAGAAAAAAGCTTTGGGGCACCTGGGTGGCTCAGTCGGTTAAGCGTCCGACTTCGGCTCAAGTCATGATCTCACAGTCCATGGGTTAGAGCCCCGTGTTGGGCTCTGTGCTGACAGCTCAGAGCCTGGAGCCTGTTTCAGATTCTGTGTCTCCCTCTTTCTCTGACCCTTCCCTGTTCATGCTCTCTCTCGGTCTCAAAAATAAATACATGTTTAAAAAAATTAAAAAAAAAAAAGAAAAAAGCTTTAATACAATGTAGCCAGCACAAAAATATAAACATAAACATTTCCAGGAAGCATCTACATGCCCTAGAATTCCATAATAATCTAAATAAATATCTGTGTCTCTATGTCCCAGGCACTGTGCCCGGTGTTGGAACATAGTGTTGAATAAGACAATCCTTTTCGGGGCGCCTGGGTGGCTCAGTCGGCTAAGTGTCCGACTTCGGCTCAGGTCACGATCTCGCGGTCCGTGAGTTCGAGCCCCGCGTCGGGCTCTGTGCTGACAGCTCAGAGCCTGGAGCCTGTTTCAGATTCTGTGTCTCCCTCTCTCTGACCCTCCCCCGTTCATGCTCTGTCTCTCTCTGTCTCAAAAATAAATAAACGTTAAAAAAAAAAATTTAAAAAAAAAAAAAAAAAGACAATCCTTTTCCTTACAATGGACTAAATGTAATTCAGTAATTCAAAAAAGACAGCAACTCTGTCAAAAGTGATGAATTTCTTTAAAAAAAAAAGCCAAAGAAAACTATAAACGAAGGCAATTACTGTTATAAAACATGCTAAACCCCATGCCAGGTATAACTTACTTATTAACAATGCTCTATAAAGACTAATGGTCTCTGGCATTCTCCAAACCAAGTGTCACATTACTCCCTTAATTGATCTGTTTCTTTTTAAACCCAAAGCATGACTGGAAAGACACCTTCCCCAGATCCCTATAGCACAAGCCATTCAATATCTTATAATAAGGCAGAAGATAATGTAAAATAAACCCCCTCAAGGCCAAAATATGTACTAAACATAGTTGGGATGTTTTTCTAAGATAAAACCAACCACTCACCTTATGCTTACTCTGGCAATTGTACAGCAGTGATGAATGCCTGGAGAGAGCAAGAGAAAAAGGTAAGTGATGAGGTCCCAGTTTAAGGAAGTGTCTTCTGGGTGTACAGAATGATTCAGCCCTGAATTCTACCCCAAGAAGGTTACAATCTAAGATGAGAGTGAAGGTATAGCCATGAATAATAGTTGAGGTAGAAAGTGAAGTCCTGATTAAACTCTGTTAGCACAGGGGACTAATAAAGGAACATAAAAGGTGTAGCCAAAGCCATCAAATTGACTTTCTCATGGTTGTAAATGTACTCTTATTAGCTGAGAATCCCATCACATATGTGAGAAAGCTACACACACTCAAAAAGATTCTATTAGAACATACAAGAGTAGCTCCTTAGGGATGTATACATGAATTCTTAAGGCTGCTGGAAAGATTGCCCCATTTGAGCTAAAGCCAGGCACAAACCTGGCAGGAAAGGGGGTCAAAAAAGACTCCTGGACCAGAAACTACATCTTCCAACAAGGAATATATAAAATTAGATGAGTTTATCCAACAGGGACAAAAACATTTCTACAATGCTAGTGATAATCTGAAATGCATAAACCCCCTGGCTCACCACCAGCCTTGACCAATCCCACGTAGTCCTCCTCCCCCTGCCACATGGACCTTCTGCTTCTTGGGATAGAACCAGCTTCCTCCACACCTGCCACTACCTTTAATGGAATATTCTTTTTCCTTATCCGCCCCCCACCTCCAGCCAATGGCTACTCACCCATCACGTTTCAGTTCAAATGTCACCTTTGCAAAACTCCTTTCTCTGAGTCTTCATTCTAAATAGAATGTCTCTGCTGGTCTTTTTTGTGGCATTTTATATATATTTGCTTCATCAAATTTATCACAGTCTTTGGTTATGTATTTGTAAGAATATAATATAGAGATATTTATAGATCATCGATCATCATTACCTTCTACCTAAGTGAAGGCAGGCACGACATCTGCTCGCTGCTACCTACTGCTACCTACTTTACTGCAGGGAGCCAAAAGTTATGGGATGACTAGATAATAAGGGAGCATATAAGAGAGATAAAGTTATTTTCACAGGTCAGAGCTAAAACCAATAGAAAGAAGATAGTTCCAAGGCTATAAATAAAAGTTGGTTATTTCCTCTTATGATTTTAATCAATATTGTACTCATAATGTAAGTTAGTTGTAATGTACATGTATTAAATTATATGTCCCAATCATTATGCTAAGTAAGGAAATTGCCATGTCAATGAGTAATGAGCTGTCAGTCACCAGCGTGTCCGAGAGGAAGCAAGATGATCACCTTGCTTGTGAAAACAAGGTTTCTTGCACATCTCATAGATGCCAGGCACTTTGCTAAATGTTGAGGACACAGAATAAATAAGATTCCTGCATTCATGGAGCACCTAGTTGAAGAGAGTTCTTAGAGAAGGCATTTTGACCAGAAGGTCCATAATAATTCCGATGGGGGTAAGTTGATCTCTTCCCCTCCCCCTCTTTCTGTCTCTCTCAAAATACATCAATAAACATTTTTTAAAAAAATAAACAATAGGGGCGCCTGGGTGGCTCAGTCGGTTAAGCGTCCGACTTCAGCTCAGGTCACGATCTCGCGGTCCGTGGGTTCGAGCCCCGCGTCGGGCTCTGGGCTGATGGCTCAGAGCCTGGAGCCTGCTTCCGATTCTGTGTCTCCCTCTCTCTCTGCCCCTCCCCCGTTCATGCTCTGTCTGTCTCTGTCTCAAAAATAAATAAACGTTAAAAAAAATTTTTTTTAAATAAAATAAAATAAATAAAAAATAAACAATAAATAAAATCAGCATCATCCCTTATCCTTAGCCCTAGTCATACCAGGATGGTGCCACTACCCAGAAAAAGCAAAGAAACCGGAAGCAGTGTTGAGCCCATATTTACATTCATTAGGAAGGTAGAACATGTTGGCCCAATATTTCCCAACACCCGCTCATCAAACAGAATACATTAAGGTAGTTTTTTTTTTTAAGTTTATCTATTTTGTGAGAGACAGAAAGAGAGCACGCGTGAGAGCAAGTGCGTGAGCAAGTGTGTGAGCAGGGAAGACACAGAGAGAGGAGTGAGAATTCCAAGCAGGCTCTGCACTGTCAGCATGAAGCCAGAGGCAGGGTTTGAACCCACAAACTGTGAGATCATGACCTGAGCTGAAGTCAAGAGTCGGAAGCTTAACCAACTGAGCTACCCAGGCACCCCAAATTTTTTAAAAATCCAGATAATTAGGCACTTTCCCCAACCAATGAACTAGGACTATGTAGAAGTTTTAAGGAATCTATCCTTCTAAATCTCCCTGGCTGTTTCTAGGGATTAGTTAAGTCTAAGAACCACCGCTTTTGACCTTCTGACAACACTACAGCCTGTTTTCATAGAAAAAGGGTGTCGTACCCTTCCCATCTTATGCCTCGTTTTTGTCTTTACGCTCAAGGAAACACTACAGATAAATATGAATAATATAATCATGTGGATTGAACTTGATCAGGAAGCTTGCCAATTAGCTTGAGGCTAAAGCTTAAACAATTTAAATTCATTCATCCAATCACTTATTACAGTCACGTATTTATCAGTTGTTGTGGAGTGCTTACTGCACACCAGGCTCGGCACCAGATGCTGGGCATGGAGTGGTAAATACATCATGATGCTTGCTTTTCATCCCATATACCTCTGTGAACAGTCTCATTGGCTGACAGGAGGTGCTGGAACTTTTTAGCTTCTGCTGGCTACCTAAGGTTGAAACTCGTTTTAGAACCCTTAAGGCAGGGCACCTAAGTGGCTCAGTCAGTGAAGTATCTGACTCTAGCTTGGGTCATGATCTCACAGTTCATGAGTTCGAGCCCCACATTGGGCTCTGTTCTGACAGCTTGGAGCCTGCTTTGGATTCTGTGTCTCCCATTCTCTCTCTCTCTCTCTCTCAAAAATAAATAAACATTTAAAAATTAAAATAAAAGGAACCTTTAAGGCAAAGATTGTATTTGTTGCCAAGGTGAGGTGGGGACTTCTCCTGAAAGTTACAGCCCAGTTGGAAAGCCAGCCACAAATCATGCTCAAGTTGGTAACACTCTTTATTTATTTATTTATTTATCTTGAGGGAGAAGGAGAGAACATGAGCAGGGTAGGGGCAGAGAGAGAGAGAGGGAGAGAGAGAATCCCAAGCAGGATCCGCACTGTCAGCAAAGAGCCCAATGTGGAGTTCCATCTCACAAACAGTGAGATCGTGACCTAAGCCTAAACCAAGATTCGTATGCTTAACTGATGGAGCCACCCAGATGCCCCTGATAGCGCTCTTAAGAAATAAATTATATCCCAGTCTTATTGGCTGGGTGGTGTTGTCCAAAGGACATTAATTCTATCTTCCCTTTAATCACATTCCAGAACTGTATACAAGCCAACTAGAACAATAAAGGCAGCTATGCAGCCAGACATACCAAATTGTTTAAATGGCAGCTTTCCTGAGATTTTTCCAATGCTAACTGGCATCTATGAATCCATTTCCAGCTCAGGTCTCAGGGTAGCCACCGGGCCATACATGTGGGCTACAGTGCTGTAGCAGTGGCATGGCATTTTGCCAAACGCTGCTACCCTGGCTGGTTTCTGTTGTTAGTGTCCACACTGCAGCTCTCCTTGCTCTTTCCCCAATGATTGGAAGGTTATGGAGAGTTCTGCCAACAGCCAAGGTCTCTAAGGTACCCTGGACCTTTGAAGACACCAAGCAAGTTCTGAGAGGATGATAAAAGGCAATCTCATCTGAGATATTGCTTATTTTCTTCTCTTTTTTTGAAGAAAAGGACAGCAAGTGGAGGAAGGGCAGAGGGAGAGGGAGAGAATCTCAAGCAGGATCCACACCCAGCTCAGAGCCCAATGCGGAGCTTGATCCCCAACCCTGGGATCATGACCTGAGCCGAAATCAAGAGTTGGATGCTCAACCAGCTGGCCACCCAGGCGCCTGTGGGATATTGCTTTTTAAACAAACCTTCATATTAAGTGGGTGCAGATAGCTTCATGGTTTGAAACTTTTTATCCCAGTCTGAGTGTTGCCCGCAATGAGGAGATTCTTTGGCACTAAACAATCATGATTCACTCTTAATCGGGTTCCATGTTTACCCCACAGCTCTTCCCTGCTCTTATGAAGTAGATCCTATTTTAAAAAATAAAAAAAAAATTTAACATTTATTTTTGAGACAGAGAAAGACAGAGCATGAGCAGGGGAGGGTCAGAGAGAGAAGGAGACACAGAGTCCGAAACAGGCTCCAGGCTCCGAGCTGTCATCCCAGAGCCTGACGTGGGGCTCGAACTCACGGACCGCGAGATCATGACCTGAGCCGAAGTCGAACATCCAACCGTCTGAGCCACCCAGGTGCCCCAAGTAGATCCTATTTTTCTAGGACTATCTCTCAGCCTGCCTCTGCTTTGGAACTTGCTAAGCCTTCTCCCTTCTCTCTTTGCAACATTGGCTTTTCTCTCTCTCTCTCTCTCTCTCTCTCTCTCTCTCTCTCTTTCTCTAATGTATACACCCCTTTAATTATATGACTGGACTAAGAGTAAAAAAAAAAAAGCAAAAAGCAAAACACAAAACAAACCTATTTAGTTTTTTTTTTTTAACGTTTATTTATTTTTGAGACAGAGAGAGACACAGCATGAACGGGGGAGGGGCAGAAAGAGAGGGGAACACAGAATCAGAAGCAGGCTCCAGGCTCTGAGCCATCAGCCCAGAGCCCGACGTGGGGCTCGAACTCGCGGACCGCGAGATCGTGACCTGAGTGAAGTCGGGCGCTTAACCGACTGAGCCACCCAGGCGCCCCAAACCTATTTAGTTTTTAAGCTAGCGATGATCACCAACGATGATCAGAAATGATCACCAGGAAGCTTAGCTCTGTCCTTGCCTTGGCCAAGAACTCTTTATTTTTGGACCTTCAGTGGGCCAGAGAAAAATGGATTTCCATTAGAGCCTGGAAGAATGAGTATGACCACAATTCATTGGTCATTCGATCCCACTATTTTACCAGTGAGAGGTTCAGTCTCTTTCTGACCCTACCTTAATTCCAATAATTTCATACTCTTGTTCAGCTATTTGAATGAATGTTGGTTCCTCACACCTGGGGAGAGCATTGGATCCTTGAGAGAAGCTGGGACATTCACTCTCTATTTGTCCCCGTGAGCTCTGACAATGGTAACCATCAGATGTAAACCACTTTGAAGTCCCACTTACACTCTGCACACCCTGACTCTCAACAGTGAATTGTAAGAATAAAGAGCTGCCCTTTTAAGGTATGAGATGAGGAATTAATAACGAGTGTGGGGCACAATTACTAGTCAAATGTATTTATTTCTAATCTAAATGCTCCTCTCATTATCAGTGTTTGACCTCAGGAGAATAATGAGGTCAAAGAGTTAAAAAGAATACATGTGGCCAAAATTATATAATACTATTATAATAAGGTAATAAAACAGTGTAATAAATGTCCTGACATTTAATATTCAGGACAACTAGCAATCTTAAGGATTTAAAAGCTTAGAAATTTCCTTTGGCGATGATAAGCATGTCTGTGGACTTGGTCACCCATTTACATTTTATTATGACGTAAGAAGGTTTGCTTATAAATTGAGAAAACAAACTATATCCATATGGGCCAACTTCAGGGTACAATGGGAAAACAAACCTACTAACATTTGCTTTTTTGAGTGGAACAGAAGCTTTCAGTAGAGTGACTGATTTATTCAGGGTTTTGTTTTGTTTGTGCTTCTTTGTTTTAACCACAAATAGAAAGGGAAAGAAAGGGAGAGAAGCAAAGTCTACTCCTCTTTGACAGATCACAAGACCCTCAGGACCATCTTTTTTCTTGGATACATCCATTTTTGTATAACTAAGCATGCCTGCATTTGGAGTTTGCAAGGAAATGTGTCCAACAACCTGCTCACTAACCAGAAAGCACAGACTGAATGGTTAAGAACCTGACCCATATATTTTAAAGGTACCTTTAAAAGAACCTCTTTAAAGATACTCAGTTCTCAAGATGATTCAGCTAGGGGGCAATGGTCCGATTTAGCTGTCTACTATCTTTTTCCATGAACCATGTCTCAACAGTGGTTGGAGGAGTAGCTTCAGCAGAGTTAAAGGAGCCCCATGGGGACATCCTCTCTGGCTTAGGAATTAAAAAATCTCAAGAGAATGTCACTCCTACACACAAGCCACGGTCTACAAAAGAATAATGTTCAGGGCACCTGGGTGGCTCAGTTGGTTAAGTGTCCAGATCTTGATTTTGGCTCAGGTTATGATCCCAGGGTTGTGAGATTGAGCCCTGCCTTGGGTTCAGCACTGAACATGGAGCCTGCTTGGGATTCTCTCTCTCTCTCTCTCTCTCTCTCTCTCTGCTCCTTACTCACCCATGTGTGTGCACACACACAAGCCTTCTCTATCTCTAAAATAAAATAAAAAAAAAAAGAATAACATTCCTTAGTCTATCAGAGAGCAGATGTTGTAAAGTAACCTAATGAACTAAAATCGTGCTTTTCCAAGGAGAAAGGGCCATACAACTATTTCACTCCCATTGGCAGGCCAGCAGTGGAGATAACTGTCAAAAATTGAGAGAGGAACAAACACCCGTAGATTTAGTGGTCAACATTTCAAAACTTCCCATCAAGCTAACACCTTTTAAAAAGTCTATTAGTTATTTGCAAGTTGTACGTTGATGATAATGGCTAGCGTTTAGCATGTCAAACTTCGCACACTGTGCACCTTTCAGCTCTTGATCACCCACTGCAGTAGGTAACACTGTTTTATAGATAAGGAAGTCAAAGCTTGGCCAAAGGGAGCTGCAAGCCTACTAGTCCACAAAGACTAGGCTTCGGATCTATCACTCTTTTCCTGCTGCTTATTAGATGAGATTGGAAATCAGGCGGTGCTTATATTGCTACAATTCTCTGAATATCTCGGGCAGATATTCTTTCAAATCCTAAGAAATTACTGTGTCAATTCCAGGGGAAGGAAAAACATAACTTTTTTAAACATATGGATATATTAACTGCCTAAAATCATCTGAACTGATTCTTTTAATTCTTGAAGGAATTGTGCAAGAAATTAAAGATGCACAAAGATTGCGTACACCTTCAGAGGCATAAACGGGGTGCCTAAACTCCTCTCTGCAACATCATTTTTGACTGCTTTTCCTGAGATGATAAATTTCTGAAATTATGATGAAAGTTGTTATTAAAGGCAGTAGAATCCAGGGGCACCTCGGTGGCTCAATTGGTTTAGTGTCCGACTCTGTATTTCAGCTTGGGTCATAATCTCACAGTTGTGAGACTAAACCCCAGGCCGGGCTCTGCTCTGACAGCATGGAACCTGTTTGGGATTCTCTCTCTCTCTCTCTCTCTCTCTCTCTCTGCTCCTCCCCCACTGGCAGGTGCACGCACGTGCGTTCTCTCTCTTTTCTCTCAAAATAAATAACTTTAAAATTTTTTTAGGGCGCCTGGGTGGCTCAGTCGGTTAAGCGTCCGACTTCAGCTCAGGTCACGATCTTGGGGTCCGTGAGTTCGAGCCCCGCGTCAGGCTCTGGGCTGATGGCTCAGAGCCTGGAGCCTGCTTCTGATTCTGTGTCTCCCTCTCTCTCTGCCCCTCCCCCATTCATGCTCTGTCTCTCTCTGTCTCAAAAATAAATAAAACGTTAAAAAAATTTAAAAAAAAATTTTTTAAAGAATAATCCATATTAGCAATGGTATGTAACACACTCCTGATCAACTTTTATATTTAGAACTTAACCCAACTTCTATTTCAATAAATTAGTTCAGGATGGTATTGTCTCACTTGAACATTAAGACTGTTGAGAAAGAGAAAACGTATTTCCTAATGT
Organism: Panthera leo; assembly: GCF_018350215.1. Lineage (NCBI taxonomy): Eukaryota > Metazoa > Chordata > Mammalia > Carnivora > Felidae > Panthera > Panthera leo. Next base: position 7,469,963 of record NC_056696.1, on the reverse strand, counting down.
AAGTACAAATGTAAGCATTTTGTGCTTTTTTAAAACAATCGTGTGTGTGTGGCAACAAGATGTTTCCACTGGTTTCATAACCACTTCCCATTCTCTGTCAGGGCACAGGGCTCAGGGGACCTTGCTGAGCTCACCCTGCCACTGAGGAGTCAGCAAGATGATGCTGATGAGGACGACGACGATGATGGATCGTTGTGAAACTTTTACCCAGTGCTTCATATGAGATCATCTGACTCAACAGTCACAACAGCTTTATGAAGAAGACATTATTGTTACTTCATTTCCAAGTGGAATCTTCACTCCACCATGCCTCTGAGTCTCTGGAGGGAGCCATGATGAAGACAGTCTCTGGAACTCCTGGCTGGAACTTCTTATGTGAGATCTTTGGCCGATGAGCTTAAGATTGTGGGATTCTGAGTCACCTGAGTGGCTCAGTTGGTTAAGTGAACGACTTTGCATTTCAGCTCAGGTCATTGTCTCACAGTTCTTGACATCAAGCCCCAAGTCAGGCTCTGCACCAACAGTGTGGTGTCTGCTTGGGATTCTCTCTCTCTCTTTACCCTTCCCCCCTCAAAATAAATAAATAAACGTGTTTTTTAATAATGATAAAAAAAAGATTGTCGGATCATAGCAAGTCCCACCCTTGGAAATTAAGGATGTGGATAAATGAAATGCATTGCAACTGGGATACTTGCTCTCCTGGCTCAGCCACCACATCAATCTCATTGATGAGCAAGGGCTTATTGCAGCTCCCAGGTGCTGGGGAGTGCTCCTAGGTCAGCTCTTCACCATCTGCTTAGAAATAACCATCCTACAACTAGTGTGGAAGTTGGAAATTACTTGGAGACACTTTCTGAAGCAACCTCCTGCCATCAACACAACAACCAGACACTCAGGTCTATAATGTCAGAAAAGAATGTTTAAGAACAGAATCATGTCCTTTGAAAAAAAAGCTTCAGGGGTGCCTGGGTGGCTCAGTTGGTTAGGCATCCACCTTCAGCTCAGGTCATGATCTCACGGTTTGTGGGTCAAGCCCCATGTCGGGCTCTGTGCTGACAGCTCAGAGCCTGGAGCCTACTTCAGATTCTGTGTCTCCCTTTCTCTTGCCCCTTTCTTGCTCACACTCTGTCTGTCTCTCTCTCAAAAATAAACATTAAAATTTTTTTAATAAATTAATTAAAATAATTAAAATTTTAAAAATGCTTCATTTTCAACTGATGTTGGTTCATGAAGTCACCTATTACAAGGTGCTATGCTCTAGACCATTTTGAAGCAAACCTCAGATACAAAGTCACTCATGTAAATATTTCAGCATGTGATAAGAGGAGTTAAGAAAAAAAAACCCAGAACAGTATCTCATTATTATATTTAAAAATTAATAACAGTTCATTAATATTATCAAATATTCAATCAGCATTCAAATAACTCTGATTGTTTGCTAATTGCTTTCATAGTTTTTCTGAATACTGTGTTCATCTTTATGGTTACTATAGGTCATCATTTTCCAAAGTGTCTTCCTTGAGATATTAATTGATGTTATGCAACTAAAAAAAAAAAAAAATCTCATGGGCTCATAAATTTAGCAAACACTGAATTAAACAAAGTTAAACAGTTTTCTTTCCTGCATGGCCTTCCTAAGCTTTCACTATGTTAATGTGCGTTGAGACTCTCCGAAAAAGGGATCTGGCCTACAGTTTACCAAATCTGTTGGAACATGGGTTTCTTTCTCTGATCCAAACCCAAACCATAGGAAATACTACCAGAGACAAGTCACTTAATTTTTGTGTCAGCTTTCTTTCCCCTGTGAAAAATGTGATGGGATTGGTTTTGTCTAGAAGTCTTAATGATGATCAATATGGTCTTTCCAAAGCCTGCATTCTATTACTAACTGGATTCCAGAACTGTAGTTACTAACAAAGTAACTACAGTGTGGTTAGACCAATGAACACCAATGAACTGTAGTTACTAATAAAGTAACTATAGTTACAGTAACTGCAGGTGTGGGCAAACCAATGAACACCACGTGTTTGTAAGCAAGAGTTTAACATATATTGAACCGATACAGGGTCTGGATACATGGCTAAGGAGGTGCAGAATATTGAAACTGGCACTGCCCTTGGAGTTCAGAGCATGAGGTCAGACTTGCTGAGCAAGCAGACCTGTTATCTATCAGGAAAGTAGCCTATGGTGTTTCAACATCCATAGTGACAACATTTTCCCAAAACCAGTATGACCCAGTGTATTAAAAGGGAATTTTGTTATTACAAGGGGTTGGAGATAAGCCACCTGAGAAATATAGACTCAATTCCAAAACAAAAGAATATCCAGGACATCTTACCAGTTGACAGGAATAACAGGATGGAACATTTGAAATTAGAAATCTCCCAAAGGTTTGCAATGAAGAATGGCCACACAGGCTTATCTGGTTCAAGCACTTACTTTTCCATTTCTCCTGAGGTACATGCTATACTTCCAGCACTCACTCATAATCCTAAAAGCAATACTGTGGGGGAAAAGTAATTCAACTTGTGTTTCAAAATGAAGAAATATGCATTTGCAGAAGACAATTCTTTTTCCATCGCCTGGCGGTGGAGGTCAGGGAGAACATGGAAGGCTGACAATGATATTAGCTTAGGATTGCCCTTATTTGGTCCAGGCGACCCTGATATTTTTATAAAAACATTTTAGAAAATTCCCAGGAAACCACCCTCCACCAGGGCTGGTTATGAAAATGCCCCCTATGTAATGGAATGCCTACCTGCCACGAATCTTTCTTAAGACAAGTAGAGTTCAGCACCCCAGGGGTTATATTTTATTTCAAGATCTTACTTAGCTGACTAGCTTCACCTTGGGCAGAAGCAGCAATCAACATGAGTGATGCTAATTGGGATGCTGGTTGATTTCTGTTTTCTTTTGCATTAACTGCTCTGGAAACAAAGTTAGAAAAGTTTGTTTTTCCTGGCAGGCATTGGGAACATGACTGCAATTACCACCCACTCATCTTCCAAACTAAGGCTATAAAGAGTGAAGGATGTCAGTGTCTCCTTCCACTGCAGTGACACTTGAAATTGCTAGTCTGTACGAGTTTCTCTCTTGCTTCCTGATTAATGACTAGACATCTGTATTGAGGCATTATCGCTGGAAACCTTCAAGGTGCTGGGCCTTGGGCTTCTTACAGGGACCAAGCAGGTACAAGGCAGGCCCTAGACCTCCGGGGTTTGCAGTCGGATTGGGAGATGAAGCTAAAAAGTGATGGTACTTGTAAGCTCCCTTCTTTCCAACTTTTTGTTATGAAAATGTCAGCAGTCTCAAAAGCTGAAGGATAATGTATACTGAGCACTCATATTCATCACCTCTATTAAAAATCTAACATCTGCTGTTTCTTGCTTTATAACTGTGTGTGCATGTGTGTGAGTAAGAGAGAGAGAGAAAAAGATTGTTGAACAACTTGAAAGCAGCAGGTATCACAACACTAAAAGTCCCTAAAATAACTCAGCTACTTCTCTTAGAAGTAAGAACATTCTCCTCCCATTTAACCACAATATTAATATCATATCCAAGATAATATTCCATAATACCATCTAAAATCCCATGTATATTCAAATATCCCAACTTGTCCCCCCAAAATGTTATTTGTTTTGTTCTAACCAGCACCCAATTAAAAATTGACACATTAGATTTGGCCATTATTTTTGTGAGGCGGGCGAGGCGGCACTTCTAATCAGCATTCCTCTTTTCTTCAGTACGTTGACTCATTGACTTTTTAAAGAGGTCAGGCCAGTTACAGATTATCTCACTTTCTTATCATCTGATTTTCCTGATTGCTCCCTCATGCTGTCTATTAACTTTTTTCTCTGTCAATATTTTCTGTAAACTGAAAGTTAGGCCTAAAGTCTTGATTAAACATGTTTGACAAGAAAACTTCATACCTTCATACATTGCTAGTGGGAATGTATGAAGGTATGGAAACCTTTGGAAAACAGTCTGGCAGTTCCTCAAAGTAGTAAATATTCCAAAAATATTGGGAATAAGGCAAGAATGTCCCCTGTCACCACTCCTTTCAACATCAGACTAGAATTACTAACTATTGCAGTAAGACAAGAAAAGGAAATAGAAATGATTCCAATTGGGAAGGAGGAAATAAAAACTGTCTTTGTTTACAGGTGACATAATCATCTATACAGAAAATCTAAAAGTATCAACAACAACGACAACAAAAGTCCTGGAACTAATAAGCAAGGTTGCAGGGCACAAAGTTAATATACAAAAGTCAATCTCTTTCCTGTATACTAGCAGCGAACAAGTGGAATTTGAAATTAAAAACACAATATCATTTATATTAGTACACCCCCAAATGAAGTACTTAGGTATAAATTTAACAGAATATGTATAAGGCCTAGATGAGTAAAACTACAAAACTGTTAAATGCAATCAAAGAAGAACTAAATATTGAAGAGAGATTCTGTGTTCATGAATAGGAAGATTCAATATGGTGAAGATGTCAGTTCTTCCTAACTTGATTTATAGATTTGGTGAACTCCAAACAAAATCTCAGCAAGTTATTTTGTGGATATCAACAAATTGATTCTAGAATTTATATGGAGAGGCAAAAGACCCAGAATAGCCAACCTAATACTGGGAGAGAAGAACAAATTTGGAGAACAGTGCTTCTCAACTTCAAGACTTACTATAAAACTACAGTAATCAAGGCAGTGTGGTATTGGTGAAAGAACAAACAAATAGAGATTCCAGAAGTAAACCTGCACAAGTATTGTCAACTGATCTTCAACAAAGGAGCAAAGGCAACAAGATGGAGAAAAGGTGATGTTTTCAACAAGTGGTCCTGGAACAGCTGGACATCTACATGTCAAAGAAAAAGAAAGAAAAGAAAAGAAAAGAAAAGAAAAGAAAAGAAAAGAAAAGAAAAGAAAAGAAAAGAAGAAACAGATATTACACCTTCACAAAAATTAACCCAAAATGGATCACAGACCTAAATGTAAAAGGCAAAACTATAAAACTCCTAGAAGATAACATAGGAGAACACCTAAGTGACCTTGGGTCTGGTGATAACACTGAAGACATACATAATCCATCAAATCAATAATTGATAAACTAAGTTTTATTAAAATTTAAAATTTAATTAAAATTAATTAAATTAAAATTAATTTAATTTTTAAAATTAAAAATTTAAAAATTCTTCTCTACAAAAGACAATTCAACAGAATGAGAAGACAAGCCACGGACTGGAAGAAAGTATTTGCAAATGACACATCGGATAAAGGACTGTTGCCCAAAATAGGTAAAGAATTCCCATGACTCAACAATAAGAAAACAAAAAACCCTATTTAAAAATGGGCCAGTAGATCCTGGCTGGCTCAGTCAGTGGAGCATGTGACTCTTGATGTCACCAATGTGAGTTTGAGCCCCATGTTGGGTGTAGAGATTACTTAAAACCTTTAAAAATAAATAAATAAATAAATAAATAAATAAAAATAAATAATAAAAATGGGCCAAAGGCCTTAACAGACACCTTATCAAGGAAAACATGCAGATGAGAAATAAGAGCATGAAAAGATGTTCCACATCATGTATCACCAGGGAAATATTAATTAAAACAATGAGACACCACTGTATGCCTCTTAGAACAACCATAATCACACTGAATGCTGGTGAGGATGTGGAACAACAGGGACTCTCATTCATTGGTGGTAGGAATACAAAATTGTACACCTATTTTGGAAGACAGTTTGAGGGGTTTTTTTAATGAGTAAACATATTCTTACTATATGATTGAGCAATTATGCTTTTTGGTACTTACCCAAAGGAATTGAAAACTTACATCCACACAAAAAGCTGTAAATGTATGTTTATAGGTGATTTATTAATAATTTCCAAAACTTGGAAACAACCAAGATGTCCTGTAGTATAGTAAATGGATACATAAACTATGGTCCATCCAGACAATGGAATAGTATTCAGCACTAAAAAGAAATGAGCCATCAAGCCATGAAAAGACATGAGAAACTTTAACACATACTACTAAGTGAAAGAAGTCCATCTGAAAGGGGCATATGCTGTATGATTCCAACTACAAGACATTCTGGAAAAAGCAAAACTATGAAGACAATAAAAAGATCAGTGGTTTAAGGGGTTGGAGTGGAAGGGAGGGATGAATAGGTGGAACACAGAGGATTTTTAGGCAACAGTGAGAGTGAACCTTAATTAAATACCCTAATACAAACCCCAGTACAAACTTTGGGGAATTATGATGCATCATTTGTAACAAACGTGCCACGTCCATGGGGAATGTGGATAATGGGGGGCAGGGGGATGTGTGGGGGCAGGGGCTATATGGAAAATCTCTGTACTGTCCTCTCAATTTTGCTGTAAAACTAAAAGTATTATAAAAAAAATTAAGTCTTAAGAAAACATTATAATAATACACAATATTAACAGAATAAAGGAGAAAAAATTTAATTGTATTTAAAGTTATATATATATATCTATATATATATAATTATATACAAAATATAGAGTTGGCATATGATCCAGCATTTTTTTAAATCTTTATTTATTTTTGAGAGAGAGAGGGAGACAGAGTGTGAGCGGGGAGGGACAGAGAGAGAGGGAGACACAGAATCCGAAACAGGCTCCAGGCTCTGAGCTGTCAGCACAGAGCCTGATGTGGGGTTTGAACTCACGAGCTGTGAGATCATAACCTGAGCTGAAGTCAGATGGTTTACCGACTGAGCCACCCAGGCACCCCCAACATTTTTTTTAATGTTTGTTTATTTTTGAGAATGAGAGAGCGAGAGTGCGAGCAGAGGAGGGGCAGAAAAAGTGGGAGGCAGGGGATCTGAAGTAGGCTCCACACTGTCAGCAGAGAGCCTGATGCAGGGCTCAAACTCATGAACCGTGAGATCATGACCTGAGCTAAAGTCGATGCTTAACTGGCTGAGCCACCCAGGCACCCCTGATCCAGCATTTCTACTCCAAGGCATATACGCAAGAAAGAAATGAAAACAAACTATGTCCACACAAAAACTCGTACGAGAGTGTTAACAGCAGCATTATTCATAATAGCTAAAAAGTGGGAAAAAGACAAGTGCCATCAACCGATAGATAAATAAAATGTGGTACATTCCATTCCATGCAATGGGATATTAGTTGCCATAAAACAAAGAATGAAGCACTGATGGGCAGATAAACCTTGAAAACATACTAGGTGCAAGTAGCCAGTCACAAAAGACCACAAATTATATGACTCCATTGATATGAAGTATCAAAAAAAAGTGAATCTACAGAAACACAAAGTAGAGTAGCAGTTTCCCAGGGCTGGGGGCAATGGGAGGGGGATATGAGAGTGACTGCTAATGGGTCTGGAGCTTGTTCTGAGGGTGATGAAAATATTCTGAAATTAGACTCTGGCAATGGTTGTACAACTCCATGAATAAAACAAAACAAAACAAAACAAAACAACAACAACAACAAAATACCTGAACTGTATACCTTGTAAGTGGGTGAATTGTATGGTGTGTGAATTGTATCTCGGTAAAGCTGTTAGAGACAGTATTGTGCATTTTATATTGCACCACATCAAGGGACCCATAATTTCAGGTTGTCCCTCCGTAAATAATGCTCATTTTGACCTCTTGATTAAAAAGGTGATCCCAGATCTCTCCAGAGTAAAGGCATGCTTCCCCTTTGCAAATAGTGCGTAATCTGTGGATTGATGGATGAAAAACACACAAGCACCTGCTCCCTGAAACCTTCTCACCTAATGTTCAAGTGTATTCTGACAAGCCTTGCTCGAGTCAACCATTTCACCAGTCTGAGAACTGCAGAATAACCAGTACCACTTTTACAGATTCAAAACCTTGGATGGCTTGATGAAGTTTCCAGGGTCACTAGGCATGTTGGTGGTACAACAGAGGCTCAAACCCAGGCCTTCCTTTTCTAGTCCAAAGCTCACGCCATTGTCTTATCTTAGGCTGCCATTCACCGATGTGGAAAGACGGCTTCTGCCACCTATGCAACCTTGAGCAAGTTACATAACCTCTCTGTGCCTGGATTCCTTGGCTATAAAAGAAGAATTGAAGTAATAACAACCTCACTGAGGTTTTGTGAAAATTAAATGAATTTGAGAACAGTTCCTGGCAATAGAGTCCTCAAAAACATTGGCTATCATTACATTTTACAAAATGTTTGGATAGCAATTTGCAAAATATAGGATACGCAGAGGCCAACAGCAGCCAACTGCCTTTCCTTCTGAAAACATGACATTGACCCTGCTCAGTGGGCACCTGTGGGGACTTCTACTGCAAGAGGCAGCGTAAGCTCCAGAGAGAGAGAGGTCAGGATTGGAACCAGAAAATCTGGGTTGTCACATCTCACTTCTGCTACCAACCACCACATGATCCAAAGTGAGTCCCTTCTCTTCTCTAAGCCTCAGTCTCTACAATGGTAGATGGAAAAGTTGGACTAGTTTACGTACCAGGGCCCTTTCCACCTCGTGAGATTCTAGGAGCCTTCACTGGGGGCCACAGTCAGTACATTCTGCTCAGGGCTGTGAGGGGATGTAGAGCTTTCTCTTTGAATGGTAAGGCATTGCTTCTCCACAGTCAGAGTTGGGGCACATCAGAGCACCCACGGTTACTCAGGGTCGCCTCCACTTACTCATTCATCAGAAGGGGAGATGTATGGGGCGCCTGGGTGGCTCAGTTGGTTAAGCGTCCGACTTCAGCTCAGGTCACGATCTCGTGGTCCGTGAGTTCAAGCCCCGCGTCGGACTCTGGGCTGATGGCTCAGAGCCTGGGGCCTGCTTCCAATTCTGTGTCTCCCTCTCTCTCTGCCCCTCTCCCAAGCCACCTGAGTTCATCCATCTCTCAGGTGCATATGTAATTTTTTAGGTAGTTACTATTATTATGAGTCATTTATAGCTCACTGTGTTGATGTCACAAAAGTTATGCTAATTTTCTTTGATTTGTTTTCTACTTGTTACTCTATCTGCAACTTATCAGCAATCATGTTTGGCCAAAAAACAGAATTTGTGGGGGAAAACTATAAATCTTTGGTTGCATGAGGTCTCTTTGATGTGCATCTGTATACAATATGAAGCATGTCTAAATAGTATGTTATATTGATGATTGAGAAACACTAGGTGTATATTCAACTAGACATTCTGTGTATAATACATGCCTTCTTAGCACTGTATAAGACATAGTAGGCACTCAGTCAGCAAAGGTAACTGGTCAACTGACTGAGGAATTACAGCATATCATGGGAAAAAGTGGATGGAAAAATGTGTCCAAGCTGATTCATTAACATCAATTGCTAAAGTTTATGAGCAATGTGCTGCTTAAGTACTATTTCCATTACTCCTGGGTCTTCAGTGCCTTGAACGGTGCCTGGTACAGAGAAGGTAATATATAATTACTAGAGGCTGTAGTGATCTTGAAACACATCCACAAATCCTGATGCTCTTCCTTTCAAGAGGTAGGATGTAATTCCTCTCCCCTTTGAGTGTGGGCTGGATTTAGTGGCTCATTTCTAATGAAAAGAACAAAGCTGATGAGATGATGTATGGTTTCAGGGACTAGGTAATAAAAGGCACAGTGGCCTCCTCCTCACTCATTCTATGAAATCGCTAACTCTGGGTGAAGTGAATGGACATGTCAGGAGCAACCCTATGGTAAAGCCCACATAATTAGGAAATGAATAATGAAGAACCGAGGCCTCCAGCCAACAGCCATGTCAGTGAGCCATCTGGAATGGAATTCTCCAGCCCCAGCAACCCCATGAGAGACCCTGAGCCAGAACATCTAGCTAAGCTGTTCCCAGATTCCTGACCTTCAGAAACTTTATGGGATAATGGATGACATGTTATAAGCCATTCTGGAATACTTTGACAGTTAGCAATAGGTAACTAATACAGATGCACAAATGAATAAATAGAAAATGTGTTGCATGTGTATGTATCCAGAGGAATGTCAACAACTAGACATCTTTCTTTTTTTCTTATAACTTCTCTAAGTTATTCCTTACTTGTGTCCTTCCTTGATGTATTCCTTATTTGATTGAAGTCCATGGATTATTTTGTGGCAGAACTGTCAAAAGTGATAATAAAAATGTAATGAAATATGACGTGGTCTGATTAAGATCAACTGAAAGATGTGGAGGGTCTGGCTAACTGGAGGGAAAGCCCAGAAAAATCCCACTCACAAGGGGCAAAATACTCTTCCTTCTGTGTCTTTTCCACACTCATATGTGAACTGCCAGTCCTCTCTGCAATCCCTTTATAGGGAGTAAAGTTGCTTCCTGCTCCTTCCTTTTAGCTTAGGGAAAAAAAAAAAAAAAGACAAGTAAGCTGTAGATTTTTTAGCAGCAGCAACCAGCTATAGAGTAAGCCATGTTATCTGTGAGAAACAGGAACATTTCAATCAGGGCTAAAGTGATTTCTTCAAGGATAAGGGCCCAAATATATCTCAAATGGAATTTTCCAGGAGGAGCACACGTTGTGAGTCCAGCTCCCATTGGTTCATCATTTAGTAGACTAAGAAGCCGGGTAAGGGATTACAGGTGCATCTCTTTCAGACTTACCTAGTTGGTTTCATTGTGGTGTAAATAGATCCCAACTTTGGGGTAACTGCATAGTAGAGGTGACACTCACTGCTTCAACAGCAGCACATTAACCCTCAAATGTAAGGATTCAAACAGGGCGGATGATTATTTCTCACATCCATAAAGTCTACGACTCCTGTTCCTGGTAAGCAGGAGCCTCTCTCTCCTAAGCCAGGGAACTACTCCCTTCCTTCCATCTTGTGGCTCCACCTTCTGCAACATAGAGCTTCCAGATCACTGTCCTCATCTACGTCTAGTGCACAGGTGGAGAGAGCACACAAAGAATCACATGTTGGGTAATTCGTGGGCCTGGGCCAGAGGCACCTTGCATGGCTTCTGCTCACATTTTATCTGCTGCAATTCTGTCATGCGGCCTCCTGACCACAAGGGGAGCTGTTATGCCCAGGAGGAAGGGGAGACACTTTTGAACAACTAGCCAGTGTCTGTCACAGTGATGGTGCCACTCACCTCCCTACCACTGCAGATCACCTCCTCAGCTGGCACCTCCTTCCCCTATGCTTCTGCACCTGTCCCTACTGTATTACTCATTGCCCAGTACCATCGCTTATTGATCTGTCCTTCCACTTTTCCATTGGCATTTGGAGAGCAGACAGTGTCTTTCTGTTTGTGTATCCACAGCATGTGGCAAAGAGTAGGGACTCATTTTGAGTGACAAATGGATAAACAGAAGGGCGACTAATATGTTACTCACAGACCAGGTAAGAGAAAATGGATAGTCGTGTACTGTGACCACTCTTTAATCTGAAAAGGGAAAATATAGGGGATAGCTCAGTCATGCCATGTTAGAAAGGGCAGTTTGGGGGCACCTGGGTGGCTCAGTCAGTTAAGCGTCAGACTTCGGCTCAGGTCACGATCTCATGCGCGGTTCGTGGTTTCGAGCCCTGCGTCAGGCTCTGTGCTGACAGCTCAGAGTCTAGAGCCTGCTTCAGATTCTGTATCTCCCCCTCTCTCTGCCCCTCCTCTGCTCGTGCTCTGTCTCTGTCTCTCAAAAATGAATAAACGTTTAAAAAAAAGATTTTAAAAAAGAAAGGGCAGTTTTTCTGGTTCTGTAACCTATCTATGCAGCACTTATAAGTGTCAAGGATGAGAATTTGAGCATTTATTATAGTCTGACAGTGGACAATGTGAAATCTCCCTCCAACACTCACGTTTTTAAAAAAAGATCCAGTATTTATTGCCAGGGCCCATGACAGCAAGAGAGTTGGACCCATAGGGAAAAAAATACCGGGAAGCTGACTTTGACACAATGGAAAGAAAGGACACTGGAGTCAATGTCAGGAACTCAGAAGTTCTTGTGTTGATTCTGCCCTTGACTGGTGGTATATCCTTGGATAAATCATTTGATCTTTTTGTGCCTTAGATTTCTTGTCTGTGGACTGCTTGGTCTCTCGTGTGTTGAATTTTAAGATTTCTTGAACAAGCTACTTTGTGAGGTACTTAGCTCCCCATCACTGAGAGCCTTTGAGCAAAGATGAGATGGTCTTTATGACACCAATAGGCACATTTATTGACTGTTCACTATGTTCCTAGCAGCATGCTGAGTACTTCTCTGCATATTTCCTCTTAAGAACAGTGAAAGGTAGGGGGCACCTGTCTGGCTCAGTTGGTGGAGTGTGCAACTCTTAATCTCAGGGTTGTGAGTTTGAACCCCATGTTAGGTGTAGAGATTACTTAAAAATTAAATGACTTTTTAAAAAAAGAACACTGAGAGGTAGTTATTAATATTATCCCCTCTTTATAGATTAGGCAGCTGATGCTTACAGAAGCTAAATCATTTCCTGAAAGCCATCCTGCTACCCAATGGTGGTACCAGGATTTGGGCCAGGCCAGCACTCTTGCTGCATGAACTGGATTAGAAATCACACTTGGGTAAGAAATCTGTGTGGATGGCCTCGTGGGGATGTTTCCTCCTTAAAGATTTTATACAGTAAGAATTTGAGGGCCTGGCCCAGGAAGGAGAAATGGGAAACCCCATACCAAACTCACCCTTCCTCTATTTCTTAGGATCTTATCATTGCATTTCAGTTATCAGGAAGAGCTATTAGGGGTCTAGGAAAGGCTTCTGAGCTGGGAGGAGTTGACCAAAGTAAACCACAAAGGCTTTGGGAAGTTTCCTGCTCAGTGGGTAGATCAACCAAGACTCAATGTACAAGACTTGAAATGGCTCTATTTCAGTGGTTTACTTCTTGATTTTTTTTTTTTTTGCTTGTTTTTTAACTAATGAAACTGCCTTTTTAGGATGCTATAGAAAGGTGACATAGCAGCATAACCCAAGAAGTGCCCTTGGCCCTGCACTTCCAAAGGTTCCAGGCACAGATAAGCAACCGTTCCTGAGGGAGGCAGCCAAGGGTTCTTTGTGCAGGGCCCAGGGTCGGGTAGACCGCCTGGACTCATCTGGACCGTGTGCTTGGGGACAAGGACCCCACCCTGTCAGTGGCCCACTATGCCACCAGCAAAGCAGGAGGAGTGACAGACTATGCCTCATTGGGGTTGCTAGGAGGATGGCATGAGGGAAGACACGCAAGGTGCCAACAGCGTGGCTGGTGCACAGACACTTAACACAGCCATTCCCTTCAGGTTCAAGTTGGCAATGGGGATCTTACTTTTTCACAGTCTGAGACCAAGGATTTGAGAAAAAGATTCATCTCAAAGTCATAAAGTAAAAGAGTGGCAGAAGTGGGTGGGCAAGAACTAACTCAGCAGCCAGGATCATTCCAAAGTCACCTGAGGTGGCTGGGTTTCACAGGTACCACCAGCCTGGCGAGTCCATCCCTGATGGCGCCCTGAGACCTCAAAGACCCTTCCAAACAGCCTCTACCCCATGAAACAGTTAACGATTCAGAAAGAGTGCTTTGTTTTTTTTTTTTTTTGAGACATGTCCAAATGGATATATAGCATCACCGTTGAAACTGTTTTCATCACCTTATGGAACTTAAGAAAGCCTAGGTGTGTATTAATAAATTCAGCATTGATAGCCACGTAACTATAAAGTAACATCAGGCATCATTTCTATATATTAATGGAAGCTGGATTCCAGGGACAGAGAATGTTCCCAGAGGGAGCTGGCCCACTTTATTATTTTTATGTAGGTTCAGAAGTTATTTATTTCTCAGGTACGATATGAAATGATGCTTTATGCCATCAACCATAACGCTGGCACACAAAGTCATCCCATTTCCCAAAGCAATACAAGCAAATAAATCTATAGGCAACATAAGGAAATATGTTCTTTCTTCTCTCCCAACCTCCTATCGTGGGGCAGAATGAGCAGATTTTCCTGAGAGTAGGCTCTACTCAATCCCCAAGGGGAGCACATCCTCAATCCCCAAGGGGAGCATACGGGATCAACTGCCTCAGAGATTTCAAAGTCGCAGGACTTTGAATTCATTAAGACTCAATAGGAGGGCTCGGTAAAGGCTGTTGACATGGCATCAAGGATGAAGACACAGTGGAGATGGCTATTTTGCATGATGTCAGACAAACATCCTGGTGGCTGAGTTAATTACTCAAATGTCGATCTGTACTTCTGAGGCTGTAGGCCACGTACATTTCAGCCAAAGCACTACTCACGTCTGAGCAACGCTATTGGAGCAAGCAAGGGCCCCTGGGGTAGTGTGCACGTTCAGTACCTTAGTTGAGGGGACACAGCAGCAATGACCTGACATTTATGAAAACTCCCCTTGTGACACGGCCTCACTGGAGTTGTTGCAGTTTGTTCTTTTACAAAATCCATTTGATCCTATTGATTAAAAACGAAGTCTCAGGATAGGTTCAAGGAAACAAATTCTTTCCGAAACAGGCAGTGCCAGTCAGGACTGGAAACAAACACGGAACTTCAATCCCTTGCTCATCTCATTGTCCGACCGAAAGTAGAAAAAAGCAGACACGAACACCGATGGCTGTGTCGTGCATGGCACTCACACAAGGATGCGAAAAAGTTTAGTCTGTGCTGTGCTCTTTTCACTGGATCAGACGCTCAAATGTCTGAGTCTGGTAGGCGTCCTCTGCTAATGCACTTCCAGTGATCAGACCAATGATTTGATGTGCTGCTTTCTGTAAAAGGCCAAGACACTCCTTGAAACACTATTTAAGAGATCATATATCCGCACACCCGATGTGGCCCTTTTGTTCACAACCAGTGTTGGTTCTCTGGCAAGAGGGGCAAAGGCAGCCCCCGTAGGCTACTCCTCATTGATGTTCTTACATGTTTCAGCAGCTGTAGACCTGGGACAGAAAAGCAAATCTGCGGCTGGGTGAGGAAGCCAGGGGGACCGCGGGAGCCAGGCTCCCGTCCCAGGTAGGTGCTGACCCACGGGGTCAGAACATAACACAGAGTGTGGCAGGCCTCAGTCACAACAGAGTCAGTGTGGAGTCCAGACAGCATTCATAAAAGGGATAAATGGATATTTGCTCCCTAGGATCACAGCATTCACATACTCCACTTCTACAAAAAGCCTGCCACTTTCATTTGGGGATGTACCACAACCACCCGGGTCTATATGTTTTTAAAAACTAACCACCACCACACTCTGGCCAATCAGAGCCACTCATTCTTCTGAGCTCTGTGCCAGGCTCAGGGATGCACAGGTAACCACACCAAAGCCAGAGAGAGTCTATAAGACTTTGATGGGAATTCTGGACTTGAATGTTCTACCAGACTTGAATCTGAGAAGGTATAAGATCTAGAACCCCTGCAGCCATTCTGTTACCACAAGGCCAATCCTTTTGGAGAGTGAAGCCAACACAGAGAAAGTGCAGCCGAGAGGCAGAGAAAGACTGCTTCCTGATAATAGAGTGTGTGCCTGGATCAAGCCATGCCTGAAAGCAGTGTATTTCTGAACTTTGACAATAAACTTTATTTTCCTTAAATCATTTTGGATCGGGTTTTGTTCACTTGTGAGTAAAAGTGCACTAGTAATATGAGGCAATACAAGATACGTATTTAAGACCTAGAAATGAGCAGTGTCCAGCACCTGAGTCCAGGCCAGCCAGGAAAGCAAAGAGCCAGGCAGCATTTGAGAGACCCATACTCAGTATCCAAGCTCTGATAGGTGGTCAAATCTTAATGTGCAGAAGAACCTGTGTAATGAGAGCAGAGATTCCCAGCCATCCCCTGGCCAGTGCTCAGGCTTACAGTCCTGAGGTGGGCAGTGGCGAGAGCCACATGGGAGAGAAGAATGTGAGACAAGAACTTAGTGCAGGACCTCAGAGAGACGTGCACATGTAGGAGCTCAGCTGGTGACTTGTGTGCACATCGAGCCTGTGGGTCATGGGCAATGATTTTAGAGTTGGAACATCACACAGTGGTTCGGAGAAGCAGAAACAAGATCTGGTCAGAAGTACCAGATGAACATGTCCAAGTACCCAACTGCTTTCTCAGGTCAGTCTACCCTGTTCTAACCAACCAACCTGTCTGGCAACCAGTGATTAGGAAACCCAAACCCAGAGCACATCAATCACACGCATCAGACCACGCAGCTAACTAGTCAGGCAGCCTAGACCTGGGTCCCAGTCTGTCTGACCCCAAACTCCACACTTTTTAATCATTCCTAACTCAGCTGAGGGCAGGCCTGGAACTCGAGAAGGGCCAGCTCCTCCCACTGTGATGAAAGGGAGGGGTGCAGAGGCTGGTGATCAGTGAAAAGACCCCGTTCCAGCAGGGCCCATCTGAGGGTCCACCTGACCATGCAGGCAGGCAGGATGTGTTCATGATGGATCTCATCAACTCATTTTACTCAAAAAATCCTGGTCCAGCTTGGGAATGGAGAACTAAGAGGGCAGGATGGCCAGCCTTTGGGAGAAACGGAGATAATATTTTATCTCTTTGAGTCAGACCCTGGCATCAAGGGGAGCCCCGTTTCTGCTCCTGGCTCTTCCGTTGGCACAAGAGAAATGGATTCTGCTCTCAGGAAGGTTGTAAGCCAGCCCGGCCCTCAACCACACTGGCACTTCTCATACGCTTACCTAAATTTTCTTTGTAAATGAAAAATATGTTTAAAATTAATACAGATTCAACATAAGAAAAAATAATATTTTCCAAAATTTCATTACCTGTAATGGCAAAAGGATTTACCATTATTTTCATCCTCTGCACGTGAGAAGTTGAGTGGTTTCTCTAAGGTCTCATGGCCAAGAGAATAAAAACCAAGGTCACTTAGATTCCAAGCCTAGTGTTTCTTGCACAACAGTGTTTCTCCGCTCAGGCTGCCCATGAGAATTCACCATCCCCAGTGGTTCTGGCTTAATTCACCGGGTACGGACGTCTGATGGGTGAACAACCCTTTTGGGAATTCAATGAAAATGACGGGTCTTCTTCCCAGAAAAAAAGGACACACACATACATGCAGAAAATTTGTAAATACAATTTCAGGGTGGAGTCAAAAAGACCAGTGCCCATAAATAGACCCAGAATCCAATGACCCAAAGATTAGACACATTATTCATTAACACTGTGTGGTAGGCAGAATTCTCAGATGACCCCAGTGACCCTCACCCTTATATAACCTCCTCTCTCTTGAGTGTGGTTAGAACTTGTGCATCAATCCCAAGATTATGTTATGAGATCGCCTTGGGTAGGTCTGACCTGATTGTGAGCCCTTTAAATCCCGGCCTAGGGGCGCCTGGGTGGCTCAGTTGGTTAAGCATCCAACTTCAGCTCAAGTCATGATCTCCCTGCTCATGAGTTCAAGCCCCACGTTGGGCTCTGTGCTGACAGCTTAGAGCCTGGAGCCTGCTTCAGGTTCTGTGTCTCCCTCTCTCTCTGCCCCTCCCCTGCTTGCTGTCTCTCTCTCTCTCTCTCAAATGTAAAATAAAACATAAAAAAAATTTAAATCTGGGCCTAGAGGTCAGAGATGCAAAGCAGGAGAGAAACCCCATGCGAAAGAAATTCTCCTGGTGGCCTTAAAGGCAGATGAGACCCTGTGGCAAGAACCTGAGAGTGGCCTTTGGAGCTAAAAGTCACCCCTGACTGACAGCCAGTAAGAATACAGGGACCTCAGTCCTGCAACCACAGAAGAGGCATTCTGCCAGCACCGTCAGAAATGAGCTTGGAATTCAGCCTGGAGCCTACGGCACGCAGCCCCAGCTAACACCTGATTCTAGCCCTGTGAGACCCTGAGCAGAGCATCAAGCCACACTGGGCCCAAGCTTCTGACCTACAGAAACCACGAGATGATAAATAGGGGTTGTTTCACGCCACTACCTTTGTGGGAATTTGTTACACAGCAATAGAAAACTAATTCAACCTGATACGTCCGAGCACCTGCTAACTTATTAAGATCCCTCTTGTAAGGGATAAAAGGAATCTTTTTAATGTTCCTGTCCTTCCTTCTATGAGCATCTACCTATGAACACAGACACACATTAGCCTAAAGAAGGTGACTTCTATGTGGGGTGCTATAAACAAGGCTCAAACCCTGATTTGGGAAGCCTGGGAGAGGGGCCCTCTGTTCTCTCCTTTCTCTCCATCCCCAGGGCCCCCTGCTTGGCTAAATGAGAAGAGCACTTTCTCAGGGCTCAACAGATGATTTAATCTTCGCAATTGCTCGATGAGAGCTGGGCTCAGCCAAAGCGCATGTGGTAACTTTTAAAGGGTTATTACTGCTTGGAATATTCCAGCTGTCTCCTGCCAGACCATCAATAACAGCACATCAGAGCTAAGGGGGAAGGTTCTGCCAATCGACATTGAGGATTTATAATTAACATGGGTCAGTTCCAGAGCTATCAGAACCAATGTAACTGGATTTAAGGTTTGCAGTCAGCTCTTTGAAATGGAAATCTGATGCAAAAGCTCCAATTTGTTCACCCAAAGGGTTAGCTTTGGCAAGCTACCCACTTAGAAAGTCCGAGTGAAATTTGTACTGGTCCACCCTCTGCTCCTAGGATGGAGTAGAATCCTCAGCACTCATGCACACTGTTAATGTCTCTTCCAATTGGGTGCCCTGGGGGATTTTGACCATTCTTCTGAGCCTCAGTTTCATCTTCTGTAAAATGGGGATAAGAACATGGTTCATGGTTACTCTCCCCCGTGAGAATGCCATGCTATTGACCCATCATGGGGGAGACATGTGCTGACTGTGAAGAGACAAAAGTCAATTAATTTTCGACAAAGCAGGAGAGACTATCCAATGGGCAAAAGATAGTCTCTTCAGCAAATGGTGTTGGGAAAACTGAACAGCAACATGCAAAAGAATGAAACCGGACCACCTTCTTACACGATACACAAAAATACATTTAAGGGGCGCCTGGGTGCCTCAGTCAGTTAAGCCTCTGACTTTGGCTCAGGTTGTGATCTCATGGTTGGTGAGTTCAAGTCCAATCTGCACTGACAGCATGGAGCCTGCTTTGGGTTCTCTGTCTTCCCCTCTCCCTCTCTGCCCCTGCCCCACTTATGCATGTGCTCGCTCGCTCTCTCTCTCTCAAAAAATAAAATAAATAAATAAACATTTTAAAAGGTAAATAAATAAAACTCAAAATGATTTTTAATCCATTTTGGTCTGTAGACCTAAATGTGAGACCTGAAGCCATAAAAATCCTCAAACTTGTCTGAGCATTGGTATCACCTGGGGACAGTTTTATAATTGCTGATGATGCCTTGTCCCATCCACCCCACCCTGGGATTCTGAGTTCATTGGTCTGTGATGCAGCCTGGTCATTAGGATTTTTCAGGTCTCTCCAAGTGATTCCAATGTGTAGGCATGCGTGATTATACAGAGACAGGGTTAGCAATGCTTCCAGGGGCGATGAGCCCCAGGATAACTAACTGGCCTCAGTGCATTGGTGACCACGGCCTCATCAGCACCCACTGTCACCCCCAGCACACAGGGAGGAGGAGCTGGGTCAGGCGATGTCCCTGGGGGCTAAAGTAATGGAGAAACAGGACCCTGACCAGGAAGCTGTCTGCACACAGCGTCCCACCCAAATGCACCAGGCCTCTGGTTAGCAATCCCCCACCTCTTCTCCTTCACTCTCAGGCTCGGGGGAATTCCTCCAAGAGGTTAAAATACAAAGTTGCTATTTAGATGCCCCATTAATGAAACAATAAACCCCCCCCCCTAAAAAAAGCCAAAAAATCTGCAACAACTTTAAAAAGAAAAAGCAGGGGCACCTGAGGGGCTCAGTTGGTTAAGCACCAACTTGGGCTCAGGTCACATCTCACCACTGGTGAGTTCCAGCCCCACACATCCAGCTCTGAGCTGACAGCTCAGAGCCTGGAACCTGCTTTGGATTCTGTGTCTCCCTCTCTCTCTGCCCCTCCCTCGCTTGTGCTCTGTGTGTGTGTCTCTCTCTCTGTCTCTCTCTGTCTCTCTCTCTGTCTCAAAAATAAATAAACATTTAAAAAAATTTTAAAAAGAAAAAGAAAAAATCAGTGCTTTCCAGGCACAGCCTCCAAAGTGTCAGTGTCCCAAAAGCTTCTGGAAGCCTGTCTTTTCTGAGATGTTATGGTCTCTTGGTTGGATTGGATGATCAGCAACCAGAAGTCCTATAAACAGGTGCAGCAGGGCCCCAGGGGGTGCTAATTATTCAGGTTTGAGGCCTGGTTTCCTCTGTCCCACTCTCTCCGCTGAGATCCTGACTTAATAGAAATGCTGATTTCTCAGCATGAATTCTAAGTCAGCTACTGATTCTGCAAGCATTGCCCCTGACCCGCTTAGAGCACGGACGCTTCCGAGAATCTGCGGCCGCTGCTCCGGGGCTCCCTGGCAGGTGGGCACGACCCTGGCCCCGGGGAACTGCCCGCCACTGCCCTTCTACTCCGCACACACTGCCTTCCGAACCCCTTTGGCTGCCGGCAGCACCACCAGGGCCAGCAGCTTTGTCTGCCGCTGTGTCCGCTTTCTCTCCGACAAAGGCCGGAGACAAAGGCACAGCAGGTGTTTTCTATGAAGTGAGGCCGAGTCTCCAGACCAGAGATAGTTCCGCTGGAGGATGGGGGATGTAGCCTGAGAAAAATGCATTGCTGATGGACCCAAAACAATAAACAAGGAAATATGCCGTCACAGGAGACAACATCATCATCGTCATCATCATCATATTTTAATTATTATTATTATCCTCTGTCTTTTCACTGGATTGTAAACTCCCCGAGAGCAAAGACTTTTGTGTCCTGCTGTCTCCCAAGAGCCTGGCACATGGTAGGTCCTCAATAAACGTTGGAGATGGAGAAGAGGGTGGGGTGAGCACATGGACTGTGGAGTTAGATAAACTCAGAGCCCAGTTCTTTCTGCAACAATTCTAACTGTGCAAAAACACAGATATGTTATTTACTTTTTTCAAATTCCCTTCCTTCTCGTATTACCAATTATCAGGGCCAGGGTGAATAAAGATCAGCGATATTGTATGTAAAGAGGCCAGCATCATTAGGCAATCAAAATGTAGGCACTTCTAACTATAGACTGATGGTTACTGGAAGGAACAGGCTGGGGGCGGGGGGTCGGGAGGTTCCTGGGTGAAATAGGTGATGGGGATTAAGGAGGGCACTTGTCCTGATGAGCACTGGGTGATGCATGGAATTGTTTCACTATACTGTATATCTAAAACCAATATTACATATATGTGTATATGTACTACATATATATGTATATCTCCCACATCTTCTTTATTCATTCATCAGTTGATGGACACTTGGGCTGTTTCCATAATTTGACCATTTGTAGATAATGCTTCTATAAACATTGGGATTCAATGTATCCCTTTGAGTTGGTATTTTTGTATTCTTTGGGTAAACATCCAGTAGTTTGATTGCTGGATTACAGGGTAGTTCTATTTTCAACTTTTTGAGGAACCTCCGTACTGTCTTCCACAGTGGCTGCACCAGTTTGCATTCCCACCAACAGTGCAAGAGTGTTCCCCTTTCTCTACATCCTCGCCAACACCTGTCATTTATGTTATTTTTTTTAGCCATTCTGACATATGTGAGATGATATCTCATTGTAATTTTGTCTTGTATTTCCCTGATGAGCAGTGGTGTTGAGCATCTTTTCATATGTCTGTTGGTCATCTGGATGTCTTTGGAAAAATGTTTATTCAAGTCTCTGCCCATTTTTAATTGGATTATTCATTTTGGCGGTGTTGTGTTTTATAATTTCATTATGTATTTTGAATACTAACCCTTTATCTGATATGTCATTTGCAAATATCTTCTCCTAGTCCATAGGTTGCCTTTTAGTTTTGTTAATTATTTCCTTTGCTGTGCAGAAAGTATTTACTCTGATATAGTCCCAATGGTTTATTTTTGCTTTTGTGTCCCTTGCCTCAGGAGACATATCTAGAAAGAAGTTGTTACCATTGATGTCAAAGAGGTTACTGCCTGTGTTCTCTAGGATTGTTATGGTTTCAGGTCTCACATTTAGGTCTTTAATCCACTTAGAATTTATTTTAGTGTATGGTGTAAGAAGGTGGTCCAATTTCATTCTTTTGCATGTTCCTGTTCAGTTTTCCCAGTATCATTCCCAGTACTTGTGGGTTCATTTCTGGGTTTTCTATTCTGTCCTACTGATCTATGTGTCTGTTTTTGTGCCAGTACCATACTGTCTTGATGATTACAGCTTTGTAATACAGTCTAGAATTGTGAGGCCTCTGGCTTGGCTTGGCTTTCTCCTCTTTACATACAAGATTGCTTTGGCTATTCAGGATCTTTTGTGGTTCCATACAAATGCTAGGATTGTTTGTTTTAGCTCTGTGAAAAATGCTGGTGGTATTTTGATAAGGATTGCATTAATTCTTCAGATTGCTTTGGGTATTATAGACATTTTAACAGTATTTGTCCTTCAAGTCATGATCATGGAATATCTTTCCACTTCTTTGTGTCATCTTCAATTTCTCTCACCAATGTTTTATAGTTTTCAGAGTACAGGTCTTTCACCTCTTTGCTTAGGTTTTATGCCTAGGTATCTTAACAGTTTTGGATGCAGTTGTGAATGGAATTGATTTCTTAATTTCTCCTTTTGCTATTCATTACTGATGTATAGAAATGCAACAGATTTCTGTTCATTGATTTTGTACCCTGTGACTTTCCTGAATTCCTGTATCAGTTCTAGCAGTTTTTTGGTGGAGTCTTTCAGGTTTTCTATATAGAGTATCATGCCGCCTGAAAATAGTGAAAGTTTGACTTCTTCTATGCTGACTTGGTTGCCTTTTATTTCTTTTTGTTGTCTGGTTGCTGTGGCTGGAACTTCCAGTACTATGTTGAATAAAAGTGGTGAGAGTGGGCATCCCTGTCTTGTTCCTGACTACAGAGGAAAAGCTGCCAATTTTCTTCCATTGAGGATGACATTAGCTGTGGGTTTCTCATAAATGGCCCTTATTATGTGAGGTATGTTCTCTTGAAACCTACTTGAGGGTTTTTATCATGAATGGATGTTGTACTCTGTCAAATGCTTTTTCTGCATCTACTGAAATGATCTGTGGTTCTTAGTCTTTCTTTTTAAAAAAATTTTTTTTACATTTATTTATTTTTGAGAGAGAGAGAGAGAGAGAGGCAGACTGCAAGTGGGGGAGGGGCAGAGAGAGAGGAAGGCACAGAATCTGAAGCAGGCTCCAGGCTCCAAGCTGTCAGCACAGAGTCCAATGTGGGGCTCAAACTCACAAACCATGAGATCGTGACCTTAGCCAAAGTCGGACGCTTAACCAACTGAGCCACCCAGGCGCCCCTATCCTTTCTTTTATTAATGTGATGTATCACATTGATTGATTTGCGAATATTGAACCGCACTTATACAACCCAGGAATAAATCCCACTTGATTGTGGTGAATGATTTTTTTTTCAGAGTATTGTTGGATTTGGTTTGCTAATACTTTGTTGAGGATTTTTGTATCGATGTTCACCACAGATGTTGGCCTGTAGTTTTCTTTTTTTGTAGTTTCTTTATCTGGTTTTGGTATTAGGGTAATGCTGGCCTCATAGAATAAATTTGGAATTTTTTCTTCCTTTTCTATTTTTTAAGATAGTTTGAGAAGAACAGTTATTAACTCTTCTTTAAAATTTGCCTTGAAGCCATCTGGTCCTGGACTTTTGTTTGTTGGGAGTTTTTTGATTACTGATTCAATTTTTTTGCTGGTTATCAATCTGTTCAAGTTTTCCATTTTTTCCTGTTTCAGTTTTGATAATTTATATGTTTCTAGGAGTTTATCCATTTCTTCCAGGTTGTCTGATTTGTTGTTTTTCATAATGTTCTCTTATGATTGTATTCCTTTGGTGTTGGTTATTATTTCTCCTCTCTCATTTGTAATTTTATTTATTGGGGTGTTTTCTCATTTCTTTTTGATAAGTATGGCCAGAGATTTATCAATTTTATTGATTTTTCAAAGAAACAACTCCTGGTTTCATTGATCTGTTTTATTGCTTTTTTGGTTTTTATATTATTTATGTCTGCTCTCATCTTTATTATTTCCTTCCTTCTGCTGGCTTTAGTAAGCATTTGTTTTTCTATTTCTACTTTTTTATGTGTAAGGTGAGGTTGTTAGAGATTTATCTTGCTTCCTGAGGTAGACCTGTATTGCTATACACTTTTATACTTTTCTCTTAGGACCACTTTTGCTGCATCCCAGAGGTTTGGGATTGTTGTGTTCTCATTTTAATTTGTTTCCATGTATTTCTTATTTCTTCTATTTCCTGGTTGGCCCATTCATTATTCAGTAGCATATTATTTAACCTCCATGTATTTGTGGTCTTTCCAGATTTTTTTCTTGTGCTTGACTTCCAGTTTCATAGCACTATGGTCAGAAAAGATGCATGGTATGACCTCAATGTTCTTGAAAATGATGAGGCCTGTTTTGTGGCCTAATATGTGATCTATTCTGGAGAATGTTCTGAGTGCACTTGAATGTGTGTTCTGCTATTTTAGTATGAAATGTTCTGAATGTATCTGGTCCAGTATGTCATTCAAAGACATTGTTTCCTTGTTGATTTTCTCTTTAGATGGTCTGTCCATAAGTGGGGTGTTAAAGTCCCCTACTATTATTGTATTATTATTGATTAGTTCCTTTATGTTTGTTATGAATTATTTTATGTATTCGGGTACTTCCATGTTGGATGTGTAAATATTTACAATTGTTATATCTTCTTGGATTGACCCTTTTGTTACTATATAGTGTCTTTCTTTGTCTGTTATTACAGTCTTTGTTGTAAAGTCTAGTTTGTCAGATGTAAGTATTGCTATTCCAGCTTTCTTTTGACATCCATTTCCATGATAAATATTTCTCCATCCCCTCATTTTCAATCTGCACGTGCCTTTAGGTCTAAAATGAGTCTCTTTCAGAAAGTGTATAAGTGGGTCTTGGTTTTTTTTATCCATTCTGACACCCTGTGTCTTTTGATTGGAGCATTTAGTCTGTTTATATTCAAATTATGATAACATGTAGTTAGTGCCTTTATTACTTGTTTTGTGGTTGTTTCTGGAGACTTTCTATGATCCTTTATTGTCTTTCTCTTTTTAATGTTTTGCTGATTTTCTCTAGTGATATATTTAGATTTCTTTCTCTTTAGTCTTTGCATGTTTATTGGTGGTTTTTGATATATGGTTACCATTAAGTGTGTATATAATCTCTCCTGCATGTAGCAGTCTGTATTAAGTTTGAACCCATTTTTTTCTCCTCTCCCCTAGTCCCATGTTTTAGGTATATGTTATTATATTTTATATCATTTTTGTGAGTTATTTGACTTATTTTATAGAAATGTTCATTTGTACTGCTTTTGTGTTTCCTGCCTTTATACTGTCACTTTTGGTCTCATCTTTCCACTCAAAGAAACCCTTTAATATTTCTTCCAGAGCTGGTTTAGTGATCATGAACTCTTTAGTTTTTCTTTGTCTGGGAAACTCTTGATCTCTCCTTCTATCCTGAATGATAGTCTTGCTGGATAGAGTATTCTTGGCTGCATACTTTTCCCACTCAGCACTTTGAATATATCATACCACTCCCTTTTGGCTTTCCAAGTTTCTGTTGAAAAATCTGCTAGCCTTATGGGTTTCCCTTATACATTACTGACTTCTTTTGTCTTGCTGCTTTTAAATTTTTTTCTCTTTCACTTTATTTTGCAAATTTAATTACAATATTTCTTGGTTGCCCTGCTTATGTTGATATTGATGGGGGTTCTGTGTGCCTGCTGGATCTGTATACCTATTTCCTTCCCCAGATTAGGGAAGATTTCAGTTATTATTTCTTCAAATAAATTTTCCACCCCCTTTTATTTATCTTCTTCTTCTTCTTCTTCTTCTTCTTCTGCATCTGCTTCTGCTTCTGGGACTTATGTAATACAAATGTTATTACATTTGATGGAATCACTAAATTTCCTATGTCTATTCTCATTTTGCATAATTCTTTCTCTCTTACTTTCAGTTTCATTGCTTCCTATTACTTTTTCTTACTCCAGTCCTCTTCTCTCCTTTCTTCTCTACTTTTTCTTCTAGGTCACTAACTCATTCCTCTACATCTTCAAGCCTGCTGTCCACTGCATCAAGGGTATTTCTAATCTTGTTTATTGCATTATTCACCTCTGATTGATTTTTTTAGCTCCTTATCTCTGTGGTAGGTGTCTCACTGATATCTTCCATTCTTTTCTCAAGTCCAGTGAGTATCCTTATGATTGTTGCTTTAAATTCTCCATTAGGCATGTTACTTATATCTGTTTCATTTAGCTCTCTGGTCATGGCCTAATCTTTTTCTTTCATCTGGGATAAATTCCTCTGTCTTCTCATTTTGTCTAAGTCTCTGCCTTCTTCTATGTGTTAGAAATGCCAGTTACGTCTCCTGCTCATGAAAGTAATGGCCTTATAAAGAAGAGGTCTTATAGTGCCCAGGGCCTGGTGCCCCAGTGAGTGTCTCCAATGTGTGCCATGCACTCTACTCTTGAGTTCTGACTGCTGTATCCATCAGGCTAGCCATCTGCCAAGGTTCTCCTTGCATGCTCTGGGCAGTGTTTGATCTCTGGCCTGAATGCAGTGAGTTTTACCTAGGTATGCTCTGGTCTTCTTGCAAGATGAGACCTGTCACCACTTCCACCAGAACTGAGGCCATGCAAAACTCTCTGGTTGGGAGACATAGTGTGGTCAGGGGCTTGTGCCGATCTTCTGGGGGAGAGGTCTGCCACACTGGGACTGAGGTAACCATGACTGAGAAGGGCAGTTCCACCAGAATGCATGGGGGTTGGCTTATTGTAAGCAAGTTAGGCAGCCAGTTTTTGGTACTAGGCTGCTTCCAGAGGTGGCTCTGCCTTTATACCAAAGGGCAGGGGAGAGAAATGGTGCTGGCCAGCTCCTTTGTTCCCAAAGAGGTGCCTCTGTGAATGCTGCCTCTTAGGGACACACTCCAAGAACAAATAACCTCCCCACTCTGTTCACTAGGCACTCTTCAGATCACTGTTTCCATGCTATCTGCCCTCAGGTTGTTTGCCTGCCTTCTCCCCAATAGTGGCACAGTGCCCTCGGGGTTCTATCCCAGCCAAGCCCTCTGACCTTTAAAACTCCAGGCGTTAAGCCCTACTGGTTGCAGCACTTCACAAAATTCAGCCCTCTTGTTTTCCAAGCCAGTGGCAATAGGGAAACATTCTTGTGTGTACCCCTATGTGCTCCTCTCTCTCTTTTCCTTCTCCATGACCATGGCTCTCTCCCCTCCACAGCAGCCAGGGTCCCTTTCTCCCCAAACCACATCTCCACACTTGCTACCTTTTTTGATGTGGCCCCTTCTCTTCCTTTCACTATGGAGTTTGTTCTGTCCATCTTCAGGTCAATTTCTGGGTATTTAGGATGATTTGCTAGTTACCTAGCTGTATTTGTGGGATAAGGTGAGCCTAGGGTCCTCCTACTCTGCTGCCATCTTCCTCCATCCTTTTCCATCTGCAGATTGACTTCTCTGCTCACTTATCCATTTCTGGGCCCATCAAAGTTACTCCAAAATGACAGTCTGAGCACGATAATCAGCAGAACCTTCCAGCTCAGTTTCCACTGTCTCGCAATCCCCAATTACTAGTTAAGCGGCATCTGCCTCAAGTGTCCATCCCTGGTCCTATCAGCTGTGCCCAGGCACACTTTTTCTGCTATTGATAGAACAGCTTCTCTGAGAAGAAGGATAGGCGGGAATGGAAGAGTGTAAAGAAGGGAAAAAAATACTATAATTGAAAAAGAACCATGCACTCCAATGGGAGCAGGAAAATATAGATGTCCCAGCTCAAAAGGAAAGAGAGAATTTGCTCTTCCTTCACCTTTTTGTTCTGTTGAGGCCCTCAGTGGTATCCACCCACATTGATTAGGGTGGATTTCTTTACTCAGACTACTGAATCAAATGCTAATATTTTCCAGAAATACTCTTACAGACACACCCAGAAATAATGTGTGACCAGCTATCTGAGAAACCCTTAGTCCAGTTGAGTTGACATATAAAACAACCAGCACAAGACCTAAGCTCAGACAAACCTAAGCTGGGGTTTGTCTGGGGTCAGACAAACCTAAGCTCACATCGAAATTCTACAATTTGCTACCTGTATGGAAAAAAAGATCTCTTGATTACTTTGAATCTCCCCTTTTCTTGTTCATATAAAGTGTCTTTGTTGTGGTGTTATCATAAAGAGTCAATGAGATACCTAAAGGGCCTTAGCAAGAGTCCAATGGATAATAAGCAGTCAATAAATGGTAGCCATCACTATAACCAGCCTCCAAGAGGAAAGCAAATGTTTGTTCGCAAGAAAAAACTTGCAGAAAGGTCCATTTTCAGTCTATCCTCTTCTCAAATTCTGTGATCATGATCTGAAGGAAGAATGATATTAGGGACAAGAAAAAAAAAAGGAGAGTTAGCATGAAATACTATAGATCTGCTAACAATAAAGTCTCTGAGTCTGTGTTTGCCTATATCAAAAATTTAGACTTGGACCAGTTACTCTCTGTACACCCCATCACTCTGTACATGCCATTTGCAGCATTCATGAGATGCTCGGTGTTTATTACAATGTACCTTTGCCATCCTAATAGGCTAAAAGCCCCTGGAGGACAGGGACAGTGTTTTATTTATCTCCTCATCTCCTGGCTTAGTATCTAATAATACTTATTACTGGATAAGTATCTGTTTAATAAACGGATGCAGAAAGATAGAAACTATATGAAGGGAGAGATGTGGGTCAAACTGGTAGCAATCTCGGCTACCTGCCTGGGCCCCAAGTCATCACTCTGAGGTTAAGCCCACCATTGTGTAAATTCCAACTTCTAGAGAATGCCAAGCTTCCTCTGGGTTCTACATACCAGACACAACAGAAGGCTGGACAGCTTCTCTTGATCCTCCAGGAGCTGGCCCCAGGCAAAGCAGGACTGAGCTCTGAATAAGCAGGTCCAGGAGCTGCTGGCTCAGCTGCGACAGCCTCCTTACTTCCAAGAGTGTTCAACTTCTGCCCCGAAATATCATTTAATTTTCAGGCATGAGTTGCCAAAGCTACTGTTCCAAAGAGGCATAAGTGGCCCTGAGGAGCAGTGCAGGTTGGGATCAGATTCCTCCCCTGCCCCAGTCCCCACTTCTTTAAGCATAGCAGCTCTTACCTTCTGCATTATACATTCTGGTCATCCGCCTATGATTTCATTGGGAAACCAGTGCTAATATTTTCACTGTATTTTGAACTACTGCACAAGAAGAATGTCACCTCACACTCTCTCCAGTAAACGGAAGAACACAGCGGCAGGGGTGCTCAGAGTGACAGTGGAACCACTAACTGCACTTTCTGTCCCTCTGACCTTACAGCCCTCTGAGTCAGGCATAAATATCACCCCATTTTAAGGTAAGAAAGCCAAGGCTAAAGAGGTTAAATGTATTCTGACTCAAGGGTGCTTCTGAGATACTGTGGCCTGTGGAGCTAGCATTTGAATCCAGATCTGAAACAAATAGAATCGGGGGGGGGGGGGGGTTGAGAAGTGGAACAGAAATTCTTACCCAAAAAAAGAACAATTCTTTCTGCAGCCAGCACTTATTAAAAATCCAGTTTGTGTCTACCAACAAAATCTTTGATTTCACTTTGTTTTTCAATGAATGGCTTGGAACCCATTTTAATAAAGACCTCAAATGAAAACCAGGTGGTGACCTTTGATTGTGCATGTACTTTCTGAGTCAAATGGATTTGCAAATAAGGACGTTAGAGAGACTTCAGCTCAAGGAAAGTAACAGGCATTTGGACCTCACCTGCTGGCTGATGACCTCTATGCAATTTCAACAATGGTTTCCAATATTTCACTTAAAATCAGTGTGGCTTAGGTATGAAATTGGTTCTCCCTAAAGCAACCCTGAGGCCTAAACAGTAACTGTGACCATAACCATGACAGGGAGACTCTTGAATTTAAAATATATTGACCGCCACAGCCTACTTTATAAGTTCTTCTCAGGATTTCTTAGCTATGGAAATGCATTTGATCGTATAGTCTCTTCACTCATGACCCGCCAGATAGGACTCTGAGCCACCCCACTGGCTTGGTATGGACTATTCAAAATGGCCATTTTCCCTTCAGCCCCACTACCTGACCTACAGTCTGTGAATAATGAGATGATTTTCACAGATGGGACTTGATTGTGTTATATAATATGATGCCAGATATTTCCCCTGATGCAGAACCTAGTCATTTTCTTTTCTCAGTAGTATTTCTCAAAATACTTTCCATGGAACATGAGTTCTATTGAACACTCCACTGAAAGAAGAGTCTGTGATATGAAAGTAAATAAAGAAAACCTGATTTCAAATAGTCAGCAAGCTCTGACGGGGGAGTTTTCACACACGAACCACTCAACACAGCCAGTAACCAACAGAAAGAAGGAAGATAATGTTATTTCCATAAGGCAGGGCACTTTTCACATAGGAACTTCCCCCTGCATTTAAGAAAAGGAAGGAAGGAGGTACCTGGGTGGCTCAGTTGGTTGAGCATCTGACTTCAGCTCAGGTCATGATCTCATGGTTCATGAGTTCAAACTCTGTGTCGGGCTCTGTGCTGATAGTTCAGAGCCTGGAGCCTGCTTCAGATTCTGTGTCTCCCTCTCTCTCTGCTCCTCCCCCACTAGCACTCTGTCTCTCAAAAATAAACATGAAACATTTTTTTTAATTAAAAAAAAAAAAGAATAGGAAGGAAGATCCCTTCATGCCCCAGCAGCAATGCACTAACCACCATTTACAGCCAATGAGACCCTCACAACCTCAGATTCTCCTTCTCAGATAAACTCTTGTTCAGAACAACCCTACCCAGTTTCCTCCTAAAACCTAATAAAAGTCTCTTTGGACTTGCTGGTGGTTCATGATAGTTTGCTTGTCCCAAAGAGCCATTCCTCTGCTATTCCTGAATAAACTTTTTTTTAACTTAAATAAAATTGATCTTTGCTCTGTTGAAAGTTAACAGTGACCTCATGAATTTGGGAAAATACCCCTCTTGGATATTTGCAGCAGCCACTCGGCTTCTACAGACTATACAAGCACTGCAACATTTGCCTACTTTTGATTGATATCTATTAACATCCCTCTAATGAACGCCCTATGGAATGCACTTTGGAAATCGTGTTGTTTAATAACAATCTGAACCATGAAAATTATTTACAATAAACCCATTCACAAAATCCCACCAGATATCTGAAATCATACCAAAAAGCTCCCAGAAAAAGGTCGAGTTGCCCACTTCAGAAATAGGTGATTCTTTTGAAATAATGACTACTATTTGGTGAATCCAAAGAACTACCTCACAAAATAAGTATAGTTCTTTTCACTAAATGGATAAGAAAAAGTGCTCAAAGAAGTTAACTCAGTATTTGGAAGAGTCAGAACCAGAATTTTTAAGGTAAGCTCAAAACACAAGCTCTTAAAGACTGTGTTATTGTTGAACTTTCCCCGTTGGAGCACACCCTCCTTGGGACTGGAGAATGTCCTTTCCCCAGACAGCTGGTCAGGCCTTCACCCTAGAAGAACTGGTGGAGCATACAGCACACTGCAGCCCTCATGGGTGCCCAGGCCACACTGAGACTACAGGAAGTACAGCTTCCCGTCCTCGGTCCCATGCTCAGCAGCTTCCCAGTGAGAAGCAAATGATGAAAGCTTCAAGCTGGTCCCCACAGTATGATGGAGATCAAATCAGCAAGGTCTCAGGCTAGGACTGGGACCATGAGACCCCACTACGCAGCCTGGCTCAGGGCCGGGCTTAGTGTGGCTGAATTCTCTGAGGACCACCATACTTATGCTAAGTATGGCCAAGTCCTGGCCCTGGGGGAGGCTGAGTCCAGCACACTTCATCATACACTAGATATTTAAGGAGCCTCTACTGTGTGTCAGTCAGTATGATAGGTGCCAGAGCTCTGAGAGCATGGGACAGGAGAAATCCCTTCCTTCGCAGAGGTTTTTTCAAGGAGGGGGACAGTTAGTATAATACAATGTCAGGTAGCAATAAAGACTTTGAGGAAAAAGAAAGCAGGCTGTAAGAGTGGGGGTTGCTGTAGGGGGTTCAGGGAAGGACTTCACGAGAAAGCTACTTGCTTGGGTGGAGATGTGAACAGAGAAGAGAGGTCTGGGGGAAGACCAGCTTTCTGGCCCTGGCCTGTGCTGCCTTCCTAGGGGTGACTGGGTGTAACCCCCTGGGGCTGACACAGACTGATGCCAAATCTGGGAAGGGGGCCAGATTGGAGGGAAGAGGGGAGGACCCAGCTGTGACTGCTTCCTAATCTGCTCTTATTTGTTTGGGAGCAAGGCTGGGAAGGTGGGAGGAAATCTTGCAGTGGAATTTTGTAGCTGAGGCTGAGCTCCACTTGACCCTTTTCAGCTTCCTAGGGGCCTGGCAACACCTCATTCTTGGTTGGTCTGGGAACCAGCTTGCCTCCTTGGAGTCCCTGCTGCACCAATCACTAGCTTGGTAACCTTGAGCAAGTTACTAACCCTCTCTGTACCTCACTTCCTCATTAGTAAAATAAAAGGGAATAGTAACAGCATCTACTCTATGGAACTTTGAAGATTAACTAAACTAATACATGTGAAATATTTAGAATCAGTGCCTGGTACCTAAGAAGTGCTCAACGAATAGGAGCTTGTATGAAGATCCTTTGTGTCTGCATCAAAGTGGAGTTAGTGTGTGTGTGTGTGTGTGTGTGTGTGTGTGTCAGAGAGAGTGTGAGTCACAGGGAAGGGGATAGGTGAAAAATCTCTAATGTCTCTTCTGGCACTAAAAAAAAAATTACATATTTTGTCTGTTACTTCACATTGGTAGCTGTTCCTCTGGTAGCTATTCCAGAGGCTATCAATAAAACCTGTTAGTAGGTCTTATTCCCATGTCCAACTCACAGGAGAGAAACTGAGGCAAAGTATGGACTTATACTCAGGAAATTAATGATGTTGGTAATTGCAGTGATTCCTAGGACAGCAGCATCAGGACAAATTTGAAGTCACTTGATGTACAGAAGAGCGATTTCCCACAGTTAAAATGAAGCTCTCTTTATTTGCTTCTGCTAATTAAAAAATCAGAGCTAAAGATATTTAAACACTACAGTTAAAATGGCATGGCTCTCTATTGGCTTAATGAATTCCCCCATGAAATCAACTCTAAAATGTTACTCCTCGTACGTAAATCATGAAACACAATCCTCCTTGTTCTCTTATGAGCTTTACAAGCTAATGTTTAAGATCAGTGTTTATGTTCCTTTCTAAAGGTTATACCATAATCTTCGGCCAGCAGAAATAAAATTCTGGCTCTCTGACTTGCATGGTACTTCTTTTAACTAGAAAGAAAAATATTTTTTATTTAAAATTGACAATTATTGGTGGATTCCATTTTATCATAAGTTCACTTCTGGCTTCTTTAGAAGCAGGCCTCTATATCAAGCTCATCATCATTCTCCAATGGAACGCCTCTTCCACAAACAGCCCACACAACACTGAACTCAACATCTATCCTTTCCAGCGTCCTCCCCCTGCCAAGGGGCCTCCACCTTCCGGACGGCACCACTCTCCACCTGCTTTCCTTGTCCAATCAGCAAGCCCCACCAATTTCCCCCTCTCTCAAATCTTCCAGACACCTGCCACACTCCTCAGCCTACCATCAATTCTTCAATAGATTGCAGTAGCCTCCCAATGACCTTCCTGCCTCCAGCCTTCATACCTGCCAAGCCATTCTGGGTTTGCGACAGATGATGTTCTAAAATGAAAATCTGACCGTGTTGCTCTCTTGCCTAAACCTTCCTCTGGCTGCTTTTAGGATTAAGTCTAAACTCCTGGCCATGGGACATAGGCCTTGTGTTCTGGTCGCTGCTTACCTACCTGACCTATGATCAATGCCACTGCCACAGCCAGATCGTGCTAACCGTGTATCTACATGAACTGGACTTGGGTGTTTCCATCTTTAAAAGGCATTGGGTTTCTCAGTGACCTATTGCTGTATAATCACCATCTGCAAACCAACAACATGATTTATTTTTTGCCTAGGCTCCATTTGGTTGTGTTCAGTGTAAAGGTATACCAGGCTGGTAAGATGGCCTCACTCACATGAGTAGCAGTTGGCTGGAGGCCTTCAGGCTCTTGCGTGGACCTCATTCTCTGGTAGGCTAGAACATCTTATAATGGTCTCGGGGCAGCATTTGAAGGCAGCAAATGCAGAAGATCCAAAGCCTTTTATAGCCTAGCCTTGAATGTCATGTAACATTGCTTCCTCTATATTTTATTGGCAAGACAAGTTCCAGGGCCTGCCCAAATTCCATTAAATAGGATAATTCCATTATCTTGATGGGAAGAATGCCAAAGTCACATGTGCACATCCATGCAAAGGGACATGCAGACCATTTAGGAATATGTGACTGCAGTTTGCAATTTGTGTCATGGGCATAAGCTAAAAGTTTCTGAAGGGGATGGGGAGAAACCAAAGGGACACGACCCTTCCGTTGACCCTGATGAAATCCGGGAAGCTGAGGAGTGTGGCTAGCCTGAGGCAGAGAGTGGGTCTGACATTAGATAAGACGGACCTGAATACTCCTCTTACAGTAAGGCACCATGGTTTTCTTTTATAATTACCATTTTCAACGTGCTGTGAGCCAGGGCAGCCACCAGAAGGGATATAAAGGAGGTAACTAGGCAGGATACCTTTCTACTCTCTGAACCTATTAATCACATAGAACACTTTTGTGTTTAAATTTTCTAGGGGTGAAGAAGTAAGAACACTTATCAAACAATGTAAACATCACTTGCATTACCTTGGTGTCCAGCCTGGATTTCTATCTATCAGAAACAACAGCCCCAATAACATCAGCACCATGACAACAGGGCAATTTATTTTTTTTAATGTTTTATTATTTATTCTTGAGAGAAAGAGAGAGAGAGCAGGGAAGGGGCAGAGCGAGAGAGGGAGACACAGAATCTAAAGCGGGCTCTGGACTCTGAGCTGTCAGCACAGTCTGATGCAGGGCTTGAACTTACGAACTGTGAGATCATCACCTGAGTCGGAGTCGGACACTCAACCAACTGAGCCACCTGGGCACATCAAAGGGGCAATTTCTGAACAGCATCATGCATTTTATCAACGCACGCCCACCGCAGAAAGTGCAGGTAAGTTGAAGGAAAAAAGCAAATGTCTCCCAAAATCCCACAGCCCAGAGCTAACCACCAGAAAGAGTTGGGCATGATTTTAACCAGTACTCAAAAAACACATTCACTTAGAGGTTCCCTCCTTCCTGAGTCTCAATGTGAAACGTCAGCATCTTAGGTTTTGCCAAGGCTGCAGGTTTCTTGGCCTCTAGTATCTGCTGTAAGTCAGGGTCAGAGTCAACTTGGGAGCCAAGCCCAAGAATCAGGATACCCAAGCCACTGGACATGAGAGAGCAATCCCATCCAAGGACATTCCAGGGCAAATCGAGGAAATGAATTCAGGTGAGACATGAACACCAGACCCCAGTTCTGCACAGTGTGACTGGGAAGAGCAGAGGAGCATCATCCAAATTGCTAGAGGACCTCCTCCCCAGAACCTGAGAGATTCCTGCTGCTCAAAAGCTAGGGGGAGAGACCATTGGAATTAGCCACACCTCCTGGCTGGATTGTGGGCCCCCTCAGTCTTGGGCATGATCACAAATAAGCTGACATCAAACCAGAAATTTTAATAAATGCTGGAAGATTTATAAGTCCCAAAAAAATCTTAACTGCCAAGGTAGTGGTGGGGGGCAGGGAGGGGGGGAAACCCTCACAATGATCTTATCTTTATATGTATCCTTTGCTGCCTGGAAACTGAGATTTCCTTGGGAATGATACGGTCACAGGATTGATGAAGGGCAAAGGGAGGCAGCCTCTGAAGGCCGTCCTCTGTGCACCCTGAGACAGAAGGGACATGAGGCAGGTGTCTGTGTGTGTTGGGAGGTAGGCGCTGGGCTTCAAAGTGTTTCCATTTTGTCCTCGTTAGGTAACAATGAACGTGTGATTTCCTTAGTCACTTACAGTAGAGAAATCTACAAAAGTGATTTCTCAATAGCCTTTGCAGGAGAGTTGGAGAAACATAGGAGGTACAACTGCAGTGAGTTATAAAAAATGGCTTTTCAAGTTGAGCAGTAAATTAGTTCGGGCAGACATTCTGAAGGGCAAATAAGGAATCTGTACTTCAGATCTGCAGCCAACTCTTCTGTTGTCACTGGGATGAGAATAACGCACCAAAGCCATTGGTAGTGGCCACAATGGGCTCAGAGCATACTTTTCAAAAGATTAACATTAAACTTCTTCAGGAGTAAATGAGCGTGTTTTCTTTTGTTACTTCTTCTTTTATAATAATTTGTTAACATTACGGGAACAGTTATAGGTGTCATCTGGTTCAGTGGGTGAAATGAGTTTGGGGCTTTTTTTTTTAGTCTCTCTAAAGAGAAAGTAAGGTGGTA
The DNA here is from genome assembly GCF_018350215.1 of Panthera leo. Lineage (NCBI taxonomy): Eukaryota > Metazoa > Chordata > Mammalia > Carnivora > Felidae > Panthera > Panthera leo. Next base: position 7,433,492 of record NC_056696.1, on the reverse strand, counting down.
GACTAATTCCTAATGACAGCAAAGTTGCCAACATGAATGAAATTGCATGAGTTGTGTGTGTGTGTGTGTGTGTGTACGTGTGTGCACGTGTGCATGTATGTTTCAGGACCAGGTGGTTAGAAAATGGAAGATGAAAATAAAGGATGTCCTGTCCAATGGCTTCCATGTAACAGATGACAAGCTATAAGAAATATTAGTGTCATCTTGAGCCAAAACTATATTTCAGCCCAAGGTTACATTTTCATAATCACACCCTGTGTTTGGTTTTTGCCACTTTTTAGGTACTTCCTAGACAGCCTGAGAACCCACAAGAGCATCTGTATGTCCCAGTTTTGAGTAATAATGCCACCATAAAATTCTGGGGGTACCTGGATGGCTCAGTTGGTTAAGTGTCCAACTCTTGATTTCTGTTCAGGTCATGATATCACAGTTTGTGAGTTAAGCCACTTCTGGCTCTGTGCTGACAAGGCAGAGCCTGCTTGGGATTCTCCCTCTCTCCCTCTCTCTCTGCCCCTCCCCTGCTCATGTACACATGCACACTAAATAAATAAATAAATAAATAAATAAATAAATAAATAAATATTTAAAAAATAATGCTACCAGCAAATTCTGCTTTCTGAAGGAATATTGGCTATGTTTATGTGATACTTGGAGTATTTATTATGCCTTATTATGCCAATACAGCAAAAATCAGAGCAATTCTGATTTAGCGGTGACTATCAACTTATTTTCACTTTTTTCCAAATTAGTAGATAGTTAAATTGAGTTGTATTGATACCACAATTGCTTCTGTCTCAATTATCTTAAAAGTTCATTTAAATTTTTTCCTTTGGTCTATGTTATGAAATTTTGAGCCTCACTTCTCAATATTTCATTAAGGAGATGGGTCTATCAGTAAGAACTCCACATGTGCACCATGCCAGAGTTGCAAGATAGACCTTTTAGAAGAAATTTAAAATTATTTCTTTCCATTTAAGAGTTTCCTTCCTATTTTGGGCATATAGAAAATTCACGCAATAGAACACAGAAAATTCTGTAAGAAGAGCTGTAAACATGTACTATGATGGTTACTGGAAACATTGTGGGTTTGCACTTCCGTAACATCCTTAGAGTTAGGCAGGGCTGCATGATTTGTTTGGTCAATGAAATATGAATAGAAGTGATGTGTCATTTCCAGTAGAAGCTTTAAGAGCTTCTATTTAAGCTATTTAAGCTTCTATTTAAGCTATTTAAGAGCATGAGAGTGATTCACACATTTTCCACCTACTTCAGGCTGACACCCAGCTGCCGGGGTCCCAAGTGAGCATGAGAAGCAGAGCTCCCCGTGGGGGAAATTTGTTAACATGGCATAACCTAGCCTATCCTGACTTATTCAAAACAGAAAATTTGTAATAAATAAGTCTATCAATGCTGAGAGAGGACATATTAGTTGGAGTCTTAGGTTGAAAGTCTCAAAATCTATTCTGAATGTTCTGGATAGATTTAAAAATAAGGGATTTATTTGAAAGTATGGGTGGAGAGACTCACAGAAGTGATGGAGAACAAGGCTTGAAGAGCGGGTCAGGACAAAGGGATTCCCTCGCAGGGCTGGACAGCAGAAAATACGGGCTGCTGGGAGAACATTTTTAGCCTACTCGTCTCTGTGTAGCAAGACTGCCCTCTCTCATTCACTGTTCAAACTCCCACTGAGAATGTCCAGGCAGCTACAACTCAGTTCACCTGTCCTCATCCACACCAACAAAACTGCCACCAGTGCAGAATTCATGGTGAAAGGAGATGACTGTGCTAACAGGAATTATGAAGATGTTGCAAGGCCAAAGAGTGATAAATAGACTCTAAGTGGCAGAAGTAGAAATCCTTGAAATGAAGAGCATCACTTACACTAGAACTAAGGCAAGATGTTAGCCAACTAAACTTCAGAATTCCCCACCTCCTGCCACCCCATCCCACTGTGATAGAGGCAATGCCTGAGCTGCTTCCTAAACCAGGGGTTTCCTGCAGAACCCTTAGCAGCCAGATGGCTTCTTGGACAGACCACACTCACTTTTCTCCTTCTGCTATTGCTGCTGACTCATTCCAGCTTTTAAAATACCTCATTATCCAAGAACCTCCTTTCTAGAAAGGTCATACAAGTAGTCTCAGGAGGCTACCTGTATTCCTCCAGCCACATCAGAGAAAAGCAGCCTCAGAATTATGACACGGCAGGTTAGGATACTGAGGTGAAGGCCTTTATAAAGGCAATTTTCTGTTGGTATTCACTTCTTCTTGGGTGGCATTTAGTAAATATCATTGACTGAAATTGACTAAACATAGCCATTTGACTTCATAAAGAAAGAGTCTCCTTAAAACTAAGGAGTGCCCTTTTCTTGGCATTTAATATGTAAGAAAAATGCTTTAAAAAGAAAACAGAGCTCCCTTAATTACTATCAGCATAGGAGAAATGCATTGATGTGTCTTCCTAGTAACAGGTTTCCTCTTTTTCTTAAGTCAAATATAAGCAAACTTCAGTATATTCATGTGTGTGTGACAAATGAGAGCAAACCTTATTGTACTCTATTCAGGAAAAATGCTCCCAAGACCCAAACAAAAGAGTGTCATTGTGACACCCTCAATAGCCCCAGGATTTAGTCCTTGGGAGCATTCTGTGCAAAATCTGGAAGAATAATGACAAATACTTAACACTGATGTTCTCAGTTGAGAATAGCAATTAACAAATTCATAAATTCCTTGATTGCTTTCTTTTCTTTAGTCAAACATAAACATTTGTTAAAAGATACTTTTCTTTAAAAATTTTCTCCCAGGAAATAAAACGATATTCGATATCCACATTGCTACTTGAACCTCATACCATCTCATCATACCAGGCTCCCAGATTCAGTTACAGAGTTTCATGTGATAGTGACTGTTGGTTAATAAGTCAATGTGAACTTGAAGGGAGGAATTTGGTGAAGTGTCACAGGGCTCTCCCTCCATTATATATGGTCCATGACTTTATTAGAAAATCTATAATGATGTCAAAGTGCCCCCAAGAGGGGACCAGTTGACAGATCATATGACAGGCAATGTCTTAGAGAATTCATAGTTTTAAGTTCTGACTCTCAACCTTGTAGATGCAAAAGCTGATTTATCCACTTCTAAGAAAGGATGAGTATTTCTGGAAATGAAATCATCACACTAACCAAGAACATAGAGAACATTGTATAGAACTAAGATGCCAAGTCATCAAATTATACTGACATTTTTGCAGTACGTGGACTGAAATGTTAGCATTGTCAAGCCTAGCATATTCTCTCCCTGTAGATGGAATTATATGAAATGCTGAATTATAATCAGAATAGTGTTTTGTGAGCAAAGAATCACAACAAGGGAAGTTAATTGGATAAATTTTTAGAAACATGCCTCAGCCAAAGCAGCTTAAGACAGTCACCCTCAGAATAGGGATAATCTTGCTCAAGGGGGATAGTAATATTGAAGATACTAGGAATGACTCCTCAACTTTGGGTAGTTTCTGGGCTTGAACAGTCTATTGGCCTTCTTATAAGCCTTAGGGAAGATCAGAAATCAACTTGTCATCTTAAGGGGATGACATATCTGTTCTCCAACTCCGTGATTCACACTGTTCAAGACATTGAGATATGATAACCAAGACTTTCCTGGAGTGGGGAACTGTCCGTGGTTCTGAACAACTATTGGCAACCCTGAGATCCTGCTGAATCTAAACGAAATTTCTCCCTGGAATTTATATCCTATGCTGTTAACAACACCCACCCAGATTCAAAGAAGGGGGGTGGACAAAAGTTTTATATAAAGGGTAAAATCCAAATGTTATGCACAAAAACTGTATGCATGATTTTTTAATGTGTAAAAGTTAAATGAAGATGAAACTTCGGGAAATGCAAAGAAATAGAGAAAGAAAACTAATGATAAGTGAGACTTTTACTTATCCTCTAATTTTATGATAGAGAAAGAGGGAACAAAGAAGATATATAGAGGCCCTAATATACATACATAATATTATATAACAAAGCCTATAACCAGAAAACAGAAACAGTGAATTTTTACATATATGACACATTTATAAAATTGAACACATTAAACACCACCATTTCCAAAAAAAATCTGAGCAAAGTAGAGAAGGCGGAAATGCTTCAGATTACATTATCTGATCATAAAGCTAGAAATTACAATACGGGAATTTAAAAGGTCTCTCAATTCTTACTGAGAACCAAAATAAAAAAAGAAATCAAAATAAAATTTACAGAATATATAGAAAATAGTGACAATAAAACACTACATATGAAAAATAGTTATAGCATAATGAAAATAAACACAGTAAGTACTGAATTTAAAAATTAGTAAAAGATAACTATGCCTGGGAAAGCAGAAAGAACATATTAATAAACAAGAAAGTAGACATAAATACATAAAAAACAAAAACATAGAATTAATTAATAAATTAAAGTACTATTTCTTGGCAGGAGGGAGTAAAATTTTGAATTAGGGGAAGGAAGAGATGATTGGGGCAGAGAAGAAAGAAAGCTGGGGCACAAAAGAAAGAAGGCAGAGATAGCTCAATGAACAAACCAGCTGGAGAAGCAAAGTCAGAGGTTGAAAGAAAAAGTTCAAATTCCCATCATTTCAAATGACTGCAGGTCCTAGTAAAATTATTTTGCTCTCCATGGAAGTCTGAACAACAGTTCTCTTTCTACTCCCCTTCCCTCCTACACACACGTACACACACATTCACACTCACATACTCACATACACACAGGCAGAGGGAGAGAGAGAATTTATACCCCTCTTATTCTACATTTACATCTCAAATGGTATTCTTATTTCCCTTATTTCCTTTTAGGAAAGCTCATATTTCTCTCCTGTATACAAAGCTACCAGTTACTGAATGTCTATCATGGGCCAAGTGGAATGTAACAGTTTACAGACATTTTTTGCTAAACTCACACCAAAATGTTCAGGCATTATGCCTATCTTATAGATGAAGAAATTGAAGCTCAAAAGTTTAATTTTTCCAAAGTCACATAGTAACTCAAACATAATTTTATATATTCCAAAGTCAATTTTTCGTGATGATACTATACTGCCTCTCCATGGATAGAGGTAGAGATCACATATCACATACTAATAAAATTTGTACACAGAAAATTGTTGAGAAGGAAGGCTAAGATGATTAATACAACCAATGTCCAAATCATCTCAGCAATCTGAAATAATTGACCGACACCAACATGAAGAGCTTCCTCAGGGCTAGGTTCAAAGTACTATATTTGGGAGTTAAAAAAATAGTTTTATACATACAGAATCAGGAAGATCTGTTCTGATGCAGTTCATCTGAAGAATTCCTCAGCATTTTAGTGCTTGTATGCTTCTTATATCAGTCCATGTCCCAGCAGGAAATAGTGGTATTGTCAAAGAGTTTAACTAAGAAGAGTTTAATGGAAGGAGTGTTATGGCAGCTAATTAGTAATGGTGAATCACCCAGGGACTGGCACCATGGCTTCCCAGCAGGAGCTGAGGCCATAGGTAGAAGGACACACTCATTTTTTTTAATGGTTTATACCTTTTTGCTCTTATCTTCAGAATTCATACAGGGGCCTCCCATTGGTCAAACCCAACCAGAAGCTAGAGAACAGGGCAACCTGAGAGGTACATTCCTTAGAGATTACTCCTAGGAAATTTTTCAGGGAGCACAAACCTGGGGAACCTATTTGGCAGGGAAGCAAATAGAAAATAATCAGCACTTTCACTCCCATCCAACTGAGTGACTCAGATGCTTTAAACACACACACACACACACACACACACACACACACACAAAGCTAATCTAGTCTCAGGCCTATTAATCTATATTTTAGGTCTTGATCATCAAGGATCTCCATCCTGCTGTCCTCTGCACAGACCACAATGTACCTGGAGATCATGCTCTGTCTGAGTTCCTCACAGAGAAGGAAATGTACACAAGAGGTGCATCCCAAGAAAGCCATCTGGTATGTCAACGCTTAAAAAACCTAGGGCATTTACTCTAGCATAGAAAGGCTGCAGAAAGACAAGCATGAATGCTCAAGCAGAAGGAGACTAAATTGTGGCAGTCCAGAAAGCAGATAGTAGACACATTCAAGAGAATTATCAAGAAGCAGAAATTAGCTCAACATAAGCAATAAATTCCTTATCTTTAGACCTATCCATCAGTGACAAAGATTGCAATTGGAAGAGTAACCCTCCCTCCTCCATCACTTATGAACTCAATCATAGGCTAGGCTGCCATCTACTGTTGGGGTTGCTGCAGAAGATTTATGTGCTTGAGAACATTCCCTTTACACCTCTCAGACTCAGACTCAGCAACCTAATGCTGCTACTGAACACACTACTCAGTCCTGCTTAAACAAATGATTGTCCTTCCCTCAAAGGACCATATAGGCAAGACCCAAGATCCTGAATTTGTTTGGATGTCTTCCCTGCTACTGACATAGGAATTATTTTTTTTATTTTTATTTTTGAGACAAAGAGAGACAGAGCATGAGCAGGGAAGGGGCAGAGAGACACAGAATCGGAAGCAGGCTCCAGGCTCTGAGCCATCAGCACAGAGCCCGATGCGGGGCTCAAACCCACAGACTGTGAGATCATGACCTGAGCCGAAGTCGGATGCTCAACTGACGGAGCCACCCAGGTGCCCCTGACATAGGAATTAAAATACACATCACTCTAAAAACAATCTTTGAGTTTGCCACTTCTGAAAGAGACTAACGGGTAGTGACTAAATATCCTGAAGCTCATAATGCTTCTAAGTCCTGTCAAAACAACAAAATATCCATCCAAAAATAGCAGTTTTGCACTTAATTTTAGGCCTCATATTATAACTCCTTTCTTGGCCATGATTACAGCCAGAATACCTCTTTGGAACTGATAGAATAAATGCCTGCTGAAAGAATGGGGTCTCCAGATAGAGGAGCAAACGCCTGATTCTAGAAGGCCTTCAAGAAAAAAATGCTATCATAATAACATAAATAACTGTTCATAAGCTATTCAGTGAGAAAAGATTGTAAAACAGTATAGGTAATTGTGTGCATATATATTACCTATGTATGTTAATGTTTAAAGTATACATATACTCAAAGAAATAATAGTTATCTGTAAGTAGTGGAATTAGAGTTGCCTTCTGTTTTCCTCTTTGTTTACTATATTCTCTATAATATGCATGGATTTTTAACTAGGAAAAAGCATTTCTTTTGTGTTTTTTTTCTTTCAGAAAGAGAAGAGCTACATAGTACATGGCTAGGTAGACTTTTAGAGAGTTTGACTACTTTGGAAGGTTGACATAGCTGTATTTCTTCCATAGTTTGGATTCTGACCTAGAGGAGACATAAAAATTTGCTTTGAACCCTGGCTTGGTAGTGCCATTTCACTGTGAAAGCAGTTTCATGGATCATGAACCACAGAAGTGACTTCAGCAATGCAAAGCCTGAAAACCAGAAAGCACAAGTGATCCAAACAGATGATGGAGAATAAAGAGCAGGTCAGGAAATGCAGTGGCCTTTAAAAAACACACAATTAATTACCTTTTGTGGTTAAGATGAACTCTACTCTGCTCCCCAAATGCCCTTATATAATTATAACTTAAAATGACTTGTTTTATAAAACCCGAAGTTCCTCCAATGATGTACCAAGGGCAGGTTGAAGGGAATGGTCAGCTCCCATGGAAGCAAGAAGGCATGATCTGTAGAGAATTTAAAAACAGTAATAAAAGTGAGCAAATATGTGTGTGTGTGTGATTTTTAAAAATCACGATGCATCAGCAATGCCACCCTGCCCTTGACACTTTGCTAAGGACTTTGTAAGTGCCCCGGTGAAGAATTCACTGATGGGACAGGGGACTTCCTTCCACCTTGAAGAAAATAACCCTTTATGATATTTGTATGCACTTCCTTTCCCTCTTACTTCATCTCTTAACTCCTTTACTTTCTTTTCATTTGAGGGGGCAGGTACACAGAGAGGATGGGAGAGGAGCAAGGAAGATACATATTCCTTTAAATAGAATTAGTGTCAATGAGTCACCTGTGTCCCAAAATCCTGAAAAGGGACAGAAGCCAAGACTGGATGATTTCCGTTTATTTGCTATTTTCATTAGAAAAACCTTCCATCTTAACTGGGTTGTAGGGTCATATTGCCTTTTCTCCATTTAGTGGCAACGTTTGCCCCCAAATTTTCTCAGTTCTTTGAAGAATTAATTTTTTTTTCTTCTTTTATTCACTCCTACAATTATATGCAGCTTTTCTGAAAGTATTAGGGCTTGTTACCTAAGGACAAACACTTTTAAGATGAATTTTATTTCTCACATGCTGTATATTATTTTCCAGGTATAATATTTTATGCCATGTGCTATTAGAATTACCACCTTGGTCTTTGCAATACCAAGAACTTTCTCTATTACGTCTCCAATTGTGTAAGGTTGATATACCTACACATTTCACTGGGATTGAAATACCTTCAAAAATATGTGCTCTCCATTTTTATTCATATGGTATTTTTAGTTTTGAAATTCTTTTCAGTTAAGGTCAAATACCAAGTACTGAGGAAACACCCAAAAGAGCAATTCTATTATTATAATCTTATTGTTCTAGTTCAACTGGATTTATCTTATTAAGGCAGAAAAAAAATAATTTTGAGAGATGTGCAATTCCAGAATTCTGACATGACACAAATAGCAGTGGGGAAGACCAAGGCATTGGAAAATGCTAGAACATGAGGTCCATGTTAACCTGTTTTTAACTCACTGTAAAAATCAACTTTTATACCATTATTTCTCCCAGTATTCCTGGTAGATAATAAACTAGGGCTTCCCCAGAATCAAATGTATAACCAGGTAGTCACAGAAAGTGCTGGAAGGAGATACAGTCACATCAGCTCTGAATCAGCAACTGAGCTGATTCATGAAAACCAGCAGTACATTGGGACCATATGTTTTCAACAGTTATTCAGTACAGTTTCATTTTTGTGAATTTTGATCAGAGTGGTGAATTACAATGTAAAGAACCCAAACCTCAGTTATCACAGAAACCAAGATAGTTTCAAAAATAATCTCCCTTTTGATACCACTGTATTTCTTTACATACACATGTACAGGTACCCTCTAATAATAAAAATTTTATTATTATTAAATTAATAAATATCATTTATCTGGAATATATTATATGCCAGGCACTGTGCTGAGCACATTTTATACGTTGTCACATTTAATTCCCACAGTAATTCTGGAAGTTTAGCATTATTGAGCCATTTAATGGATGAGGACAATGAGATATTTTTATCCATGAGAACATACTAATGAGAGAAGTTCTCTTATTCACTTTCTAGACTTAATAGTACCTCCTTATAAAGACATTCTTTCATTACCAATAGTCAACCATGCAGACATTTTAAGGGACTTTCCAAAGCAGATCAATAACGTTTCCTTACCTCTTATCCAGTACTGCAAATGCTCAAAGGAGTACTATTTAGTTGAACTATATATAACTATTTAAAAAGCTTTGGATATAGTGCCTTAAAGTTGTGATTGATATAAATATCTGCTATTTGCACAAATGTTACTGAGAAATTATGCTCCAGGATACACCAAGAAATCCTCATGTGAGTTTTTCTGTTCTAAGTCACAGTGACAAAGGCTGCTAGTTGCTTCCAGTAGCCAATCTTCTCCATGTTTCTTATTAACAGAACCCTGATCTTAGCTGGGCACACTGACACCTGTAATAAAAGTCTAATTTTCTAGGATCCCTTGTGGTTAGAAGGCCATTTGAACAAGTTCTGACTAATGATATATGAGTATTATAAGGGACTTCCATGAAATCTCCTTTAGAGATCCAGGTCATCCAGGGGGTCATTGTTAATGACAGCAGATTATGATCCATTGAATAAAGTATGGATTTGTGACATTATATTAATATAAATAATAACTGAATATGTTGAAATTTTGAGGTGGAATGAGATACTTCCATAGCCTTAAGAAAGCTGCTCACAAATTACATATTCATTACAAAAGGGAAAAGCATAGCTTAATAGGTGAGAAACCTAGAAGAACTACACTGATCTAAACTGCTTTAATCAACATGCAGAAGGTTGAAACTAGACCACTTTCTCACACCATTCACAAAAATAAACTCAAAATGGATAAAGGACCTGAATGTGAGACAAGAAACCATCAAAACCTTAGAGGAGAAAGCAGGAAAAGACCTCTCTGACCTCAGCCGTAGCAATCTCTTACTCGGCACATCCCCAAAGGCAAGGGAATTAAAAGCAAAAGTGAATTACTGGGACCTTATGAAGATAAAAAGCTTCTGCACAGCAAAGGAAACAACCAACAAAACTAAAAGGCAACCAACGGAATGGGAAAAGATATTTGCAAATGACATATCGGACAAAGGGCTAGTATCCAAAATCTATAAAGAGCTGATCAAACTCCACACCCGAAAAACAAATAACCCAGTGAAGAAATGGGCAGAAAACATGAATAGACACTTCTCTAAAGAAGACATCTGGATGGCCAACAGGCACATGAAAAGATGTTCAACGTCGCTCCTTATCAGGGAAATACAAATCAAAACCACACTCAGATATCACCTCACGCCAGTCAGAGTGGCCAAAATGAAGAAATCAGGAGACTATAGATGCTGGAGAGGATGTGGAGAAACAGGAACCCTCTTGCACTGTTGGTGGGAATGCAAACTGGTACAGCCGCTCTGGAAAGCAGTGTGGAGGTTCCTCAGAAAATTAAAAATAGACCTACCCTATGACCCAGCAATAGCACTGCTAGGAATTTATCCAAGGGATACAGGAGTACTGATGCATAGGGGCACTTGTACCCCAATGTTTATAGCAGCACTCTCAACAATAGCCAAATTATGGAAAGAGCCTAAATGTCCATCAACTGATGAATGGATAAAGAAATTGTGGTTTATATACACAATGGAATACTACGTGGCAATGAGAAAAAATGAAATATGGCCTTTTGTAGCAACGTGGATGGAACTGGAGAGTGTGATGCTAAGTGAAATAAGCCATACAGAGAAAGACAGATACCATATGGTTTCACTCTTATGTGGATCCTGAGAAACGTAACAGAAACCCATGGGGGAGGGGAAGGAAAAAAAAAAGAGGTTAGAGTGGGAGAGAGCCAAAGCATAAGAGACTGTTAAAAACTGAGAACAAACTGAGGGTTGATGGGGGTGGTAGGGAGGGGAGGATGGGTGATGGGTATTGAGGAGGGCACCTTTTGGGATGAGCACTGGGTGTTGTATGGAAACCAATTTGATAGTAAATTTCATATATTAAAAAATAAAAAAAATTAAAAAATAAAAAAATAAACTGCTTTAATCAAGGTGTGTGTCATCTCTAAGAGAGCAAGTCAAAATCATGAGCCGTCTAATACAATGCAATGAGAAAATAAAACATCACTTCTGTGGCATCTCTGCCAAAGGCACAATGTGTTTAATGATGAGGGAGCATTAGACAAACCCAAACTGAGGGACATTGTACAAAACAGTGCCTGTAATCTTCCAAAGTGTCAAAGTCATAAACTCCAAGAAAAAATAGAATAGACAGAAAGTTGTCCTAGACTAAAGGAGATTAAGGAGACACGAAATTTAAGTGCATGATTCTTCATCTTTTTTTAATGGAGGACATTATTGGGATTGTTGATAAGCTTGAATGGAATCTGAAGATTAGATGGCAGGTAGTGAGCTAAAGTTCTTTTCCTGGTTTTGATGGTTGCACTATGGTTTTGCAGCATGTCCTTTCTGTCAGTAATGCATACTAAACTCTTCTAGGGTGATAGGACATCATATCAGCAGTTACCCCTAATGGTTCCACAAAATACTTCTTTGTGTTATTTTTGCAACTTTCTGTAAGTTTGAGATTGTTTCTCAAAAAAGAATTTTCCAAAATAAATGAAAGATATCAAGCCACAGACTCAATACAGTGCTATAACACGCAAGATGTGAGGACATTAAAAACCATACTCAGGTACATCATAATAAAACCTGACCCAAGAGCTCCTTTCCAGCACCCAGGAGTAGATTCTCTATCACACCACTAACAGGAACTGTCAAAAGTCACCTTGGAAGTGTAAATCCAATGAAACATTTCACTCTATTGACAGGAAAAGATCCTTCCCCTTTCCTTCCAAAGCCTTCTTTCTTTGCTGCTTCAGGAATTTTGATGAATAGGACATCCATATTATTCAGAGTACTTCAAGCCCACAGCCCAGAGGCCCAGACAACTCAAACACAAAAATCCACTGTAGATGACCAAAGGCTGGAGAGTTCAGTCCACAATATTTCTACCTTTAGAAATCCTACTGTTAAAGAGCTACACCAAATCCAATTCCATTCCTCATCAAAGGTCATTATTTTACTCCCCTTGAGTTAGAGAGAATATCAGACTTTTACACCTTTCTTGCTATATTTCAGCATATTGTTGAACTCATGAGCAAATTCTTAGTTAAGACAAAGAGACAGCCCTCAAAGGCAAGTAATAATTTTTCAGATATAGGTATGGCAATCATTTATCTTGGTTTGCCCAGGATGGTTCTATTGAAAACACCAGGTTTCACTCTCAAATTGTCCCCAGTTTGGCCTATAAATTACATGGTCACTGGGGACAGTGTAGATTAAAACAAAACTTGGAGGGAAAACCCTGTATTTGGTAGGTACTTAATATTTGAAGTTCTTTGTTTAATTGGTTGACTGGTTGTTATCTTGATTTCCCAGGATCTGAAACCCATTCTATGTTTGGGAAACCCATCATTGTGTCGATCTTGGAGCAAGACAGCGCATAGGCAGCCATTTGTGCTTGTGATGTAAACTTGGTAAGTTATGGAGCCTTTGCCAGATCTTGGAAACAGAAGTAAGTGACAGGACACTGTTATTAGACCTCATTGTGGTGGTAAGAGGGGCAACCTCCAGTGACTACCATCCAGGGCAGTGGGGGCATCTCTGCAGTGGCCCGGCCCTCTGGTGGCAGCAGCTCCTTATCAGGGTGTTCTTGCCTCATCACCTGTTTGTGGTGTCAGCTACAACTCCTTAGTTCTTAGATACTTATTTTTCCACCCCTGTTCTCCAACTTTTCCATCCATTCCATGAGCTAGCTACTTAAGCTAGCTAGATTCTTCTAATTCCTTTTCTCCAGATGCTCACGAGATTTCTACTATTTGTAACCAAGAAAGTGAATGTATTTCACTTACAGTGAGTGTTAAATGGAACTCACACCTTTTTTTTCTTTAAGTACGTCTTTCTCAAAGATGCATCAAATTCCCCTGTTTTGGCTCAAAACATTGATAGAAACTTTTGAATGGTAATCGTACGGATTTTTTTTTGAAATATCATTCTCAATGAAGCACCTGATTTCACCAACAACACTTTGAGAACTGCTAGTGATTGCAATGTATCAGTCACAGAGGGGTGTCTGCATGAGGATAGAATTGACTTGCTTTGCTTTGTTAATTGATTTCATAAATTTCATGTTGCCTGCTTGAGTTTCTCCTAAAACATCCATTAAAAAAGGGAACGAATCTCTCATTTTAAGGGGATAAAAAAGCACAACCCTCCTCCCCCACCTATGTACGACCACATGCACATGCCACACATATGCATATGCACAGGAAACTTTTTAGAAGATACTTCGACTTAGGTACAGTCAGTTCATTAGCTTAGGCAGATTTTAATATTTCTTTGAGCTGAAGTTATTTTTCCAGGCAACTGTACACTGTCTCCATGAAACATACAAGTGTCAAAAGCGCAAAGGGTTTTGTCTCAAATCAAGAATTGACACCACTCTACCAAGAAATTCTGACTCCAGCAAAAATAGAGTAGGCATTCTTTATGAGCTGGCATTGCTTCCCTGCCAAAGACTTAACCTGATAACTCTAAATTAATGTTCTGAGACCAATTGGCCATCATAGCCCACTTGGTTAATCAAATTCCTCTCACACTCTGCACTTGTTCTGGACCTACTGATGATACTCTGAGCGTTTCTCACTTGCCAATTAATGAGGAAACCTAAGTTCACTTTGAAATAAGGAACCCTGCTATGTTTGGATGTTCATGATGTTCCAGGAACTCCGAAGACCATGCCCTGAACTTTCTCCACATTGTCTTTAGTTTTTTTCCTGTCCTTGTCCTCATGTCCATCCCCACTGGCAGACCATCAGGGGCCATTTGTAGCTCTCAGTCTCAACATCCATCAGTGAGCCCAGTGGGGTCCCCCACCCATCACACTGATGGCTAATTTAGGACATGGTTTCTTCTTGGATCTGGATTCCAGAATGCATATGGGACATATTCTTCCTCCCTTCCACTCTTCTATCCCCTCCCTCATGGGAACAGATTAAACTGAGAAGAAAGGGAGGACAAGGAAATACAATTCCCACTCTCCAGGCTTCATTAGCTGCCAGATTTCTTATCATGGCTATATGATCATGTATAACAATATTACATTTATTTAGCAGCTACTCCTTGCCAAGCAGTCTAAAAAGTGCATTCTGTGTGTTATGAGATATAATGGAATCCTCTTAGCAATTCTATAAAATAGATATCATTTCATAAATAGATGTCATTGTTACCATCCACATTTCACGAATGAGGAAACTGACACAGAGAGAAGTTAAATAACTTTCACATTTGATAAAAGACAGTTATGTCTTTGAAATTCTTGCTCTAACCATCCCCAGACTACTCTGCAGGACCACCATACCATGTGATAAGTGCTATAAGTGGGTTTGTATAAAGCCATGGAACATCAAGGACCGGAAACAAGCAGCAGAATGCCACCCACCTCCCTGCCATGTCTACGTCCTCATCTCTAGAACCTGTGACTATGTTAGGTCACATGGTGAAGGAAATTAAGGTTACAGATGGAATTAAGCTTGCTAGTCAGCTGACCTTCAAGTATGGAGATGACCCTGGGTCACTGGAGCAGGTCTGACATAATCATAGTGGCCCTCTAAAAGGGAGAAGGGAAGCAGAAGTTCAGAGTCAGAGAAAGACTTTAAGATGCTGCCTGACTGGCTTTGCAGATGGAGGAAAAGTCCATGAGGCAAGGGATATAGGCAGCCTCCAGATACTGAAAAAGTCAAGAAACAGATTCTCCCCTAGGACCTCCAGGAGGAATACATCCTGCCAACAACTTGCTTTTAGTTCAATGAGACTCTTTTTGACTTACAACCTCCAGCATCATAAGATAATAAATATATACTGTTTTAAGCCACTAAGTGTGTGATAATTTATTTTGGTGGTGATAGAAAACCAATACAGATATCCTGTGTGGTCAGGGACAGATAGGAGATGGTATCTGAGCAAAGTTGGCAAGAATGTGTAGCAGATCTCTGGGCAAGAAAGAAATGTGGAGAAGGGGATTCTCAGCAGAGAGCAAGATAAACACTAAGGCTCAGATCATGACACAGAGTGTGGGCAGGGGACAGCGGGTATCCTAGTGAGGCTGGCACAGGGCACAAGTTCAGAGCAGCAGAGAGAAATCCAGAAGGACCTGATATGCCAGAATAAAAAGTGAAGGTTTTATCTTGCAGGAAAGGATACTATTAAAGGATTTCTAATAAAGACAAATTTTAATTTCAGAAAGAACACTCTGGTTGCATTATTAACAACAACACTCATGAGTATGGAGGATGAGTTGGGAGGAGGGGTGGCCTAGAGACTAGGAAAAAACTAGTTATCTAAGAAAGAGATGATAAAGGCCAGAGAGAGCAAGGTTGGAGGATGTAACAGGTTTGAAAGATACTCAAAAGGTATAATTCATAAGATCTGGTGACTTGTTTGATGTCAACAACCTTCATGGCTTGTGAGATTAAGAGGATGTTGCTATTAGCAAAGGCCAAAAAAAAAAAAAAAAAAAAAAGGCAGCATGCATTGGAAAGAGGGAAGCTATTTTGGTTTTGAACAAATAATGATGGTTACAATTTATTAAGTGCCTATTATGTGCCAGTTCTTTATATATATTACCTCCTGTAATACTCATACTGACACTTATTATTTTCATTGTCAGGTGGCAAAATGAGACTCTGCTCTGGTATAGGAACAAAGATTTTCTTATGGTAAACCAAAATTTTCTCTCCGTCCACTCCAACACTCTGCCATGTGGCATGTGATGGGCTAAAGGGCAAAAGTATTTTATGGTGGTGTCCAATAAACAATTCAAAATTCAAGTCTGAAAGTGAGACTTGGACTTGGCATTTAAAGAAATTGGCTGTCATCTGCACACAGGCTGAGAATGGCTGAAATTGTTCAGATTAAGAAAAAACTAGGGCTCCTGGCTGGCTCAGTCAGTTGAGCGTTCAACTCCTAGTTTTGGTTCAGCTCATGATCAAGGGTCATGGGATCAAGCCCCATGTCAGGCTCTGCAATGAGTGTGGAGACTGCTTAAGAGTCTCTCTCTCTCTGTCTCTCTCTTTGTTCCTCTCTCCTGCTTGCTCTCTCTCTCTCTCTCTCTCTCTCTGAAAAACAAAACAAAACAAAACACTAGAATTCAGGCAGGAACCTAGGAGGACACATTGTCAAAAGGATGGACCAAGGAAGGTAAGACAGTGCAAGAGGCCAAGGTGTGCCAAGGATGCAAGACAAAACACGAAGCAAAATGATGTCACAGGGCCAAATGGAAGTGTCACCTACAGCAAGCTCCCACCAGTATGTGCTGGTGAAATATAATTATATACAAAATCTTCCCCAGTCCAGAAATCCTCTTCTCAAAGGTAGTAGAGAAATGGTGCACCTGGGTAGCTCAGTCAGTTGACTCTTGATCTTGACTCAAGTCTTGATCTCAGACAGCCCACATTGGGCTCTGTGCTGGGCGTGGAGCCTACTTAAAAAAAAAAGTACTAGAGAAAGAAAATGAGTTATTATTAAGTAAGCTTTAAAGCAGAATGTGAAACACATCACAGGAAATTGCCAAGACATAAAGAAATCTCATCCTTTTTTTTTAATGTTTATTTTTGAGAGAGATAGAAAGCACGAGCAAGGAAGGGACAGAGAGAGACAGACAGAGAGACAGAGAGACAGAGACAGAAAATCCCAAGCAGGCTCCTCACTGTCAGTACGGAGCCTGATGCAGGGCTTGATCTCACAAACCATGAGATTGTGACCTGAGCCAAAATCAAGAGTCAGTTGCTTAAGCGACAGAGCCACCCAGGCACCCCAGAAATCTCACCCTTTTATACAGAGAAGCAGATACAAACGATTACATCATGTGCTTAAGATAAGCAATAACTAGTCCTCAAGTAAGAGAATGTGATAAAACCATTTATCACATATAGTTCATCTTAATTTTACCTACTAGTTGAGGTGACCATCTGTGTTAGCTAAGTGGCTTTATACAAAGGAAAACCACTTTTTCATTTCTTTATGGCAGGAGGTAGTTTTGCAGGTTGGAACAAGGCACCCATTGTCATGCCATTTAGGGTCCTGCCCACCCCCCCCCCCCCCACATACACACACACACATGCAGAATCTGGGAGACAGGGGTGCTCTCTCTCTTGATGTTTATATTACAAAGAGACTGTCCTGTGTCCTGGAAAAGACATTCTCGGAGCATATATCTGACAAAAGACCTGTGAAGTCTTCAGAAGGATTTATAGTCACCTCTCAGGAAAAAAATGCACAATTATAAGTTTTCTAAAGTGAATGCTCTAAGAAGAAGAGAGAGAAATCTCTTACTTTCAACGGAGAATTAAACCTCTTATTTTTATTGTTTTATTATTGTTGTTTATTGTTTATTTATTTATTTTGAGAGAGACAGAGGGAGAGACAGAGAGAGAGAGAGCACACAAAGGAGGGAAGGGCAGAGATAGAGAATCCCAAGCAGCACCCCACCCCCCACCACTGTCAGCGCAGAGCCTGATACAGGGCTCGATCTCACAAACCATGAGATCAAGACCTAAGCAGAAATCAAGAGTTGGACACTTAACTGACTGAGCCACCCAGGTGCACCATAAGCCTCTTGTTTTAAATACGTGCTTGTCTTTACATATGAATGGGGAACCTCCAAGCAATCAAGTAAGATATCATCTGAAATAAGGTTCTTTTTGTTTTGTTCTGTGTTTAAAGATTTGGCTGTTAGAAGTTTCAAGATTGCAATGGGTTGAGAAGGGAATATGGAGAGTTAATGAGGACAGAGAGCTGCTGTACTTTGCAAGAAGTTTGGTCAGGAAGAAAAATAAAGAAATTGAGCTTCTGCTAGAGGCCAGATTTGCGACAGACACCCAACCAGGTTTATTTGTTAAAGGCAAAGAGGCAGTAGAAAGGACTAGTTTCAGGAACCAGGAGAGAGAAGGTATGGTGCAGAGTTTGGGAGGAAGTGAGAAAGGGGATGGTCAAGAGCCAGGTAGAGGGATTCACCTGGGCCAGGAAGAGAGACAGATAGCTCTTCTTCCAAGTCCAGAGTGTGGGAATTAAGGAAGGGAAGAAGGTGTGGGAACATGCAGGGTTGGAGGAAAGAGTGAAGTGTGTGTTTATATTTAACATACTCTATAGTTTCTAGGAAAATAGAGGCAAAAAGATCCATAGTTTAACAAGTTTAAGAGAAGGTAGTGTGCCTTTGACTTAGCCAAAGATGAGAATAGGAGTCTCAGACTGACATCACAAGGCTCTGGTCACAGGTTCATCAGAGACTGCATTGAGATGACACATATGATGTACCCAGCACAACACCTAGCAAAGAGTAGTAGTTGGTACATGCTTACTGTTAACATCACCTGAGGTCAGACAAGCAAATCCTGGAGCCCAAACTGGAATCTGCACTCAGTGCTCTGTCCTCTATGCCATGCTACCTTTTGCCATCTGGGTGACCTAGACTACTTGTTAACTTCTCCGGTTCTCAGTTCACTGCAAAATGAGAGGATTGACTTTATTGATCTAAATCTCTAAATCCCACTGAGTCTGTAGCATTGGGGTAGGAACCCATCATTGAATTGTCATCTGGGAACACTACAAGAAGGCACATGGAGAGGCTCATAGTCCTGAGAAGAGAGTAGGGCACCAGGAAAAGGAGATACTGGAACTTGGTACACATTGTCTCTTCCTAATTCCTTAGCTGCCTGGATTTTTCTTTTTCTCTTAATTTTTTAAAATGTTTATTCATTTTTTGAGAGAAAGAGAGAGAGAGACAGGGCATGAGTTGGGGAGGGGCAGAGAGAGAGGAAGACACAGAATCTGAAGCAGGCTCCAGGCTCTGAGCCATGAGCACAGAGACTTATGCAGGGCTCAAACCCATGAGCCATGAGATCATGACCTGAGCTGAAGTCAGGCGCTTAGCCAACTGAGCCACCCAGGCGCTCCACCTGGATTTTTCTTATACTCGTTAAACATGAGACTCAGAAATGTGACTATTCCAAGGTCACATAGCTAGTGTGAGAGGGCCATGATTCAAACCCAGATATGACTCCAGAATTCATGATATTTTCACCACTTCAGGCCCAGAATGGTTCTTAAATAGTATTTCTCTGAGAAATAAAAATTAGCTATACACAAGATCAGTCTAGGACCAGTAGGTGACACTAGAAGGTGGGAAAACACCTGTAACAAGATAGTGTTCATATATATTAGGCTGTTAGAAAAAATTACTGAGAAAGGCTTTGAAATTTAGTGAGTATTCTTAGTCCATCCACCTGAGTTATTTTCAACTTTCATGGTGTTTGACCAGGTTATACTACAGCTTTGTGGAAATGGAAATTGACTATAGAAACCTAATAGTAACCAAATAATTCCTGCTATAGAAATGCAAATTCTGTCACAAGGAAGTTCAATTGGCTTCCCTCCCCCATCCTGGAGAAAGCTAGTTCACTTTGCTTGTAATTTGCTTAATGCAAATACAGTTCCAAGTTCTTAATGGCTTATAATGGTGTCTGTTCTTTGGATTCCTCCTTTGAATCATTTGTAATGACTTCCTAGTTCCTTCATTAATTAATGAGCTAAATAAAATCTTTGATGTGTGTTCATTTTATATTTGTATGAAAATCATAATTTTAAATCCCTGTGGCTTTTTTGTGTTTTTTAGTGCTTATTTATTTATTTTGAGAGAGAAAGAGAGAGAGCATGAGCTGGGAAGAGGCAGAGAGAGAGGGAGAGAGAGAATTCCAAACAGGTTCCATGCTGTCAGCACAGAGCCCAGCACAGGGCTTGGTCTCATGAGCGATGAGATCATGACCTAAGCCAAAAGCAAGAGTTGGACTTGAGTTTGGCTTAACCACCTTAGCCATCCAGATACTCCCAAACCATGTTTTTATCCTTGGTTATTCCTAGTTTCAAACTGCTCCATAATAAGAGCTACACCCTGCCCACCCAGGTCTTTGTTCCTTTCCAGCATCATGGAAAGTAGCCACTGCCATGAAGACTTAAGCTGTGTGTCTGAAGCTTGTCCCTGGGAAGAAGACAGATTAGAGAAATTAAGTCTGGTCCTTTTTCCCTAGGGAGGGAAAAGGGAGATGTATTGAGCCTAATATGGTGATGGGGCTGAGGAAGCAGTAAGGTAGATATGAAAGCACCCAAGAAAACCAGTCAGCTTCCCTGATTGCAGGATGAACAGATACCAGAAGACCCCCCGCCCCAAAAATCCCATGTTCAGCTCAATTCACACAGGTGCTAGGGAATGATACTGGGGAAGGGAGAATGGCTCTATTTGTGCATGTTGAGCAGATCTGGAAGTTGCCATGTACCCCTTGGAAGGGTTACAGAAGTGCTGTGGAGTTGCCACATAAAATATAAGATGCCTAGGTAAGCTTGAATTTCAGATAAACAATGAATAATTTAAAACATATTTTTAGTGGGGTGCCTTGGTGGTTCAGTCGGTTAAGCATCCAACTCTTGGTTTTGGCTCAGGCCATGATCTCACACTTTGTGAGTGTAGGCTCTGCATCAGGCTCTGTGCAGACAGTTGAGGAGCCTGCTGGGATTCTCTCTCTCTCTCTCTCTCTCTCTCTCTCTCTCTCTCTCACCCTCTCCCTGCTCACATGCTCTCGCTCTCTCAAAATAAAAAACATTTTTAAAATCTTTTAAGATATATTTTTACTTCCATACTTATACTAAACACTATTTGTTGTTTTGTGAAATTCAGATTTGACTGGTATTCCATGTTTTTATTTGCTGAGTCTGATAACCTCAGCTGAGAGATCACACTCAATCATCAGAAGTCCAGAGAACACAACAGAGCATCTCCTCAAGGCAGAGAAAAACAAGAATCCAAAAGCTTTCCAGAGCCTCCAGACTCAGAGGCTCCTTCCATCTACCATCATGGATGTCCCAGAGACAGACACCCAGACACCCAACTGGGGAGGGACAACTGGGAGCAGCAGTCTGAAAGCCAGTGTGATCCAAACAGGATTATCTAAAAGGGAAGAGAATTTATTACCTTCAATTACCAGGTTTAAAGTTGTTGTTCCCATTCTTGCAAATAGGAACTTGTAGGGAAGGAAAATTTTTTTCTCTACCTATCTAGATTCTTCTGGCTGGTCAATTAATCAAATTGACATAAGACAAATTAACAGGAGAAAATAAAATTTAGTTATATGTGTATAGGGCCCCATAAAAAATATGAGACCAAACACAAAGTTGGCCAGTTGAGGCTTCTATGCCATCCTGAGCTAAGGATGGGATAGGGGCCTGGGCTTCACAAGGGAGGAGAGAAATTCACAGGACAAGAAAAAAAAAAAGCAGCTGTTTGCTAATTAGATATTTGCCTTGCCATACAAACAGTATGTTTCAGATAAAACATTCTAGTAATAACACTTTTTCTAGGGCAGGCCCCTGTTAAAGAACAAAAACTCAAGAAATAAATTTGAAGATCTAATTGTCTTTATTAAGTGATTCAAGAATCAGGCAGCATCCTATTTAGCAAGTAGAGAGATGCTCTGAGGAATTGTACAAAAATGGAAGGTTTTTATCAGAAGAAGGGTGGGTCAAGGAAATTATTAGCAACAGGAAAGGTTGTTTCAGGAGAGGTAATATTCCTCTAAGGGGAAAAGCAGGGGCTGTTATCATGCAGATGACCTCATCTTCCTTTTGGGGTTGGAGAGGGTCCATGTGGCAGATTATCTCATTGGTGCTGACCAGAAAATTCCTGACTGACCAGTGAAGACCCCATTTCTGGGGGAGGTTGAAACTACAGTTAAGTTTAAGCCTCATTTTGGTGATGTGGCCTAGCATAAGTGACTCCATTTTGGCCTGGAGTTTTCTTTTTGATACCCAGTAACTAAATTCTTTTAGGTAGTTAAGGAAGAGATAAAAGTTTTCTTGAGTCTCCTAGGTCTTGATTGCCTTCACCTCTAAATAATTCACATGCCAAAGTGACATATTTTGGGGTGTTTTGCTTCCTCTCAGAGTCTTGGAAAAAGAAATAAAGAGAAGTGAAGGAGGAAAAATAATTTTCCCTCTACCTTTCTAGGTTATGGCTGAGACACTCCCACCCCCTCCCTCATAATGAAGGACAGGTTAACAAGAGAAAAACAAACAGAAGCTTAATAACATATATACCTTCTGTATACATGGAAGAGATCCAGGAAAACTGAGTAACTCCTTGAAATAACTCAAGCCATCACCCAAAATATTATCTCCAGCTAAAGACAAAAGATGTTTGTGGGTGGGGTGAAGTTGTGGGGCCAGTGGTCAGAGGTTTCCAGGTAAAGCACAGTAAGTGAGGTGTGGTTGTTATGCAGATTTAAGTCTCTGCTTTCTCCACTGAATTGATAAGAGTTTCTAGAGATTTATAGTCATTCTTCTCTTCCTGGTGCAGAGACATCTTTACAAATGGAGATTTTCCCTGTAAATTTAAATGTCTTTTACAAAAGTGTAACTTTTACTCTGTTTTCAGAGTTTCTCTTGTGTTTAGTTCTTCATAAATAACAATCTTAAAATAATCCCTATGCCTAGAGGCATGTTTGGGAGTGACAGATTCCACTCCCCTTAGAAGCTATGTTTTTCTTTGCTTATACATCTAAACAGTGTGGGTGTTAAAGTTTGATTCTGCAATGCTGACTGAACAGATGTTGGGCATAGGAGTCTGGACAATTCCTAACAACAAAGGCCAAGAAGAGCACCTAGTCCCCTACTGAGAATAGTGTTCAAAGTTCAAGTTACACCCAGATACCAGGGGCAGATGCCTCGTGCCCATCTCTACTTGTATCTGTTAGGGTACCCAGAAAACATGTGCCCCCACCACCACTTCCTGTCATGAAATGGTGAGGATTTGGTCTCTGGTTTTGTATATCGTTGGCTTTTGCATAAGGCATGTTCAGAAGACCACCGGGAACTTTTGAAAATGACTAATCAAGCAATTAAGTTAAATCCAGCAACTAAAATTTCCCTTAAGTGAAAACACCTGAGATCTTCTCTCCAGGAAGGAATTATGCTCAGTACTTCACAAAGCTTTTATGAAGATTAATAAATTGATGTTTTCAAAGGTGTTTGAGAACTCTGGATAATAGTGTCTACATTGCATGTTTTAGAAGTTTATGAAGATTTGCATTAATAAGGCTTTTCCTGAAAAAGCAAACTAGACCAGATCTTTCCTAGGGCAGCTACCTGCCACATATGGCTTTTGAGCACTTAAAAATGTGACCAGTGTGACTGAGGAACTGAATTTTAAATTGTATTTAATTTAAATTAATTTAAATTTAAATAGTCATTACAGGAAGCAATGTTAGAACAATGACAAAACAGGAAAATTTAAGATTTAAAGTAAAGTCTTAATGGTAATGACAATTATTAAGGCACTTACTATCGTTATAAATATTTTTAACATTAACATCAGGGTTTCCCAAATTAGGTTTGCAAATAACACTTTCCCCTCAGGAAATAGAATGCTTGATTAAACAAAATGAGGGGCACCTGGGTTGTTCAGTCAGTTAAGACTTTGACTTTGACTCAGGTCATGATCTCCCAGTTAGCAAGTTTGAGCCCACAGCCGGCTGGCTCTCTGTTGTCAGTGCAGAGCCCACTTTGGATACTCTATCCCTCTCGTTCTCTGCCCCTCCCTTGCTCATGCTCTCTCAAAAATAAATAAAACATTTTAAAAAATGAAACAGGACTTGTCAGATCCTTTAATTTTTTTTTAAAATATTTATTTATTTATTGAGAGAGAGCGTGAGCATGAGCAGGGGAGGGGCAGAGAGAAAAGGAGAGAGAGAATCCCAAGCAGGCTCCGTGCTGTCGGTGCAGAGCCCAACTTGATCTCATGAACCATAAGATTATGACCTGAGCCGAAATCAAGTTCTGATGCTTAACACACTGAGCCACCCCAGTACTCCAGATCCTTTAATATTAATATGCATTATGCATATCCAGGAAGAGGACACTGTATTCAGGATTTTCAATGTTTCTACCAAATTTATTTACTCCCAGAACCACTTTCGCCCACAAAGTACCTACTCATATCTGAAACTTGTGTTTGAGAAATCTCCTGGAACACAGTTTGAGAAATCCTGGTGTGGAGAGAAGAGACACAGTAAAATTAAGATCTTGAATCTACACATATTGCTTTTGAAGTGAGCTGATGTCCAGACACAGCATTAGGACTTGAGGCTATTCACTATTTTGGGTTGATGTCCTTTTTCCATCACTACACGCATCTCACTCAATCCTATCCCTTAACTGCCCCAACCTACATTCCTTCACAACTGTAGCTAAAAAACAGTCTATATGACAGCCAAAAACAGTTGTTTTTTTGACTTTTTCTAAACATAAGAACACACTTTATTTTTTTAAGGTAATTTCTTCTTTAAAAAAATTTTTTTAACATTTATTCATTTTTGAGAGACAGAGTGTGAGTGGGGGAGGGGCAGAGAGAGGAAGACAGAATCCAAAGCAGACTCCAGGCTCTGAGATGTCAGCACAGAGCCCCACGTGGGGCTGGAACTTATGAACTGTGAGATCATGACTTAACTGAAGTCTGATGCTTAACCGACTGAGCCACTCAGGCATCCCAAGAACACACTTTAAAAATGAATTCTTATATAAAATGCTATAATCTCTGTATATAGAAGATAAAAACAACATCTCATAGCTATAAAAGTGTTTTAGACATATACATTTACATTAATCTGTCAGGATAATTAATAAAAATAACAAATTTCTCACTGGGAGTTGTGAACATTAATAGGCATCTTACATCATTCTCAGCAGGTAATTGATTTTGTTTTGTTTCAGTTATAAACATATTTTATTTATTATTTTTTAAAATGTTTATTTATTTATTAATTTTTAAAATTTTTAATGTTTATTTCTGAGACTGAGAGACACACAGAGACAGAGTGCAAGCAGGGGAGGGGCAGAGAAAGAGGGAGACACAGTATCCGAAGCAGGTTCCAGGCTGTCATCACAAGGCCTGACACAGAGCTTGGACTCACAAACTGTGAGATCATGACCTGAGCTGAAGTCTTCCACTTAACTGACTGAGCCACCCAGGTGCCTCTATAAACACATTTTAAAACATGACTTAAACACATAAGTAATTGTATGTGGTAACAGAGCTTTATGTGTATTTTGTTTTATTATTTTTTTACTAGCTGACTTGCAATTACAAGATACTCTTTTTTTTTTAATTTTTTAAATATTTACTTTTGAGATAAAGAAAGCATGAGTGGGGAAGGAGAAAAAAGAGGGAGACACAGAATCTGAAGCAGGCTCCAGGCCAGGCTCTGAGCTGTTGTGGGGCTCAAACTCATGAACCGCGAGATCATAACCTGAGCCAAAGTTGGTTGCTTAACCGACTGAGCCACCCAGGTGCCCCACAATTACAAGATACTCTTAAGTTAAGCAGATTTAGCAGGAAAAACTTCATGTCAATATTAATTTATATAAATTGAAATTTCCACTTCCAGTCAAGATGCATGCAATAAAAGGGACCAGATTTATCCTTCATACATAATAATAATAAAAAAAACACAGATGAAATATAGGAAACAAAGGTTTTCCATCAGTGGACATCAGGCAGCACAAGAGAGGGAAGCATACAACTTGAGTCCCACAGGTGCCCCAGCTAACGGCCCTGAGAGAGTTTCTAGGTTGCAGCTTAGAGAGCAGGATCCCAAGTGGGTCCCAGCAGTCTCCCAGACAGGAGGAGACAGACCTGGAAGTCTAGGCAGGCCAAGGCAGCTAAATTCACAGAGTACCAAGGAAGAGAGAGCTGAACAGAGAAAGAGTTGAAGAAATCTGCAGAGGGTCCCCCTTGATTCTTTAGGGGACTACTGACCAGCATATATGTAGGAGAAGCTACCCTAGGAGCTCACATGAGGCTGGAAATAGAGGCATATCTTATTTTACTGTGCTTTGCTTTATTGTGTTTTTTTTTACAAATTGAGGGTTTGTGGCAACCTGTGATGAGCACATCTCTCAGTGCTATTTTTCCAACAGCATTTGCTCACTTTGTGTCTCTGTGTCACATTTTGGTCATTCTCACTATATTTTAAACTTTTTCATTAATATTATATTTCTTATGGTGATCTGTGATCAGTGATTATGACCTGCTGGAAGCTCAGATGATGGTTAGCATTTTTAGCAATAAAATATTAAAATTTTGGTATGTACATTGATTTTACAGACATATTGCCACTTACTTGACCACAGTATAGTTTAAACGTAACTTTTGTATGTTCATTTGATTCTTTTTCTTGTACTTTTCACCTTATTAAGTGAACTTGCAATATCTTCAAGGTATGTCTGTGGTTTGTGTCTCCCCCAGCCAAAGTAGAAAATCCCCTTAACTCATAGGACATTGGGTAGATCAATAAAAGCATTTTGCTTAAACAAAGGAACAAAATTCGCCTTAACCTAAAGACTGTTCTGATCCCACCTAATAAAAGCAAGCCTGAAAAGAATCAATTTGTTTCCAAGTAACTGACTATATCCCAGAACAAAGGCCAAGAATATTTATAAGAATATAAAAATACCCAGCATTCAAAAAGGTAAAATTCAAAATGTTTACTATCCTGTTACACACTACCAAGTGTGCAAAGAAACAGGCAAGTATGAGCCGTGATGAGAAGAAAATTAATCAACAGAAATAGACGCCCAAATGACAAAGATAGGATTTATAGACAAAGGGCATAGAAGTGTTATTAAAACTATGTTCCATATATTCCAAATGGTAGAAGAAAGAGCACATTAAGTACTCAGAAAAGGTATAAAAAGATGGTTATTAATTTCTATTTATTTTTTTAAAGTTTATTTATTTATTTTGAGAAGGGGGGCAGAGACAGAGAGAGAGAGATAGTGAAAGAGAGAGAGAGGATTCCGAGCAGACTCTGCTTTGTCAGTGTGGAGCCCAATGTGGGGCTTGATCTCACGAATTGTGAGATCATGACCTGACCAATAATCAAGAGTCAGACACAGAGCCAGCTAAGCCACCAAGGTATCCCTAAAAAGATAGTTTTTTTAAAGATCTAGATCATATTTCTAAAGATGAAAACTATAAAATCTGAGATGAAAAATACACTGGAATGATTAATGGCAGATTAGAGAATGGAAAGGGAAAGATTAATTAACCCAAAGACACCAATAGAAACTAACTAAAAAAAGTCAAAACAAAAAAAACCCAAAAAACGGTACAGAGCATCAGGACATTAATCAGCCTAATTTCCATGTAATTAGAATCCTGGAATAAGAAGTGAGAGAGCTGGAGTAATGGAATTACCATTTGAAGAAATAATACCCAAATTTTTTCCACATTTCATGGAAGCCATAAACCCAGAAATCTAAGATCAAAACCTCCATGGGTTGGCTGGGTGGCTTAGTTGGTTGAGTGTCCGACTCTGATTTCAGCTCAGGTCATGATCTCACGGTCATGAGATCCATCCCTGTGTTGGGCTCTGCAGTGGGCACGGAGCCTACTTAAGATTTTTTCTCTCTCTCCCTATGCCCCTCTCCTCTGCTCACACTCTCTCTCACACAAACAGGCAAAAGAAAAAAGCAAACAAACAACTCCAAATACTAGAAACATGAAGAAAACAACACTAAGGCACATCAAAATCAAATTGCTTAAATCCAGTTTTACAGAGAAAAATCTTAAAAGCAGCCCGAGAACCAGGAAGTGGAAGAAGGCCCAGCCCCAACTCAGGAAATTGCAGTCAACATCACACCACCTGCCAAGGCCCTTTGCTCTTATCCAGACTAAGATATGACACTTTGCCTCTCCTCCTCAATACTTTTATTCTCCTCAGCTATTGTGCTTTGGTTGGGAGATATTTGACCAAAGTCATTGGTATCAGTCAAGGTCAATCAGAGAAGCAAAACTACTAGATTTTATAGAAGATATTCCTTAAGGCAGTCTGCTGGGGAGGGAAGACAGATGTGAAGTGAGGGAGAGCAGAAACAAGGAAAAACCCACAAAAATGGATGGGGGGTCTTTGTCAGTTCTTGTTGCATATGACCCTGATGATACATATGCCTTCAGAAGCCAACGCCCTTCATCACTGAGCTAAACACACACACAGGGGTGAGAGAAACTGCAGGATAATTCAGGGGATGGAGGGACAGTTTTAGTCCTGACCCCTGCCTCATCCTAACAAAGTGCACCAGAAAAGAGTCAGCAAGGTGTGTGAACCACAAAGTGGCTGGAACTTCACTTACTCCCCAAAGTTTCCTACAAGAATATGTCTAGTGGGGACCCCTGGGTGGCTCAGTAAGTTAAGCATCAGACTTCAGCTTAGGCCATGATCTGGCTGCCTAGGAGTTCAAGATCCACATCAGGCTCTGTGTGGACAGCTCGGAGCCTGGAGCCTGCTTCGGATTCTATGCCTCCCTCTCTCTCTGCCCCTCCATTGCTTGCACTCTGTCTCTCTCAAAAATAAACATTAAAAAAAAGAATTTGTTTAGTGGTCCATCTTAACCAGAAACAATACGAACAAGATTTCCAGGAAATATAATCCAATCACATTGACAAATTAAAAACCACCACAGCAATTAAAACAGCGTTTGTGAGATAGCAGAGAATTTCAATTATTTTTCTGGTCCTAGTTAGAACTGATAATCAAAAATGTGTCTTTGGATGGTCTATCTAAGCATAATGAATTATTCTATAGTCACCTTTGTTTGTATTTAGAAATCCTGCAAGAGGGGTGCCTGGGTGGCTCAGTCACTTAAACGTTCGACTTCAGCTCAGGTCATGATCTCGCAGTTTAGGAATTCAAGCCCCTCATTGGGCCCTGTGTTGACAGCTCAGAGCCTGGAGCCTGCTTCGGATTCTGTATCTCCCTCTGTTTCTTCCCTTCTCCCACGTATGTGCTTTCTCTCTCTCTCAAAAACAAATAAAAACATTAAAAAAAATTTTAAAGAAATCCTGCAAGAAAACTGCTGAATTCCTCAGGTACAAGTGGCACACACTGCCTTTTCAATGGAGAGACCACACACTGGATACAAATATTTTTATTATTATTATTTTTAACTTACATCCAAGTTAGTTAACATATAGTGCAATAATTATTTCAGGAGTAGAATCCAGTGATTCATCCCCTACATATAACACCCAGGGCTCAACCCAGCAAGTGTCCTCCTTAATGCTTCTTGCCCATTTAGCCCATCCCCCCCCTCCACAACCCCTCCAGCAACCCTCAGTTTGTTCTCTGTATTTAAGAGTCTCTTATGTTTTGTCTCCCTCTCTTTTCTTATATTATTTTTGATTCCCTTCCCTTAGTTCATCTGTTTTGTATCTTAAATTCCACATATGAGTGAAATCATATGATATTTGTCTTTCTCTGACTTACTAATTTCACTTAGCATAATACACACTAGTTCCATCCATGTTGTTGCAAATGGCAAGACTTCATTCTTTTTGATCTGGTCCTTTCTAGTCTTTGTTGATTTGGGTATTTTTTGTCTTGTTTTGTCTTTTCTCCCCCTCAGAGAGTCCTCCTTAAAATCTCTTGCAGGGCTGGTTTAGTAGTCATATACTCCTTTAGCTTTTGTTTGTCTGAGAAACTCTTTTTCTCTCATTCTATTTTGAATGACAGCTTTGCTGGATAAAGAATTCTTGGATGCATATTTTTCTGATTCAGCATGTTGAACATAGCTTGCCACTCCTTTCTGGCCTGCCAAGTTTCTGTGGATAGGTCTGCTGTGAACGTGATCTGTCTTCCCTTGTAGGTTAAGGCCCTTTATTTCCCTTGCTCCTTTCATAATTGTTTCCTTGTCTGTGTATTTTGTGACTTTGACTATGATATTCCTTGTTGATGGTTTTTGCTGAATCTAATTGGAGTTCTCTGTCTTTCTTGGATTTTTATGTCTGTGTCTTTCCCCAGATTAGGAAAGTTTTCAGCTATAATTTGCTCACATAAACCTTTTACCCCTTTTTCTCTCCCTTCATCTTCTTGGACTCCTATGATTCAGATATTATTCCTTTTTAATAAGTCACTGAGTTCTCTAATTCTTGTGTCATGCTCTTTTGCCTGAGTTTCCCTCTTTTTTTCTGCTTCATTATTCTCCATAATTTTGTCTTCTGTATCACTGATTCGCTGCTCTGCTTCGTCCATCCTTGTTACCATGGCATCCATCTAAGATTGCATCTCAGTTATAGCATTTTTAATTTCATCCTGACTAGATTTTCTTTTATCTCCACAGAAAGGGATTCTATGCTTTTTTTCAATCCCAGCTAGTATTCTTATTATCGTGGTTCTAAATTCTAGTTCAGACATCTTACTTATATCTGTGTTGATTATACCCCTGGCTCTCATTTCTTCCTATTCTTTCATTTGGGGTGAATTCCTTCATTTTGTCATTTTGGAGGAAGAAAAAGAATTAATAAAATTAAATTAAAATTAAAAATTAAAAAATTAAAAACAACACAAAATCTCAAATAAAGGAAGCTAGATCCTAGGTGTGTTTTGGGCTAATTGTTGAAAGAAGCTTGATAGAATAGAGAAAAAAAGGGGAAAAAAGTAAGAAAAATCTAAAACATTTTAAAATATATATACCATAAAATAGAATAAAATGAAATGAAGAAAGTGAGATAGAATTTAAAATTTTACAAAAAATAAAAAGCATCATAAAAAGAATTTTTAAAAAAATTTAAAGGAAAATAAAAATAAATGTTTCTCTTTCTGTATTCAAGAAAAAGAAAAGAAAGGAGAAAAAGAAAAAAAATTTAAACAAAAGCAAAAAGCAAAACAAAAAAAACCCAAATCGATGACCCAGCAAACAGAATGAAACATGAATGAAGTTACATCCATTTTCCCCTAGAACTCAAACTATGAAGCACTCTATAGTCTGTACATTAAGCAGGTGGATAGACTTGTGGTTGTCCTCTAGGGCATGTTCTTAGAAAGCGCAGTTGGGCAGGACTTGGTGTAACGACTCCTTTCTCCAGTAGGTGGAGTTGCTTAGCTTACTGGGATGGATCTGTGTGGCCTGCGTGTGAGTGTATGTGCATGCGTGAAAGAGGTGAAAATGACATCATCCTCTTCCTAGTTTCTGACACAGGAACCCATAATCAAGTGCCTCTCCTTTGTCTCTGGCTTCCATCCATTCCCAGCTTCTACACTGTCATTGTCCAAACCGTCAGCTTGCCAGGTGGCATGTACCTCCTGCATTTTATCTCAGATGGGGGTGTGTTTCCAAACCCCTCACTATGGGGGCCCTGTGGCTTGGACCTGCTCCAACCCTCTGGGGGAAGGTCTTACTGAGCAATAGCCAGGTGCCAGCTTGCACCAGAGAATGTTTTGTGGTTGCACTATGGCAGAGGTTCAGAAATCATGGCCAGGTGCTGGCTTACCCCAGGAAAAGTTCATGTGGTAGTGCAGTGGCAAGGTTTCAGAGGTTACAGCAAATCACAACACACAGCCAGCACCAGGTTTCACTGCATTCTGGCATCTCTGTTCCAATACCAGAAAACGTGGCTGCTTTCTGGGATCCCCTGGGATCTTTGCCTCTGGAGAGGCCATAGGGCCTCTACCAAATGCCCTTCAAGCAGGGGAACTACTTCTCCCTGTTTGGCCCACAGACCCCTCAGACCTTGCTGCCTGCTCCTGGGGATTCATCCTTCTTTCCCACCAGAGTCCCGCCAGGTACTGAGCTCTGGAATTTCCAACTCTGTGATCCCCTGTTTATAGAATCCTAATGGTATTGAAACCCTCTCCTTTCTCCCCGTCAGTGGTGTTAGGGAACAGATTTCTTATTCAGTCCCTTGTGTTTCCACTCTTTCTCTTTTCTCTCCAGCTACTTTTTTTTGGGGGGAGTGCTTGTCGTGTACTTTCTCTGTCCTCTCTCTGCAAAAACAGCTCTTTACCCCCTGCAGCTTCTCTCTCCCCCAGTTCACCTCTCTGCACCTTGTACTTGCCTAGTTTGGTGGCTCAAGTTATGCAAATTGTTGTGTTCATCCTCATATCAATTTCCTAGGTATGCAAAACAGTTTGGTGCTGATTTTCTGCATTTTTGGGATGAGAGAAGCTGAGAATTTCCATACTGCTCTGCCATCTTGGCCCCCTCTGGATAAAAAGATTTATAAGAATACAAACCTACAAAATAATGCTAAAGAAGGACTCCATCTTGAGAAATTCCCCCTCAATACTTGAGGTCACAGGAGAGGGGTAAGGGTATCTTCTCTCAGAAAGAAGGATGTGGGCGAACTGTAGGAAAAGCCAGGATGGAATTAGGTGGTTAATGAACTTGAATCCTGGCTGCCTCTAAAGAATTATTTTCCAAACATGAGCTGTTGAGGTTAATTTAGTGTGATGTTGAAAATAACTCACTGGTTGACAAAATAAGAGGAAGCAAAACCTTTCCTGAGGGTGGCCCAGAGATCATTTTCCCTGGTGAAGGGAAGTTCTGGAAACATATGTAATTATAACCTCAGAATGTTTCCACTAAAAATTGGTGGGAATGGCTGCCATGGTTCTTCACAGACACAGAGGGAAAGGGGCTCCATTTGTGAGAGACAGACAAACTTCAAATAGTCTCCAGTGAATAACAATGTAGAGTGATTGTTAGTGGTCTAAAGGGAGTAATACAGAATCTGGTAAAGGAAAACCTGTGGTAAATAAGCCCACAGTGGAAAGCAGCTGGCAATAGAAGAGGGGTGGGGACTTCTCTTTAAGAATAGGGCTTCTGTAAACAAAGTAGGAAACACGTACACACATCATCACCACCCAACTACCACCATCACCACCATCACCACTGCCATCACCGCCATCACCACCACAACTACCACCCCAACTACCATCACCACCACCATCACTTCTGTGTAAGGGGGAAGGGACACTATAACAACAAGGATTTCCAAGTTCTAAGTATTGACAATACTGAGCATTTCTCTTTCTATTTTGATTTTCCTCATTAAAAATATTTAAAAGGTCATAAAGATGGAGCAAAAACCTATATTAGTTCATGTAAGAGTCATTGAGTCTACAAGAGATCTAAGGATCCTTTGGGGTTTTTAAACTAATGGAGCTGAAGTGGAATCCTACCTTCCAAACTCCGAACTCCAAACTCTGAATATATCTGCACTTCTGATTTCTTTTCTCTGGAAGGTTTAGGGACTAAGATTTCTGCCCCCAACTTCCTGTTCTCTGTAATAATGGCAGACATGCCGTCTTCATCCTTGCAACACTCCTATGGAGTAATCACGGAATGGGGTTTTCAGCACTCTTAAGCTGATAAAAGCAGCCACGGAGGAGTGCTGAGGATAGCTGCATGATGGAGTAGTCCCAGGTCATCAACGAGCATCAATCAAGAAGCATAGGCAGCCCACCTCTCTAATATCATTATGAATTGGAAACCTGCACTTAACATGTGCAATGAGTTCTGCCTGTTGACATAATTGCCTTTGCCTAGAAACCACTAATGGTTTCTCAGGATGAACAAACTGTAGTAAGATGTGTGATGTCTGTTTATGGATAATTGAAGATTAATTTGATTTTTAGTGACATTCATCAAGTGTCAAATCACAAACAGGTCATCTGTAGACATAATTACATCAGTGCTTGGGTTTCACTTCAATTATCCAGAGGAAAAGTGTGATTATGAATAGCCATTACTTTTCACTGCTCTGGCAAATTCCAGAGAGTTGCAAAATATGTGAACTAAGAGTATTCTTTTTTTGTCCTTTGTGCTTAAAACTATAATTGGCTTTAAGCCTCCATGCTTAAATCTTGACATTTGGCTTATTAAAGAATGTCAAATGTTATGAATTATCTAACAGTCTTCATCAAGCCAACAAGAGTTTGTAATTAGTCTTACATTAGTTTCCTAATGAATCTGTAACATAAGTAAATCACTGTTGCATTGAAATGGTCTTGCTTCCCCATTTTCCTAATTCTGCACTCCAGCAAGTATAAAAATGTACTTTGTTCATGTTCCCTAATTTGGTAGATTTGATTATTGGCCCCAATTGTTCATCCTTCCCTGAATCTATACTTTTTGCTATGTTAATATGCAGCTCTTTTCACTAAAGATGTGAACTTTCCCCAATCCATAACTTTAGGCTTTAGGAATATAATTTCCTTTGCCTACTTGAATGGGGGCAAAGTGATAATTTGCTAAATATTTTTTTTAGTTTTTTTTCTTTTTTTTTATTTTGAGAGAGAGAGAGAGAGAGAGTGGTGGTGGTTGGGAGGCAGAGAGAGAGGGAGAGAGAATCCCATGCAGGCTCTGCACAGCCAGCACAGAGCCCAATGCAGGGGCTCAAACTCATGAACCATGAGATCATGACCTGAGCCAAAATCAAGAGTTGAACATTTAACTGACTAAGCCACCTAGGCGCTCCTATAGTTTGCTAATTCTATGCATAAACTTTAAGAGGTTACATGTGTTTTTCTTTTCTCTATTGGGTTTCTGCCATTGCCATGAAGGGAATATGCCCCGAGTCACCTGCGAGTCCAAGGATAATGAGAGACATATGGGGCAGAGCTGAACCCCACCTGCAGCCAATAGCCAAACTCAACTGAGCCAAGATAGATTAGCCCACCCCCAGCTGGCCCACAGATTCCAAGCAAGGTATTTGTTTTAAATCATTGAGTTTGCAGATTGTTTGTTCAGCAGCAAAGCAAACTGATCAATCATTTCTTGAATGCCTACAGTATTCCAGATATGGGTTAGGAACAGGGCAGTCAGAGATATGCAAAATGTAGGTCTTTGCCCTCAAGGGAAGTCTAGTCTCACCAGGAAGTTGTGTCATTTCGCAACAAGATACTTCTCTGATTGGGAGGAGGTTAGAGAGTCCTAGACTCTCACACTCCAGCTTCATGTCCTGCCTTATTTCATGCACCCAGAAGTATTAATGTAAACAGTGACAACAATAGTGCCAGTAAAGAAATCTAGTAAAAGACTTAGGAGAATTCTTATTCCCTTATTAATAAGGGAATCCCTTATTAGAAGGAATTCTTAATAAAGTCTTATTAAAGGGCTTTAGTTCAAACTTTAGTGGCCACTTTTCAAAGAATGTTTATAGATAGATTACATGCATAGATGACACAGATAGATAGGGATAGATACATTTTTTTATTTACAAAAAAAAATTCACCAAAAGACCTTTTTAAATCTATGGTTCTCAAAAAGCTGCATAAGACTCACGATTAGAAGGGAGTCATTTTATTTTCTTTTTGAATTCAGAATCCTCAGGAATTCTGATTTAGTAGGCCTGGGATGGGGCACCCCAGTCTGAATTTTTCTTGCCCCCCTTTTTGTCCCTCCAATTATGATGGTATAGGTCTACAGGCCACTACTTGAGAATTTCTGCTCAAAATGGCAAGCTTCTTGGGACATTCAAAACATACTATGACATGAATTTACATGGATCCTGTCTCAGGTTTCTTATTGACAGAGCTTGGCCAGTTCCTAAACTTCTGGAGGCCTCCCTGCTCCATTCTTTCCATCATCTCACCTTATTTCTTGATCCCTACCTCTTGACCAGATCAGCCTGGATTCTGGATATTGCTCTGCATTTCATAGGTGCTCAACTAACATTTTTTTAAATGAACCATATGCTTGTCACTCACCTGGACCCAGACCCCTGCCAGCTTCTCCTTGCCCAGCTGACTCCTATAGATCTATCACTGACCTGATGATGGAAGCTGTCCTGGCCCTTATCTATCTATCCATCTCTTTGTTCTGAATCCTCCTCATTCCTTCATCCCTTCCCCCAACAATTTGTCTTCCTGGACCACTAACACTCAGGGCCAACAATCCCTGAGCTTTATGTTTATTGGGACCTAGTGCAGCTGGAAGATCAGACCCCAGACAAGACCTTTTGTTATCATTAAGACTGGCCTGAACTCCCACAGCTTTAGCACGTCTTAAGAAGGAAGAATGATGGAAAAAGCAGAAAACTGGTTTGTGTCTATAAATAATGACTGGCCTCCTGGGAACAGGCCAAGGCAAAACAGACTCAAATGCCATTCCAGAAATGTCAACAGTCCCAGGGAAGCAGGCATGTTTATAATGCACATCCAAGTCATTTAGAATCATTGAAGTACAGTCCAGAATATGGAGCTGCTGGCTGTTTAATAGATATCAATAAATAATCCCAGCACACAGCAAAATTACAAGTCTGCACTGCCATCTGGAGCTTGATGTGGAAAGCTGATTAGAAACCAGCCACCTGATGTCATTCTATTTCTCCCTTGCCTATTATAAAAGGACTTTGCAATATCCCAGAGCATGAGAGGAGTGAAGAAACCCACAAGTGACAGTGAGGTTCTAGATTGCTCTGCATGTTTAGGAGTTGCTCTCGGACACAGAACAGGAATTGAGTTTGGTTTGGTAAACGAAATTCTTTATTTAGTGGCCCTGCGACCCTGGGATTCTGCCTGTTTAGATGCCGCCTCACACTAATTATTAAACTCAATTTCATTTTGAGAACAAATATAAAGAGCTTATTCAGTGACATCTTTCACCCAGTAAACATGTGACCGAAGACTTGCACATCAATTCAACTGTGACCAATCAAATGACAGTTTGAATTCGTTCAGGAAAACTGCCATTTAGAGGAATCCTATGACGAATTCTTTTGTAAAGCCAAAGATCCTCTTAAAGTATACAAGTGATAATTATCCTTTTTATTTTTTTAAATCAATACAAGTTTCTCGTGAGTGCACAGAACACTTTTCTGTATCTCTCTCTGTAGGCCCATGTTGCTTTCTATCTGCCCCGGCCCTTGGCTTTGCTTTTTTGTGCCCTGGCTAGTCTATTCACTCTTCTGGTCATGGGCCTTCCTGATATTTGAGTTCTGTGAGCACCTATCTCCTGCCCTGAGCAAAGCAGGTCCTTGTGTTTGTTATCGGAGTGAATATCTGGAGAGCACAATTTATGTTGTCTATTACAGCAGCCAGCATATATGCCTCTCTTTGCTACCAAGAGGCAACAACACCGAATATATAAATCAGCCTTGAAAAGGTTTTACTGCATCCAGTGATGGTGTTACAGAATGGCATTGCCCTGAGTTTTAGAGGGTAGCTAACATTTTCTCTTGTAAAATCTCTCTCTGTGTCATTGTCAGAATAGGAATCTGATATTGAGCAGAACAAGAGTTTAAACATTTAGTGTTCTTTGCGTTTTAGGTCCTCAAAATCATTTACCATTTCATTAGCTATACGCACAAATAATATGTAACGATTCCCTGCAGTCTGGTAAGCCTGATTTTTCTCACAAACCTTTATTGTCCTGTCACTTGATAGCATATCATTGCAAAAGGTGAAATGAAATGAGATCATTCATGGCAAGGGGTTTTAAAACGGAGCCGGGAGGCCATTAAGGAACCTTATGCAAGTCCTCACTGGCAAAGCCATGAACTTTTGAATTCACCTAACCACAAATATTTCAAGGACTCGGCCTGAAAACCTGCATTCTGTATAGTAGGAGAGTTTGCTTAGTGAAAGCCATAATAAACCAATGATCTTCAGCCAAGATTACTTTTCTGCCACCAACACCAATCAAAATTCTTTGTAAACACCATATACAAACCTCCCTTTTTGTTTTTTAAAACTCTTGACTTTTGTTCTGGGCTGGGGAGGCACAAGTTGGATTCCTGCCCAAATCTGTACTCCCCAAATTGCAATTCTGAGGCCCTAGAGAAATACTTTTGTTTTTATTTAATTCAGCCTCTTTTCTCAGTTAACATTGTGTATTGCGTCAACTCCTTTATGGAATTAAAAAAAATTTTTTTTGACTCCTTGAAGTCATGGACTATCTTAGGGGTTTTGTTTTTTATTACATGGACTATCATGGTTCTGTGTGAAAATAGACACTCAAGGAATAAATTCATGGACTTTGTTGAAAATAGACTATGGAAGAAAACACACCACAGATGAGATTTTTTTATTTAATTGCTGCAAACCATCTGGATGACTTTTTCAGCATCACAGAGAGCAGACAGATTCTAGTTCTTGGTCATGTAACATACCCTTAACCTATTTTTGCATAGTAAGAAAGATGTATTAGGGAGCACTCCCTAAACGGCATCATCATGAAGCTAACATTTGAGCAAACATGTCTGTGCTGACAGTCATGAGGCAGTTAGTGTTGGGAGAGAGTTCTCCATGGGCCTGTCACATTTCCACATGATGAGAGCAGAGGCCTTTCTTCTGGACTATCTTTTCCAGAGTATTTGTGTGGCAAACAGCCTTGGAAAAGAGTGTCTCCTGGGGAAAAGGGCAGGTTTTCTCACAGCTTTGGAAGATAGAGATGAGCAACATTATTTGTTGTTAAGACAATAAAACGTTTATATAGTTGGCATTCGTCACAAACATGGAAAGCCATGACAGCAGGCCCCAAGGGTCCATCAGGCATACTCCTGGGGGTCTCAAGGGTGCCCTCTATGGTTTTCACATTTCCACAGGTAGATGACAGGTGAGGAGGTGAGGCATACTTGATGCAGCTAACGGTCTGGTCACAAGGAATTCTCACTCATCTTTGAGTCCTCAAAACTGTGACAGTGTCTGGTTCTCAGAAGACCTTCATTAAATGTTCTGTTCCTTCTCTCCCTCCTTCAAAACAATCTCTTCCCTCATAATGTCTTTCCTTTCATCAAACCCATTTCGTACTCTCTCCCCTTCAGTTTCTTTTCTCCACCTTCAATTTCTTTAATGAAAAACATAGTTTTTCACTCTCCGATTATTTTTAGGGCTTAAAATAATTTTGGAAGAGGTAATACTTAAGCCTAAATTTACATTAATAAATTAAATATCGATAAGATACATTTCCAAAAACTCACTTTTACATAAAAGATCACTGAGAAAAAAAGGTGGGGAGGGGATTTCAAGAGAGAATGTGATATAAGAGACCTATCCTATTGGAAAGCTCACAGTATATTTGACAACAAATTTCCTAACTTTATATCCATCTCAGAGTACGTTTTAAAATTTAACTGACATGGGACACTTGGTGGGCTCAGTTGGTTAAGCATCCAACTTTTGATTTTGGCTCAGGTCATGATCTCACAGTTCATGGATTGAGCCCTGTGTTGGGGTCCATGCTGTCAGTGTGGAGCCTGCTTGGGATTCTCTCTCTGCCCCTCCCCCTGCTCATGCTCTCTCTCAAAATAAATAAACATTTAAAAATATATATAATAAAATAAATTTCAACTAGCACATTAAAAAATTCTGAGTCAGTAGTTATCAGGGAAATGCAAGTGAAAACCACATGAGCTCTTCTAAAAAAAAACAAAGCTCCACAATGATATATGTCTCCCCAGCTAGTAGAATGTCTCAAGCTGAGAAGACTGATAAAACCAAGAGTTGGAAGGATGTGGAGCAACTGAACTCTCATACATTGCTAGTGGGAATGCAAAATAGTACAGCCACTTTAGGAAGCAGAATGACCACATCTTGTGAAATTAAACATACACTTTCCAGGTAACCCACCAATCCAACTCTTAGCTTTCTCCCAAGAGAAATGAAATATATCCATGTAAATATTTGAACATGAAGGTTCATATCAGCATTATTCAAAACCAAGACAGGTAAAAACTATAACCAAAAACAAAGATGTCTGCTTTCACCACTTCTACTCAACATAGTATTAGAAGTTCTAGCCAGAGAAATTAGGCAAGTAAAAGAAATAAAATGCATTCAAATTGTAAAAGAAGAAATAAATTTATCTCTGGTCATAGATGATATGATATGTAGAAAAACCTAAAGATTACACACAAACCTATAGAGCTAATAAATGAATTCAGTAAAGTTTCAGGATACAAAATTAACAGACAATAATCAGTTGCATCTCTATACACTGACAATGAACAACCCAAAAAGAAATTAAGAATACAGTCTCACAATAGCACCTAAAAGAGTAAAATTAGAATAAATATAATCAAAGAAGCAGAAGACTTGTATACCAAAAACTATAAAGCATTGCTGAAAGACATTAAAATACACATAAATAAATAGAAAAACATCCCATGTTCATAAACTGGAAGACTGAATATTTTTAAGGTCACAATGCTACCCAAAATGATCTACATAGTTTTCATAGGATTCAATGCAACCTATCAAAATCTCAATATTGTTTTGTTTTTCAGAAACATTAAAGGCTGTCCGAACGTTCATATGGAATTTCAAGTGTGCTTGCTTCAGCAGCACATACACATATGGAATTTCAAGGGATCCTGAAGAGTTAAGATATTCTTAACAAAGAAAAAAGAGGACTCACACTTGCTGATTTCAAAACTCACTCTAAAGCTATAGTAATACTGGGGCGCCTGGGTGGCTCAGTCGGTTGAGCGTCCGACTTCAGCTCAGGTCACGATCTCGCGGTCCGTGAGTTCGAGCCCCGCGTCAGGCTCTGGGCTGATGGCTCAGAGCCTGGAGCCTGCTTCCGATTCTGTGTCTCCCTCTCTCTCTGCCCCTCCCCCGTTCATGCTCTGTCTTTCTCTGTCTCAAAAATAAATAAATGTTAAAAAAAAATAATTAAAAAAAAATAAAGCTATAGTAATACAAACAATGTGGCACTTAAATAAGGATACATATAAACCAATGGAATAGAGTCTAGTAATAAACCCAAATATATGGTCAACTGTTTTTTGACAAAGGTGTGAAGACTATTCAAAGGGGGAAGGGCAGTCTTTTCAACAAATGGTGCTGGGGAAACTGGATATCCACGTGCAGAAGAATGAAGTTGGACTTTTTTTTTTTTTTTTTTGCAAACCTTCTTTATATCACATAAAAAAAAAAAAAAATTAACCCAGAATGGATTAAAGACTTAAATATAAGACCTGAAACTGTAAAACTCCTAGAAGAAAACAGGAGAAAATCTTCATGACATTAGATTTGTCATGATTCTTGGATGTGACACCTAAGCACAGGCAACCAAAGAAAAATGGATAAATTGGACTTTGTCAAAATTAGAAACTTTTGTGCATCAAAGGACACCATCAAGGGAGTGGAAAGACACCCCAAAGAATGGGAAAAAATATTTGCAAATCATATATATTAAGGGTTTAATATTCAGAAAGAATTCTTACAAAAAGATAAACTACCTACTTAAAAAATGGGCAAAAGACTTGAACAGACATTTGTCCAAAGAAGACATGCAAATGGCCAATAAGCACGTGAAAAGATGCTCAACAACACTAGCTTTTAGGGAAATGCAAATCAAATCACAACCACAAACTTCACACCCATTATAATGCTATTATAAAAAAAAGTTAAAAAGTTAAAAAAAAACCCAAAACAGAAAATAAAAATTGTTGGTGAAGCTGTAGAGGAAGTAGAGTCCCTAAGAGTGTTGGTGGGAATGTAAAATAGT
Organism: Panthera leo; assembly: GCF_018350215.1. NCBI lineage: Eukaryota > Metazoa > Chordata > Mammalia > Carnivora > Felidae > Panthera > Panthera leo. Next base: position 7,391,769 of record NC_056696.1, on the reverse strand, counting down.
GCATCCCCTGTGGAAACCAGTTTGGCAGTTCCTCAGAAAGTTAAACATAGAATTATCATATGATCCGGCAACTCCATTTCAACTTCCATAGAATTGAAAGCAGGGGCTTGAACAGATCCTTGTACACAAAGGTTCACAGCAGCATTATTCATAATAGTCAAGGAGTGCATATAATCCAAATGTCAATGAACAGATGAACAGGTTAATAAAATATGATGGATACAAGCAATGGAATAGTATTCAGCCTTTAAAGAATGAGAATCTGAGACATGATACCACATGGGTGAACACAGAGCACATTATGCTACATGAAATAAATCAGTCACAAAAGGTCAAATATTGTGTAATTCTATTTATTTGTGATACCTAGACTAGTTACATTCATAGAGACAGGCTCAGGGGAAGAGAGTATGGAGAATTAGCATCTTATGGGTAAAGAGTTTCTTTTGGGGGATGATGAAAAAGTTCTGTAGATGGACAGTGGTGGTGGTTGCTCAACATTGTGAGTGTACTTAATGTCACTGAATTGTAGATTTTAAAATAGTTAAAATGGTAAATTTTATGTTATGCATATAGACAATTAAGCAAAAACTACCTACAACCCAAATGTTTATCAGCTTGTGAATGGATAAACAAATTGTGCCTATCCATTCTTTGGAATACTATTCAGCAATGAAAGTAGAAGATATTACTTACTCAGACACTAGCTCAAAAACATTCTGACTAAATGAAAAAGGTGACACACAAAAGACTCAAGCAGTGAGATTCCATTCATGTGAACTTCTAGAAAAGGCAAAGGTAAAGAGACAGAAGGAAGGTCAGCGGTAACCCTTGGCAGGGGGCTGGAAAAGAGAATTAATGGTGGAGTCATGGTGAAACTTGATAGAGGGATGAAACTCATCTATATCTTAACTGCCATAGAGGTCTGTCTCTGCATACACATACCAAACATCATCAAACACTTAAAATTAGTGGATTTTTCAATGCAAACATACCTCAGTAAAGCTATTTTAAAGGTATAATCCTTAAATTGTGCTAGCAATGGCAGAAGTTTAATGGTCAGGCAGATCACTTGTGTCATAATGACTTTAGAAACGTATATCCAATTCTTCCATGGTGCATCTTCTAGAACAAGGGTTATTCAATAACATGGATTATTCAGCAATGGTTGGCTGACTCTTTAGCCCTTTTCCCAATTATTCTAGATACTTGTGATACACTAATGAACAAAAGAGTATAAGTATCAGTTAGGATAGATAAACTATTCCAAAATCGCAGTAGCTTCCACCACAAAGGTTAATTGATGACTCATGCCACCTGGCCATTGCCAGTTAGCTGTTCTGCCACTTACTGCCTTCCCTCTGGGTCCCAGCCTATGGGAACAGCCATTATCTGCAACACTGGAAAAACAACTGTCGTATTCTTTTTGGATGTTACCCAGCAATGAAAAAGCACAACATGTTATAAATTCAGAAAAGTAAAAAGGATGAACTCAAAAGTATTATTACTAAGTGAAAAGTCAAATTCAAAAGACATCATGGAAGAATAACAAACACCATAGACCACATGCTGGCTCTAAAACTTCTGCAAAGAAGTGGCAATATCTCTGTTCACATGTCATCAATCAGAGCAAGTCATATAGCAATGTTGGATGTCAATGGAGTGGTATAATCCTCTCCCAGGGGGGCATGAGAGAATATATTTGAATAATAATTCAATTTATGTTATCTACTATCATATTATATAATAATAGTAAAACAGAAGGAAGTAGGGTTATAGAGAAAAAATAGAACAGAGTAAGGGGGTCAGACGCAATGGTATGGAGCAGAAGATAGCATTGAAGAGCTCCCAGGGCAGCCCTCGGTAGGAAGCAAAGAGGTGGTAGAGGGGATGGAGTTGGCCAAACAGAATCTGGGAAAGAGCACTCCCAGCAGAGGCAGCATCTAGAGTAAATGTCCTGTATCCGGAATGTGCCTGGAAGTCTGGAGGTATAGTAAGGAAGCCAGTGTGACTAGAGTAGAACAGGAGAGCACAATCAGAGGGCAGGTGACCAAGGCAATGGGGTGGGCGCAAACAGGACTTTGTAGTCTCTGCAAGGACTTTAGATTTTATTCTGGTGAAACAAGGAGCCAATGCAGGGTTTCAAGGAGAGAAATAGTTGATCTGAGTTACGACCTATGTCCTATCTTAAAAAGATCACTGTGGCTGTTATCCTGGGAACAAAGGCAGGAAGCAGGGAGACCAGTAAGGGGGTCACTGCAAGAATCCATGCAGGTGATGATAGTGACTCAGGCCAGCAGGACAGCTGTGGAGGGGGTGAGACGTGGTCAGATTTTGGCTATTTTTCAAGTCAGGTCAGGAGGATTTTGTGGGTGTGAGAGAAAGAGGAGGGCAAGGATGCCTCCAAGGATTTTGCTTGTTTGTTTGTTTGCCTGGGCAACTGGAAGAATGGAGTCACTGTGATTGAGATGAGAAAGGCTCTAGGTTTAGCAGGTCCCATCTAAAATGAGAGATCAGGTGTTTAATGTAAAACATGTTAAATCTGAAAAGTCTGTGGGCATATAGGCAGATTTCCACACTACTCTGGGTGAAACAGGTCTCACTTTTCCATTGTCTGGTGTCTTGGAAAACCCACTGGAGCCAGAGCCAACAAAAACAGATGGAGATGCTGGCCTTACCACCTGGAAGCTCTTTGACCTTGGGAAGGTCACTAGTACGCTCGCCCCTCCTAATCTATGCACGGAACAATAAAACATGCTCATGGGGATATTATGAGCCTTCAATGACATATGTTTATGGCTGGGCTCCATAGACTCAAAGATGGGATAGAAAATGGCCTCACTGTTGCAGCTGCTGTGATCCACTGTGGTGGTCTCATCAAAGGGTCCAGTTGGCTGCTTTGGGATTAAACACAGCATATACATTATACCACAGTCTCAAGATCCCAGGTGTCTGAAACCACAATTTGGAAACACTAAAGCTACTGAATGTTTTTCTTCCTTTGATATGCTGATTTTTTATTCTAACCTAGTCCATTCTGGGATTCATCCCTGTAGAATTCCTTGAGCAATGTAAGATCTTTTGGTGACTCTTAAAATCAGAAGTTACATAAAGCCCCATGACCATGCCTGCAAGCTATCCCACATCAGCTGGCTTCTGGGGCGGGGTCCCAGACCCTCAGGACCAGGCAACACTGAGACTCTGCTCCTGCTGAGCTCCCTGCTCTGTGCCCTGGAGAGCAGCAGAGCACAGATGGGGGCCAGCCCTAGTGTGGCCTGAAGGAGTGGGAAGACACTTGGAGACAGGCCTGGAAGCGAGGAACAACATTCTACGTCACCATGCGGCCTGGGCCAGCTGCTCATCTTCATGAGGGTGAGGTTGAGGAAAATGACATGAAACATGGTGTGCATTCGTGTCTGCCACATGGTGGGTATCCAACAAAGTAGAGTTTCCCTTCTCCCTGGTGCTGCCTGCCCCTTTAGTTCAGGCACATGGCCTACCAGGTGCTGTCTCTGTCTTTGAGGTCATAGGAGTACACTGTGGGAACAGCATCCCATCCCCTTCCAGGTGTCAACCTAACATGCCCCACAGCATTTTATTTCTCTCAAAAAAAATTATGATTTGGTCATCCATGGACAATTTGGATTCTTTGTTTTAACTATTACACAGGTTATATCTCCATTCCATATATTCCCTTAGTGAAACGAGGCCCCTCAATTTCCTTTTTTAAGCATAAAATACTTCCTCCAATTATTTTGTTTGAGAACTGCCTCACTCAAGCCTCCGAGGGGTTCTCTTCGTCCCACTAATCTGGGGTTTGGTGGCCTTGCTCAGGCTCCGTGTACTTTGGAAGATGCGCCTTGGAAAGTGTTCTTCCTTGGTCTTTCTGAGGAGCCAACAGTTGTGACAAGTAGATAAGTGCACACATACCCAGGGTGTTGACATTTCGGGTAGGATGTCTTAGCTACTTGTAAGATAGCCTTAATTATAAATTCTTCATTAGGATCTTGGAGTCTAGGAGAACAAAATATTTTCAGGTATTTTGTTTTTTTCTCCAAAGCCAACGAGGGTGAATCTTCACTACTCAGAGAATCTAAAGTTGAATACTGAGGTAAATAATGCAATTTAAGCAATACATTGCCCTATGGAAGTCATGTCATTATTATCCATGTAACACTCTTATAAAATATGAAGGAGAAAAATGTTTTCCTATTTGCTTATTACTTTAAGACTGAAATAATCCTAGTGGCCTCTGGCGAACAGCATCTTCTCCAAATGTCTAGATCAGCACACTTCTGAGGGATTCTGGAATGGATTTACTGCTTTCTCTGAAAACCAGGGCATGACCTACTTGATACAACATTGTTTTGATTGAAGTGCACAGGATGAAAAATAAAAAATTTCCAATGCTAAAAGCCAGCAACCTTGAGGTACAATTTTGTTCCCGGAGTGTTAGGATGGAAACAACACATGGATTTGTCCGGTATTGTCTCTTGTGTGGTTGAAAAGAGTAGATAAGTGGGTTTTTATTTCTCCCAACCCAGGAGAAATAAACACTGCCATTTTCGCAGCGACCACCTGTTTGGGACAAAACGTGTGCCCAGCCTCATATCTAATTTGTCCTTCTCTTACTCCAGCCACTGCTATAGCAACCAGCTTCGAATAGATGTAACCTGGCAACACTTCCTGTCTGCTGGCTCCACCCCATGGAACACCTGCAGGGGCCAGCCCAGTGCTTACACAGGCATCGTCTGAATGTACACAGGACTCAATGTCCCAAGAGGCAACACTTGAACAATGGGAGGTGGGCACTGGTGAATAAAGACTCCTTGTACCCTTTGAGTGCTTGGTTGCATATATTAAGACACATATATTAAGTAGCCCATCATGAATTATCAAGGGACTCTTGGAGAAGTCCCTGGTGCACTGCCCCCTGGATCTAGCTGTGACCACAGCTAGGTCACTGACCAAAGAACAGTTGTATTAAAAAAGCAAAAAGAAAAAAAACAACTCTCTGAAGAAAGAAATTCTGAAATCTTATTTCACTAGGTATTCAGACCTTTATTGCATATAAATTTTCCCAAGTAGAAGGCAGGACTAAGAGAGGCCTGGGGTTGGATGTAAGCCACTAGGCTACAATTTCATAAGCCAATGAATGAGCTTAGTAGACTTTGCTCTTTTCGGTAATGCTAGATCAGTTTCTGAAAGGAAGTTTTGTGCCAATTTAGTTCTTTTTATATTTTGTCTCCTTCAAATGTGTGACGAGTAGATCTGACGACTTCCTCTCCTTGTTAGACATGCCAGAAATTCAGTATCAATTTTAATCTTTTAATTGATCGACGTTCTGTAAGCACAAGTCAAATAAGAGTGGAAAAGGAAATATATTTCAAAACATTTTTTAACGTTTTTTTTTAAACTTGACACAATTCAGGCATACAGAAAAGCATAGGAAATAACAAGTTCTATGGGATACTATCAAAATGAGGTAGTTACTAACACTTTATCTTATTTGCTTTAAACCCACCATTGCCTTGAACAAAAAAGCTATTTTTTTCAATTTTATCTTTTAAAATTTACATCCAAATTAGTTAGCATATAGTGAAACAATGATTTCAGGAGTAGATTCCTTAATGCCCCTTACCCATTTGGCCCATCCCCCCTCCTGCAACCCTCATTTTTTTCTCCATATTTATGAGTCTCTTCTGTTTTGTCCCCCTCCTTGTTTTTATATTATTCTTGTTTCCCTTCCCTTACATTCATCTGTTTTGTCTCTTAAAGTCCTCATATGAGTGAAGTCATATGATTTTTGTCTTTCTCTGACTAATTTCACTTAGCATAATACCCTCCAGTTCCATCCACGTAGTTGCAAATGGCAAGATATCATTCATTTTGATTGCCAAGTAATACTCCATTGTATATATATACCACATCTTCTTTATCCATTCACCCATCGATGGACATTTGGCTATTGTTGATAGTGCTGCTATAAACATTGGGGTGCACGTGTCCCTTCCAAACAGCACACCTGTATCCCGTGGATAAATGCCAAGTAGTGCAACTGCTGGGTCGTAGGGTAGTTCTATTTTTAGTTTTTTGAGGAACCTCCATACTGTTTTCCAGAGTGGCTGCACCAGCTTGCACTGCCACCAACAATGCACAAGAGATCCTCTTTCTCCGTATCCTCACCAACATCTGTTGTTGCTTGAGTTGTTAATGTTAAGCCATTCCAACAGGTGTAAGGGGGTATCTCATTTTTAATAAAAAAAAAAATATCACAGCCTCCCTAAAAACTCACCCACTGTCCACCCCCTTCTTCTCTCCATTCTCAGGGATAACTCAATTCAAATATTTGTGTGTGTCTGGGCGCCTGTGTGGCTCAGTTGGTTAAGCGTCCGACTTCGGCTCAGGTCATGATCTCACAGTCCGTGAGTTCGAGCCCCGCGTCGGGCTCTGTGCTGACAGCTCAGAGCCTGGAGCCTGCTTCAGATTCTGTGTCTCCCTCCCTTTCTTCCCCTCCCCTGCTCATGCTCTGTCTGTCTCAAAAATAAATAAAAACACTAAGAAATAATTAAAAAAATTTATATGTGTCATTCCCATATATGCTTTTGTACTTCTGCATGGATATGAACCATGAACAACAAGTAGCCCCCTGCATCCTAGCTCTTGCTGCTGTTGAGAAGTCTAGCTGTAGTTCTTGGTGAAAAATAAGTCTCTTCTCTTTGATTAGTTTTTAAGATTTTGTCTTGGACTTTGGTGTTCCATGGTGTAACCAGGTATTTCAGAACAATGTATCAGGGTTGAGACTTACTGTGATTTATAAATCTGAGGATCCGTGTCTAAGCTCATTTCTGGAAAAAGACTGTCTATTCTCTTCTGGAACAATGCCTCTTTGCCATGGTGGGTCTCCCTCTCCTCGATGTGGCTCATGTGCACATCTTCACTCTGACTGCCAAGCAAGCACACCCTTGAGGCTCATGTCCTTTCTCTGCACCAAGCAAAACCCAAGGCCCTTGGTCACCAAGAACCAGCGACTAGCACAAGACACAGAATCACTTCTGTATTTCGGTTTCCTTTTTAATCCTGGCCCCTGGGAAAGTTTGAATTATACTATTAAAATTAATGCTAAAATTATTAAAAATTAAAATTATTCTATTAAAACCATGTTTGTTATATTTTATCCAGTGTTTGGAGGTGTTAAGAGGGAGAGAGACTTTATGTCTGGTTGATATTGCTGGAATTAACAAGGCCAGGACAACACATCCTAAAATGTATCCTCCTGCAGATTCCTCTCTCTCTTGTGATATATTGATGACTCTACCAGCGTCTTAATAAAACGCAATAGCTTGAAACTCAGAAGTTAAGTTTAGGAGTACCTTGGGACAGTATTTACTGATTTACTGCATATAGCTTGTGAATACAAAATGCTGGCCTTTCAAGTCAAGGCATCTATCACTCACCTCCTGAAGATTTTCAAAAAGGACCTTCCTTGGAGCCTGTAGTAATCTTAAGACAGTGCCTCTAAGTGATAAGGAGGTTTGATCCCAGAAATTGCTAAGTGATTGGTTGGGGCTGGGTTGGGAGGAGGAGGGGACAAAAGGGCCTCTGATAGGCGGAAGTTTCTCTCCAGCTCACAACCTCCTGAGCAGCTTTGTGAGTCTGATGGCTTTGTCTCAGGACTGATGCCAGGCTAGGAAACCAGCTTCAGTGCGAAGCGGCCCAGAAAGTTCCAGGTGGAGAACTTTTCCAACATCCTGGCTGTACTCCAGTGCTAATCACAGTGCCTAGGATAAGTAGATGTTCAGAAAGTACTTCCTGAATGCATCAGCAATCTAGTACATTTCCAGAGGACTCAAGTGCTCGGACTGGAGAGGCACAGGGAAGGGGAAGACAAGGGCAAGCTCCAGGCAGGTTTACAATTTGCGATTGTTAAAGTTACTGTCTCTTCCATCCTGAACTTCGCCCTCCTCCCTCCACACTTCCCCGTGTCTGTGGACATCGGAAATGGGAATGGGCATGGATAAGGGGGATTCGAGTTGAGGACAGGGTTTGTTTGGGTTTAGGATGTTACGTGGTTCTTAGTCTCTTCTTAGCATAGTTAAGCGATTCCTACCTGTCCTGGTGTAGGAATGGTCTTCAGAAACCCTCCTACCTGCACTGGTGCCATCTTCACCCACAGGGCACCACACGATGGTGCAGACGCAGTATGAACGTGCTCAACAGCGACCCACAAAGGCAACATGTGGGGGTGGAAAGAAACAGGTGGGCCATGTGAGGAGCTGGGCATTGGTCTCTGGAACTTCTTCCCGGCGTCTTGATGTATCATACTATAGGTGGAGGAAGGTCATCACAGGGAATGCATCCCCAAAATGCAGGACAAAAATACGGTAGAGGTTTCTTTTTTCGGGTTTGGTGATGCTGTGATACTGTGGAAACTTGCAACGAGCTGTCATTTCTTGTCTCACTCTAAATAAATCTTCACTTCAGTGCCAAATGTTGTACTTACAATTTTCTATTCCTCAGTAGTACAGGCTGAAGAAATGGCTTCCTCAGTAGCACAGGCTCGGGGCACACAGCATGGCTTGGCTGCAGGACTGCCCCTCCCTACATGTGCAGGCTAGAGGCTGGAGGCAGGAGGGCTGGGGGACAGGATGCAGGGAGGCTGGAGGAAGGGAGGTGGGAGGCAGGGAGGCAAAGAGGCTGGAGGTGGGAGGCAGGGAGGCTGGAGGAACGGAGGCAGGGAGAGGGGGGCAGAGAGGCGGGGAGGCAGCGGGCCAAGCCCCCACGCTGCGCAGGCCTGCCTCCTTCCTGTCACCTGCACATGGGCTTCCTGTGAGGCTATGCTAGTAGGCGACAGCACTGTGGGTATCAGCCTATATGAATACACAACGTGGTATCTAAACAGAGACACCCTGGGGCATGGAAGGGGGTGCTGTTAGCAACTTGCCAGGACTGTCCCAGGCAAAGTGACCTGGATACAAACCCCCCTGTGCTCCTACTAGCTGCGTATTTTAAATTTTTTTTTTTCAACGTTTTTTATTTATTTTTGGGAGAGAGAGAGACAGAGCATGAACGGGGGAGGGGCAGAGAGAGAGGGAGACACAGAATCGGAAACAAGCTCCAGGCTCCGAGCCATCAGCCCAGAGCCCGACGCGGGGCTCGAACTCACGGACCGCGAGATCGTGACCTGGCTGAAGTCGGACGCTTGACCGACTGCGCCACCCAGGCGACCCTAGCTGCGTATTTTAAAAATAAGGTATGTCCATTGTGTTTTTAGACATAATGCTAATGCACACCGAACAGACTACAGCATAGCGTAAATCTTTTCTATGCCCTGGGAAACCCAGCACTTCATTTGACTTGCTTTATGGTGATACTCACTTTATTGCAGTAGTCTGGAACCCAACCTGCACTATCTCCAAGGTATGCCTGGATACGCATCAATACGATATACCTATGAAGAGAGCAAGAGCGAGAGCGAGCGAGCGTGCTGTATGGACAGATCTGTATCTCTATATACCTACGCAGAGGGGGATATACAGAGATAGATTTATGTGGAGATCGGTCCACAATCCACACACTTAGATGTGTAAAAATACGCTTTCTATAAACCAGCGAAGTTTTTGTTTCAAGTACCCCATCACTGCAGCTAGGAGGTTTGGGAGACATCCCTCTGCCCCCAGGTTAGGACAGTGTACCGAGCTGTCCGCAGAGGTCACCTCTGAGAGGCCTACTGTCCTGGGAGCCTGAGGCTTCGGTGCCAAGGTACTCCTGCTTTCTGGTGGTTAAGTCAAGGGGAGCTCCCACGCTGCCCCCAGTCTGCTCGCCACACTACACTGGTTTTTCCTGGGGGTATTGCTGTGAAGCTATAGCAACCGCTCCCCCCAACCCCCCCCCCCCCCCCCCCCCCCCCCGCCCCAGGACCTGGAGTCCTCATCTTCTGCTGTGCAAGGAATCCTCTCTTTCAATTCCAGCTAAGAGACTGCATCAAATCCAGAATGTCTGCTTTCATTTCTCTGAAAGTCTTATAAATTCCCCGAAGGGCTTTGGTCTTAACACTCTTAACACAGAATTAATTACAGGTGAGATTTGCTTCCTATCTTGCCACATTCCTCCTCAGAGTCTATGTATGAGCGATTGGTTTGGCCAAAGGGAGACAGATGAGGGCAAATTCTCAAAATACAGCCCTGGGTAAGTAGTGCCTGCCACAGAGAAGGGGTTCAGTAAGTGCTAGGCCTTTTTTCCTGGAAATGGTGTCATCGTCACTAGGATGTCCTTGTTCAGCCCAAAGCACGGGCCCTCTGTCTGTGGGCAAAAGTGAAATGAGCCAACAGTTGTGGTGAAGTCACAGAACTGGAGGATTTCTGGGAGAAGCAGTAAGAATAACAAAGAATGAAAGAGCCAGTGTCTGGCCAATCATTTGCTAAAGGGGACGGGAAGAGAGGCAGAATTACTGTGAAGACAGTATGTAAAGAAGTATGTTTCAGCCACAAATCTGGGGAAGAGAGCAAAGAGTATAATACCTGAAGGTCAGAGAATAAAAACTAATACAGCAGGAAGATAGCTCAGAGACCAGCTGGCTAGCCGCCCCCCGCCCCCCTCACCCTCCCTTCACAGATAACGCAACAGGCTGGAGTTGAAATCGCTCGCCGTAAGCCAAAACTACAGTAACTTTAGTTGCAGGATTTCTAACACCACTGAGACTCTACCCTCTTGTGTCTTCATGACAGAGAACAAAGAGGACCGGAGCAGTCAGTCAGACCCAGGGTCACATCTTAACTCCCACACTTACTTTCTTGCAGCACGGCCAGCACCTGGTGTCCTGCAGGGATGTTGCTCCTCCTTCAGATGAGAGACAGTCCTAGCAGACCACTTACTTCCTAAAGAGTGAGGGGTTCTGCAGCACATGTGTATTTCTAGAGAGGAGCCTATAGAAAACACCTTTTAGGAGACAGGCATGTAAACAATTCACTGGGAGGAAGACGCAGGATGTAATCTTTCCACCTGACATGATCAATGTACTTAATTTTTAGTTTCTATTTTCTGTCACCCTATTCTAGAACAGAAGGCCTGTGAGGGTATATTTAAGGTAAGTGTTAGGCACTCAGTACCTATTTGTTGAACAGATCTGTGATTTGGGCTCTAGCAGAGAAGAAGAGGTTATGACAACATGGTGAAAGGAAGGTTTTCTAGAACAAGGAATCTGAGAAGGCGTTCTGGAGGAAAAGAGGAAGGGGAACCATTTCACAGTCACAGACCACGTGGACTGGCAGGGACGTGGAGAATGACCATGATGCTCTCGTTCTGCAGATCAAAAGGAGAGAAACACATTTTAGCTAATGAGGGATGGGTCTGGATCCCATGCTTCTAAGTCTAGTTTCCTTTCAAAAGTTAGGGTCTGGTCAGGCAGAGATATGGCAAGCAAACTCGAGGACAGATGAAGGAGGCAAATGGCCCTGATACTTGAACGTACAGGGTCTATTCAGGAAGTAAAGATTAGTTTGGTGATTTGGAAGGAAGAAACACGCATATACAGTGGGGGAAGGGAAGAGAAAAATGCAAGTGTGTGGCACAGCCCTGTACTGTGGCCCAGTCAAGTCAGGGAAGCTTCATGAAGAAGAAGACAGAGGATATGGGACAGCAGGAAGGAAGGAGAAAGGGAAGCTACATGCACAGAGCAGTGAAGGAGCTTGACTGTCAGGAGCTAGTGGGAGAGTCTGTATCAGGTGCACACAGACACGAAAGAAAAGGACCAGATCGTGCAAAGCCTCCAAAGGTCAAGCTGAGAAACAATGTTGAACGGTAAGAGGGAGACAGTTAAGATTCTTGGGTGTGGACGGTACGAGGAAAGAAAATGAATCCAAATGGACAGTTCTCAAATTTAGGATGTCCAAGATATCTGAAATTTCTTCTTCGTTCCCCAAATAGATCACTGTCATAGAACCTTCTGATGACTGATTCTAGGCCAGTTAAAAATAAAGGCCTTGTGTGTGCACATTACATTAGGAGTATTAAGCTAAGAGAATCAGATTTACAGAGATCAGCCAAGAAAAATTTTTCTTCCTTAGTCAAAATACTATGAAGCCTCACAATTATCACATGTTAACTAGAACTGAAGGATTTTTTGTTTTGCTAAGCCTTGGAAAATAGTTACTTGATAAACTGATGAAGTATTAGCAATTCAGATGGTAGAATAAAATGTACAATCATTGTGTAAAGTTCCAGAAACACTTTATTTAAAAATGGAGTTGTAAATGCATAACAAAATAACATAAGTAATAAATGTAACAAAAATAAATAAGGAGGATAATGTATTCATACAAAATAAAAATAACATAGTAAAAGGCCAAATGTTTATAAGTGAACAAAACCGTGTAAACACTTAAAAGGATAACGTAAGTAGAGTAGATGCTAATATTTTCCTTGACAACTCCTTACCTTCCACTTCCACGGGGGTATAATCAGTACCCAAACATTAAATAAAAGAGGGAACAATGGTGTGATTATTGTGTTCGACTTTTTCTTCAAATGGATATTGACCCTGTTTTAATGTTTCACTTATTCCTTCAAAGCATTTGTATCATTCCATTCATGTTCTTTAAAACCTTCTCTTCAGTCTTCCTTTATCAGACAGAATGGAGAAGTTAGCTTTACAAGGAGAATAGTTCATTTACCGTGTTTTTTAATTTAAAGAAAAATATGAGATTCATTATACAACAGACTTCTGTTTTTACATCTCTACAAAAGGCTTTTTTTTTTCTTTTTTTTGCATCTTTATTAACTGGCCTAACAGTACAGGAGTTTTTAAATCTTGTAAGGTTTTTGAAGTGCATGGACTTAGTTTGTTTCTTGAAACAAATGTAGTACAGGATTATTGCTGAAATATTAAAGACCATTTTGTACAAGGTGCAAAAGCTGCAGTTTTAACCTTTATAGACTGATGGGGTCAAGGGGAAAATCCAAGTCTGCTAGTAATATTTAAATGAATTCATAAGATTCACCCAAATTATAGTGTTCTGGAAACACAAAGGTAATTACTTTCTTTTAAAACTTAACCAAATGTAAACTTACTGGAAAGAGAAAAGACAAGTTTACAGAAGGTATCTGTCACAGGCTTCCTGTTCAGTAGCACAGGCCCGAGCCTTCATCGTTGCTGTCCTGCAGGGTCCTTACAAATGTATAAGACGGACAGGATTTACTACTGGGTCCTACAGGGAAACACACAGAAGCAATTCATTGCTTGGGAGTGAAACTATCAGCTAATCTTATGACTACTGGCTCTCCAAGTCTCCTAATGAAGAAAATTTTAACTTCATGATCATTTCAAGGGAATTTTTTTTCGACTGTCACATATAAACTTGGTAACACAGGACCAATATACGTGTTCTCAGATTAAAAAATATACTCCACCTAAGCAGTCCAGTTTAATCTTTCTAGTTATCATTTGCCCTAAAATGAGACAAAATCTTACTTCCGTTAAAAAAAAAATCGAAAAAAAAAGTGCCAGATTAAGCTTTTTGAAAGTGGAGTAAAACACTGAGGGGTTAAAACAAATACAGTATTATCAATCTCCTATGTACAAAAAACACAGTTAGTCCTTATTGATATATAGCTATGTCCACCTAGCACTCCCGGCAAATCTTAGTGCAAACATAATAGTTCATCTCCGTAAACCCCAAGACAATTTACGTAGCAACAAGGTTATATAAATCACATAGATGCTGGAAAATTTCAGAACACAAGAAGGACTATTTTGAAAGGTCAGTTTGACTGTGGAGAGTAACAGGTCATTGTATCCAATGGTAATGAATACTAATATAAATCCTATTATTAAGAAGCAAATATAAGTGTTTAACAAATCTGTACAGATGAAGAAGAAGTCCATTTCAGGGAGCAGCTTGGCACAGAAGACATGGGGGTCAGAAATGTTGGGTATTTAATTTGCTTGTAGGTCACAGCATGGCTTAAAGAAAAAAAACAAAGATCTATGAAGGGAAAGGATGCAATTACAGAATTCAATTTGAAAATCATAAAACCACAAAAGGCAACACTGCCACAATCTGCTTTTGCCTACGTGTGCATCAAGTGGTTCGCTAATGGTCTGCAAGGATTAATAGGATGCCACGTCACAGGTAAAAAATAAATAAATAAAATTAAGAAGACAGAGATAACAAGATTGTAGCTGACCAAGCTGTCTTGTTTTGTGTAAGTCAACACTACGCTGCTGCCAATATTCCTAGTCAATCCACAGGTAATTATTTTTAACAACCGAGAGAAAGTCATTCATGTACTGTAACGTCTTCCTCTTCCCCATCAGGGTTGAACCTATTGAAATGTATACTGAAATCAGCCTCAGACTCAGCATTCTCAAATTCGGCCGACACAGGGATAGCGGCAGGGTGGAGTACCCTAGCTTCTGGTTGGCAAAGTGTCGGTGTCTGACCCGGGCTGCCGTGGTCATTCACAGGACTTGACTTCTGCTTTGGTGGAGACGGCAAGATAGCACTGGGGAATCCCATGTTGTTCAAAGCCTCCAGAGTTCCATCTGGGTCAATCATAGCATTGATTGCTGAAGGGGAAAAAAAAAAGGAACACAGGGAAAAAAAAGAGAATTGCAGATGCAGTTAAATTTGGACGTGAACACTGCTCATGACTTGGATAATACTTCAACTACTGATGGTTGTATGATCTTAAAATTTGCCTGATCCTCTTGACACTGTATTTTAAACCCATTTGTGGTAATTCTGAGGCTGATCTACATTGGAGATTATACCGACCTGATTGCTTTCTCTGGTGCCCTGAACAGGCTCACACATGGGCCTTCTGGAGTCTGTTGGAAGACTGAGATCTGAAGATGTGGAATTTAAGAAAGATCTTTTTGAAATTTGCTCATCATTGCAAGAGGATAGGGATAATACTGGTTGTGGTTTTAATAAGCACTCCTAGATGTATTACTACTTGGATAACTGGGGATTCATTGCTAAGATGGGGTTCAGAGTAACTGGAAGGTTGGGGAGGCCCGAGAGAACATCCTCACACTTTGAATGCTACCACAAGCATGTTGTCCCTTTTCTTGGGTAAGGATGTGGGGCATCAGCCGTGTGCATTGTGTATGTGCCACTGGGCCTCAGGGACACCCTCAGAACCTCTATACTAATATCCCATGGCGGCACCCACGAGCCACACAGACCTGGCTACTGCATGGGAGGGGCTTTCATTCCAAAAGATCCTTGAGTTGATGAAGAAAACTCTTAGGGAGTGATTTCCAACTTGGTGTTGGGCAGAGGGGGGAGTTGGCAGAAGGAAGTACCTCTGATGTTAACAATCACTCAGAGGTCCTTTTCAAAGTATACTTCCATTCTACCAGCTAACAGTCGCTGTGTTATTAGCAAGACACTTTTCCCCATGGGAGCAGAACACATAACCCTTCGGGGTGTGGAAGCTGACTGGATGTTAACAATCACTGAGCTACGGCCAACAAATAATGCCTATGGTAATTCAAGCATCAAAGACTGAGTAGAATTAGCAGTTAACTCGGGAAGCTATTTGTTCTATCGCTGCAGATCCTAGCTCAAGACACACACAGGCATTAGTGCCTAAGATGTGCCACATACCCAAACAATGGCCCTGTCAACGTTCAGGAGGCAAACAGAGTCCCTTTCTCTTTCTTCTCTCTCTCCTTTTCCAGCCCCTTTGGCCAAGATGCACTCTTTTCTTGTGATTCATCCAAACAACTATCACTCATTTTAGAATACAAACTCATTTGGGGTGACATCATAAATGTAACTTAAGAAATGTCAAATCAGATAAATAGTATCAACTGTCAATAAGGATTCTGAGTTGCTCACACACATTTTAATACACTATTTTACATATTTTTTATGTATTAGTATTTATATACAAGTAAAATAGATAATATATAGAATACTATGACTTCATCTACAACAGCTAGCCCACATACCCAAGATTTAACTTTACCTTTTTATTTATACTGGATTTTAAAACTTCCTTTTTATGAATAATTTGGATACGTAGAACTATATATCCATACATTACTACATTTAACCAAATCACATTATAATATAGTAAGAATATTTTAAGAGATACCACATTCTAAAGTGGCATCTTAGAAGGTACTTGTTTGAAATCATTAGCTCTTCCTACTTAATTCAGTAGTAAATGTACCTTGTAGCTGCTTTTCAACTCTTTTCAGCTCTTGTAAGATAGAAGAAATCTCCTGTAGGGAGAGCAATGACAAAAATTAGCTTACTGTAAGGAAAGCATTTTTATTTGAATAGCAACAAATCTCACACTCCTCTTATTTGGAATATTTAACATCTACATGGCACGACATCTGCAGCAACAAGACAGGAAATGATTATGATATCCCATAAACAAGATGCAAATTTTATAATCTTTAATGTTTAACTAGAATTATTTTTTGAATGAGATAATGGTAAAAGATGAAAAGTTCAAGATAATACTACTGTAATAAGCAAAGACTTTGAAAAACTTGCATTGATCAACCTCACAACTTTGTAAAACTGTGTTAAGGATTTTCTTTGAAAAATGCATGACTAAGACTCTCTGACAATGAAAATCTGTACAAATTCTTAAGGAGGAGATAAGCAATCTACTGAGTAAGAGGAAATGATTCATGTCAACTTCTATTTAAGTTTGGCCCCTATTTCAAATCGCCTATTTATAATATATAATTGTTACAACAAAAAGAATGTATTAGCGAGAAACACAAAGTTCCTCCTTCGTACTGTCTACAGCTTTGAAGCAATCAACATTTTAAGCCCCTATGACAGACAGCTGAAGGTGTAAAACTTCCCAAATCTGGGTATTTGCATCTATTTAAAACCGTAAATCAACAAGCACTTCAAAAGTAAGCATATCATTCCCTTAAACCTATTAAAATGTTTTAATATTCAAGCAGAATTCCCATACCATGCTTGAGGTTTTCACAATTGGGACTTCACTCTCAGCTCTTAACTTGCTTTCTATTTCATCCCAATTCCGATCCTTATCTTTAAATAATATTCTAGAAATCAAAAAAAATAAACATTTTACTTTTCATGTTTTAAAAATCTGTCATATGTTTAACAGTCAAAGCTACACGAGGATAAAGAAAACCACTAAACAAAAACCGCAAATAAACTACTGAGCCAATATTACCAATTAGCTCATTTATGTGAGAAATCTGTATCAAAAAAAGCAAGTGTGTGGTTGTGAATACACACATACATCCTTTCACATTTATCACATTCGTTACTGAAAACCAAATATACAACAAATGTTGATGACACCCCCTCCAAATTGTTTTTATCTAACATTTGTAATTAACCATAAAATGACCACTTATTAAATTAGCACAACTTGGTTCAGAAAGAATGTGTGCAGTATAAACCTAAGATGAAATTAAGATGAACACAGACTGAATTAGGTATGAAGAATTTCCAACTGATTAAACTGTGAACATTATTTTAAAGGCTGAAAATTGGAGTACTTACTGTGCTTTTCTTTAAAAATCTTAATTCAGGTTAGATTTGTATATGATTAACCAATTAGAGTAAGACACTATCCTTCTGATAAAAATAACTGCCACACAGATAATTATCCTTACATTAGGAACTAAATATCTTAACTCAATATCTTAACTTATTAAATATCTTAACTTATTAAAAAAAAGTACCACAAAGTTTTGTCTTTCAAAAGTGGTGTCCTTCTCTCCCAAATACTTTGGAATCTTTGAGAGAGGACTCAGCAGCTTTAGAGAGATATAAATAATAGGCACCTTTCTGGTTTCCTTCTAAGATTTCTTTGTTGAGCCTGGAAATCTAGTTTAACTGACTTTATATAAACATCACCAGTGTACAAGTAAATAAATTATTACTACTGGAAGCTGATCAGTATTTAAGTAGTAAACTAAATTATATTATTTGTATTTCTTCAAAGATCAATATGGCAAGTACAACTTACTTTTGGCAAACATGAAATTCATCAACATCAAATCAAGTCTGGAACATCTATAATTATGCATCACCATTCTTAAAAGGGCAATAATGGTTCTAGAAACTGATAAATTTTCTAAACCTGAAAGGCTAATAAATGTCCTTGCCAGCTGTCTAAGAGCTGTTTTCATAATACTAAGATAATGAGGGCACTTATGGAAATTATGGGATATTTGTAAAAGAGTCCTTGCAGCATTAGGACTGGCGGGAAGAAATAGTGACTGTTTCATGGACCAATGGAGAACTGCAATGGACTCGTATAATAGAGCAAGTCCGTGCTTAGCCACAGCGTGCTAAAAATTTAGTGAATTTTGCCAGAAGATGGTTACTGGGTATAATGCTTGGGCTTCTCAAACTGTTAAATGGTACATATTTCACCTCTGCTTTTTTGAAAATGGCTTAGAATGGTCACCTGAGGTCCCTGACCCAAGAAAACCTGGAGCTCCTCCACAGCTTTAAGTACTGAAGGGATGAAAAACTTACTTTAAAGATAATCTGTAAATATTGCGGTATGGACTTAAGAAGCCAAACTTACCATTTTGGCTTTAGGAAGTGAACTCTAATACAGTATTTAAATCTAAGGAAGCAGAAAACTAGATCAAGACATTACATTAGACTAGGTCATACTGGTTAGAACTGTTTTTGTTTAAAGGTCATTACAGATCTATCAGGAAAAAATTCATAGCTTTTGAGTGATCTTCGTATTACATTACAGATTCAAAATGGTAGACTAAATGTCACCATGGGAACACATTAAATTCCAAGGATAATTCCATTCAATAATTTAACTATTAACCTAAAAAACCTTTCTTTGATAAGGCAGTTGGCTTTAGAATAAAGTCTCTGGTTCATACTCTACGACTTTCACTATCTATTCTCTAGTGCCCTTAATCCATGCAAATTAGGGTTACAAACTGGTAGTCTACCAACACAGGGCCATGCTACGCAGCTTGAGGGGGTCCTTTTCACATGGAATACTGTGAGAACTCCGTAAAATGGTTTTTGCATAAATATTTTCAGCCGTGCCCATAGAAAGCATTGGGGCAATTTAAATAGGTGTATATTGTTAGGCCCAGGTAGGCATTTGAGCTTATAACTCTTGGCATAAAAGTTAAAGACCAGTCATTCTCCAAACTGCCTGGTACTCCACACAAAAGGTTCAGGCTCTCTCCCTTAGATCTGCTTATTAAAAATTATACCTATCTTTGAATACTACCTTCCATAAAGCCTTCCTTCATTGTCCTGAATGAAAGTGATCCTTTCTTTGTCTTTATCTATAAGTGGGCACCAATCTACCACATGCTACCCTGTACAAAAGTGTGTATGTGCTTCACCTTGCTGATCAGATTGTAAACCCCGTAAGGGTAGGGATGAGGTTTTATCCTCCTTATGATCTTCCGCAGAGCCCACCATAGTGCTTTACAACACATGGTACAATTCAATGCTCACACTGAAGGCAACAATATCAAACTTGATTGAGGCATTTTTACGTATTTAACCTTTTTAAATTCTGTCAAGTTTCTGGGACAGTAAGATCAATCAACCAATGAATGAATGTGTTTTTTGGTCTCAATTTTAATTAAATGTTAAAGCCACAAAAAGTAGTTTTCTTTGGAGGAAACTAGCGAGGAGTTCAGTGCAGACTGAGAAAGATACTTGGTAGGAAGCAACAGTCAACAGGAAGAGAGAATGGTATCAGTCAGGGACATGATGAAAATCTACTGAATGAATACATGAGTGAATGGGGACCCAGTTACTGTGGAGGACGACTTGTATTTCAATAGGTGGGATGAAATAAAAAGGGATCTCCATTTACAGGTGAGAAGACTTCAGAGTTTTCCTGCTGGTAGGTCGTATGACCACATGATGAGACCTACATGTACTTTTATGGTAACGTTGGCTATTGAGAGGACCCTATTAAGGTATTAGCTTTCCATGGTTTTTTATGGTAAAGTCCAAACTCCTGAACAAATTCAACCTACATGGACCCTCCCTTACCTCTCCAGGGTCATCTCTCATCACCCCCGGTCCTCTTACTTCACCCAGGTTTTGACCATCTAACACCATGCAAAATTTAGTTATATGGGTCATCCTTCTAAATTTACTGGAAGAGAAAGCAAACTGCCTTTACAGTAGCTTAAAACATGTTAAAATGGTTGTGTTTTTAAAAGAACACCTTAAACACAATATTTTAAAAAGGTACTTTTGGAAGAGTTTTAGAAAAGAATTATCTAAATGATTTCTCTTAAACTAGATAGTTAGCCTTGAAATTCAATAACACGGTGTTCAATGTGTTTTTACCATCATTAGGTACTTATCAAACACTGATGAAATGTATTATTTCAACATACAAGCAATATAAGATTGTGTGCAATATTACAATTCACAAACCATATTCAGACATGGTTTCATTATATCTTAAAATTTTATTTACAGGAATCAGAAATTAACCCACAGCATCAATGAATTTCTGAGGTATTTTTACATAGTTTTTATACCTTGAACCTTCTTTTATACCTTGAGCCCTTATCTTGATATCCCTTAAAAATGTACCAGTTTATCTCTTCATTGTATTGCCTTGTAAAAAATATTAAATTCTCCTTAGGTTAAAAAGGATAATGTAATCTACATTGTCTTGTCCTATTTTTTACTTTTTAGATTTTTTTTTTAACAAAAGTAATACAGAACATGGTTAAAAATACAAATATTTCAGAAAAAAAGCATACATATTATATGTAACACCTATTATGTGTGTATGTGAATGTTCATATACATATAATTCTTCCCTCCAGGTTTACTTCTTAAAGGTTTAGGCCTCATAACATATTTACTCTTCTATACCTTGGTCTTTTCACTTAATACCTTTACCTTTACAAAAGAGTTCTCAGAGAAGTATATTAACAGCGTCTCCAAATACAGTTGAAACACGAGGCATATTACCTTCACAGTGACTGCATGTTTGGCTTTTCTTAAGGAGTACCTTGTACATTTAACTAATTTAAATAGTTATTTTAATGACTACCATTATGCTGCCATCCATGTTTTTTTTTTCCAAGATAATTTACCCGTATCAATTTTCAGATCTTCCTATAAATTTTAAGTAAACTGAACTTCCTACAAAGTAATAGTAATTTAATATTCACTCATGAACAAATAGTTACATAGTATATTCTAGGTACTTTATAATTGGACAAAGACCACTGCTCTCATGGGATTTACACATTAGCTCACTTACTGAGCATATCCACTTAAACAAAGTTAGCTTTTCCTGCTATCTCCATGTGATTTGTCTTCATTATTTTGCTTTAATCATCTGATTTTACTATTCACAACTTCTATTCCAACCAAGCCCAATCACCCCTTTTTCCTTTTTATTATTAAAATCATTAGTTATACAGAATAAAAAGTACAAAGACAATATAATTTAATTGGATCCTTTCTAAATTAGGAAAATGTGTCCATTTTAAGGTTCGTATTTGATTGTAAAGAAATCAAATTAGTTGCATGTTATTTATAAATAACACATTCTGTAATTTCTGATTTGGCTTAGTGAGCCCATTGTTTTTCTTTTAATCATACTCAGTGACTAAGCAATCCGCACCCTTGGTATCATCTTAGGTAAGGTATGTGTATGTGTCCCCCAGTAGCTACATCACTTCCAAGTGTGCTGATCCCACCACCTTCTCTGAAAAGTCACAGTGCTCTCCTTCACCACAACAGCCCATCATCCTAGGAGTTGCCAGTACAACATGCAGCTGGACAAATTAAGTCCAACCAACTGAAATTTGTAGGGAAAAAAATTTTAAGCCTAACCAATTAGTTATTACACACGAACTAACAATCGTGCCTGCCTAATACCAGGAGTCATGCCTCAAGTTTGGCTCAAGTACTCACTGTAGTTGAAGGTGGTAACATTGTTATTCTGAATTTAATTCCACTAAAATTATATTCTAGAACTAGGACATACTGGAAGGATAATGAACCAAAGGGATAAATAAATGAAATAAATATTGATAAAAATAATCTTATATGGGAACAAAATCTCCAAATTTCTTCAGACTGAATGATTTTTGACTGCATATTATTTGTCCTGCACTGTTTTGATGCCCTCATAATTGAGTACACAAGGCAGACAAGTAACCAGGCATTCTGAGTCTTTTAAAATTATGCAATACTGTCCTCTTTACTGATGAGGAAGATGAAATTAGACTCAACTTTCAGGTCTTATAAAAGCCACCCCCAAAGGTCTGTTAAATACTTACCTATTATTTTGTGGAGGAGCAAACTGTTCCTGGTTATTAATAAAGTTAACCTAAGTAATTAGAGCTGTTAACTCTCAATTACAAAGGGCTGATTATTTAGGACATTTCTTTCCCTTTTTGCCCCCTGCATGTGATCTAGCTTATGGCTGTTACTTACACCTACAAAAGACAAGGAATGGGACACTGGCAGCAGGAAGACTCAGTGCCACCGGCTTCACTAGCTCCTACTAGCTGTGGGGGTAGCAGGCTCGCACAAAGTGGCACACGTGTCTGTTAATAATGGAAGCTGGGAGGTTCCAGTGACAGAACAGTACCTGATCTTTCCAGCTGTTTTATCTATAGACTGTCTTATCTTCCTAGAAAACTGAAAGACGGATGACAGCAGCAGATTATCTCCCATGACCTGAAACATCCAAAGAAATTATATTAAAATATTACCACTGTATTGTAAAACCATTGAGAACACCAGTCACAGCCCACTATGTTTAGGGGAATTTAGTATGTATGCTAATTTTAATAAAAGGTCAATGAAGAATATAATTAGAATTAAACTATATAACTCAACTATATAACTAAATTGAGAAAGAGAAATAAATATCAACAAAGGAGTTCCTTTTTTAAAAAAAACTTGTCAAGGTTCCATGTTATTTTGGTCCACACCACTTTTAAAAACCAATCCATATTATCTTATCTTCAATGACTATCATGATCCTCTTTCTCATGCCTCCAAATCAAATGATAATAAAAGGGAAAATACAAATAATTTAGAATGCTAAGTTTATTATCTATTCTTTCACCAAATAATATGAACGTAGAGATGAAGAAGGTTACAATCCTGCTCTTTGGAGCAGAGTCTAGTGGGAGAGATAATTTTTAAAAATTTACTCAAAAGAGGGGCGCATGGCTCAGTTGGTTAAGCATCTGACTTCAGCTCAGGTCATGATCTCTCAGTCCAGGAGTTTGAGCCCTGCATTGGGCTCTGTGCTGACAGCTTAGAGCCTGGAGCCTGCTTCAGGTTCTGTCTGTCTGTCTCTCTCTCAAAAATAAATGTTAAAAAAAAAATTTACTCAAAAGAGTAAGTTTTTATTATGGAGGTTGGTACCACCCTACTTGAAACTTATGGGCAAAACTAGGGCTTGGCAAACTTCTGTAAAAGGCCAGAGTGAAGGTTTCAGGTCATCTGGTCTCTGTTACAACTATTACCAAACTCAGTGTTATGAAAGCAGCTGTAGATAACACACAAACGAGCAGGCATGGCTGTGCTGAGATACCGCTTTATTTATAAAAACAGGTGGCAGGCTGGATTTGGTCTCCAGAAGCGAGAAAAAGGACTGAACTTGGGGCTCGATGTGGGTTCCCAAATCACCTCCTTGTATGTCAAAACTGTATTTAGACTCTGCAAGACAATCCAAAAAATAAGATATGGCCTTGGAGGTTAAGAAGCTTTAAAGAGCAGTGTGGGAGTTAAAAGTACCTAGGAAATACTGTTAAATATTTTATCAAAAAGAACATAAATAAGTGCTAACTTTTGTGAATTGGTGCCAGGCAAATTCTAATGAAAGGGAGTTCAGTGAAAGGAGGCAGAAGTAAGGAAGGCACCATGGAAAATGAGAACCCGAGAATGACAAGGGTTGGGGGATAAGGGCTGACAAGTCAGTGGGGGATAAAAAGTTACTTAGGATGTGATCAGCAACATACAGGCAGTAAAAAGGCTACATAAACATGATTTTGAGAGCCTTGAGAAAACAAGCCAAAACAAGAGTGGAAGACATGTATCACTTAGGCCAGGGCAGGGAGTGTGTGTTAAAAGCATCTAGAATAGGGCACCTGGGTGGCTCAGTAGTTAAGCACCTGACTTTGGCTCAGGTCATGATCTCAGGGTTTCTGAGTTCGAGTCCCACATTGGGTGAGCTTGAGCCCCGCTTCGGGTGAGCCCCGCTTCGGGTAAAAACATGAGCCCCACTTCGGGTGAGCCCTGCTTCTTTCTCTCTCTCCCTCACCCTGCCCCTCATGGGATTCTCTCTGCCCCCTGCTCACTTTCGCCACCCTCTCTCTCACAAAAAATAGATAAGTAAATAAAAATAAACCAACCAAACAAAAGCATCTAGTATATAGTGCAGTGGCAGCCATGGAGCTAGCTGTGTGCTTTCCCGTTGGGACATTTTTTTCTACTTAGTATTATGCAAACATACACATTCTTACGTACTTTTAGCTCCTGTTCCTTAAATCCAGGGATGCACAGGATGCCAGCCTATGATCAAACCCTTTTTGCCCTCTGCTGCTTTCTACAATCTTCTCCTACCCGTGCCCTAAGGCTTTTTACCTGTACCACCCCTGCATGTCATCCTTCAATTAGCTCGTTCCATGGTGCCATTTGAAATAGCCAGTTTCTGGTGAATAAACCAAACTATATCCTTGAATTTTTCCCAAGCTCATTTCATCTAATTTCCATTATCATAAGCCTTTCCAATAAACCTCTCTTTACTTGATTTGTCACTGCCACATTTACTTAATAATTTTTATCTGCATTGGTTCACAAGTATATAGAATTAATCACAATTCTTTTTAAAAAAAATTTTATGTTTATTTTTGAGAGGGGAGGAGGGGCAGAGGGAGAGGGAAACACAGAACCTGAGGTAGGCTTCAGGCTCCAAGCTGTCAGCACAGAGCCCGATGCGGGGCTCCAACTCATGAACCGTATCATGACCTGAACTGAAGTTGGTTGCTTAACCAGCTGAGACACCCAGGCACCTTTAATCACAGTTCTTAATTCATGACATAGCTCACTAGTCTAACACGGACCACTTTTTCTTTCTTTCTCATGAATAACGTAAGAAGCACTTATGAATCTAACACCAAAACAAAGGCTAGAATGCAACAATAAGCCATTTGCTCCCGATGCCATAGGAAGAGGATACTTGCCTCTGACCTCAAGCTGTGTGATTTGGTTTCACCAATGGGACAGTAGCAGACACGACATGAACGTGAAGTGTGCCTGCATGGTGGGGCTTGCTCCCTTGTGTTTCTGATACAACCATGACAAGAACATGCCTTAGCCAGCCCACTCGTCCAATCAATAAAAGACACATGGGGCAGACCTGGACTCAACCTATAACTTTTTTTTTTTTAAAGATATTTCAAAGTTTATTTGAGAGAGAGAGAGAGAGAGAGAGAGAGAGAAAGAATGGGGAGGAGCAGAGAGAGAGGGAGACACAGAATCTGAAGCAGGCTCCAGGCTCTGAGCTGTCAGCACAGATCCCGACATGGGGCTCGAACTCACGAATTGCGAGATCATGACCTGAGCTGAGTTGACGCTTAGCCGACTGGGCCACCCAGGCACCCCTCAACCTGTAACTTTCAATTGTCCAGCTGAGCTGTCCCAGTTAACCCACAGGTATGTGATAAATTTATGCTTACTGCTCTATGCCAGTGAGATTTTTGTAGTTTGTTATACAGAAATAGCTGACTGATATAATCTACTTCTACTTCTGTGGTTTCCCCCTCCCCATTTCCCTACTGCCCTCCGCCCAAGTTGAACAGTATCTTAAATTCCATTCATCATTCCCTTGCTTTCCTTTTTATATCATGTGTTACTTCCATTTCTGTCCTAAGTATATCTTTTCATTTTTAAAAAATGTATGAGAAAGAATCACATTATATATCTTCTGAGAATTACTTTTTTCATTTACTGTTATACTGTTAAAATTCATCCATGTAGTGGCATAGTGCTGTACTTCATTTATTTTTATTACTCTGTAAGTATTCAATTTGTGAACATACCAGTTTATACATTCTCTTTCTGCTGATAAAAAGTTAGACAGTTCCCAAGTTTTTGTTAGGCCCATAGCGGTACTATAAATATTCTTTTGCATGACTTCTTTTGGCAATAGGAAAGGGTTTCTCTTGAGCCTGTACTAGAGGTAAAACTGTGTGATATGATCATGTGACATGTTTACATTCAACTTTAGGAAATAATGTCAAACTGTTTTTCCAAAGTGTGCCAATTTAACCTCTAGTGGCAACACAAAAAGGAGTCTATGTATCCAAGCTCTCCAATACTTACTATTTTAAGATTTTTAATTTATTGCCAATTGAATAAGAATCACATTTTCGCCCTGAAATGTATTTCTCTGAATACTCATGAGGTTTAACATCTCTATTTTGTAGACTTCAGTTAATTTCTCTTCAGTCAAATGCTGTTCATGTCTTTTGGTGATTTTTCTGTGGAGATTGTTTTTGCCTTACTTGATTGGTAGGGCCTTCTTTATGTATTCTGTATACTACTCCTTCATTGACTGCATGTTTCACAAAGTCTTTCAATATACTCTAATTTATCAGTCTTTTATTTTAAAGCTTTTTTGTGTCTTTTTTTGAAAGACATTTACCTATACTTTTAACTAAAAGTTTTAAAGTTTTGCTTTTGCCCTTTAGAAACTTAACTCATTTGTAGTTGATTATTTTGTACATGATTTAATGTCAAGATGAAACTTCACTCTACTCATAAGGGCAAGCACTTTTTTCCCCAGCCCCATTTATTGAACAGTTCCTCCTTTTCCCACAACAGGACATGTTTCCTCTGACATTTGTTAAAGTTTGTGGTTTACTTACTTCATCTCTGCTCCAGGTTCTCCGCCTTGTAATTGTTAAGTGATCAGGAGGCTCTGTTGGTTGAGGTCTTGGATCATTAGACCGACCGTTGTTTCCTTCTGGTGTTTTAGAATGAACTAATGGAGGGATCTTTCGGAAGTTGAGGCTTTCATCAAAAACACGATCAACCAACTAATAGGACAAAAGCATATCCTTATGAGAATAATTTGGGTAAGTACCGATATTGGCATTATAATTTTTTTTATTAGACAGAAGTTATTACATTCTCAAGTAGTAACAGAAGCATGATATCTTCAATAAACCAATTACTCTTTCTTTTTATAAGTTCTTCAAAGGTGCCTGTTTAATAAAATAGATGTTCATCTACACAGATTTTTAAAATCCAAAATACAGAACTTTGTTAAGTTCAATCCTTCCATGGATAAGATTTCCCCCAACTGTAAAACAGATAGTAAATAGAAAAAGCTGAGCCATGTAGATGGACAAGTTCATTTTACTCACAATGCCTTACCAATGTAAAATAATGTTTCTTTTTCTTTTAGTTTCCTATGTTGTTTTTTGTTTTTCTTCCCCAAATCCAGGTGCCAAATTTCTTCACAAATACATAAATTGCAAATTCCAATTAAGTTTACAAAGGAAACAATTTTTAAATCCACAAAGTAAGTATTTTGGTCTTAGGTAAACTTTTAACAATGCTACAGCAGTTACATATTCTAGTGAAAATGACATACTGCCATCTACAGTGCAAATTATACACATCCAATAATACAAAGTAACTCAGGTTTACTGAAGAAGGAATAAATTTTAGTACAATATTCTAAGATAAAACAAAAAGGAAAAATGAAAGTCTATTCAATGAAATGACTGAGTAATTTTACTGGGTCTGCGTGAGCGTATAATCATGTTAGGTAACATTTAGTTAGATAGCTGAGGAAATAATGTCTTCATCGTTTTAAATGTACCAGAAGAATTGTGTATGTCTTGCCACCAAGAAGATCCTTTTGTTTTTCACCAATGAGGATGATTTTATATACATTTACAATTGATCAATGTGGTAACAAAACTCTACACAGATTCACAAAAGCTCATTTACCAACTTAGACAACACATGAAGGTGAAAAACAACAACTACAACAACAAAAATGACCATTAAAGAACTGGATTATAAAAGGAATGTGACAAAAAGCAAAGGAAGAGATTATTAAGAGAGTTTGTCAAAATCGAATCTGTCAAAAAGGCTAGCCATTTGGAGCTACTATTGATGACATTATTTTACAAAATTAACGAAGCACATTAGAGGCTGGCATTTTTTCCTGTAAAAGGCTAGATAATAAATACTTTCAGCTTTACAGCCATACAGTGTCTAACTACTCATTTCTGACATTATATCACAAAACAGCCAGATAATTAAACAAAAGAATGTGGCTTTGTCCCAATAAAACTTTTAATTCATTCTCTCAAATGCCAATCTTTTGCTTGTATTTCTGCACCAGATCGAGAGCCAACATGTCAGAGTACCATTTATTTTTCATTATCCATTAAAGGCACCCTCTGGAGCAACGTTAGAGAGCCAGAGAGCAGGAGGTTCCGGTTTGGGGAGGGCAATAGTCTCTACGTGCTACCTTGCATTCCAGAACTTACAGGAAGGTTTCAAAACTAAATATGCATGTATTTGTGTGTGGTTGTGTATGTGTATATATCTTTGTGTATCTATGTGTGTATATCTTTCAGTTTTCAAGGTATCCTTAAGCATTTATGTGTAATTTTCAACAGAATTATTTCAAATTAGTGGAAACTACAATTTTTCCTTTATTTGCTATTAGAGGTATCTACTAGCCAGCTACATATAAAAATGCCTTTTTAATTGAAGTATTTTCATAGCCAAATTTTATGGAAGGGTTATACAATCATTTATCAAATTTTAGTTTGCTTTTCAGATGTCATTTATAGTCATATTTTCCAGTGAAACTATATACCAGTAATTGGCAGACAAAGTACCGGTTTTAAATAATTTTACAGCTTCATGGAATAATAGACCAAATGTTAGCCTTTGCTAGTTTTGTTACAAAAACATAAAAAGAAAAATTTTAAACCAAAGTTGGAAAATGCAGAGCTTCATGCAAACAGGGAGGGTGGGTATAACTCAAATAAACTCAGCAAAAGGCTAAAAGCAAAAGAAACAAAGAAAAGGAAGAACCTTCTGCATCTGTCCATGAAGATCTCCTACCTCTTCTCTAGTGTCTATGGCAGAGCCCGGGGTGGTGGCCGCAGTGCTTACTGTGGTGCTGGGGGCGGTGCCCGACGATGTCACTGAGTCTATCTCGCCTGCTACGTCGTTGATTTCCCGAGCAATGAGGGCAAGATCCTGGCTGATCCTGGTGATAGTTTCAGAAAAGAAGTTTAATCTCTTTTAAACAACAGCTCTAGACACAATCATTTGTGATAGAATCCATTACATAAGCTCGACATCTAATTAAAGATCTGTACCAAAAACTTAAGACTTTTTGGAAATCCTATCAACTATTTTGATACTCAAAAAAGCTTTCAAGCTTTAATTCCAAAAATTAATAAAATTAAATTTCACGTCACTTTGAAAAATATGTTAAACACCCTGAAGTAGTGACACATCTTTCAAAATACAGTTAATGTTAACGACCAGCACTAACAGATGACAGCTCTTAGACTTGGGGGTGGTAAACAGAAGAACCCAAGGAGTCCATGAACCTGGATAAGAAGGAGCAATTACAACTTCATTCTCACTAACCTCCACCTGAAGCTTAGCATTTCTTTCAGTGAGAATTCGGGTAACAAACAGTAGCGGAATTAGTGATACTGGGGTTTTTTCCACCCACGGAAATCATAGATAGTATGGTTGCTATAGGTGTCCCAGAGCCTTTCATCATCACTGCCTCAAGATTACTGCGGTCATTAAACCCACAGCAACAAAGTTCCAGGTATTACTCTGTCACTTTAAAAATACTTTGATAGGGGCGCCTGGGTGGCTCAGTCGGTTAAGCGTCCGACTTCGGCTCAGGTCATGATCTCACGGTCTGTGAGTTCGAGCCCCGCGTCAGGCTCTGTGCTGACAGCTCAGAGCCTGGAGCCTGTTTCAGATTCTGTGTCTCCCCCTCTCTCTGCCCCTCCCCTGTTCACACTCTGTCTCTCTCTGTCTCAAAATAAATAAACGTTAAAAAAAAAAAATTAAAAAAAAAAAAATACTTTGATAACATCACAAAGAAATGCAATCATACTGAAACACAACGAAGTAATTTCATGTTTATGTATTTATTTAGTTTTAAAGTTTTAAAAAGTTTATTTTATTTTGAGAGACAGAGAGAGCACAAGCAGAGGAAGGGCAGGGAGAGAGAGGAAGAGTCCCAAGCAGGATCCCAACTGTCAGCTCAGAGCCTGATGCGGGGCTTGAACTCACAAACTGTGAGATCATGACCTGAGCCAAAATCAAGAGTTGGATGCTTCTCTGACTGAGCCACCCAGAGTCCCTATGTTTATGCATTTAGAAGCACTGTTCTGAGGGGCACCTGCATGGCTCAGTCTGAAGCTGAAGTGTCTGACTTCAGCTCAGGCCATGATCTTGCCGCTCATGAGTTCGAGCCCCATATCGGGCTGTATGCTGACAGATCAGAGCCTGGAGCCTGCTTCGGATTCTGTGTCTCCCTCTCTCTCTGCCCCTCCCCTACTCGCTCTGTCTCTGTCTCTCAAAAATAAAAACATTAAAAAAAAAAAAAAAAAAAAAAAAAGAAGAGGCACTGTTCTGAGGAGAGATCCATAAGCTTCCCCCAGGTGGCCAAAGAGGTTAGTAAAACCCCGACACAGGAGTCTGTTATGCACAGCACCTCACAGTACACATGAGGTCATTTGAGAGGCACAGTGTTCTTGTGAGGTAGGCCTTCTCTAACTGAATGTGAATGAGGACACATTCTCAGAGAACGTGAGAGGCTTGCTCATGACAACACAACTTACAAATAGCTAAGGCAGAGAGCCACTTTCCAGGTTTAGAGCTCATTCCCGGAGAGCCATTTATTTGTGTCATCAGCCACACAGATTGTAGAACTAAATAAATATTAACCAGTGATAAGCAAAAGAAAAAACTGATTTTTTTCTATTTTTAAAAGAGAGAAACTTACATAATCTACTACTGATATTCCTGTTTTAATCAAAAAGATTTCAATTCAATGAGACTTGAAAAACTTCTAAGTTATGGACCTACTGAACTCAATTTGGGTTTTGAAATGACAGAAGGTTCAAATGAAAGCTTCTTCAACTTTAAAATCGAAAGCAGAAGCAAAGTAACATGTTTTGACTTGAGCAAAATGTAAGACTTCCAAGGAATGCAGTAATTGCATAATAATTTAACTACAGACTAAAAAAAAAGGTGCTAAATGAAAGCTTATGGCCTACCAAGAACAATCTGTGGTCACTTCCTTTATTTATCAATACAAAAAGGTAGGAAGAACACCAATAAACACTTTCTGGTCTCTTATTATGTTCCAGGAACCGTGTTATGACCTAAGGGCTATAATGATGGAGAAGCAGATAGAGTCCCTGCTCTCATAAGCTTACAACAATTGTAATGAGCACCATTACATTATAATACAGTCAAAACCACTATTTGATAGTGAGCACCATTATATTTGTTTTTTAATTTTTTTAAAGTTTATTTATTTTGAGAGACAGAGAGAGCAGAGGAAGGGCAGAGAGAGAGAGAGAGAGAGAGAGAGAGAGAGAGAGGATCCCAGGCAAGCCCCTGATATGGGGCTTGAACTCACGAACCGTGAGATCATGACCTGAGCCAAAACCAAGAGTCGGACGCTTAACCAACTGAGCCACTCAGGCGCCCCGTGAGCACCATTGTAAAGAAGCTTTATGCTCATCAACTGACTTCATTCTCACAGCCACCCTGCAGGAGGAGAGGTATTCACCATCTCGTTTTACAGAGGAGGAAAATAAGGCTTAGGAGAAGTTATGTGACCATTTTTTTGGTCAAGGTCACAAATGGTTAAGTGGTGTAACTAGATCTTTTTATTATGTCATGCTATATCTCACATAAAGTGTTCTCTAAGATGATATATTCAATTTTTGCATTTCTGAAACAAATGAAGTAGGATGAAAAACAGAATAACCAAGCTTAATGAGACAAAAAATAGATAAGCATGAGCTTATCCAAAAAATCTATTTTTTGCTCTCAAGTTTTGTATGCAGACTTTTGTACAATGAAGCTTCTGATATTTGTAGAAAGCAGGAGTTAATTAGAAAAAAATGAGTCAAAAAAAACAGACAATAGCAACGTCAACAGGTCATGTGGTAACAACTGTACCAACACGAACAACTCTTATAATGTGTGTATACACAACATACGTTGTTCACTTGGCAAGCACCCCAAAGCCACCTTTTCGTTTGTGAGTGTATCGTGTATATGCCAGCGATTTCTTACACAACAATTTGTATCTGAAAGTCAACTCAGTAATACAGACCGTTAGACTGGTTTAAATCCACATGGCTTAAAAATCTCAGCACCTACTAAAACCAGCATTAGGAATTCTAAAAAGCAAAATTATCAAGAAAATCAAAGTTATAAATATCTTCAAGTAGAAATAATAGATTTATGATTCAGTGTAAAGTACGGACCTATTCATAAGGTTGTTAAATCGAAGCTTACGAATTCCGTAAGCTTCTAGGTTTACACTCACTGGAATATTTTATAATAATGTATTTCTTTACATCTCTTGTATCTGTGCTTTTTTTCAATGCTTAGATTTGTAATCCTCGTTCTTATTCTTAGTCTCCACCCCCATCAAATCTGCTAGGAGGGGAAATTCTAAAATGATGCACACATTTTATTTGGAGTTTTGCAATCCATCTGCTTTCATTGCTTTCAGATACATGGCTGAAAAATACACCTTAAAAAATTAAAATCCCAAAGGCAAGTTTTATTAACACAGTGCTACTTAACAAACCAGAGGGAAAAGGCATAAAGTCATTAGAAGTTAAAAGGCCTGGCCCATTAGCTGTCCCGCTACGGGTAACAAGACACACAAGAGACAGGAGCAATAAAATGCACATAATAAAGACAGAACCAAGTGAAAGTGTCACCTCCAGTTCCCCTGCACTTTCCCCTCCGCAGCATCTTTTCTGTTTGGGGGCAGGGAAGTGGGTGTGGCCCGGAAGGAGGGGTCCAGATTTCAAAGAGGTGGCCCCCTAAGGGGAACCATCAGGTGCCTCCTGAGCTGCAGCAGGTCCCCCCTCCACAGGAAGGGAAATGATGTCAGGAGAGTGAGGCCAGCCGTGCCCACAAGAATAAAAAGAGGTAGAAACTCCCTCACTGCGGGCGTCCTGTGGTCTCCTAATAACTCAGGGATCCCAAAGCACATACATATGCCTGTCCCCTAACTGGAACTGGCTTACAATGCTTCAATAATTAGTCTCCCAAAAAGCAATTTATATGGTAAAATAAAAATGTTTAAGAAGCACAGTGAGATTAAAAGGGCATGTTCTCAAAGAATGATAAGCAATTAAAAGCAATTATAATAGTCATTAGCGACCAAAAACCATAGACATTACATTGAAGTAATGAGCCAGAAAAAACATAATTCACAGAAGTCAACAGAGCAAAGGAAAAAAAAAAAAAAAAAAGATAAAACACCATTAAATTATGGTTAAGAGTTTAGTTTTTTAAAAACCATCTCTGGACTATTACATATCACATTCTTTAATAATGTTGCCAAGTGTAAAACTTGAAGTTTAGGGTCTTAAATTGAAGGCAGAAACAACTGTAGCGTGTCACAGGGAAACGTTTAGGTGACATACGGTATACCACAGTAAAATGTACTATCTTACAAAATGAACAAAACCCATATTTTAACTACAATAGCATCTGTTTGAGTACAGCCTCTCCTCAGTGTTCAAACGTGATAAGGTACTCATTAAAAATCACATCTGCAGCATGAATTTTACTTTTTAATCATATAACCTAAAGAGTATAATAAACAAATTTAATATTCAAAATAATAAAGGGTTCAACTGTACCTCACGAATTCATAAAAGTGTGAGTAAAAATCCACATCCTCGCATTCTCCCCAGAGAATAAGAGCCATGTATCTCCAACAACTATACTATTACCTCTTTGGAAGTGGAAGGTAAAAGGAAAAGTACTCAAAAATTTAGCTGCACAATTCTTAATGGTGTAGAGCCAATACCACCTTTCAAAAGCGGTATTAACTCATCGGCATCTCTACTAGAAAGAAGAAAGGGGGTTGCAAGCAAAATAAATTAGTTCTACAAGATGTTAGTAGCACTGGCACTAAAAACACAAACCCAGAGAAACTGGATGGAGAGCAACACTCTGGATGGAAGCGCGTGCGTAGCTACCTGAGGATTTCACTCCTTGGACAATCTGTAGAAATCGAATAAAAGCTACGCTTTTGCTATCAAGTTGAAACACTGACACGAAATTCCAGCTCTTAAAGATAATCCATTTAGAACCAACCTGGCTATCTCTTCTCGATGAGCAGTCCAATCTCGGATGTAGTCTTCCTGTTCTTTTATCCGGTGCTTGAACGAAGAACTAGTAGGCATTGCTGACCCAGAGCTCTGCAACCGAGTGGTTTTCAGGGCTGGAGAAGTACGTAGACGAGTATGTTTAGGGGAATTACGGTTTGATCCAAATTCATCTTCTGAGGTGGAAGCATAATCAGTAGGAAAGCGCCTCCATCTTGAATTTACTAAATTAGTTTAATTATTAAAAAAAGAATTATTATGTTACCTTTTAAAGGAGATAAAAATCATGATTTCAAAAACACCATGAGACACACACAGCACAACTTTCAATAACTGACATACACATACCTCACGAAAATAAGTCTACTACTCCTTAAAGATAGAAACAATATACTTCGGTGAATTAAAAACAATGAGGAATTAAAAACAATCGAAAGACCACGTTTTCCATAGTATGGTGAATAAAACATTCAGATGAAAAATTCACTAATGATAAACAACTAAGCAAGCTCTATCCATAAATGTTTAACTTGGGTACTTTATCATTGCAAATAGTTCTCATTTGAGTGACGATATGGATTTTTGTTTTAGAAAACGACAGTAACAACAACAGAAATAAGGGAAAAGATTTCCTCATGCCACATGGACTTGCAACATGGATATGGTAAACCCTCTTTTCCCAACATACAAATGTGCATAATTCCTGCTGTGGAAATTATGCTTTTATGGCAGAAAAAAAACATTACCTCTGTCATTCAACATCCTGTTACGCTATGATTGGAAAAAATCTTTTACATGGTAAAAACACAACAAAGCATCTTCAGTACAACTCGCGGCTGCTTTGACACTGAAAGCATACAGTGAAATTAGACAATGGCGTAAGACCTACAAGGAGCGAAGCTCTACAAAGCTATTCTCACAACCACTGACATTTAAGGCACAGGAGATACTGTGAATATTCACAGTAAAGAAAGTGGCAACCACTTTCGTGTTTGAGGTTAGGAAAGACATTTAAAAGATGGTGTTGCTGACACATCTGAAAAATCAGAAGACAAATTAATTTCACTAGTACTGTTAATGCGAGAACCAAACACACAAATAATTTGTGAGGCATATACAGAGGTCAAAAACAGGGCAATGATGGCTGATTTACAGCAAGCTTCACAAGGGCAGGAATCTACTACTGCATACCTAGGACTTGCTGCAGAGTGCCTGGCTAGCAAATGTTTAATGAATATTTTTGAAAAAGTAAGTGAATTCCTAGCTACTGGCCATTTGCTTTTCTCAAATTAGGGAAAACCTAGTGAAAAGCAGATGTTTTTGGTGGGTACAGGGACAAAAACTTAGCACCTGCTATATAAATTCTAGTTGCTATTAATATCAGAAGAGTTTTGTTTTTCTTTCTTTCTCTCTCTCTCTCTCTCCTTCTTTTAAAACAGAAACTGACCCGAGGCTGCATCGTGGTGAAGTCTCGAATTCCTTCATCCTACCTCACTAGGATTTTATGCACTCATGTCTTTTCCTCCCCAAACCACATTTTTGTCTGGGACTCTGTAAGTCTCAGGTGGCTGTCAGACAAAACTGACTGGTATATATTGCCAAAGAGTTGGTTTAAGAAGCAGAGAAATCTGTAATCAGGAATATGCCCTAAGTCAGAGCCTACCTATTTGTCCTGATTCACACTCCCCTTTGAAGCTCCTGGAGCTTGGAACAAGATTCATGGGTACAAGAAGATAAGCAGAAACTCCACGGCTTTTTGTAAAAGTGTGTGTGCAAACACATGTATAGAACTCTAGGTAATTATTCATAGTGCCTTTTGAAGGTGGTAGTCAGTACTGTTTCTGGTTTTACCAAGATCGTTCATTAACATAAAACTACTTTTACCATAGTGGAAAATTACTAAATTCTAGACATCTGGAAAATCCTACGAATTGAACTGACCCTAAGACTTGAAAACAATTTTAGAAAAAGTTTAGGAATAAGAGCAAAACACTAAAAATATTGCAAAATAGCTATATTTTAACAAAGGCATTTCACTAAGCGTTAGATGTTTATTTGTTTTGCTACCTTAGAATATTATTCGTAGAAAACAAGTTCAGAAATAATAAAAAGATCATTTGTTAGACTGAATTTCCTGATTTTTGATTTGGGAACTATGGAAACCATACTTACAACGGAAAGTTGTTTGGAGTGAAAACAAAACCACTAACAAAGAGTTTCAATAAACTGTAGGAGATGGTAAACTAAGTAGGTATGATGGAGCTCAGTTAGTTAACTCAGAGGTAACTTAGAAAGAATAGCATCAATGCCTGGTATATTTCAAGAGTGGGACAATACAGGAGGGCAGAATGGGAAACTGAGAACCAGGTGCTGATTGCCAGTTGACAGTCAGGTGTCAGTAAGTAGAGTCACGTTAGAAATAACTTTTAATAGTTTCAGTCTCGAGATCAGAAAATAATTACATATTTGAGGAATAAAAGAGAAAAATTCCTTTTTCAAATGACATTCATAAAGTTCCCACTTAGTTTTACAGGTCTACTTTACTATCTGGTAAGAATAGTGAAGTTCAGTAATATCTTGACAAAGAAAAGCAACCACAAGGACAGAGCATATTTTTCAAACTGAAAGGTAACATTTTTAGGTCTGTTCTGTTAAAATTGAGGGCAAAATGAGAGAGAGAAAAAAAAAAGTAGGGTACGGCAGAGAAATGAAAATAGGATTAATAACTCTTCAACCGATCAAGGGTTATCTTTACCCCTGGAAAACTTATCATCCAGGGCGTGCTAGGAAGCAGGGCTCAGTTATGTCTGGACACCACTCTGTTCATGTAACAGTGAAGAGTAGATCACTACTCGGGGGCCAAGAGACCAGGAAAGGGGATTTCATGCCAGGACCTGTTATTTCTCAAAGAACTTCTTTCAATAGCTTTTGCTTTCTTAATCTTTGCTTCTAAACTACAGCAGCAACACAGTTTATCTGAAAAAAAAAAAAAAAAAAAAAAAAAAAAAAAAATCCCTACCATCTGCTAGTTGTTGCAGAGTAAACTTAAAGTTCAAATGTTTTTAACTTTTGCTAATGCCTACTTATTTTATTTATTATTTTGAGAGCGAATGAGCAAGTAAGCAGGGGAGGGAAGGGGCAGAGAGAAGGAGAGGGAGAGAGAATCCCAAGCAGGCTCCACACTGTCAGCACAGAGCCCGACGAGGGGCTCCATCTCATGAATCAGGAGATCATGACCTGAGTCAGAATCAACAGAAGCTTAACTGACTGAACCACCCAAGTACCCCAGAAAATCTTTATTTAAAAAAAAAACAAAAAAACAAAAAACAATTCCAGTTAGGCTAATTCTTTATAAAACAGCCTCAATTTCTCATAGGATGGTAATTTTTGTGATTTCTACCCATCAAGAAAAATGTTACTTCTTCTTCTTGAATTTTATTTTGTTTGGGTAAAATTCTATAAAGAATTAAATTTAATTGTATAGCATTAGGCTTATTTAATATACTGGTATAAAAAGGCATTTCTGATAAATCATTAAATTGAACATTGATATAGAAGCTATTTCAAATGCCAATCCCCAAGAGGCTCCTTGGTTGGTGAAGGGCTGTATAGGACATAGATTAAAATCAGCTCTAAGATCAGCTTAATTAATTTTACAGCTAACCTGAAAATTATTTTAGTTATGAAATTATGCAGCACTTCCTCTTGTGGAAATAATCAACTACTATATTCGCTCTGGAAACATACCATCCAGAATTTAAAAAGGGAGAAAGAGTTCTTAGCATTATTCATTTGTGAATGCTCAGATTTCTCTTACTGTTAACCAAAGCTTTGTTGGCCTTAAAACGCAATCACAACTACAGACTTAACAAACACATTTCAGGAAACAAACACTGCATTTTCACACTTTCTATCACAATATCTTTGTGGGAAACGAAACCACAAACATATTTTACACGTATGTTTATAAGCACGTAGCAATAAGATCATTTGGGGAAAAGATCCTTGACAATGTGCTATATTGCTCTTTGACCTGGAGGAAGAAAGAACTGAAGCCATGCATGCCTAACATTTCATTCCTACCATCCATAAAGTTTGAGGTTTAGAATAAAAATGAGAAATCAGTCTAAAAAAAATTCTAAGGATGTTAAAATGATGTTATTTTTTAGAATGTACACGTAAAACATAATGCAAACCAACTGCTTTAT
This sequence comes from Panthera leo, assembly GCF_018350215.1. NCBI lineage: Eukaryota > Metazoa > Chordata > Mammalia > Carnivora > Felidae > Panthera > Panthera leo. The sequence goes on along the minus strand of NC_056696.1, from coordinate 7,353,162 downwards.
TTTGATAACTCCGCACACTTAGTTTTAAAAGCATCTTATCAAAATAAATCTGGATATTTTACTGTAACTTGATATTGAAGGATCACTGAAGGAACTGGGGTGGGGACAGTGGGGACTAAACTTTCCTAAAAGCAAATTACATCAGAATTAAAGAAGCATAAAAGAACTTTTACTCTGTTTTCCAATCAGATATTTCCATTCTTATGTTTTCATCATATACATTTCTTTGAAAAATTTTTTAAGACATGGCCTAAAATATGAAATTTGAAACATCACAGAATTATTTTCACATATGCCAATCTGGACATATCACAGGCTCTGGGTTCAGATATTTCTAAATCCTTTAAAGTTTACAGTTGATACAACACTGACCAGTATGATTTTACATTCTTTTCAATTGTATTTCAAAAGCTAAGACTTTTTATTTTCTTTTTCCACTCAAGATATTATAATTTTCTTAAATAGAAATGTCATGACATCAAAGAAACCCCAATTAGCCACTAGACCAAAAAAGTGTCTGTTTTTCTTACTGCTGTTTTATTACCTACCCAATGTAACTATTTTAATACCTTATCACTGACTAAAAGATCCTAGCTTTGTCCTTCCAGATAAGATGTAATAAGATATAAAAGTGTATCTTGAGAGAATGTGCATTAACAATCCTGGATCACAAGGTGGAACACAGAACATGAACTCAGTAAATCAGGATTACACAGATTACAGTGCACAATATATCAAATACACGGTACAGTGGCCTTGTATATACTCCTGAAAATAATCCAGTAGATTCCAGCCATCCCCTGGAAGCTTGCAAGCAAGCAGATAAAGACTATTTCTGAGAGCCAGACTAGACGTGGAAAAAGCCAGAGGCTGGGAAGGAAAAGGCCTTGACTTCTTCTCCTGCCATAGCTGTGTGAACAGGGCACATGATTTCATATCTTGCCCTTAGTTACCTGAAGTGAATAACCCTTCCAGCCTTTGAATGCCATGGTTTGAATTATTTAATACACTGCTGTTATGTATGAAGAAGGCCCACATCACATACCTCAATTTATCCTAGGGGATTTCATTAAACTGAATTCAAGGTACTTTTTGCATACAGAAAACTGCATGTTTATCAAGTTCTGGATTCAAGGCAGAAAACAAAGTTTATCTTTAGACATGGCATCTTATAGTGGTTTTTTAGACGTGCTTAAGTAATGGTACTTGGCTTGCATCTCATGTAAGCCCCTCCTGTTACGTACTGAGGAGCAGAACCACAGCACTCGTGTTAAGGACCAGACGACCAGTACAGAAGGAACTGCTCCACGCTACTCGGGGACACACAGCTTGCGTTACGGCTCATGGTAAGACAGGAGAAAAGTGTAACACTTCTCTTGTGCTAAACAGAGATGGGTGAGCAAACAGGCAACGTGGCAGAAGAGATCTGATCGCGCTACGCGTCACAGAATGCAGCACAAAGGAAATGTGAATTGAAGAGGTAGGGCCATAAGGAACGACAGGAAAACGATAGGTAAACATAAACCAGAAGACAGCAGTCAGTTTTAAAACACCTGCAAAAACTGCATGAACCACCAGTGAAAGCCTGAAGCGCAGAAGGAAGATGGCACTGATAAGGGAATCACTGTCCATTCTTTTGGAATCGTGATTGTATGTTGCCTATCTTCAGCCTACGACCGTTCCTACCACAGTTCTGACCATCATCACCACAGCCACTAACCGGGAGGGAGGGAGATGTGAGTGCAGGGGAGGCAAGCAGCAGTGGGAAGGAGACAGGAGGAATAAAAAGTGAAAAAATAAAATAAGGAGCATTGTTTGGGGTCTTGTAGGCCACAGAGAGGTAGATTTCAAACTATGAACATAGGACTGCAGACCAACCTTCCCCTCACTCTCCCCCCAAGACTCAGCTCACTTGGATGCTTGCTGACAAGAAATTTTTAAGTCTTTTAACAGCAGGCTTCCCCACACTGGCCCTTCCAGCCACACCCAGGGGTGAGGCCGATTATGAAGTAATGATACCGTGCTCACAGGAGACAATACAAATATCTGGGTCACATCTCTGGCCATGCACATACTCTCACTGGCTGCAGCTCTGAATACGAAGGTACAGACAAATATACTAGAGGCAGTTAAATTCGGTGGGGAGGAAGTAACTTTTGGAACTGTTACATTCGATGATTGCTAATTACTTTAGCTCAATGATAGCACAGGGCTTCAGGAGATAATGCTCACAACCAGTTACATGTCTATAGCCCAGTGTGACCCATATGTGCTTAGTGATTATCTCATGGATCCATCTTCTTCCACTGAAATAAACCATGGATTAGTCTTCACCTGCCCCAACCACAAACAGATTGAACCTTAAAAAGTATATGAGGGGCGCCTGGGTGGCTCAGTCGGTTAAGCATCCGACTTCGGCTCGGGTCATAATCTCGCGGTCCGTGAGTTCGAGCCCGGCGTCGGGCTCTGTGCTGACCGCTCAGAGCCTGGAGCCTGTTTCAGATTCTGTGTCTCCCTCTCTCTCTCACCCTCCCCCGTTCATGCTCTCTCTCTGTCTCAAAAATAAATAAACGTTAAAAAAAAATTAAAAAAAAAAAAGTATATGAGACATTTCTAAATAAATGGGAAAGAAAGGGTAAAACGGCAATTATTTCACTTAGCCCTGAAAGGAATAATAAAAGGTATACTGCTTTTCTTCAGGTTAAGGGCTTTGAATCACGTGAGGATATTTAAGAATCAGCCACACACTTTTAGCAGTTCAATGTTATTTCTATTATTTAAACCAGATACCATTCCTCCTCTAACTCTGACACACGGGTCCAGATGCCTCGCCAAGCAGGCAACTAAAACTCCTAAATAGGTTCCATATACTTCTAATTTTGAAATCACTATTTTGCCCTAGGTCATTAACTGGAAGGGTGTGTAATGTCTGAATTTTCCATTTACTAAGCTAACAAAAATAATTTTTATAGGAGAAAATACCCTCTTATAGCATAACCTCTCTGTTGAATATTTTTAGAAGTAATACTAGACACTTATTTAAAAAAAAAAAAAAAGAAAGAAAGAAAGAAAGGAGTCCCAAAACATAAAAGAAATATGCTAATATTATAAAAAGTCTGGACCCAATTACCTGAAGGAGAGCCATGTGCTGAGGTCATACTTTTGACTTTGGAGTCTGATAGTCGAGAGATACTGTTAGCTCTAATTCTAGGAGAAAATTTATCTGAAGGTACGAGTCTGGCTCCGCTTCTAATGATGGCCTCTGCAGTCCGTGAGGAGGCACTACCTCTAGAGATGGTTGCTTCAGAGTCACTGCGAGCCGACAATGAGCCAAGCCTTGTACGACGGGGCTGAGCCAATAAATCAATCCGAGAGATGTTACGCCTTCCTGTGGGGGGCTTGGACGTGGAACTGGTGGTGGACACTTCAGAGGCAACAGATGCTTTGTCAGCATCAGCCAGTTCACTGTCAGACACTTCGCCAAGCCGTGCTCTGCGCAAGAGGGAAGTCCTGGTGGGTCGTGGCCGCGGAAGAGTGGTTGACTTACTGGATGATCCAGGTGTGACGGGAGAAGTCTTAGATTTAGTCACTTTGCCTCCTTCCAGTTTGGAATGTGCATGCTCATCAGTTGAGGTAAGTGGAGTCCTTCCATGAGGTTTACAAGAGTAAGTTTCCTGATCAGAGGACATAATATCAGAGATCGCAGAATGAGGTACACTAGAGGTCTGGTCGTCGTCTGTTAGGTCTACAGAAGGCTGTCTTATTCTTCCACTGGACTGTACAAATTTACGACCATCTGCTCTTGAACCTACATCTGTGGAACGACTTTTTGTTTTCTTCTCGATTTTCTCCCTACCACCTGAAGAGGACGATTTTGTAACATCTTTGGAAGGAGAACCTGTGGAACATCTGTCTTTATAGAGACTAGTGAAACTCTTTCGCTTTTGGGTTGACTTTCTTTCAGTCTCTCCAGTAACCAGACTGATTGTACTAGCTGTGTCCACATCAGATTCTGGTGAAATAGAGTTGTCTCTATTGTAACTGGGAGTATCTGGGCCTTCATCAGTTTTATTATCTTCACGCAGTTTGGCTTCTAGAAAAGCCATTACTGCTTCTGTGTCTTTTAGAATAAGGGTTGTGTCCATACTAGAATCAGTATCCATAGAGTCACTTCTTTCTCGTATTCTGCTGGCAGCTGTCAACGCTAGAGAAGGGGGTGTAGATGACGTCTGCTTATTTATGTGGGGGATAAGTTCTATGGGTATGTTGGGGCTAGGTTTTTCTATAGTGAAGCTTCCTTGTCGCACTAAGGACTTGGAGGATTCCTTCTTGTCTCCGCCCTTTGAAGACTGACCTTTCAGAACCTCCTCCGCTTTTCTTCGCTTGCCCTCATTTTGTATCACCCTTTCTCCTTTGCTTGTAGAGTGTCCTGGAATTTTTTCTTGAGGTTGTGACTCCTGTTTAAAAGATTCCTCCCGACACCTATCTATCTGACCCGAAACATTTTTTGAAGAAGACAACTTGGTAGGCGTCCACTGCGCCTGTTCTTTTTGTTCTTGTTGCTGAATTTTAGCTAACGTTTGCTTCACCAAAGAAGTTTCCTTATCAGTTTCACTTTTGTCCTTCCCAGAAGAGCTGCCCAAGTGAAGCAAGGTTTTATTGTCTCCGCCAGTTTTAACAGCCTCACCATTCACTGCCCTGTTCATCTTGCTCAGGGCTCTGTCGGCATCCTGCTTATCTTTCTGGTATACCTGTGTGGGTGCTTCTTTCTCCTGAAGTTCTGTGTCTTGTTTTTCTCCTATCTCTGACCTCTGTGTTAGAATCTTGGACTTTTCTTCACTGGGAAGCTGAGGAAGGGTGCGTCTCCTCCTCTCTCCCTGACTGACCAAGGACGTTGCTGAGCCAGTACTTCTCACTGAAATGCCAGACTCACTGATGTCTGTATCTATAAAATAAAACCACAAAGAATAAATGTATTAGGGCAGAAAGGTACAAATACAGAGTACCTTATTAATTAGATTTTGCCGTGTAAGTTAAGAAATGGCTTGATGTACAAGAAAACTCTGAATAAACATACCAACATGGTAACAGAGTAGTTTCAAAAGCAAGTACAGTGCCAAGACATAAAACAGGCAGATTACTAACAGGGGAGTCAAGAAAGGCAGTTTTAGGAGATGAAAACTGGGGTCATCTGATCTTACTCCTATATCCGCTGCTCTCTTTTTCTTTCAATGTATTTTATGGCAGGGAAGGTCACTGTGTTCATTTTTGCTTTTGTGATGTATTCCACCCATGAGATTTTGCTCAAGAAGCTGTTTTACAGAATTGCACAGAGAAGGCCTAAATAAACACTTCCAATTATATAAGAATAATATATTTAGCTTTTAATGCGCACTGTTATCTATCTGAAAGAATGACAAGTTTGGATTTCCTAAGTAAAACGGAAAATGCAAACCTTTATTAGGTTTTCTAAAAAAAAAAAAAAAAAATTAACACCAATTAAAAGAATTTTAAAAAGTGTGAATGTGAAACAAGATCACAGGACTTGTCATAATTTTAAACACTGAGGGATTTTTAAATTATGGTCTTCTGGCATATTAACACCTCATATACAAATACATGATCACTTTCTCTTTTTACAATTAAGTAGAAGCCAAAGAGAAAATACATACTTTGATGTTTCCATGTTAGAGAAATTGAGAATGCTTCAGGATTTTCCTGACTTCTATAAATGGAACACATTTCTGACAAAGGGAAATATAAATTAACATATAAAGCATTCTAATCTTTGGGAGATAAGTGGATACAAGATACTAAGACATAGCTTCTGTAAGTCTTTTTTCCCCTTATAATGCTGAAAGTTTAACATTTAAATTTCACAGCAATGTAATGGTATGATGCAGGAAAATAGCTACTAAACTTACTGATTCAACTTCAGCAATTATTGTTAAGTTACTGTATTATGTCTTGGCTCCTTGATACTACTTGAAGCGCTAAAATGTAAGAACCGTTTTATCTTTTTTTATTTTTCTAGCATTTCTCACACTGTCCTGCTCCTAACACACATAAGATGAATGTTTAACAAGAATATTTTAAGATTTAAGTGGATTTATCAGTTAAATAATTTAGAATATGATGAAATAGGAGCACCTGGGTGGCTCAGTCGGTTGAGCATCCGACTTTGGCTCAGGTCATGATCTCACGGTTCGTGAGTTTGAGTCCCGCATCAGGCTCTGTGCTGACAGCTCAGAGTCTGGCACCTGCTTCTGATCCTGTGTCTCCCTCCCTGCCCCTCCCCTGCTTGCGCTCTGCCTCTCAAAAATAAAAAAAACATTAAAAAAAAAAAAAGAATATGATAAAACAGAAATGAGATAATGAGGGCCAGGCAGTTTGTTTTATTTTGTAACAAGGGTAGAATTTTGCCTTCTACAGCTAATGCTTACTAATTTTATAATGGGTTCTTTGGTAAGTTTATCTAGCCCCTCTGACCCTCTCTGTTTGGGTGCCTTGTTTCCCCGAAAAGTGACCAGTTTATGTTAATCAATCTGCAGATCATTCAGTCTTTGATTTTTGGGAATACTATCAATTACTTCTAATTTCTATAGTAAGTAAATGATATACCTTTTCTAGTACCCTGCTCAAATCCTTGCTGAGTAATGTTTACAAAATTCCTAAACCAGATTTTTGGGGTGCCATAAGCCAGGGGCAAAATAAATTTTCATTTGTTTTCAACAATAACAAAATTAAGAATACACATAAAAAGTCACAGCAAATTCTCCTTGAGGGTTTTTAAATTAAGAATGTAATTAACTGAATCTAAAATAAAATCATTAGGCATAAAATTTCATTTTTATTTTAAGGAAACTTAGTTCACAGAAATATTACTAGAAGGTAATAAAAATCACATTACACAGACTTGCAAAAGATACATTAAGTAAATTAAGTGTGTATTCTTTTTTATTGAACTGTATTGAATGTTTTTTAAATGCACAAAGTAGCATTTAAATATTTGTTGTATTAATGATATTAATGAATGTTGTAATTTAGAACTGTAATTTAGAAAATTTAAAATTTTCATTTTTACATGTCATATATAAAAATACATACATATATATATATATATATATATATATATATATATATATTTCATCTTCAAATTACCTCTCATCTTCAGTTAGGGTTTTATTTTAATGATACCTGCATTATTAGTGCAAATAAAATCATATATGTAAAATAAGCATGAGAATATGTGATTTGTTTATTTAGGTTTAATTTACTTCTCACTATGCAGATTTAGCTTGTTTTTTACAAAGCTGATTCACAAAAAAGAGACCAAGAGGAAGAAAAATACCATTCTCTAAAGGAACAGGTGCAGATAATTCCATTATCCTTTCTTCTTGATCATGTCTTGTGTGGTTTGCAGCCAAGCTAGCCCACTGTGAAACCCAGCGTTTGTTTCCTGATGAAGATGTGCCTTCCTAAAGGAGGAAAATAAGGGAACGAAATAGCCTATTTAGACAAGAGAGAATTCTATTTAGTTACATTATCTTGTCATAAGAAGCCGTATTTAAAATTCACATTGCTATATTATCATTTATTAAATGTCCTCAGATATAGAATGAAAAGTCTCTAGGTACCCCTTTTAACTACATCTTATCATTACTGTAAACGTAGTATAATTTTCTCTACTTATTAAATACTAACGATGGCACTAAAATAAATGCTTGGAGCTTAACATTTTCTGCGGCTGGATACACGTGGGTGTGTCACCAGGGCCTCACGGCTACCACACTGAGGCTGGCTCTGCTTCTGTCTCTGGAGCAGGAGTCTAAAGATCTATTCCTAAGTTGTTCTCTGGCCCTCTACGTGATTCTAGGACGCGGACTGGTTCCAGAGTCTCAAGGAACATTAAATCTGCCAGGTCGTGTCTTCAAGGATTTCAAAAACAAACCCAAAGCTCTAGACTTCTTTTTACAACACTTCGCTGTTTCCAGAAGAAGCTAGAAATCACTCAGCCTTTAGTCTGAGCCTAGACCTGCACATGTCTAGATCTGGCCTTAAGGCAAGTACTCTCTGAACTTTCATAGTCAAATGTGAAATGGAATTTAATTCATGAAATGGCTCTACAGACTTATGGACATAGAATGGTAACTTGAGGGCAATCCAGGCAAGACCTAGGGAGTACAGAAAAAAAATTATGTTCCCTCACAAAAAAAATAAGTCAAATCTTAATTTTGAGACTGGAATGACAACTAAGGAATGGAAGGCTATCACCAAAACTGTATTACAAATGATTCAAAACACTATCTTAAGTATCAGATTTACAGGCTAAAAACTGATGAATATTTCAAACAGGCTACAGATAACGACTTCCAGAATAGGTTAAAGCAGTAAGTATACAGTGACTTGCACACAATGAAGCCTAAGGATTCCAAAACCTGCTGGATCCTTGAAGTCCCTTTCAAGACTCTACTAACTGCTCATGCTTCTCAGCAGGAAGGAAGTACCAGAGCCCCTCCCACCTTCACTGACACACACACTTATGTTCTGTGAAGAGGTTCTCATGCCCTGTGTCGGAGATTCTCTCCATGGCAGGTACATACTGGGCTATATATCAATTCCACTTCGGATGGGTTGAGGGGATGGGGAAGGGAAGAGGGAGTCTTATATAAAAGTTCATGGTCACCAGAACCATTCCTGGTAATCAGAACACCAGAACACTGCCTCGCATAAGTATCACTTGTTTTCAGTAAGTAAATTAAGCATCTTATGAAATGGAAACCAGAATTACAGTTCTGTATGATCAAGGAAGGAAACAGAACACTGAAATGCAAGAAATGCTTTAACAGCTTTCAGGAATAGGCATGCCATAAAGGGACCATTTTAACATTAATAAACGGATAGGTGGATTTCCCTGTCTATAGAAATATTCTATTTATGTTTCTGACAAAGGTAACATTTCATTTGTGATTGTTTTATTTGCCATTTGTATAAATTAACTCATTTCTGGAGAGGTGGTGTAGCATACTGAGTAAGAGAATGAATTAAGAAAACAGGGCTGCTTACGGTTCACATTCTGGCTCCACAAGGTGCTAGTTTTATGACCTTGGTCTACATATTTCAGTTTCCACATTTGTAAAATGGCACGAGAAAGTTCCTACTGGATGTTAGCTCTGATTGAATACATTATAATGAATTAATACTTCTCAGTTACATATTTTTTTTTACATTTATTTTTGACATATCACTGGAATGAAGTTTCTAGTATCACTTCCAATAAGGGAATAACCATTTGTTGAGGGCACAGATCTCAGGCAATTACTATGCTGAGTGCTTTACATACTTCACTGAACTCCCTGTAAGTAGGTTTTATCAAAAATCCCAACTGCACAGACGATAAAACTGCAGCTAAGAGAGGGGAAGTGACCGACGACACAAGGGCACTTGGACAAATGTGGCAATTCTGGGACCTGAGCTCAGGTCTTCGTAGCTCTACTGCACCCATGCTGACTCCCCAAGCTTGCTAACCAAGCCATCCTTGACTAACTTCAGGTCATTCTAACAACATCGGGGGCTGTACTGCACTGGCACTTATTCAGGTATAGAAATTCTATCTGCCAGGCACTACTGGGCACATCCTTCCTGGCATGACAGAAAGATCTACAGATCTTTCCATTCTAACTACGGGCCCTCCTAGGAAGTACTACTGGAGTATACTTTTCCTTTTATCTCATAATGCCAATCAGAGCAGTGAGTTCATTAACTGCTTACTGAAATTAACATTTTCCCTTCACCGATGAACAGAGTAACATAATTTAAAAGAAATAACAAAAACTGAAACAGAATTACTGCAAAAATTGCTTTAGGCTTGTATTAGAAACAAATTCAGTTGTGAGAATTTAGTTTTTAGAAGAATTTTCAAAGGAGTATATCAGTTACTTAAAATAATATAACTACAAATGATAAAAATTCACATTTCATGTGTGTAAAAGTCACATATGAGGAAGAGATGTATACCTCTGAGTTGTGAAATCCAGGTGTACTCAGTGGCTTTCTTTCTTCCATTACTACCGCAGCAGAATTGAGAGCCCAATCTTTTATCAGGTCTTTATGTTTCTCATTAATAATAGGCCTATTATAATCCTGATTGTCATCTACTCCAAATACCTAAGAGAAGAAATTATTTTATAAATGAAAAGTCTGAGCACCAGATTAATATGAATATTATCAGTAACTTCAGAGGCAAATAAAAATATTCTAATTTCAACAGGTAATTCAATAATCAGGGAAACTTATTTAAGGACAGGGAGTGAAGGTTGGAGAGGAAAATTGGGTGTGGCAGCTCATGTAAATCAAACTATCCTTTTTAATATGTAGCAAAGTTCTGTTTGATAAGTAAGAAATATCCAGGATATTACATTTGATTTATTAAAAGGTGTTAATAATGTTAAATACTATAATAATGCAAAATTAGGAAAGAATACACTTTGGCTTGTTTTCAGCTTATCTCTTTGCTCTTTTATTTTTAGGAAAGAGGCATGTTGCAAAACTGTAAACATAAGGCTGATTTTACCTGTTTCTTTCTTAACAAATGTTTAACGTTTATCTATATGAACTAAATTATACTTAGAATTTTCTAAGGTCCCGAAGAACAGAGTTTGTTGTATGATCTCTGTATGGAATACAGTGAGATCGTCAAACTTTTTTTGCCTAAAAAAAAAAAAAATCATTGAAAGGCCTTTGAAATGCAGATCTTGGGTCTACTCTCACAGATCAGCATTTTCAATAAGCAGGATGACTGTGGTCAACACTTGTGAAATATTTAAATACAGAGACCAATAATCATATGTTTGATCAAGGGGAGGATCTGAGTCTGACTGACTTCCTGGCACGTAAATAGGCCCTGATGTTGCCAAACAGATTGGAAAAAGGTTGTAACTACAAAAACTGCAACGTTCCATTTTATTTACTATTAAGTCTCTTAAGCATTATTCATAGGTGTTATTTGTGGCTCTAATTATTACAATCAAGAAAAATACTATGTGTTTGAATTGGTGCTTTGTAGAAAAGATCTTAGGAACATAACCAAAGGGCCTTTTTTGGTATAAAAAGGGGAAAAATACCTTAGGTTAAACTATTCTCTAGAAAGCTTTTCAATGATTGCCTGATCACATCTGATAAATTCTGAAGTCTACATTTAGTAAAGGAAACATCATTCTCAAATTCACTGAAACTTGGAAATTTTACCACTAGATGGCCTTATTACTTAATATTTAACTCAAATAGAACTGTATAGTTTTCAAAAATTGTGATTTAGTATTCTGTTGAAGCACTCAATATTCAAATTACCTTTGCTTTAGAAGCAAATTGTATATTACTAACTTTAAATCAAATATGGATTTTAGTAATACATGGAAGCACATGGAAGTTTACAGAAGGGAAAAAACAAACCTGTTTCATTTTGTTAAACATCAGAATTAGTAAGTTCAACAACAACAACAACAGTAAAAATACTGTGTATACTGTCCTGTGTGTTCGGCCTCTAGTGTCACTTGTAAAGAAAGCAAATTAGAGCTACTCGAGTTTTTAGGACTGTCTTACAAGAACACTGAGAAATTTTTCTAGCTTAAGTCACTGAACTCCAAATTTATTTCCTTATTTTTATGATTACGAGGAATAAAAATCTAACTCAAGTTTGGAAGTAAAAGATAAAAACACCCAGGTGTGAGTATGTGCATGTGGTATCTCTCTGGCATGTTAATTTGCAAATGATCTCAGGTGATTTTCTGACTTGGTAACATTTACTTGGACACTTCACACTCAAAATGGACTTGCAAAACTTGCTTTCCTCAAACATAGAAGCACCACAAGTTTCAAACAAAATATAATCTCTCCAAATCACTCTGAAGCTATTTTGAAATGACAACAAAAGACACAGACACAAAGAAGTAACGCTTCTAGGGAAGAGGGGCTGACGTCGGACAGAAAGAACACTCAGATGACTTTCCACAGATTCCTTGCAAAGCATCGGAGACAATTATACACACATCTGTCAAAGAAGTTAAATCACTATTTGTGCCCAAACAAGTAATAGGGCCTGAAGCACTACTGTGTGGAAAAAGAAGCCTTCAAAGTTCCTACCTATATTTTTGAGTGTTCTGGAAAATTAATGATAGCAACGACCAGCCCAGCTTGAAATCTAGATCTTCCTGTTTGTGTCTAGGTGCAAAAACATCCCCTCGTGAGGACTTTCATGTGAAAACCAAGAGGACATAAACACGCTGTGTCTGTGTACTTTAAAGCTATTAAAATTTTCACATTTCGAAAAGTACATACAATCTGACATATGAATCAAGAGTTGGACCACACTTCAGACCAAGTTTGCTACATTTTCTCTTTTCATTATAAACTTTGTCCCTGGGTGATTTCATCCACATCCAAGCTTCTCTTCAATTTCCAACTACAGACAGATGCTTGCCTGTCATCTCTCCTCACAGATGGCTCAAAGGTGTTTCGAACGCACTATATGTTAATCAGGCTCATGATTCTCTTCCCTTCTCTGGGCTCAATCACACCCCCCAACTTGATATGTGTAAAATCTGGTTCTCTCATTCAGCTAGGGACTTTTTTAGGCTGGAAGTCTAAAGTGAGGAAGGGAGAGAGATCAGATGCCTGTCTGATTGTTAGGCAGGGCCCTGCACACCAAGTTTGTCAGTTTCTAATTCTTCCAGATGGGGGCAAAAGAAAGCAGGAATAGATGGGAAGAAAAATTTTCTTTTAGAACTTGCACTGTCAGAGCTCTGTGGGTCTGGGAGAGATTTAAAGAGAACTCATTCACGCCAGGGGTGGAAAGTGTTCATGCCTCTAGGGGCTTTGATCCAAGCAGGTGCATCTCTAGTTTAGGGAGTGACCTGTGACCCCTCCTGTGGCTTCTAGGTCTCGGGTAAAAAGATGGCACTTCCCTCGTCATTCCACTCTCAGCATTATGGAACACGCTTTACCCCTTTCCTTTGAATGAATGCATGTGATATTTGGTATCTTACCTTGGGATTTCACATCTATGTCTCAGCAACTACTCTAATTTTAACAACCTGGGACTGAGGTATGGTACTTACTCTTTGTAGGCTACTGGGCTAGCTGCCATAGGGGCTTCAAAAATTTACATAACTCAGCCCTTGCTCTCAAGGAGCTCAAGTCTAATACAAGAAGCCTAAAAAAAAAAAGACTGTCACCTGAACCATGCAAGGGCACTCTGTAGTTAAAATTTCCGTAAGATCTTTAAGTTTTAAATTTAAAGAAATGAAACATTCTCTAGATGATAAAGGACCAGTATGTGCAATACAAACCAAGCCTGTGAAAAGTGTGACCTTGGTTTTTTCACTAGCATGTTATCATCAGTGTCATTATTTAAAAGCTCAGACTGTACAGAAAATGTCCACAGTTCCTAATTCTGAAATTGGAGAGCTGGGGTGGGAGAGGGAATAACGGTATATCAAACCAAAGAGTACAGGGTCAATTTTCATGGGGGTAAATATCCCACCTACTAAATACTCATAAAGGGAGGTCAAATTATTTTTGGTAACATCAGATAAGGAGCTTTGTTTATTGTGACAGGGAAGAGACCAGTGTGAAAAGGCGTGTTGAAAGGGAGAAGACTTGGGCATATAAAAATAGTAATAGGTACAAATGCTGAGCAAAATGGTAATTCAACAGCAATAATCCTTAATTTATTAGTTAAAACACTTTCCAAATCAGTTGAAATTCAGGTTTCAACTTTCCACAGAAATAAGAAACACAATGGTAGGTTAAGTATCAAGCTTTTCTGGGTTTATTTTAAATTAGCAACTGAAGACAGTACTGCATTAGTATATCAATCAGGGTGTCAAGGCTCAACCTCAGATGACCAGGACAACGCTTTCCTCAATGAGCAAGGACCTCCTAGGTAGAGAGAGCAGGGTCTCTACCAGTTCAAGTCAACAGCAAAGGTTCCCATGAAAATCACTTGATACGTTAAGAACTATGCAGAATCCTAGCTTCTAACATCAGGGAACAAAATCAGGATGACTTTATAGAGGAGAATTTGTTCAAACATGTAATTTTTCATAAAAATCTAATTTCACTTTTGGAAAGAAAAATTCTTTAAAAATCAATGGAATAAATGGCTCTAAATGTTTAACACTGTGATTTTTAGAACATATTTGTAATCAACTTTTAAATTTAAAACGCATTTAAAATTTTAGGAAAAAAGAGCTCAGAATGGGGTTAAGAGAGACATTTTATATTTTATCATGGGATACAAACATGCGTACATGCACGTCCACAGCAGTATTATTCACAATAGCCAAAGGTGGAAATGGCCCAAATGTCATCAATAGATGAATGGACAGATAAAATGTGGTCTATCCACACAATGGTGTTATTAGTCATAAAAAGGATGAAATACTGATACGTGCTACATCAAGGTTGAACCTTGGAAGCTTTATGCTTGTGAAAGCAGCCAGTCACCAAAGGCCACACACTGTATGACTTTCCATTTATATACGAAAGGCCCAGAAGAAGTAAATCCAGACACAGAAAGTAGATTAGTGGCTGCCAGGGGCTGGGGGAAACGGAACCGGGTTTGGCGTCTCTTTCTGGGGTGACAAAAATGTCCTGGAATTAGACAGTGCTGGTGGTTGTATAACTTTGTAAATGTGCCCAAAGCCAATGAAATATACACTTTAAATGGCTAAAATGGTGAAAGTTATGTGAATTTTACCTCAGTTTTTTAAAAAAGTCACCATCTAGTTTGATCCTGTTCCTTTTTACTTCTGTCTGGGTAAAAACATGCTCTCAGAACTTTGCCCTCTCCCTGCCCTACCCCGTGCGCCTTGACTCTTCCGTTCCTTAGGAGTTATATCCACGACCTCTTGCCTTTCCAGCACTGCTTAACATCTTCTGTTAGCTCCTCCTTTCATGTCCTCAAATTATGCTCAGGTCTAATCTCCTGCTTCTACACTTAAAATGTCCAATTTCTCTCTTTATGGCTCATTTTCTTGACATGCATTCCTTCCTTTCGTGTCTAAAATATGGCTGTTCATCAATGACCATGTTACCTTTTCCTTGCCAAGCGGATTTCTAAGTGCTGTTAGCTGGGTATTGCCAGAAACGTAAAGGCATGCCCAGTCTCCTACTAATCAAGGCAACTCCCCTAAGACTTAAACACATGGATTTCTTCTAATACAACCTATACTCCTCAGCTTTCTACTGACAAAGCAAAGCTTATAACACATACAAGGTTTTAAATGACACATCAAGGTTTTAAACGACCCATTTTAACAAGTTATGTTAGGATCAAGATACAAACTAGTTTCAGCAAATAAAAAATACAGCAAAACCTGTTTGTGGAGGACTGGCTGAAAGTGACCAATCCACAAATTCACTAAATAAAGCAGCTTATCTATAGCTTAACCACATACAAATATTGACAGAAATTAAAAAGCAGGTCATGCAGTTTTCTTTCTCATCCATTCATTAAAAAGGGATTGAGTGTCTGCTATGTGCCAGGTACTGTTCTAACAAGCACAAGAGATACAGAAGTGATCTGACAAACCGGGTCATTCTAGAAAGGCCAGGCAGGATATAAACTAGCTAGAGGGGAGTTCTATAAGGAAAATAAAACATGGTAATGTGATACAGAGAGAGCAGAGGTGAATGCCAGGGCTACTTGGGCAGGGTGGGGAGAGAAAGTCTCTGAGCATGAATACGGAGAAGGAGCTAGGTGTGTGAAAGCACTCTAGGTGGCAAGTACTGTTAAGCAGGAAAGTCAGTAGGATTTCATATAATAACACAGGAAGGAAAGGGGGAAAACCTAGTAAATGTTAAGCTTTCAACTGATGAAGAAAGGTGAGGGTTCAGTTGTGAAGCTCTGGGAACACAGCAGGAGAGGGTTTCCTGTACCTGAGGAGGGCTACGAAGGAGAGCTGAGAAGGGGCAAGGAGCCATAATCACAGTGACCAAAAGTAAATCCTTGTGATACAGATTAAAAGAAAAAAATGATCAGTGAAGAGAGGGCAAGAAAGATTAGTATTAGAGGAAGAAAAACGAAGCCCTCAGAATTTGCTGGCTAAGAACTGCTGTTTGCTTTGGCCCGGGAACTCAGATTGTTCCTGGATTGGCACAAAGTGGAAGCAAACATGAAGCCCAAATCAAAATGCGGCCTGTTATCAAGGTCCTCTCTTCTTACTCAAGGCTCTGAGCTGATCTCCTTGTCTTAGTTCCCACGCACGTCGGACCCTGAGTCTGAGTGGACCTGGGATGTGCTGCCTTTCTGTGTTCCGTTGGGCACTGTCACGCAGATTTTGACTCAGGTTTATCAGGGTTCCCCTGGCTCTGACTTGGTCGAATCTGAAGTCTTGCTGTGGACTTCAAGGTTTGTAATATCCCCTATTCCAAACTGCTTACAGCTGGATTCAGGTTCTCAGCACTGACTTTCTTTGGGCTGTAGATATTCTTCATCCTGTGTTTCCAGTCTTGTCATAGTTTTCCTGGTTCTGGATTCTTCCCTACCACTTGTTGCCTGCAGAGCAGCACCAGTAGACACAAGGCCCATGAGAGAAGAGACTATGCTGAGAAGAGGTATTTTGGGGGATATATGGACAGGAATCAAAACTCAAGGCAGGAAACTTATGGAAAGTACTTTTTTCAAAAGAGCACCTCAAGCCAATTTTTTTGACCAATTTTTTTTTCTTGTTGTTAATATTTAGCTTTCTGTTCTCACTACAAGTTTTTCTCCCTTTGCCTGGAAGACTAGGAAATTGCCCTCATAACATCCTCCTCTTCCCTCAGCAGGGTCTGTTTCAATAGAGGAGTGGGAAGAAGAAACTGGTTACTGTGATGGGTTCTCTAGGTCCCAGAGGAAGGCCAGACAAGGGAGGGCTGGGAGGCTATCAGTACTATGGAAGGCAGTTACCTTTCATCCAGGCAGTGAACAGCATTTTCTTATCATAGCGCATCTCCATGTAAGCTTAGACATAAAACTTAAGAGGTCTTCATAAACAACAGGCATTTGTGTTATAAAGAGAAGTGAATTTGGGGACAATGCATAAAATAAGGCTACCTACTGACAACCACACAACAACAACATGAACCAAAATGCTGTAATCCCATAACCTGGAGTTTGGTGAGGGGATATTTTGGTTACCTTCTGACTACAACCAGCACAGAAAAACAAAGATACAGTATTTCAGCTTGGTAATTTCTTTAAAGAGATCCTATTTTAACTACATGCAACTTCTCCTAAATTATACCTGTCCTAATTAACTTGTTTAGGCCCAGGAATATGATGTATTTGGGGGAAAAATTGAAGAGGCATTCAATGCTGTTATCATGCGATACTGTGGCTTACTGCTTTTTGATTCCAATGTGCTATTTTCTGTTTCTTGTGTTCGATCCTTTTCAGCCTCCTTTGTTCACTCGTATTCCTTTTGTCCACCAATGTTGGTGTTGCTAAGAACTTCATACTTTGTCTCCTCTCCCTCTGTACATTCTTTCTAAGTAATCTCATCTATTATTTTGCACAGAGCTACTCCTTGATATTTCCCAACTTAGTACTTTAGCCCAGATCTCTTATCTAAGACTCAGATGTTTCTATCCAAATGAATACTGGACACACCAGCAGCTTTTTAATTGCTTTCTGTTTCCAATCCTTTCTTCACACTTCTGACAATGATTAGATGTCACTGCCCTATTTAAGAGTTTTCACGGATTCTCCTCCAGCATTAAAATATCTAAAGTCCTTAGTATGATACACAGGGGCCTTCAATATCTAGTCTGATCTCATCTGTCTAAAATAACTGTGGTCCTCTGAACAGGTCCTCCACACTCTCAGGCTCCATATTTGGAACAGAGTGCTCCATATTTCTGAAAAACCCTACTTTACCACGCCTGTTATGGGATTGATTCCACCTGCTTAAAAATGAGCTCGGTTGGCAATTAAATTCCGTATTGAAGACACGTAAAATGCCAGGCACGAGGTTCCCACAGTTATGGAGTTTACATTCATGTGTGCACACGTATTTGGGGGAATGGGAAGGTGAATAAATAGGAAAGTGTTAAGTAGTGATAAAGCTTATGATTAAAATCAAACAGGCTGACTTGACAGTGAGTGCCTACGCAGGTCTCTTTAGACTGCTCGGCCAAAAACTTCTCTGAAGGTGGGATGTTTAACCTGAGATCTTTTCTTGGAGGCTACTGGCACCCTTCCTCCAATAGCTTATGTCTATCAAAGCACTCAGCATTACTATTCTAATTCATGTTTTTACTTGTGCATTTCCATTCCTCTACAGACTCATGTTTCGAAGGGAAGAACTCTGTCTTTTCAACTTGAACCTCTCTCTTCTAACACAAAGCTTGGCATACAGTTGATGTTGAATAAAGGCTGTGAAAACAAATCAATGAAATAAACCGGTTTTCAAATGATGGAGTGAAAAGGGTAAGAGACTAAATGCAAGTTTTCAGGGCCAAACAATGAAATTTAGATGGAAAGCAGCTAAGGCCCCAACTTCTATCCACACACCTGAACTCATCCAAACAACTTGATATGATGCATGTACTGCTACACCCTCCCAGAGCACTCACTTCCGGGCTAGTCCTGGTCTTTGTTTTCTCCACACTTGCAGGTTACTTCATCTTCTTCACACATTTGACTCCTGCTTCCCTGCTTTTGTTTCCCAGAGTCTGACATTAAACTAATTTGGCCTCTGGCTCTAACCACAACGAGTAGACTCACAGCTCTTTTTCTCTGTATTCACAAGACAACCAGTGACTGTTTCCTATAGTTATGGGCAGCTTTGTTTTCTGGTTTATGCAAACTAGGAATGACCATTCACATAGAACCATTACTCCCTTAAAGGAATGCCGCTTTAAAATCTTGGTTTTCTCTTCTATCCACAGTGTTACCATATAATTTGCCACTGAAGAAAAAATGCTCATGATAATTACACACAGCAGGTATGCAGCAGGTTTTGTGGTCACCCTTTCCATCCAGCCGTTTCCTAAGGGTCATGTGTACCAGGGTCATGTGCACTTGTTTTTTGGCTTTCTGCTATCCTGGACAGGCTGCTCCCTTGCACTTCCCCTTGGGCTTCAGATTTGACTCTTTCAGGCTGAAAACACTTTCCAGCATTTATCCATACCTTGTGTAGAGATCCGTATGTGGAGACTCTTGGTAAGGGTAATAACACAGCTAACATTTTTAGATGTCTTATTACAAGACAGGCATTGTGTATTATTTGAATTATATATTTGAATTCTTTTTATAAAACCTGGTGAACTTTCTTCCATTTTAGAAAAAAAGAAAGGTTCAAAGAGGTTACTTTACTCAAGGGCACATATCTGGTACGTGCAGAGTTTAACTTAATCGCAGATCTGTCTGCCTGCAGATGCTCATGTTCTTCAATACTACAATATAATCCCTCACCGTGAAATAACCTAGTAGAGAAAACATTGACCACTATGATCATAATATCCATAAACCAAACAAAGGCATAATACGATCAAAATCATTATTAATCTGAATTCTAAAACTTATCATTCTCCTTTTCAAACCTATTCCTTTATTTTGCATGTGACAGTATTTTAGATAGCGATATCCTTGTTCTCAATGACCAGACAGAATGTTCTTAGACTTCTTTTAATATAACTGGAAAACTCACTTTATTCATCTGCTTCTTACTTGCTTTATTTCTCTTAGACTAATGGGTCTCTGAAAGTTTGGTGTCATACACTCCAACAGTAAACAATTTTGAGCATGTGTTCCTCAATAAATTATATACATGTCTATCCGTGTAGTAACAGATTGCATACACTACAGAACACACTCCAACGTGTAAACAAAGACTAAAAAAATAAAAGTAAAAGTCTTAATAATTTTCCTACCTCCCAAAGGTGGACCTCTTCGACTCCCTGAAAGCCCGCTCCGTGAACCCCTCACCTGAACTAGTGCCTCTCAAAAGTTAAGGTGCATACGAATTATCACCCGCAGATCTTGCTTTTAAAGCAGATTCTGATTCGGCCTGTTTAGATCAGGGCTAAGAGTCTCTGGGATTTCTAGTAGGCTCTTAAGTGATGCTAATGCTGCTCACACTGAGTAACAAGAACTTAAACAAGAGGTTAACATGTAACCAAACTTAAGCTGTTATTTTCTACGGTAAAACAAACAGCTGATCCTAAATTCAACTTTCCATAACTACAGGCAAAATTGTTAAAAACTGCTTTTAAAACCAAACAAAACAATCATTAGACACATTAACTAATAACATCAAAGAACACGTCTAAAATGTAAATAATCATCATGGCTGGGCATACACTTAAGTGGCTGAATTCAGAGTATCACAGTGAAACAGATTTTGTTTCCATACACTTCTTTTCTATCTCCAAAGGCAGCAGTGAACAGAAATTAAGAAAAGAAAATAAGGACAAAGAACAAAATGGACTAAAACATACACACTTTCACCTATTTCTGACATGAAACCAGTAGGCAAGATTCACGGGTGAATATCATCGGGTGATGTTTATGTTTATATTAACAGGGGCAGAGCAGCCTGGCTTTTTATGTAAACACAGAGTGAGAATGGTCACACAAAGTACACGGTTTTAAAACTCTATCTTATATTTACACAACTTTAAAAGGTCCAAACAGCTTATAAACATAAAGGACTTTACATGTGGAAGTCAGGCAAGTTCAGAAGATCAGCAGAATAAAATCAGAAAGCAGTTTGGTTTTATTGTTAGTTTTGCAGTTCCCTCACAAAATCCTAAAGTTCCCATGCCGCTGACTGCATGAGAACATTTCATGCTGACCCTCCAATAATTTCCAACAGTCAAATACACCACAAGAAAACTACCACCATCCCCGAATTTCAATTATTTACCTTGTCAATCATTTTTCTTGCTTCCACTTCCTCACTGTTGGGATTCTCTAACTCAATGGTATAAGTACCCTTGTCACTTTGGTCATCATCATTATCCTTTTCAGAAGTGGCAGAAGTAGGTTGATTTTTTAACATTTTATCCATCTCCTGGCTTGGTCTGTGCCCAAGACTCCCTGAACTTCTCAATAATGCAGTTTGTAGGAAGGGAATGGACACCGATGGCTCCTCTGATTTCTGTTTTAACAATTTCCCATGTGGAACACCATGCCCCCCTCTGTGATGCGTAGAGCTAGTCTGGAAAGACAAAGAAACCACTTTGGCATCTGCTGTTGGAGATTTTGCTTTTTCAAGTTTTGTATGTGGTGTCGAGTAAGTAGTTTCCTGACACAAGATTCCCGCACTCTGAGTAAAAGAGTAGGACCGTCTTTTTCTGGGATTGTCTTCGTCAAAGAATGCAATCATAAAAGCAGTTTGACTTACAACAGCTTGGTCTTGATGCTTCTCAGTGGCCTGGGCCTTCTGCAGCTTTTTCTGTTCGGAGTGGTGCCGCCTTAAGTGTTCCTCGAGAGCAGCACGCTTGCTACAGCGCCTGTGGGCCCCAGCATTTTCTGAATCGCTCTGTGTACCGTCATCATGTTTATTTCCTGGACACAAAACAGAAGCCACATAATAGGGAAGGAAAAAGTCCCATGTAGAAAATTAGACGCGTATACAAAAGTGTTACTTGCTTTTGGCCCCCTCCCCCTCTTCAACCCCAGTCATATGGTCGTTTCAGTAACAGGCTCGGCAAACTTCCCTCAACTGCAACGCTCACATTCAAATTTTCTCAACCAACAATGAGGTCCTTTATAAATAAATGAATAGGACTGCTTTTCTTTCTCTAAATTTTTAACTTTCTAATGATTCATTAATGCCTTAACAGATAAGCAATGCTATATCATCTGCGGTAGTCTGTATTTATAACATTAATAAACGTTAATCCGGCCTCCAAACCTTATACCTTCTTTAGCAATCAAAAATTGGCTTCTAGCCTGAGAGGAAAAGAGAAAAGAGAGTGATCCTCCTGAGATGCTTATTACTACACAGTAAAATAGAACACAAATGCCATAAAATGTGGTGAATTTTGACAATGTTTAATACTTCTAAAACTACAGCATACTTTTATAAAAAGTATACAAAATTTTAATACGAAGATGCAAATTTGTAGTTTCCACCAATTACTATACACTTCTCTACAAGTGTCTTTCTAGCTATGAGAAGTTTTGCAAATTTACATTTGTGCTCTAAACTCTGGTGGCTTCAAAGAGTTAAATAAAGCATGCTAAAGGCCTATCACAGAATAGCATCGTCTATGAAATCCTATATAAATCTAACCACCTTCTGGGCAAATGGCAGGGTGCTAAATATAACCAGCTAAAAATCTGTCTTCTCTATAAAGCATATAGAGTCAAGTTAGAATATGTTTGAATTTTGAAACATTAGGTTCCTAACAGCTTTTCTGTTACCCTTCATAGTTCTACTAGGGATTAAATGTGAAACATTAGAGAAATTAGTTTTCAATGATTTAGAATTTTAAGTATTTAAATAAGTACATTAGAAGAAATTATCAAATGATACTTATATTATTACAGCATAAATTTTTTTGAAGGTCAAGAATTTTTCTAGGCTTCCTAAATTATTCAATTTTAGACTGAATGAATTACAAACGAGGGCTTAAATGATGGCTTCATTGGAAGAAAAGTGCTTCCAGTCCCAAGCCTGAGTTTAAACCTTTCCTGGGCTACAAATTCTAAATCTGAAGACCTGCTGAATAATGTAGTAACAAACAAGACAATGATCAGAACTGGACGATGCATTGGCTGGGAGGGGCAAAGGGCACACATCCAAAAGAGAAAGGGGAATTTTAATACTCATGGGGTTCTTTTTTGTTTTAAATGTACTTAGAGGTTACCAACTGGTGCTAATGATTTAACAGAAGACTAGTTGTAAAAATGTACATAAAAGGTGTGAGAAGACTCAGAAGATAGAAAGAATCCACAGAAAAGGGTAATGTTTTGAAAAAGTCACAGGCAAGGGAAGCCAAGGGAGAGAATTAAACCAACACGAAGGGAGGCACTTCCCAGCAAAACAAAACTGACGAATGTCATAAACATCAGATACAACAACAAATCTGAAAATCTTTCTTCAAATTAGCAATTATTCAAAATGCAATCTGAAAAGAATAATAAAACCCCAAACAGGTGTTTAATTAATGGAATCCCGACCCTCAGGCAATTAAGCAAGGAATCAGGGATAGCAAATGGAACGCAAAACCAAACTAAACCACTAATTTAAATATAAAACTCATTGAAAACATGCTATTTTACAATCTTTTTCATTGTTGCACTGGCTGAACTGAAAAGGAATCCAGTTTCCAAGAGCCAGTAATAACTAAACTCTAAATTTCTGTACCAATAGACCAAATAGCCCACACAGTACACATATACAACATGAAAACACCATCTTTACAAGACTTCAGCTCTTGTACCAACGTGTAAAATTTGGCACTTAAGTGGTGTTGGGTCCTTTTGGTATTTTTTAAGTTACAGTTTAAAACTTTTTATGGAGTAGCCATTTTCTTTCATGGAGTATTGCTATTCCTTCTTGTATTTCTCAGTGTTACAAAAGGGGAGACCCCTGGCAAGAACTGCAATTTCTCTTTGTACTCAACAACAAAAATCACTGGGAAACTCTCCTCTCCGAGTTTCTGTGTTGTCTACCATCAACCACGCCTAAATATGTTGAAGTCTGTTCAGTATTTTTGGGGGCAGGTTAGCTGTACCAGGTCAGACGTTGTGGTCAAAAGAAGCTGCAAGTCTCCTAAAGGGAAAAGTGTACGGGCTTTGTGAGCATGATTTTCTTCACTGTCCCAAAGCGCGTGCACTTTACTCTTGTAGGAGCAAAGGTTTTTGCTTTTATTTTACTTACTTTTAATTTTTGAGACTGATTCAAATAATTGCTGGAAGTCTAATTAATGTAAAATTGTTACCTTTATTTAAAGTCTATGTATACACTTTCAACATCCTACCTAGATTGTGGAAATTCTTTGTCTAATGATGGCATATCTGACTTTGGGAAAAAGTCAAATGTCATTTATAAATATAACTGGAGCATTAAAATGGATCTATCTTGAACCAAAAATGAGTTATATTCACAAAGATATTTTTTTTGTAAAATGGTCTGAAAGCCAATCCAAAAGAAGAGTTCTGAGCGATGGCAATATACTAGAACATGTGTCTACCCATAAATCAACTTTGAGGGAAAACAGCAATTTGTATAATTTCTGGTAAAATTTTTAAATATCATTAATGCACAGATACAGTGTGATTATGGGCATTAATGCTTGTGTTTGGAATCAGGCTTACAGATGGGCCTTGTTCAAGAAGAGAATGAGTAAAAATGATGGCTTAAAAATAATAGCTAATACAGAAAATGCTTATGATGACTAAGAAAAACAGTTATAAAATAAAGGGATAAAGGTATTTTAAAATGGCAACTTTTAAAATAACCTTTTAGCTCACTTTTGGCACATTTATTAAAAGTAGTTGAGAGAGACCATGTCATTTCTAAATTGTCAAGTTTATGCTACCTTTTATATTACACTTGGATATCAGTACTATTTATCGATTCTTACAAATGGTCAGCGTACAGATGGGTAGCTTTTATCTGTGAGCTTTCACCTATACGTACATATATAGTTCTCAGTTATGAATTTAATATTATCTGACAGAGGCAAAAGATAACAATCAATATGAAGAGTATAATGCAGGCAATTGCTTATGATTATAATTAGATTTAGTAATAGGCCCCAGCAAAGAATTAGGTAATCACACCACCTCACTATCCTGAAATGTCTTAGAAGCAAATCAGAACAGGTATTTCTTCAGTACTTGACCAAAATCCCAGGGCATAAAGTACAGGTTAAGCCAGGGTTCGTCTTATCATTGATAGCAAAGTCATTCATTGTGTATTCAAATTACTGAGTACTTGCCACATAATTAAGTCCCAGGTGAAGTGTTAGGGATACAGTGACCTCAATTAGCATTTGTTAAAGCTCATTAACTCCTTGTATAGTAACAGAATGGTCATATTAGCATGCAGTCATTTCTCTTAATGATAGCTTATGAAATAAAATTAAGATAGAGTAATTAAGATAGAGCAAAACAACAGAAAAATTATTCAGCTGATACCCTGTTGTACAGGTATAGACATCTGACTAATTTTGGCCAAGTGTTATACTAATAAAGCATATACTGACTACTTCACAAATAAACACTCAATTGTGGTTTCATAAGTTTTAATATCAAAAACATTTTTAATTCAATTAATTCCCAGTATCTCTAAACCAAGAATTTTGTTCTCTAAACCAAGAATTTTGTTTCACGAATAACCACTGAGAAAAGTTTGAAACATTTTCTCAACAATGTGACTGTATTACTGGGGCACCTGGGTGGCTCAGTCAACAAGTGTCTGACTCTTGATTTCAGCTCAGGTCATGATCTCACAGTTAGTGAGTTTGGGGCCCATGTTGGGCTCTGCACTGGCAGGGTGGAGCCTCCTTCGGATTGATTCTCTCTCTCTCTCTCTCTCTCACAAAATTAATAAACATTTAAAAAACCCCAATGTGACTATTATTACTAATGTAGAACTTCTCGCCCATTATCAAATGGCTTAAAATTTCTTTCAAAATCGAGACACTGACATTTCACTGGAAGTATCACAATAGAGAAGAACAGAATTGAACACATCTTTTCCTTAAGTCAAGAAAACGATGAGAAAGGTCTTCTAAGGGAATTCCACAGGTGAACTGAGTGAATCTTTTATTTCCATAGGAAAAGAAATATTTTTAATGGCATAAATATAAATTCACAAAACCAATCTGGTTTTGGCAAGAAAATGAAAGCAGACTATTTTCAATGAGTAAGGTGGATATGGGCAGTATGGCTTGCTTCTGAGCTTCAAAATCAAAACAGGAAGCTTTGAAAGAGCTGAAGTTTCCTACCATATAATTTTTTATCTAGCAGTAGTTTGGTAACTGTGAAGACTGAATTTTCTTTGTCACAAAACAGCAAGTTCTGAAATGATCAAGTAAGTCACTTTACCTTTCAACCTTTTCAAGTAAACTGGAACATCACTCTTAATACTTTTGGAATCCTCTTCTGTTCTTTCCCATAGCATCTGAGGAGGGTTGTTCTGTGCTAGCCAGTCAGCTACTTTATTTTCCGGTGCCATCATTCCTGTTTGAATCCCTGGTAGGTCTTGAGTTCCGGGAGAAGACTTCTTGGACTTGTGGCGCTGATCAGAAGCAAATTTTGTCACATGGTCTCTAATAGTTACCTTCCCTGGGGTACTGTCATCAAATTCAATGGTGAATGAAGCATGCCCTGCACCTGCTGTATGGGAACTTGGTGTGTCTTTTGTCGGGATTTCATGAATAGTGCTCTCTGCTATTTGTGATGGCTGCTGAAATTCTTTGGTAGGGATTTCAAAGTAACTCGGTTCCCTACAGAGAGGGAAAAGTACGTCTTCACTTGCAGCTGCAGATTGTTCCTCAACGTGCTTGGCATCTATGCTGCACCCTAATAAAAAAATAAGAGAAAATTCAAAATATTTGGGAGCTTCTAGCACAGAAGGAAATATAATCATGGCCATTTGTATTACGCCATGAGAATCAGAAGGTAGATCAGAGCCTGGATGAAAAACCGGCAAATGTCAGAGAGAAGAGATGTCGACTATAAACACAGCGTTCAGGTACCAACAGAAGATGCAAGAGAAGCCGCGACAGCAAGAGATGGATCCTTCATGGCTAGACCGTATTTTTTCCAAATTGGATCCAGAAATCATCCAAGTGCAAAAGAACTGAAATCAAATGTGGATGGAGATGCACGTTCAACACACATATCTTAGAGTGACAGAAAAAATAGGAATTTCCTTATCAAGTCAGGAGGATGAAATATGAACAAAAAGTACAGCTTCTGCACAAAGTAGAAATAAACATGAGGTCACCATGTGAGCAATGTTCTAGAAGTAATTATTCCACTTACCATTCTTCACCATGACACTGAGAGGCATTACTTCTCGAATTACAAAAATAACATTGATGTGCGATCCTTGTGAGAAGATGGATACATTTTGTAAAGAATGAAAGAATAACTAAAGATAAAACATGGTTTGCTTGCAGCACTGCGATCCAAGCAGCAGTGTGAAAGAAATAGGTTAAAAATAGAAAATTTAGTTGCCAGCCAATAAGCCCAGAAGAACATTCACGTATATATCTATACATGTGTCAGAATATGCACAAGTGTCAAGAATTCTTGGAGGAAAGCTGAATTAAATCTCAGATCAAAACAACCAGAGTTGGCAGAAGAAGTGAGCAACGCTGGGGTGCTGTCACTATTGTTCTGCTGTCTCAGAAATGAATATAAAGGTATAAAAATGCATTTATACATAATAAATGTAAATGAATAAGTAAACAAAATACATAAATGAAAATGATAATTGAAAAATTTTTGTAAACTGTGTTACCAGATACTACAAATGCAAAAAATAAATAGAGAAATAAAAAAGATTAAGCTGCTCTCTTTTTCAGGAAGCAAAAGAACCATAGCCATTATTAAGATGATAAAGAGTTCAAATGAAAAACATTTTCCTAAAGCTCATAAAAGCACTCCGTTTTTAAACAGATTGATGGGAAAACTGTATGCAGGTAATTTACTAGGAGGAAAGGCAATACAGGGAGACTAGGCTGTTTCCAGTCATTCCCCAATTAAGTGAAGTAATATTTGGTCTCTTGAAGCATCGAATATGAGATCTTGATGGGATTCTTCAGGTGCTGTAATTGAATTCTTGGCAGTACTCTCTGAATATAAACAAACATCAAACTGTTTGCTTTCAGGTAACAAGAAGGGGACAGCAACACTGCTGTCATCCAGTGTGTGGAACAGGGTATAGAGAACATCAAGCACCAGTCCCCCCGCCTCCCAAAACAAAACACTACACAGAAGGTAAACAGAGTATCTAACAAAAACAACTTTCAATGTAAAGCAAAAATTTTACATGCTATTTGGAAGAAGAGATTATACAAGACTAAAAAACCTAAGTCATGTTTTAAAAATTTCTTTCAGAGTTAATTCATCTTTATCTTAATAAAAAAATGTTCACTTGGATTCTGTTTACTCTGAAGGCCTGTCATTTAAAATTTCCATGACAGTAAAATTAGGCACTTCCCATGTATTAATGAATTCACTAATAAATGCTATTTGTAGTTTTTCATACATGGACTTATTTCCTGTTCATTACGGTGTACTGTACTTGGTCAATTCCATATAGGACAACTGGCTTATAAACCTATCCTCTCTTACCTATGTATCTATCTATCTATCTATACACATGTATACAATCACTCAGTCATTTATTATCTGCTTTGCTCATCTTTCTAGCAACAGGATAATACTGGCTGGGAATAAGGGGTGGTACTTTCTTACTACCACCACCAGATACCCAAATAAAATGATGTGGCTGAAGTGCAAGCCCAAACCGTGAAAAGCTGCTCCGGGGGTATAACACTTACTATCTATTTGTCATTCATGATTTAAAGGAATATTTTCCTAATTTTCCTTCCTTGTGAAGGAAAAGTTCACAGTTAATATTGACATACTTTCAACATGTTTTCACATTATAACACATAAAAACAGCCTAGATCAACTGCACACCACTGCTTTAAAGGTTATCACCCCTTAGTCCTACATCCAAGTCACCTTTACTTCAAGGACTGGAAACCTGAGACTTACACAACTTATCCAGAAATCAGTTATCTTGCAACATCAGGTAGCACAGTAGAGGGGAAAGGCAGCATGTTATGATCTGATGAATCCTGTGTCTGTCAGTCTTTAATTCTCATTTTTCTCATCGGAAATAATGGTATCTATGCATGAGATCACTGTCATGATCCAGTGAGGTTCAGTATTAAGTGACATAATGTACATTACCCAGAACAAAGCCTGGCACAAAGTAGGCACACAAATAAATGTTTCTCTCTTTTCCCCAACTCTCCAACATAGCTAAGAATTAGGGAAACAAGAAAAACTAACTCTAAAAAACTCAAGAAGGATACAATAACACCTATACTCCCATATTCATGACCTTTACTAACAGAAAAGTCACTCACTCAAGAGTCTTTTTACTATCTGCACAGACACATGTAGCAAACCTGAAGTGAGGATTAAGGTAAGATACACTGCACCAAGAAGTAAGGGTCAGACAGATGGCAGGAGTAAGACAAAAAACAAGAGCTTGGGACCCAGCTCAGAACCACAACAGTCCAGAACCATTCTGTGCAGAGGGCCAACAGTCCCACACCCTGTAATGTCTCCCAAGGCTGTCATGTGATGTATCACACTGCAGTAAGTGACATCCATCATGATGACTTTGGGTCATAAACCAGAAACTTATATTATATTCAGGCTTCTCCACTTGAGAAGACAGTGATATGGGTAATTCATTAATAGAAATATAGAAAATGGTCAAACTTTTACAGAAATTGTCAGCTGTAAAAGTTCAGTCATTTGGAAAATTCATTACGTGAAGGAATTCATCTCTCTGGAGATGATAAAAACAGATCAAGTGTGGACCTACTACACTTGGGAAATGTAGGCCTACTAGAAAAATTATTGGGAAAATTAATACAGAAGAATAAAACAGCTCTATCTCAGAACGCTGATGGAACAGATTCTGGAAATCTGTGAATTTAACATTCATTTACCTTCAAACTCAGTTCTGTTTATACCATATTAAGTAAATTAATATATTAAATATACTAATATTTTGAGTATACTAATATTCTGTCATAATCTCAACTGCTAGGTATTTAAAACTATCTAATAAGTGATTATGCTAGAATTGCTTATCTAAATCAGAAGAGAAAATGGGGACAATACACCTCCAGAAAAGCCATTCCCTTCATTCTTCTGTACGAAATTAAGAAATATTCAATTCCAGATGCTAAAGGCAATGATGAAAGCACATTCACTCAGCCTACAACATACATCCAGCCTGGCATATTCAAGGACTGCAAATAAAGACTAGGAAACAGCAAAAGGAGTCACAACTTGAAAGTTTCCAAATTTAGTGTGATTAGATGAAAATCAACGTAAAAGAGCCAGAGCTTTATTCCTCACAGCTGCACGCACCTTCTTTTCAAACACACCTTTGCAACACTAGAAGACCTTTAGATGTAACCTACGTAAATGTTTACAGCAAGTTAGCAGGCCCTGGGCGCACCTATAGCTAAAGTGAGGGCAGTTCTCCTTTTTAATTGGACTAAAAATACTTGGACAATTTCTGGAGAATTTGATTGCTCCAGTATATACATTTGCTTCCAGGGTTAGGTCTGTAGGAGATTATGGATACATGTGGACCCACTGAGAGGGACATAAGAAATTACTAGGTCGCAGATACTCTATTAGCTTTTCTGAAATGTTCCCCCCTCCTAACAATTACTAAGATTTTGCATTCTAATAATGGGTAACCAAGAAGCAAGTCACTTTTTGTATTTACAAGTTGCATGCTTAAAGCATAAATGGATCACTTATTTTCATAACTGGAAACATTTAATAACACTTTCAAAATGATCAAATTAAATAAGTACCCATCTTCAAACTGATTCTACAATCTCGACTAGTATCATAAGTTATTTCAGGTCAGTAAACTGTTCCCCTCATCCTATATTGTAAAAACTGCCAATGATAAATCTGAAACAATAACATCCTTGCACTAACATAAGAAAGCAGATAAGATTCTCTCACAAGACACCTAATAGGCTAAATCTGGCTGGGTTCTTCAAGCAATTTAACACAAACATAAATCACTTAATTCCTTCTTACTCAAAAATAATCCCAAGATTATGAGACAGCTTTTGTCATCTGGCAAAAATGACACTCAATGAGACATGCCACATAAGCTGATAATCATTTAAGAATTTAGTTTCATTCACACAGATGGCCATGAGGGGAGACACCCCCCTATGCGGCCCTATATGCCCACTGTGGACTGGAGGGCTGAGAAAGGGAGAAAAACCAGTTGCTGATGACACTGTAGAGATGCCTTAGCCAACCCTGAAGAGGTACAGTTATTTAAGCCAGGAAATTTCTTTCCTGTTCAGTCTCAGGTAGCATTTGTTATTTGCATCTGATGTAATGCTGAATGACACTCAGTATGAATACTAAGTATTTCTAAGCTTGGACATGAAGAAAACTGCTGGTGGAGAGAAACAAGGAAGCTACGATGGGAATTTATTTGCAAAGTTGACAACTTCAGTTTGGGGCACTTGCAAAATCAAGTTGATAAAGCCAGCTTTCTTAGACCTGTCCAAGGTCAAATTAGCACATATTTAAATAACAGTGTTCTTAATCAATTTATTTATTTATTATCTTGTACAATTAGGGTCGAAGGTAGAAAATTGAGAAGAGTTGTGCTGGGATCTATCTTTGACTCAGTCAGACTTAGTTTTCCAGACTGCTCCCTGGTACCTGTGTTCAATTCCTACAGTTCTGGATCCTTATCTGACATTATCGTAGAAACTGCCCGTTTCACCCTTTGGTGTTGATGTCTTTGCCAAGTCCTTAACGTGACGAATGACACCTCCATTCATTTCCTGGAAATCTTGACCCTTGCTGGTTTAAGGGCACTTGGTTCATTACTAAATCCCTCCAGCAACACAAGAATATGTTCCTTGACTATTAATGTGACCCAGAACTAATTTTTCATTCTGGCTGAACTTGGCTAGTCTTGCTACCATATCCCAACAAACAAAGCAAACTGAGGTTTTAAATAAGTTTTAATTTTATATCACATTTCTGAACATAACAGTAACTGTTCATTTAAAAACATGATTATATACCTGTGAATCTAAGGAAACACACAATTCGTTTGTGCCCACTATTTTGGTCTAATTGAAACATTTTAAAAATTCTTTTTAAATACCTTAAATGCTCAATTACATTATTAATCTATTTTCCAAGTTTTAATCTCATAAGTTGGAAAAACCTTTTAAATAAAATGATACTGGAATTAATACTTTATATGAGAATCATTCATAATAAACTTAAAATGACAACATCATTAAGACATTCATCAACATTTTTTATTAAATTAAGGAGTAGTAGATATCTTTTTTTCAGAGTTGCCAGATTTTTGTTTAATTACAAATTCTTCCCCAAATGTCCATTTAATGTCACAGTCTTGAGATTTTCCTTACCTGCTGTTCCAGTTTCATGACTTTTTTCTTCAGGTTTGCCATTTGACTTGAAAGCCCTTTGTTCATCCACCTCATCATCCCCCCACCATGATGGCTGCCCATATAATGGAGTACCACGGGGCATCGCAGAAATATCTGGAAAAGGTGAAAAAAAATCTGTCTAAAGCATATGAAACAGAAAAAAAAAATGGTTTTGCACAATGCTAGAATTGTCTGGCTAATTTATTAAATGAAAACAACATATAGTCTAGATAGTTGAAGAGTACTCTAAGTTGAAAAACTTAAGTTTTTGTGTCAGACCTTATTCAATGTTGGACATGACTAAATAAATGAAATTTTGCACTGGCTGATATCTAAGTAATGCACACTGCTGTAACCTAATAGCTTTTTGCTAAGGTGTACTCAGTGTTTTGGTATACAGAAATGGCTCATTAAGTAAGTCGAGATAAAAAAGACAAAAGTAAGTTTTGGTATGAATGACCATGATAAAGTTTTTTAAGCCTAGGGGGACTGTACAGTAACTAAATTTAACCTAGATGTTAACATGACTAGTAGATTTATATTTGAGCAAATTTGGTAATGCCTATTCTATTAATATAAAAAAATTGTTTTTGTATGAATAGGATTATTTATGTAGAGCTGTTCCTGGAACATCATATATACAATAATAATTATGATGACATAATATCATTGGATATTTCCTTTTATTTTTTTAGATTTTTTATTGTTACTTTTAAATTTTTTTAACATTTATTTACTTTTGAGAGACAGAGAGAGACAGAACACGAGCAGGGGAGGGGCAGAGAGAGAGGGAGACACAAAATCCGAAGCAGGCTCCAAGCTCCGAGCTGTCAGCACAGAGCCTGAACTCACGAACCATGACATCATGACCTGAGCCAAAGCTGGACGCTCAACTAACTGAACCACCCAGGTGCCGCTGGATATTTCCTTTTAATTCACTTGTTATAATTCAAAAAAAGCAGACAAACATTAAATAAAAATATTGAAAACTATATTTATTTCTCTCAAATATTTAAATATATTAAACACACCTACATATAACTGTCATATATAATTATGTGTTATAAAATGCTTTCTAATGAAAGCGTTGGCTATATTAAAACCTACTCTAAAATTGTCATTATTACAAATTTATATGGACATGGCCAACTTTTTTAGAACAAAGGATGCAATTTCTTCATAACCACGTATAAATATGGTATTTTCAAACAGGTTAACTTACCCATGGCTTTTTCCTCAGACTTCAGTGCTTCTGTGGCTTTATGCTGCACCTCTGCTGATGTATCTGCTCCCTTTGAATCCAGGCTTTTGGCACACGCAGATTTTGATAACTCTGATTCTGAAGATTTTTGGGACAGCTGAAGCTGAATGGTAAACTTCTCATGCTATAAAACGTTTAAAAATGAAAGTGAAACATCCACGAGTGAAATCGACCCTAGCAAATGGTGGATTTACAAAGGAAATAAGTAAAAAATGTTTACCTTTAGTGCTTCTTCAGGGACCCTCATTTCTCCTCGAACTACAGTGAAAAGATTTGTATGTAAACAAGGCTAAGGAAGAATATATTTCAAAATTGTGATAATCAAGCTTAAAATAATCAAAGATAATTTAGGAATTGTCCTATTTTCAATAGGTAATTACAACAGAAGTATCATATTCCCCTTAAGAGTTAAATGTTAAAATATGCTCATAACTGTGAGGACTTTACTTTTTAAATACCAGAGAAAAATCTTGGGGCACCTGGGTGGCTCAGTTGGTTAAGCATCTCACTTCAGCTCAGGTCATGATCTCATGGTGCGTGGGTTCGAGCCCCGCGTGGGGCTCTCTGCTGACAGCTTGGAGCCTGGAACCTGCTTTGGATTCTTTGTCTCCCTCGTTCTCTGCCCCTCCCCATTTGTGCCCTCCTTCTCTCTCTCTCTCTCTTTCAAAAATAAAGAAACATTAAAAAAAAATACATACTAGAGAAAAATCTTAAAATCTAGCAAATAATTCTAAACTTAATAACGGCCTTCAGGAAGTAAATAACTGGGTAATAAATCAGAGCACAAAGACATGTTCAGTCCTCACAAACAAACAATATGACTACAAAGAAGAAAAAGCACCTGGATCAAATTATATTAATACTTAATCACAAAAATGTAAAAGGAAGTATGTCATCAGTGATTATCCAACAGCAAATCCTGAAAGAATTCGATTACTCAGACTTCACAAGCATTGATAAAAATGAAGCTCACTCTGAAAGTGCAAAAGAAATTCTATAATTAGGGTCCTTACAACAACCACAATCACCCCTTTCCTCCAGACATTGCAATCAGGGTCGTATCACACTGACAAACAACCGATTCTATACAATTAGAACCAAATGCTAGAAATAATGGGTGCTTTCATTATTATGCCAAAAAGAACAATGCCTCTGTATATTAAAAAACATCTTTCACTAAACAGTAAAGGTCACATTTCCCACCATTACTTAACCCTGTACTGAAAGGACTTTTATAACCATGTACTAAATTCTATTATCCTTTACCAATTCATAGCACCCTATGACTTCAAGGCTAGAAAGCTGTAATTATCACAAATGATTGGGGTAAAAATAGTTCCCATGCATAAGGAGCAGTAAACTTGCAAATGAGTTTTTAACTTCTATTTCTGTTCATTAAAATGATAAAAATTCAGAATTTTTTGGAATTGTAAAGAGCTTTAGGGACTATCCTGTTTAATTCCTGTTTAATATCTCATCCTTCTCTTCTATACATAGGGAACTTGAGGAATGGAAGGGCAAAACCTAAGACGAGAATCTTGTCGGCTGAAACCCAGTCCAGTGTTCCTGTAGCTGTGAAATATTAGAATTTTCCTTTTTTGTTATATGTATATGCTGATACATATTTGCTGACATATATGAAAATAAGTATTTCATAATTAGTAATTTCATACTTAATGAAAAATAAAAGTCCAGTGACTTTGTTTTATACCCAAGAAATGCATGAACAGCTGGAGGAGATTCACAGCATTTGCATACTTCCAATGGAAAACACAGTGTCTCAAAAAAACAGAAAGCCATTTCCATTTTTTCAATGGGAAACACCAATGATTTTAGCCTGCTCTGGGGGTTTTCCCGTGCTCCATTCAAGTTTATTGCTGAGGGAGTTCCAGGCTGTCCCCTAAGGCTAGTGTGGGGTCTTATGTTTACACTGAAGACTCCTTGAAGATCTGGGAAAACTTGAGAGAGCCCACCCTTCTTGGGGTCAAACACTTCATCTTTCAAAAAGTTTCATGTGTGTGAAACCAAAGATTTCAAGGATCCTCTTGTTTGGGTCATAAGTTCACCTGAGAACACCGGTCTGGCTGGGAGATTCTGAGACTGCCCTAATTCCAGCTTAGCTACCTTCTTCCTAATGTAACTTCCTAAGTTATAAAAAGTTTAAAATCCTACTTATTAAAAATTGTATCTGTTAGGTTATTTCCCTGTTTCTTTACATCGGGCTGTGATTGCGATTTTACATCTTCCCTATGCTCAGTTTATTCAAGAAATGTTTATTGGGGCACCAGGTGGCTCAGTAGGTTAAGTGCCTGACTTCAGCTCAGGTCATGATCTCCTGGTTCGTGGGTTTGAGCTCAGCATCTGGCACCACAATTACAGTGTGGAGCCTGCTTGGGATTCTCTCTTTCTTTCTCTCTTTCTCTCTCTCTCTGCCCCTCCCCCACTTGTGCTCCCTTCAGGGAGCTGTCTCTAAATAAATAAACTTAAAAAAAAAAAAATGTTTATCTACAAGTGGGGTCAAAGAAACTCATCTGCATACTAGTAATGCATTCAAAAACATCTTATCTAAATGTTATCTCTTATCTAGATAATCTTAGCTAGATAAAACATCTTATCTAAATGACAATTAAAGCTAACTAAAAGGAGGGCAACATTTTGAACAGTTTTAGTTACTCCTAGGGCCTTAAAACAACAGGTGTCAGTGTGAACATGCATCTCAAAAATCATTTTAAAAATTAATTTAAGTTGCTTCACTCGGGAGATACCAAACACTTACAGAAGAAATCAAATATTATATATGAGTTTTTGTTGCTTGGTACAAGGTTTCCAGTGTTAAGGTTTCAAAAGATGCTGTATTTTCAAACTGTTTAATGGGCATTAATACAATATTCTCTGAAAAGCTGTATTACTAAAAAGAATGTGACTTTCATGGTGTTGAAGACACTGGATGCCACAACAAATGAGAATACTTGAATTATTTTACACAATGAAAAATACATTCTTTTTCTAAAATTTATGTGTCTTATATGTGTGATTTAAAATACATATATAGTAAGACTACCCTTAAAAATTTTCCTTCAAGTTAGCCAAAAACTTGTCTGTTTGGATCTTCTCCTTAGAAATATGGGAAATTTAGGGGCACCTGGGAGGCTCAGTCGGTTAGGTGTTCGACTTTGGCTCAGGTCGTTATCTCACTGTTTGTGGGTTCTAGTCCCATGTCGGGCTCTGGGCTGACAGCTCGGGGCCTGGAGCCTGCTTCGGATTCTGTGTCTCCCTCTCTCTCAAAAATAAATAAACATTAAAAAAAACCAAAACATTGTTTTAAAGAAATGTGGGAAATTTAGGGGTGCCTGCATGGCTCAGTTGGTTAAGCACCCAACCCTTGATTTCAGCTCAGGACATTATCTCCCAGTTTGTGAGTTCAGGCCCCCCATCAGGCTCTGTGATGACAGTTTGGAGTCTGCTTGGTATTCTCTCTCTCCCTCTCTCTGCCCCTCCTCTGCTCGTGTTCTCTCTCTCCCTCTCAAAATAAATAAATAAACATTAAAAAAATATATATGGGAAATTTGTTTGACTACATTCATAATATAATACACAATTATGCTAAAATAGATTGCACATTGTATTAACAAGGCAGGTCCTAGAAGATGCCAAAGTTAAAAAAAAAA
The DNA here is from genome assembly GCF_018350215.1 of Panthera leo. Lineage (NCBI taxonomy): Eukaryota > Metazoa > Chordata > Mammalia > Carnivora > Felidae > Panthera > Panthera leo. The sequence continues at coordinate 7,316,007 of NC_056696.1, read as the reverse complement.
AAAAAAAAAGTTCATAGCAGAAAACCTTCCAAGGGTAAAATTTTATTTCTTTAAGCAAACTTTCTACTAGCTTAAGTTTGTCTTTATCTTCAGAAAGATGTATCGTTTTGTTCTGGCAGATCAATTCCTTTGTCCAGCTTTTAGAAAACCTTGTTTTAAAACAACTCCTTTAAACTTTTCTTCTATGACTTTATTCCATATCTAATAGCTCATGTCAATTTCTTAAATTTAGCTCTCTCAAACTTTGGAAACATCCTCCATTTTTGAAATCTGGAAAGTGTGTTCATGCTTTGTTGTGGACATCAATCACATTAATCGGGAAGAACCCTAACTTCTCTAAATGAAGAGTCTTTGATTTTTAGTTATGTTTATCCCCTTCCCGATCATTTTAGCAGCCATGATCTGGACCCAAACACACAATGCCATAGGTAATGTTCCAATTATAGATAAATCATCATCTTAAAAGCCACAACAATGATTTTTACCTTGTTTCTAATACAATTAATCCAATCGTTTTGTGGACATTATAGGAATAGACAACTACTTTGGGAAAAAGCAGCCCATTAAAAAAATTAAGGTACTAGGTTCTTATAATAACCCTGAGATGACTGAGATGGTAAGGATTTTGAGATTTATGGTATTTAAGTAATGTTTAAATCATTTTCCACTAAACATGGAAACCATATCATATTCTGATATTCCTTCTAGTTCACCAGTGATTCCATCTTTTTTTCTTTTTAATGTTTATTTTTGAGACAGAGATAGAGTGCGAGCAGACACAGAGAGAGGGAGACACAGATCTGAAGCAGGCTCCAGGCTCTGAGCTGTCAGCACAGAGCCTGACGCGGGGCTTGAACTCATGAACCATGAGATCACGACCTGAGCCAAAGTCGGATGCTTAACTGACAGCCACCTAGGCACCCCTGCATCTTAATCTTTTTTAGACTGGTTCCTTATCTCTCCCACCTCTTAATACTGGTATAGAATAGGTTTCAGTTCTTGGATCTCTTACCAATCTATATACACTACTATATATTAACTACTACTTTTCCAGACACATGAAAGCTGAAAGAATTCATCACTAGCAAAACCATACTGCAAGAAATGTTAAAGGAAGCCCTGAGCAGAAAGAAAATGATATCAGATGAGAAGAACAGATCTATAAAGAGGAGCGAAGAGCATGAGAAATGATAGTTACACTGGTTTAAGCTATAAGAGTACAATGGGCATAAAGATATGATATTTTTATTTCAATCTCATTAAAAGATAATTGACCTTCCACTTGTAATAATGTAGTATGGAGTTTGTAACATCTAAGAATAGAGTTTGACAATCATAGCACAAAGGTCAGTACAGAAGAAATGAAAGTATACTACTGTAAGGTTCTTATACTATATGTGAATTGGTATAATATTGCTTGAAGATACAACTTAAAGAAGTAACTACAAATCTTGAAGCAACCAATCAAATAAAAAAGTTATAGTTAATAAGCCAATAAAAGACATAAAATGGCATCATACAAAATGTTCAAAAAATCCAAAATAAATTAGAGGAAAAAGAAAACTGATGGCACAAATAGAACAAATATCAAGATGACAGAGGTAAACCTAATTACATCAATAATCACACTGAATGTGAACGACCTAAATCCCCTAATTAAGGCAGAAATGATCAGATTGAATAAAAAAAATACCAACTGTATGATGCCTACTTTAAATGTAAAGATACAAATAGGTTAAAGCAAAAGAATATAAAAAAGAATAGAAAAGATGTTCCTTGCTAACGGCAATCCAAAGAAAGGAAAGAAAGAAGAAAGAGAAAGCTGGAACAACTAAATCAATGTCAAAACAAACTATATTTTAGAGCAAAGAACATTGTCTTGAATAGAGCAGGTCTTTTTCTTTTATTTATTTTTTTTAAGTTTATTTATTTATTTTGAGGGAGAGTGAAAGTGTGAGCTGGGGAGGGGTAGAAAGAGAAGGAGCCAGAGAATCCCAAGCAGACTCCAAGCCCAGCACAAAGCCCTACTTGTGGCTTGATCTCATGACTGCGAGATCAAGACTTGAGCTGATATCAAGAATTGAACACTCAACCCACTGAGCCACCTAGGTGCCCCCAGCAGGTCAATTTATAATAATTAATGGGATCAATTCATCAAGAAGATATTTTAATCCTAAATGTTTATGTACCTAATAACCAGGTTTCGAATTATATGAAGAAAAACTACTGCAAGGAGAAATAAGCAAATCCGTAATTATAGCCTAAGATTTCAATATTGATGTCTCAATTAACAGAACAAGTAGACAATCATTCGGTAAAACATAGAAGGTGTGAACCAAATTGGCCTGACATTAATAGAACACTTCACCCAAACAACAGAAATGCACATTCTTTTCAAGTACATATGGAAAACTTACCAGGAGAGATAAATTAGGTATATTCTGGGCCATAGGACAAGTCTCAATAAATTTAAAACGATTTGAGACATACAAAGTATGTTCTCTCATCAGCATGGAATTAAATTAGAAATTAATAACAGAAAGTCTCTGGGAAAATCTCCAAATTACTTAGAAACTAACAAACTTATTCAAAATTATTTGAATAACCAGTACTCAAAAATCAAGAGAAATCAGAAAGTATTTTGAACAGTAGAGCAGTACTTAGGAGAAAATTTATAGAACTAAAAGCCTATATTAAAAAAAAGGTCTCAAACGAATAACCTCAGTTTTTATCTAGGAAAAAGAAATTAATAAGATACAAATCAAAGAGAAAATAGAGGAAACTCAGTTAAACCAAAAGCTTGTTTTTCTCAGAAGATTCTTCCCATTTTCTCCATGAAATTCACTCTACCCACAGAATTCTGTCAGTTAATGGTGACTCTACTTTTCCAACTGCTGAGATCAAGTGCCAAATCTTGGACTTTCTTTCATTCTACTTCCAATCTAATCAAGAATATTACTGGCTTCCTCTTCAAGATGCACCCATAATCTGACTCCTCACCACCTCCTCTTTCAACCACCCTGCCGTAAACCTCTGACTCACTTGGGGCTACTACACAGCCTCCTAACTCACCTCCCTCTTTTCACCGAGGCCCACTTCCATCCTTAGTCTTCTTGAACAAGAATAGCCACAGGATGTTTCTAAGTAAGTCATTATCATGTCACTCTTCTGGTCAAACCCCTGTAAATGGCTCCCCATTCCACTTAGAATAGAAGTCAAAATCCTTGCAATGGTCTGTTAGGGCTGATGTGCACCCCACTCCCATACCCCATCTTCCTACTCTTTACTGGTCCCAACCACAATGACTTTTGAAGGCTATTCTTCAAACATGCCAAACATGTTGCTGCTTCAAGTCCTTTGTATTTAACTCTTCTATCTTCCTGAAGAGCAATTTCCCCTGATATCCATATGGCCAGCTTCTTTACTTTCTCCTTATCTTTGCTCCACTGTGGGCTCCATGAATATCCTTTTTTAAAATTACAACCTCCCACTCCCCACCACGAGCTCTCTGGATCCCCCAGTTACACTTTTTCTCCATAGAACTTATCATCCTCTGCTATTCTTTTTTTGTGTGCTGTCAGCTTCCTTCAACCCCATTAGAGTATAATCGCCAGGAGGACACGTATGATCGCCAAGAGGACAGAGTGGTCTGTTTCTTTCACTTTCGTGTCCCCAGACCATGGGGACAAGGATCTCCCAGCACACAGGAGATACACACATTTAATAACTATGAAGTGAATAACCTTAGGCTTGCATATCTGCTAAAGTTTGGCCATTTGGACACTTAAGAGCTCCTTTTTGATTACTGCAGGGATTATTATCCCTCATGAGTTTATAGTCATTTCTTAAACTTGGATATTTCTTCCACTACTGGCATTTCCAAATCACTTAATTTCTTTAATTAGAAAAGCGCTTGTGGCAGATAAATTTTGTGTCTTCAGTTCTATCTCAATTCATGGTAAGATGTTCCTTCTATTACTGTGACATTGTAATAAAGAGTTTTCCACTCCAAAGAAGAGGAGTTCGTAAACTGGCTAACTATTAAGCTTAATTTTAATAAAAATAAAGCACAATTATTTCAGCCAAATATAAAACAGGTAAATGTAACATATAAAATTTGTTTTAAAAATTTCATCCTAATGTTCATTTATGTATAGTTTTCAAAAATCATAAGCAATAGGAGATGCTATTTTAAAATAATAAAATTTACTAAGCCTACTCTGAAGATTTGGATAACAGTTCTGGTTCAACACCGATTCATAACACGAAGAAAGTCTTTTGGAACCAACAAAACATTTGTCCCAGCAACTCCTATTGCTGACTATTATGAGCTGGTATATAAAAAAGGAAGTATTAGTTCACTACTAAGAAATCACTACACAAATTGTAAAAGTGGGAGTTATTTCTCAGCAGTTGTTTTCTTTCCTTTTTTTTAATGTTTATTTGAGAGAGAGAGGGAGAGAGCGAGCGAGCGAGGGAGGGGCAAAGAGAGAAAAAACAGGCTCCAGGAGAATCTGAAACAGGCTCCAGGCTCGGAGCTGTCAGCACAGAGCCTGACATGGGGCTCAAACTCACAAGCTGTGAGATCATGACCCGAGCTGAAGTCAGGCGCTCAACCGCGGACTGAGCCACCCAGGAGCCCCTCAACAGTTTTCTCTTGATTTAAAAGTCAAAGTAAACATTATAGAGTTTTATTGTAACTCAGATTTTCTATTTTCTCATGTTTTGAATCAGATTAAGGAGGTATTTAAATTCAAAAAATATATATTTGCATTTATTGTTTGATGAAACTTTTTATGCTGGTGGAAAATGGTCCATGGATCAAGGCTTTAATGTTAATTCTTAATCATTTTATGTGATTCATATTCTTAAAAGGATTTAAAACATACAACTCATAAATACTAAGATTCAACGGTTTCATTTTTCAATGTTCCTTTGCTGTACAAGTATAAAGTTCATATGATGTGCTAAAAACTATTTTTCATAAATTTTAAGTTAAATCTAAGAAAAAAAAAACTGGTTATGCTTTAAGAACAATTTTAAAGTGTTAGTACATTTATTTTATCTATGCATCAACTCCAGGTAGCTGAGACTACATTTGCTATAGTATAGTGATAAAAGTCCATCTGACTTGCCAATGTTTAATATATTCTTCAATATTAAAATCCAGATAAATGTAGTAACTGAAAAAATGAAAACTCAAGAAAAACATTCAGTATAAAGTGGAATATGTATATTTTAATTAAATAAAGTAAGTCCCCTTTATTTCAAAGCTTTTTGCCTTATATGAATAGAAATGCTTTATTCTTCTTCACTAGTGGTGTTTACTATACCCTAAGGAGGACAAAGTCATGTCCCCACTCACTTCTTAGAAATCTATTTTGTTACTTACTTATTTATTTATTAAAAGATTTTATTTTTAAGTAATCTCTACAACCAACGTGGGGCTCAAGCTCTGAGATCAAGAGTCGCATGCTCTACTGAATGAGCCAGCCAGGCGCCCCTAGAATCCTATTTTTAACGAAAGAATTTTAAATACACACTAACTGTATAATGAACTGAGCCAGGGAGTATGGGTCTCAGAAGATATAGGATACTGAAAAATCTGAGTTAAATAAGTGATAGAGACAGAATTCTTAAAACAGAGTAAAAGTACTAATGGGAAAAAAAGGTAGGGATAAGTTCTCACACTCCTCCCGGGACACTGATCTGTGCCATGCTCATCCAAACAACAACAAAATCCCTGGGCTGGGCTAATATTAAACAGTCCTTTGTCCTCTCCTTGTTACATTCTCTGATACCCAAATTACACATGTAAATACCACTGCTGAAACTATAGGGATGGGGGAAAAGCTGAGTCCATCAACTTTTCTAGGATTATTTTTAGGAATAGGCATAACAACCAGAAAATATACGTATTATTTTTAAACATGTATTTTAGTATGGGAGGGCAAAGAGACTTCTAGCATGCCTTTACTGAAAATTCTTAGATCAAGAAATGTTAATGTACATCAGAAAAGCTTTATGAATAAATTCAATAAATGCACAAAATCATATAAGGATATCATATCCAAATCTCAGCTTATCTTCAAGTTTCAAGGTGATATAAGTCTGTTCTGGAATCCTTACATCATTCACAAAAGTCTACAAAGAGAGAAAAAGATCTTAGGTTATATATGAAGTATTAATTATTACATTTCAGACAAACAAACACTCAAACCTTATACTTAAAAATACATTAGCTATGGTGGCTAACACAGCTTGTGTATTACAAAATGTGCCATGCATCTTATAGGCTGATAAATGATTTTCATACTAAGTCTTTTATTAATAATTGAACACACAAAGAACCAGGCTGTACCTCCTCTAAGTCCATCATGCTGCCAAGACAAATACAGGCATTTAAAAATGATGCTAAGAAAAGCTCCTAATGTGAAGCTGGCAAATTGTAAAATACTTAACTTTTGATATATCATCAAGATGCAGGGGACTCAATTTTAGCTTTTTTCAGACAATTCTAATTATTTGTGAGGTCTGATGTTTCATTTCATTACTTTTTAAAAAAATTTATTTATTTTGAGAGAGAGCTCGAGCGAGTGGGGGAGGGGCAGAGAGAGAGAGAGAATTCCAATCAGTAGCTTGATGCAGGGCTCGAACTCAAAACAGTGGGATCATGACCTGAACCAAAACCAAGAGTCAGATGCTCAACTGACTGAGCCACCCAGGTGCCCCTATTCCATTTTTTAAAGTAAATTTTCTTTTTGTTCTTTAGAAGAATTCTAAGAATAAAAGTAATGAAATACTGGGACACCTGGCGGCTCAGTCAGTTGAGCGTCTGACTCCTGGTTTCAGCTCTGGTCGTGATCTCACAGTTCATGGGTTCAAGCCCCACATTGGTCTCTGGACCTGCTTGAGATTCTCTCTCTCTCCCTCTTTCTTCTCTAACCCTTCCCCTGCTCACAAGCACATGCCCTCTCCTCTCTCTCTCAAAATAAAGAAATAAACTTAAAAAAAAAAAAGGAATAAAACTGCTATTCTATTTCACAATTGCCATATGAGTCTTTTAGACCTTTTTATGACTCTAAGATACATTATGGGATCTTACTGATCTTATTTTTCCTTTTTTTTTTTTGAAACACTGTGCTATTTCACATCATTATTTTATCATTACTCATCAATTATTTCTAACTATGCTGAAAATGACCAACATAATAAGAAAACAGAAGAAAATGGAATTGCCCAGAACATTGCTATCCAACAGAAATATAGTGCAAGCCCCAAATGCAAGCCAAACATATACTATTAAATTTTCCAGTAGGTGCATTAAAAAAGTTAATGTAAAAGGTGAGATTAATTTTAATGCTATATTTTAACCCAACCCATATATCCAAAATAGTACCATTTCAACAAATAATTAAATATTTTTCAATAAGAACTTGACCAATTCTGTATTTCACATTTTCACAGCATTCTTGCATCTTTTGATGTTTTCCAACACTTATTTGATTTAGTTTCTAAGTGGATAAATGCCCAAGGCAGGTATCTATCAGGTAACTAGAAGCAAAGATGATGTAAAAAGAAATAAATTAACCTTCTGTTAACAAACCTAAAACTGAGAAATGTTTTGCAATAATAGAAGAAAGCTATCATCTTAATAAAACTATAAGCTATCAAAGTCTTAAAAATAATGCATTTTGACAATACAATGCAAGAAGAACTAGAAATAATGATAAGCTAGAACCAGCTGGATATGTACTTGAAATTTGAAAAGCAACATTTACAAAACGGATATATATCCCAGGTCTCCCTTGACAACTGATGAACAATACCCATTTTGTGTATTATGTACCTTTCAAAACCAGAAAAATATGAAATAAAAATATGAGCTTGTCATGACTAATTTTTACTTAAAATTTCAAGTTGTTTTTCATTATCCTTTTATCCTTACTTCCGCAAATTATTTGTAAAAAGACAAAGAGTCAACTAGACACAGATGGCAAATGGTGATGACTATTTTTCCTGGCACGTTGGAAGTTAAATTGGAATTTGCTAGATTCACAGAACACAGAACAATGTTATACTTAACTGCTCAGAATGCAGGTATCATATAAATACCCAAGTTTTCCTCTGGTAGGCTGAAACTTTAAAAATTACTTTTTTCCTAGTGAATTCCATTTTTTAAAATCTTCTATTTTATTGGATTTGAGATGGCCATAATACCTTATCTGGGAAAGCTCCCTCCATGGTGAGGAAGTTCAGAAGGGTCCTAAGTGACATACAGTAAAATATTACAGGAAATTATGTGATTACGGTCATATGCTCAAATTCCTATGCAAGACTAGCACTTTGTAATAGGTCACAGAATACCAATTTATAAATCTATAGAAAAAATTAGAAGTTATAGTCTTAATTTCAAGCACAGATATATGAAGATAGTGGCATACTGCTAAAACTTGAGATCACACCTTAGTATGATGCATGAGTAATCCTAGAAAATAAGCTTCCAACAACCTTCACAGAAAGATTAAAATGTTAATATAAAGAAAATTTTGAATACAGGCATTTATAAGCTTTAATTTCATGTTCATTTCCAAAATGAACATTTTACAGTGTTTTAAAAGTTACACCCTGAGGCAGGCACCTGGGTGGCTCATTCAGTTAAGTGTCTGACTTTGGCTCAGGTCATGATCTCATGGTTCGTGAGTTCAAGTCCCACGTAGGGCTCTGTGCTGACAGCTTGGAGCCTGGAGCCTGCTTCAGATTCTGTGTCTCCCTCTCTCTCTGCCCCGCCCCCACTCACGTTCTCTCTGTCTCCCTCAAAAATGAACATTAAAAAAAAAAGTTAAACCTTGAGTTTTCCAAAATATTCTATGTAGAGTTACAAAACAGAAGAGCTTTTTCAAATGATGGAAAAGAAAAGAATAAAAGAAAACATTAATTCACTGATGTTTAGTATGCAGAAGACAAGCAATTAGATACTTGATGTACAAGGAATGCCACACTTCTAAGCCAGTTTTACTTAAAATTGTTTCAACTTAAACAACCATTTTACTCAAAAGGCTTAACATGACCAATCAGATCCACGCAAAGCTTAAGACAGCTCAATTCTCTTAATTATTAAGCACCTACTGTGTGTTTAACATACATACTAGGTAGGTACTTGCAGAACAAGAAACATACAATTTTAATATGCTGGCATTTATGACAGAAATATTCCCTAAGGTCTAAGAAGGCTTAGGAAATATGAGCCAAACGCAAAGTTTCAGCTTACAAAAATGCAAGTGAAAACATCTGAAGGGAAAAAGTCTCCTGAAGGTCTGAAATTACGCAAGGAGGAGAGAAAATTTCAAAGAGCAACAGGCAAAAAAAAAAAAAATCATTTAAGTAAATCAATTATGGAGCTATTTTAGTAAGTCAAACATGGGGAAAAATAGGATTGATTCCTTACGTCAACACCATTTGATCACACTTGTGCCTTGTAGGAGGAACAGACAACAACAAGGAGGCACAGAGAATGAATTGACAAACATCTGAGTTCAGAAGTGGAATAAGAGCTGGGATTCACACTGAGGTCTCTGAACTACAAATCCCACATTCTCTACAACTCAAGGAAGTATGAGTGCCCGAGCCAGGCCAGCTCTTCAAACTCCCTCTTCCAAACCACTAGCTCATAGAAGCAAACCAAACTAGAAAAACATCTATTTATTTGACATACAACAAAATTGCATAATTGATTGCATAAAACCACATAACCACTGTGTATTGTATTAACGCTCTGGGAAATCTGAACAGAGTGAGTGGCCAGGGGCGTAACCACCCCAATCACACTGCCAGAGACAAAAGTCATCTCTTTTTTCCTTCTCCTCTGCATACTCTCTCCACTCTACGCCACTGTGGTCTGATGCTGGTAGAAACCCCAGTGCGAAAAGGGGATCCAGCAGAAGCTAGAACACAGGGAGTCGAGGGGGCAGCCTAGAACAAAAGCCAGAGGTAGAATGCCACGGGAGGCACATGGCAGAGGCCACAGTGGCTCTCAGAGGGGCAAGTGCCCCAGTGGGAGAGGGAGGCAGGAAGAAGTGAAGGCAAATAAGGGTTCTCATAGGAGAAGCTTCTAGGGGCTTGCAGAGAAACAGGCCACCATAACATCAGCAACAAAACCCGTTCCAGCTTCCTTAGGCAGAGCAATCTCATTTTGGTAGCAATAACATCAAGTATAAATCTAGGTCCCCTGGGAGTGTTCTTTTAGGGTAGGATGAAAGGGAGGAGTGAAAGTGGTCACAGTTAAGAGTTATTTATAAGCTGGGGTTAGTTGGTACGTGCTTTTAAAAAAAATAAGGCAGTGGATTCACTGGAAAGCATGTAGGCTACAGGGTGCTGCACTCGTTGTCACTGCTTTGCTTGCCACGCCACCACCGCCAGCACTTACTGAATGCTCACCACCTACTGTTCTAATCATTTACAATATGAACTTATTTATAGCTTTGGCACAACCTGAGAGAAACGCCATTTTGCTACGAACATTAAAAAAGTTGAGGAACAGAAAAATTAAGTAACCCGTCTACAGTTACGTCACTGGTAAGAATTCAAGCGGGGCTCATAACCACTACATCGTGTCCCCTGACTTCTGAAATTACTGCTGTTAACCTGATGCTCAAATTTCTAGAGTTATATGAATATGAAGAGCAAACGGTCTCCTTACGGATTAAGCGCACGGCAGCTGGTGGTTCACAGCTCTGTTCTGGTGTATTCCCTAGGCTGCCATCTGGGTCAGAGCACAGTTATCGCTTGTGTGACGGATGCTCCCAAGTTCCGTAACAGGCACAAACTCACACGTACTGTCGTCAGGCTGCATCCCCACGCCAGTACTACTGAGCAGGAATTTCCATTTCATTAGCTGAAAGCTAAAACCAGGGAACTGAACTTGTCAGTCCTCACACTCACAAATATGAAGATGTATGAGGAAACCAAATTTCAGAAAGTGATTGTCCCTGTGTTTAGGACTGGTAAATTACAGACTGACATTCAAATCTAGGTACTGATTTCAAGTTCAAAATGCAAATGTGGCCCCCTATGAGTTATTATCTTCCACAGAATTACTGAGTATAATCGAATTATGAAGAAAGGTCAACCTAGAGAAACTTAGAAGTACTTCACCTGACTTCTTTTTATAATGAAAAACAAGTAATTTTTATATTTGATCACAGTCTTTTAAAAGAATAAAACACTGTGATGTAATTCTCACTTATTGTTTTCCAAGATAATAATGTAAAGACATCTACGCATAGCACTGTGGTAAAGATCAATCTTTCTGGCTTAAAACCAGAACATAACATTGTTAAAACAGTCCACATACAGAAGTTAAAACTTTTCTCCATAAATTCCTTAATAAAGAAAATAAATTCAATTTCATCAAAAAAAGACTGTATTCGTGCACTGTGCAGACTCCTGAGCAAACATGCATGACTGTTCAGGAGCTCATGACTCAACACCATGACAGAGAAGTAAAAGAAGATGTAATACAAAGCAGAGAAAGCACCCCAAATCAAGATTAAAACAAAGGCTTACAGATGTGGAGAAGGACGAAAGAAGTTCTGCAACTAGGAGCTGGGAATCACAGTAGCTTACTCACCTGTCTCACGTTAGAACGGTTTCTACCTAGTCTGCTCTGTTTCTGCTTTATCTGCTCCACGTGTTATTAATGACGTCAGCAAGTTAATACTCCTAAATACCTTTCCTTTGTTCCTTCCCTTCAGGAAGAAGTGGAATCTGGGCTTGACTCGTATAAATTTATAAGTACAACTTTTCTAAATGACAAGGCAGATGGGAGAACTACTAGGTTGAAGAAAATCTAACAAAGTATTCGGAGGAGGAGACAGGACAGCAGCAGAACTACTATTCGGGAAGCAGGACAAGGGAAAGCCCAAGGGAGCAGGAATCTGGAAAAGTGTCAAATGTGAGGGATTTTGGTTCAACCCTGAATTGAGACTTAATTCTGTGTGCCATGAGAAACAAATAAAGGCTAGAATAAAACTAATAGAAAAACAAAGTATCTCAAAGATTAAACATCAGTCCTTCAGTACCAGGGCAACTTAGAACAAGAAAACAATGTTTCACTATAATTGTTCAATTTCTGCATAAAGTTAATTTTTTTTTTCAATATATGAAGTTTATTGTCAAATTGGTTTCCATACAACACCCAGTGCTCATCCCAAAATCTGCATAAAGTTTAATGTATATTTCAAAAAGCAGTGGCAGTTGGAAGCAGTGGGGATACATTTAGTTTCTGTTAAATTCATTTTAGTAATTTCAACAGCACAGATGTAGACAAATATTGCATCAGCTTATATTACCAAGGCTATTAGAAAATTAAAAAATAAGAAATTATTCAATACTTCAGCATTCTCTTAGTCTGTGGCTAGTTATGTTCCAACAATGTGGAAAGACCAAATGAAGAATTAGGAAAAAAAACTCACTGCAGTAACACAAAAATATCTTCAAAGCAGGAATACAGAAAAGCAATAATGAATACTGGTGTTTAGATCACAAAGTCACATGTTTAAGGTTAATGGATGTGTTTCCTGTCTTTTTTACTCTAGCACAGAAAGTTCTCCAGCAGCTGGCATCAAACTATGTTTTCACCTTTATCTTCTAAGTTAACCTATACTTCTTGGGCTCCCAAGAGTCCTTTTTTTCATACTTACTGCCATGGCTTTCCACTATTCTCCCACATATAAATTCAAACCATCCGGTGAGGTCAAATTTCATTTCATCTCCTTAAAGAAGTCTTTTTTAACCATTATGGATAGTAAGAACCAGCAACCGTCTGCATTCCTGTATTTACTGCCTATACAGTTTCTTGGGAACATGGGCTCATTCCGTATTCTACTGTATGGTCCCCAAAGTGCCACGTATCTAATAAGCCTTTAGAAGTAAAATGCAAACCCGGGTGCCTGGGTGGCTCAGTTGGTTAAGTGTCCAACTTTGTTTGGCTCAGGTCACGATCTCGCAGTTTGTGGGTTCAAACCCTGTGCCGGGCTCTGTGCTGACAGCTCAGAGCCTGGAGCTTGCTTTGGATTCTGTGTCTCCCTCGCTCTCTCTCTGCTCCTCCCCAACTTGCGCATGCACGCAAAACAAAAAAAAACAAAAAAAAAACAAAAAAACAACCCAGAAAGAAAGTAAAATGCAAACTAAAGAGAAGGAAATATAACACAAATAGCAACTATAACCTGATCTGTTTACTTACAATATTAAAAAAATATTCAAATAAAGCAAAAGAGAAAATCTTCACTTACCCCATTTAGGCTGCCCAAATCTTTCACCAAATGTTCATCTGTAGAAGTGTCATAATTGATTACAGCATGTTGCTTATCCACACTACGGGACTGAAAGGAAGTTTTCTGAGTTAGTAAATACAAGAAAATACTAGAATAACAAACACAAAGTTTTTTGGCTAGATACTTCATATTAATAGGATAACAGATAAGTATCAGGAAATATCAAAGTAAAAGTGGATTAAATGAGATTTAAACTGTGTTACTACTATATAACACAAATTTGGCATCACTCCCCAAAGAAGAAAGCTGCCAAAATTTGAAGATGTTCTTCGGATGTCCATGCACATGCGCTCACGCTCCAGAGCTTAGCGACTTGTCTGTAGATAGAAGCACCTGAAAGATGAACTGTATAAAGGCCTGTGGAAACTTTTATTGAAAGAAATATCAATCCAGTCACAGGAAGAAACAGTCTGAGAACCACAAAGAATCTGAACTCAGTAACACTGAGGGCTACTCTGTGAACCTTGGTATACAAAAAGCAAAGGAAGTATCCCACATGGGAAGAGACAGGACTTCCAGTTCCCAGTCCAACATGTCAAGAGCCTGGAGTCATCAGTCCCATCCTTACAAGAGAAAAGATGCACAAACTGAAAATCAAAAATAGTCTTTATTTTATCAGAGAATTGAGGTCATATGGCCAACTGCCACCCTGACAACTAGAGAGACAGGTGAAATCAGAGAATCACAGCTTCCTGAACACAGAAACCATGGCTGTAGCCGGCAGGGCAAGAAAACTTAAGGGTAAGATGTGTAATTGCTAGAGATGTGAATGCGAACTAGCTTGCAGACAAAAGCTCCCAGGGACACAGCACTGGGGGCCATCACTGCCATGGGTTCATGAGCTTTACCCTGGGAGCCCCACAAGGGTGTCAGGGTGAAGACTGGAGAAACTCTTCTTGTGTTCCCCTCAGTATGAGAGTGAAATACACCCAGAGCATTCTGTCACCAAGCGCCTGTCCTCCAGGAAGACTACTTTACCAGTGCTCAACCAACGTGGCTTTTACCAGCGCCTGACATGGGAGAACAGGAATCCCGAACTCCAGTCTCCTCTAGCCTTCCTGTCTCACCTCAGGAAGAGATGAGATGCACTTGTGGAGGTCATGACCTCACTGAAAGACTGAGAACTAATCACAGCATTATGGAACGCTTCCTTTCCCTCCAAATGCTACCATCACATCCACAGGGGTTTACACATGCACACAGTAAGAGATTACAATGGAAAAAATGGCTAAATTCAGATTATTGAACAAAAAGGGTCTCCAAGGACACTCAAAAAACCACAGGAGAGACAGAAACAAGGACACCAGAGGAAACGTTAACTTCTGATACTTTCAGCTACAGCCAACAGCAACCTCGGCCTAACTCCCAGCCACACCCACAAAATGAGGAGAGGGTCAGCAGCTAATAAAATAACAATACAGACGTAAATCCTAGTTGAAATTGTCCTATCCAAAAAAGTATCACCAAAATTAAAAGTCCTTGCCTCAATTAGCTTAAATCCCATATTGAAAAGTTCTGGTTTTCCTTCTAAGTACGTTAGAAAGAAACAGTATGCGACCTAAAATAATCTTCCAACAAAACCTAAACATTCATCACACGTACATTTTCATTCTTAAAAGTTTTAAAAGTTGGGTTTTGGTTTGGTTTTCTCTGAAACCTCAGTTTCTCTAGGACAAACTGCAAACCCCAGACTCAAGAGCGACTTTGGGCAGAGCAGTATTAATGCCACTTCTCTACAACTTACCTGAAAACCAATTATTGTGTCAACTTATAACTGTAACCAATACAAAACATCTGCATTAATCTAAAAGTTACTTAAACTTTTAGTTTTTACTGTTGTGTTTTAAATCGTTGCTCTGTTTAATGAAGTCCTAAATTCAGTTATTAGGGTGACAAAAAGAAATGTGGCACCATTAGGAAAATAATTCCTCCATATTGCGGATTTACCAAGTTGAATTAGTCTAACGATAAAAATCACATGCTGTAAGGCAACTGAGATTTCAGGTATATGTAGTCTCTTAATAAATATGAATGAAACATCCATCATAAATAATCTCTGTGAGGAAGAAAATAGTAGGAGCTCAAGTCTTAGCACGGTGTACTGAAATTCATGGGGGGAAATTTAAATGAGAGCAGAGAAAAGAAAAATCATACAGGGAAGGGAAGTTACGGTTAGATACGGAAAACAAGCCAAATGGCTGCGCATGGAGCCAGGGAGTCGTCACAGCTTTGGAGGGAAGTGGTCAACACGGACCAGAGAGAAGGAGAACAAAATGGTTTAAGGAGGAGATAAGGAGAGGCCACTTGACTAAGTCAACAACTTGACAGAAACCTGGAAATCTTGAATCTGATATACATCTTGCCCTCAAAATGTTTATGGGGGTTGGTAAGTGCAAGAATGCCTCCTACACAACATAGAGCCAACTTAAGACATAAGAAAACGACAGAGTGCACTGAGTTGAGACACCAACTTTGGAGTTGGGGGGTGAAGGAGTGAGGATGTTATGTGGGATCAGAAAAAGCAACTTAGTAAATAGGGTAGTAACTCTTTGAGAAGATTGGTCTTACAAACTTAAGGCTAGAGTTATCATAAAACAGAACAAGTCATTCCCATTTGTGTAACTCTTTAAAAAGTAACAGCCAAGGAAAGAAAGCAAAACAAAACATTCCTGTTTTTGGTTATCCACTGTCTTCAAGGTGCCAGTGTGTTTCAGTACCCATCAAAGAAATTCAGCAAAAAGCCAAGATTATAGAGAATACATCTAAGTGAGTGGTCAAGAAAAACTGAAGGAATAAGAAAGGTTTGCTTTTTACATCTAACCACTTAAGTATTAATTAACCCATTTTCATTTCCAGATAATCATATTCTCATTTTCTCTAGATTAAACTAGCCAGGAGAAGGTGTGTTACAACTTAATTTTCACAACCCATTTGGCTATCTCAATGGAAATCCAATAGTATCTCAGAAGCATATAATTTAAATCCTAACAAAGACTGTAACTTCATCGAGTTTCTGATTCTAACGGGAAAGTCTTAGCTGATCAGGCATAAACTGCAAAGATTGTCAATTTTTACCAGTTCTGTTATTCTTGTCACTTTAAGCCTCCAATAAGAATGCAAGCCTCCTTATCACAAGCAAACAAATTTTTTCTGCAGCTTTGTAGGGGAACTAATATTAATTACACTTACTACAGTGATCGCTTCTCACTATATACATATGATTATTGCAGTTCACTTTAAACTAATAATGTTGTAACTCAATTACACCTCAGTAAAAAAAAACAAAAATCAAGACCCTCTAGTCACTATCTCCTTATAGGTAATATCCAGAAGAGTGTGCCTCCTCCCTCTTGATTTTCACTGTCTAGAAAGACTCTCTTCCCAAGGCTTTGCATTGCTGCTGAGAATCCGCCTTACCGGAAACTCTTCATTCTCAAGCTCTCACAGATATTTACCTCCTACTTCCTTCCTTTAACTGAAATCTGGTTTTCCCCCTGAGAACACTATTTCTACAGCATTCCTTTAAAGTGGATGCTGTCCTCCCAAATCCACCATTCTGCTGAATTCAGAGACACAGAATGAATTCACACAGTTTATACTGTGGCTTTTGGCCATTACTTTCCCCCTGAAGGGGAAAAGCCCTTTCCTTTTTTGAAGTTCTTGTTATGCACCTATAAATATAAATACAAGTATATATACATACTATATATTTCCATACATACATACACACACACACACACACACTCACACACACACACACACACACCCTTCCTAGGTTGCTGCAATCATCTGTGGTCACTCTTTGTTTTGAGTAAACTGTACCCCCAAAGTGAGGCTTGAACTCTATGACCCAAGATCAAGAGTCACACGAAGCCCTCATTCTCACTTTCTGACTGAAGTTTGGGAGTTACGGTTCAGTCTTTCTCTTTGTACAAACTCCTACTTCATCGTGACTGATTTTCAACATCTATGTAGACAACCCATATAAAAATCTGGCCTTCTTGACTTCCACAACCAAACTCCATACCCTATCCTGGCATACTGCTCCCATTGCTTAGACCTTCTACAAAACTGATTCTATCTCTGGAATCTAAACTGCAGTATTTTTCTCTAGGACTACATTCCTCTATTCTTCCAGTTCCCTCACTTATTTACAATAATTGACAAGTATGCTACCTCAGTTCTCTGACTGCAGCAGGACATCTAATACTCCGACCCTTCCTTTTCTCCCACGCAACCACCTGTCACCCCGACTTTACCTCCCTTTCTGTAATACAGCTCCCCCTGGCTTCTGCTACCTCTTCATGCTCAAAACTCTACTAAACCTCTACCTTCTGCCCAGACTACTCTGGCTCTGCTTCACATATTTATTTCCTGCTTTCTACTGAATATCTCAATCTGGATGTCCCTTCAGAACCTCAAACTCATTATCTTATTCCCCAAAAGTGCATCTTCTGTACCTCTATTATATTCATTTCTATGCCAAAAACAATAGATCTGAAACTCTTTTTCTCCCCGTCCCTCATTATATAACTAGAAAGCACATCCTAACTTCCCGCTAGCACTCTGTTGCCTTTTCATTTCAAAGAATTCTCTCTTCTCTTGAACTTTGCCTTACTTTCTAGATTATTATCACCTCCTAAGTGCTTCCACCGATTCCAAGCTCCAGTTCCTTAGCAGTAATGAATGTAGAGTGATAGTTTAAAGAGCAGGTGCTGGAGTCCAAAAGAACAGGTCACAACATCTGGCAGCTGTGTGACCTTGGTAAAATGACTAATCTTTGTTGAGTCATCTATAAAGAAGATAGACTAATCTCACAGGTTTGTTTGTAAGGTTTCAAAGACATAACAGGGAGACATTTAAAAAGGCAGTATTTCCCTGTGCAAAACCTCCTAAGTGTACTTGCTGGTTAAGGTGAAACATACAAGCTTTAATTCAGCACATGCCCTCCAAGGTCTGGTCTCTTTTAACTTCCAAATGTTTGCCTTCATATTCTATACATAAATTATAAGGAACTATTTTAATTACCTAAACAGACACTGAACATGGTCATGCTGTCTTTAATACCATGGACTCCATCATACTCTAAACCTTCCAGAAACCATTTATTCATCTTTAAGATTCAGCTCAAGCCATTTCCTCCATGAGTTCTTTCCACACTTCTCATCTTATGTCCTTGCAGGTAGGGACTGATTAATCTGTCTTTTGTGCATCCCACATCAACATTCTATGTCGTAACGTCTATATTTGTTTACATGCACATCTCCTTCTACTAGATAATAAGCCCTCAAGGACAGGGAGACCCTGCCTGGGATATGCACTGATCCCTTGGAAGCCAGCACAGGGCCTAGTGCATTGTAGGTGCTCAGGAAAGGTTTATTAGAAAGAAAATACATGCTGTTTAGCCAATCTCACTTCATAAAGAATGAAGGTAGAAAAATTTTCTTAGAGATTAAAATATCAAAAGTACTGAACTTACAAAGATCAGACCAAATTTTAAGAAACCTACAAACTGGGTAGCTTTAAACAACAGAACCAAAGCAGTCACAACAAAATTCTGGCCCCCAGACAAGATAATTATAAAACCAGGAAATTTTGGAAAATAAGAGTATAAAAATGAAGTAATAATATGGTTTCATTTGTTTAAGAATATTTCCTTTTCTGCAAAAACAAAACAAAACAAAATAAAAAACAAACAACAAAAAGCCTGTTATCAAATCAACTAAAAACACAAAAACACAATTCCAGGCCAGGCACAATAAAAAGCAAATCTCTACCTAAAAGCTAACATGAAGTGGCACCAATGACCACCTAATATGTGTCACATATGCTTTGGATATGAAATGGTTACTTTTTAACATTATTATTACTTCTTGTATTATTTATTTTTCCTATTAAAACATTTAAGAAAAACACAGACATACATGGACACACAGACTAAAAAAACCTGAAGAGAAAAAGAAAGATGGCCATGGTGTGTCATCACTGTTTTAAAGTATTTTTTAAAGACACTGTGGCTGGGGCGCCTGGGTGGCTTGGTCGGTTGAGCATCTGACTTCGGCTCAGGTCATGATCTCATGGTCCGTGGGTTCGAGCCCCATGTCGGGCTCTGTGCCAACAGCTCAGAGCCTGGAGCCTGTTTCAGATTCTGTGTCTCCCTCTCTCTCTGCCCCTCCCCTGTTCATACTCTGTCTCTCTCTGTCTCAAAAATAAATAAACGTTAAAAAAAAATTAAAAAAAATAAATAAATAAATAAAGACACTGTGGCTGTATCAGACAAAGGGCTAGTATCCAAAATCTATGAAGAACTCACCAAACTCCGCACCCGAAAAACAAATAATCCAGTGAACAAATGGGCAGAAGACATGACTAGACACTTCTCTAAAGAAGACATCCGGATGGCCAACAGGCACATGAAAAGATGCTCAACGTCACTCCTCATCAGGGAAATACAACTCAAAACCACACTCAGATACCACCTCATGCCAGTCAGAGTGGCTAAAATGAACAAATCAGGAGACTATAGATGCTGGTGAGGATGTGGAGAAACGGGAACCCTCTTGCACTGTTGGTGGGAATGCAAACTGGTGCAGCCGCTCTGGAAAACAGTGTGGAGGTTCCTCAGAAAATTAAAAATAGACCTACCCTATGACCCAGCAATAGCACTGCTAGGAATTTACCCAAGGGATACAGGAGTGCTGATGCATAGGGGCAATTGTACCCCAATGTTTATAACAGCACTCTCAACAATAGCCAAATTATGGAAAGAGCCTAAATGTCCATCAACTGACGAATGGATAAAGAAATTGTGGTTTATATACACAATGGAGTACTACGTGGCAATGAGAAAGAATGAAATATGGCCCTTTGTAGCAATGTGGATGGAAGTGGAGAGTGTTATGCTAAGTGAAGTAAGTCATACAGAGAAAGACAGATACCGTATGTTTTCACTCTTAGGTGGATCCTGAGAAACTTAACAGAAGACCATGGGGGAGGGGAAGGGGGAAAAAAAAGTTAGAGAGAGGGAAGGAGGCAAACCATAAGAGACTGTTAAAAACTGAGAACAAACTGAGGGTTGATGGGGGGTGGGGGAGAGGGGAAAGTGGGTGATGGGCATTGAGGAGGACACCTGTTGGTATGAGCACTGGGTGTTGTATGGAAACCAATTTGACAATAAATTTCATATTAAAAATCACATTTTATTTTTATGCTTCTTTCTCTGAAGCAGTCCCTTTTAATTATGTGACAGTAAATTTCATATCCAACAATCAAATACAGTTTTGCTGTTTCATCAAAAAAAAAAAAAAAAAAGGCACTGTGACTGAAAGACTCTTTAAAAACCCAACTGCATTTTTACAATCAGAATAATAAATAGTGATTTATCCTTTGCTATGTGCTCCAAAAGACATATTTTGAAAATATGTTACCTATGATCTTTAAAACATACCATTCATTACCCTCCTGGAAACTGTTCTTACACCAGAGTGAAAAACATTAAAATAGTAAGTCAAATGTAATTTTGCTATTTCAGTTAGTATGATGGTATTTCTCAAAACAGAGCAAAATTCAATCATTTGGTGCAATTAAAAATTTTATGAAGATGGGGCACCTGGGTGGCTCAGTTGGTTAAGCGTCCAACTTTGACTCAGGTCATGATCTCAGAGTTCGTGAATTCGAGCCCAGCGTCAAGATCTGTGCTGACAGCTCAGAGCCTGAAGCCTGCATCAGATTCTGTGTCTCCCCCTCTCTCTGCCCCTCCCCCGCTCACACTCTGTCTCTCTCAAAAATAAACATTAAAAGAAAAATTAAAAAATTTTTATGACGGTAAAATTAGAATTTAGGTAACAAACTTTTTAAAATGCAACTTTATTTGTACTTAGAAGTATACCATATGTTGCAAGAAGTGTTTAAACATGTTTACTAGAAGAATTAAGTTATTAAGTCCTTTTTAGGTTACACACACACACACACACACACACACATGCACGCAGTAGCTGCTAAGTGGTGGAAGAGAAAGGTCATTTGATTTTCGAGCCAAAATGA
Organism: Panthera leo; assembly: GCF_018350215.1. Classification (NCBI taxonomy): domain Eukaryota; kingdom Metazoa; phylum Chordata; class Mammalia; order Carnivora; family Felidae; genus Panthera; species Panthera leo. The sequence goes on along the minus strand of NC_056696.1, from coordinate 7,294,630 downwards.
TAAAGGTTCTAACACCAGCTTCCATGACTTAATGGTTGTATGATATTGGCCCAGTGACCAACTCTTTCCAAATCTTGATTTTACCATCTGTAAAAATGGGGATGACTGTATCTTTTAGAAAACTGTTGAGAGCAACATCTAAAAATCACATAAATGAACAATGAGAAATAGAAAGTACTATTTAAATAGAATGTACTGTTAACAGTGATATTCATGTGTTGCTCCAAAGCATAATTTTTATCTAATAAATTATACTTTATGGGTTTTCATCCATGGCTATGCAAGATTCATCTTGCATAATATGTCTTACGAAAGAGCACAATCATCTGTCTACAGCCAGAGACAGGCACAGCAAGTCTGCATAATTTGCTGGAAGCTTCCAAGCTAAGTGAGAAAACTCATCCAGAATCTTTTGTGTAATTACCTACTCTTCAGTATCCAGGCACATTTTCTTCTGGATGATCATATTCTTTAGAGTACTTTTTTTGGAATGAGATGAAGTAACAAAAAATATAAAATTCAAAAATCTTTATTTTTTGTCATAAAATAACAAAAAAAAATTAATTATAATCAAACAGATCATTTAACCTTATAGATCATTTATTTCTCTTCTGCACTGGGTTTAAGCCATATTATCATCAAAGTATTTTTTTTAATGCCAGCAAATCTAGTTGTAGTTGAAATCTTTACATGTAAGAAATTACTTAAAATTATTCAGAGGCAGAGATTCTAAAATTTAACAAGTGATTTCCTGTACATTAAAAATGGAGGGCTTAAAACCATAAATGCAGACTTAGGTCAACCAAATTCTTAAAGAACTCTTATTTATTCATTAAAAAGCAATCAAATATTAGCTATTTGCACTACTAACAATTTTAATTACCACACTGACTGACCTAACCAATGCAGAACCATTTAAGCTATGTCAGGCCTTTAAAAGGAAAACATAATTTCATCAATTCTACAGCACTAATCTTTTAAAACAAATATATTTTGCATGTATAAATGCAAAATTCTTCACTTTTCTACCACTATAGTCCATTTTTCAGAAATGACATAAAAGATTTTAAGTATCATTTTACTCCTATACTAGGAAAGATTAAATTAACATTAAATCAGTTAAAAACTAAATACAATTTGCAAATATTTGTTCTTACTTCCACGTATGTCTTTCAGTGCTAGGAAGAGGACTATTAATTGATTCAGACTAGCAAATGACCAGCATGCCAATCTCTTCCTGGATCTCTTTCAGAGAATACACAGAGTCGAGAACAGCGCTAAAACCAGTGTGCTACTATCAGATAAAGGGCAGAAGTTATCTTTAGGGGTGGAGACTGAGAACGGTTCAAAACTGTTTCTTTGCCCTGCCTGATCATGGAGATCTCTCATCTCTTTTACATTCTATTTAAAAAATAAAGCATAAACAAAAACAGTCATAAATAGGATAGATGTCCATATCACATTTATAAATTTAAATAAAAATGTTCTTTAAATTTTTGACTTTATAATACTGTGATATTGGTTCTACTCATTAAAATAATACTGATTTTTGTTTTAAATTTCTGTTATAAAGGCAGTATGAATCAAATGTATCAATTCAAAGATATTTTAAAATTCTACTGCCATCGATTTCCTTTTTTCATTATGGTGATATATATATATAAATATATATAAATTTATATAAATTTATATATATATATATATATATATATAACATAATATTTGCCATCTTAACCATTTGTAAGTGTACAATTCAGTGGCATTAATTAAATTCACAATGTTATGCACCACTATCTATTTCCAAAAAATTTTTATCACCTCAAACAGAAACTCCTAAGAAATAACTCCCTAATCTTCTTTCCCCCAGCCACTGGTAGCTTCTGACTCATCCTATGTCTGTAAATTTGCCTATTCTAGCTATTTTCAAAGAAATGATCATGTAGTGTTTGTCCTTTGTGTCTGGCTTATTTCACTTAGCATAAGATTTTCAAGGTTCATTTATGTTACAGCATATATGAGAACTTCATTCCTTGTTACAGATGAATAATCCAGTGGATGTATACACTGCATTTCATCCATTCATTTGTGCCTGGACACTTGGGTTGTTTTCACCTTTTCGCTACTGTGAATAATGTACGTATAATTCATACAAGTATCTGTTTGAAACCTTGCTTTTAAAAAAAAAAAAAAAGTTTATTTCTAGAGAGCGCACGCTTGCATGAGAGAAGGAGGGGCAGAGACCGTGGGAGAGAAAGAATCCCAAGCAGGTGCCACATTCAGCATGGAGCCTGAACACTGGGCTCGATCTCAGGACCCATAAGGTCATGACCTGAGCTGAAATCAAGAGTTGGACACTTAACCAACTGAGCCACCCAGGAGCCCAGAGACCTTGCTTTCAATTACTGTGGGTATATATATAAAAGTGGAACTGCTGGTCACATGGAAATTTTATGTTCAGCTTTTTGAGGAAGCACTATTTCTGCAGCACTGACACCATTTTACATTCCCACCAGCGACATATAAGAATTTCAATTTCTCTGCATCTTCACCAACATTTTCCTTTTTTTTTTTTAATTTATTTATTTTGAGGAGACAGAGACAGACAGACAGTGGGGGGAAGGGCAAAGAGAGGGGGGGGGGAAGAGAATCTTATGCAAGATCCACGCCCAGCTCAGAGCCTGATGCAGGGCTTGAACCCACAAACCATGAGATCATGACCTGAACTGAAATCAAGAGCTGGACGCTCAACAGACTGAGCCACCCGAGGTGCCCATTTTCCTCTTGTAACAAAATTATAGCCAGCTTAACAGATGTGAAGTGGTAACTCACTGAGGTTTTGATCTGCATTTCTCAATGATGAACGATGTCGAGCATCTTCTTTTCACGTGTTTATTGAGCATTATTGTATCTTCTTCTAAGAAATGACCAGTAAAGTCTTTCGCTCATTTTTTAAGTTGGCTGGTTTCTGTTGTTGAGTTGTAAGAATTCTTCATATACTCCGGATATTAAATCTTTATAAGATATATAGTTTTGCAAATATTTTCTCCCATTCTGCCAGTTGTCTTTTCACTCTCTTGGCAATATCCTTATATACACAAGTTTTTAATTTTAATGAAGTCTAATTTACCTTTTTCTTTTGTTGCTGGTGCTATGGTGTCATACCTAAGATTCCACTGCCATATTCAAGGTCATGATGACGTATCCCTATGTTTTCTTCTGTGAGTTTTATGGCTTTATCTCTTATATTTAGGTCATTGATCCATTTTGAGTTAATTTTTACATGTGGTATGCAGCAAGGGTCCAACTTCATTCTTTTGTATGTGGAAATCCAGCTGTCCCAAGCTTCCTCTGCCATAGTCATTCTTAGCTCCACTGAATAAACTTAACAGCCTTCTAAAAACTCAATTGCCATCGTAATGGTGTCCTAGGAGTACCATAACAAACTAGGTGCCTAGGTGGCTTAAAACAACACAAGTTAATTCTCTCATAGCCTGGACTCTAAAAGTCTAAAATCAGGGGTGCCTGGGTGGTTCAGCTGGTTAAGCATCCGACCTTGGCTCAGGTCATGATCTCACGGTTTGTGAGATTGAGCCCTGCATGGAGCTCTCTGCTGTCAGCACAGAGCCTCCTTCAGATCCTCTGTCCCCCTCTCTGCCCCTTCCCCGCTTGCTCGCTCTCTCATCTCAAAAATAAACATTTAAAAAATTAAAAATAAATAAACAAATAAAAGTCTAAAGTCAAGGTGTTGGTAGGGCCATACTTCTTCCAACACTTCTAGGGGAGGATCTTATTTTTCCTTGCCTCTTCCAGCTTCTGGTAGACTCAGGTGTTCCTTGGATTCTGGTAGCATAACTCTAATCTCTGTTTCTATCTTTACATAGCTATTTTCCTTTTGTGTCTGTCTTTTCCTTTCCTTATAAGGATACGAGGTCATACTGGATTAGAGTCTACCCTAATGACTTTATCTTAACTTGGTTATATCCCCAAAGACTTTATTTCCAAATAAGGTCACATTCATAGGTATGGAAGTTTAGGACTTTAATATACCTTTTTGAGGGGCCACAACTCAAACCACAACAGCTACAGATACATAGGGGTTTATTTCTGGACTCTCTATTCTATTCCACTTGTCTATATGTCTACCTTTATAAAAGCCAGCGACGCTAGCTTTATAATAATAAGTTTTGAAATCTTCTTCAAGATTTTACCGTTTTACTACTTTTTTTTTATTTTGTCAGACTTTGCTAAACTTAGCCAAACTCTTCAGAAACAAAACATCTTTTATCATCAGTCTTTATAATGGGCCACACTTCCCTGCTTCTTTACAAGACTGGTGATTTTTTATTGCATGCCAGACACCATAGATTTTGCCTTTTGAGGGTGTTAAATATTTCTGTGTTCCTATACATATTCTTGAACTTTGTTATGGGACACAGTTAAATTACTTGAAAAGAGTGTGACCCTTTTGGGTACTGTTTTTAAGATTTAGATGAGGCTAGAACTCAGTCTATGGTAAACGACTCCCCACTACTGAGGGGGTAGAGATCAATGCCCTGTGTGTGACTCAGAAGGTTTTCCAGTCTGGCTGTTAAGACAGGCACCATTCCTGACCCTATTAGTGTCCCACACTGTTAACTCTAATCCTTTTGAGTGTTTTTTCCCCACTGCCTTTGGTTAGTTTCCTCACTTGTATGTGATCAGTACTCAACCTCATACTCAGGGATTACCTCTGCAAAGTTCCTTCTCTGTGTAACTCTTTCCACTCTGATACTGTGTCCTGTGAACTGGAACCCACCTTGGTCTCCTTGGACTCACAGCTTTCTCTGCCCACCTCACTTACTGTCAGACAACTTCCATTTGTTATACATAGTCCAGGAAAACTATGACCTTGTCAGTCACGTCTCTTCACATTCCTTATCTCAATGTAGGAAGCTCCGGAACAACCATTCCCACATTTCTTGGCTGGTTGATAGAGATGCCACATAGAAGGCACCACTTCCATTCTCTGATAAATGAGCTCCCCCTATTTGAACCTAAGATATGGCCCAGTTCCAGGAGGCCTTTATCCAAACAGAATCACCACTGCCTTTTTCTCAGTTGCCACTCTCAACACTCCATCTCACTGAGAAGCAGATCTCTGTATTATTCTATTTCTCGCAGTGAATTTGTTTGAGGTGTCATTATATATGCAACTTACTCATATGCTATACTTACATACTGCATTTACATACCAAACTAACATAGCTGTATGGTGGCTTTACTTTTATTGCTTCAAACTATAAAGTAAGTTCCCTAATTTTAAAATAAACATGTATACAAACACATGCAAGTTTGATTTTTCTAGGGAAAATGCAGGGTTTCTCAATCTCAGCACTGCAGACATTCGGGGCCACATACTTCCTTGCAGTGTGTGTTGGGGTGGGGGGAGTGGGGAAAGTATGCTGTACATTGTAGGATGCTTAGCAGCACACTTGGCTTCTTGGTCTCTACCTACTAAATGTCAATAGCAACCACCTCCAACCTCCCATCACTTGTAACAATCAAAATGTCTCTAGATATTGTCAAATGTCCTTTGGGCAGGGGAAGACAGGATTGCCCCAGTTAAGAACCAATGGGCTAACAGAATAAACATTTCTATTCTAAGTATTTGCTTAAGGCTTTTAACAAAAAAAAAAAAAAAAAAAAAAGGGAGGAAGAATAAGAGGATAAGACTTTATTCAAAAGTACCAGGACTTATTGGGGTGCCTGGGTGGCTCAGTCGGTTAAGCGTCCGACTTCAGCTCAGGTCATAATCTTGCAGTTTGTGGATTTGAGCCCTGTGTCGGGCTCTGTGTTGACAGTTCAGGCTGCCTCAGATTCTGTGTCTCCCTCTCTCTGCCCCTCCCCTACTTGTGCTCTGTCTCTCTCTGTCTCTCAAAAATAAATAAATGTTTAAAAAAAAAAAAAAAAAAGTACCAGGACTTATTAAAATAACCAAATTCTCAAAACTCTGGAGATCAATTCTTTTGCTAATTACTTTACTCAAAGATATCTTCAAAGTATGTTTTAAAAGTAACTCCTTTATACATAATGCAGTAAATAACCAACAATCTTTAATTATGCTCAAACTACTGAAAGGTATCTCAATGAACATCTCTAAAAGAAACAGAGAAACTACTTTCAGTGTTGTTGAAACATCTGTGATTAAAATTCAGTTTTACTTCATGCTATGCCAATTTTATGAATTATTTACAAGTCTTATTTTTGAAGTATATAATGTGAAACTTCTTACTTAAGAATAAACTCTACTCTGAGCTCTCACTTTTGAAAATACATTCCCCAAGACTTACAACTTATTTTTAGAGGATTCAAGAGGGAAAAAATGAATTAAACTGATAGGTGGAGCTAAAAGAGGAAGGGTCAGAAAGTTCAAATCCATGTAGTGTTGTTTTCCAATGGAACAGAAAAACATTTTATACCAGTCCCAGGTTCTGAGTGGACACATTTTATACCAGTCCCGGGTTTTGAGTGGAGGCACAAAAGTTTGATGCAATTACCTGCAACATGAGCTCACAGTCATCTCTTCCAACAAAAATCATTTCTCGTGGCAGCCTGTGGCGAGTGCCTCCACTGCTCACCAAAAACCAGGATGTTAAGCTCATTTTCTGCTTAGCTTCTAAGTCTTCGGCAAAGCTACGTCATCCTGCAGAGATATTCAAGAAAAACATACATTCAGATATTTAGCTTTGGTATCGATTCACCAAACCCTTCAAGCAGGCCTAAGAATAGAACTTGGTTCTTCATCTGCTCCTACTGTAAGTAAACAGACCATCCAGAGGCCCTCAGACATGGCACATCTACCAAATTCTCGTTAGTAATTTAAGTCCACAGACTCCGTGAAGAGTTCAATTAAGAAGACAGACAAAGGGTGCCTGGGTGGCTCAGTCGGTTGAGTGTCTGAGCTCAATCATGGGTTTGTGGGTTCGAACGCTCCATTGGGCTCTCGGAGCCCAGCCCAGAGCCTGCTTCGGATTCGGTGTCTCCCTTGCTCTCTGCCCCTCCCCCACTCATGCATGCCTGCACGTGCGCACTTTCTCTCTCAAAATTAAACAAACATTAAAATAAATTTTTTTAAAAGAAAGACATTATGCAATTAAGTAGTCAAGTAATAAACATTTATCATACTCCTGAAAGGCTCTGAGCACAGCTTATAATAAAGGTCTAATCCTCAAGTAAATGATCACCTTATTATCACGTTAACCTTAGTAAACACTAGGAGCATTATACACTTAAATGTCTAACTTATGACTTGAGAAAGAAAGACTAAGTTCATTTGAATACATCTGAGATCTAATTAAGAACAATAAAAACTAAAGAAATTGCTCTTAATCAACTAAGTGTAACCACCAAAAGAACTTTCAGAAAGATGCAATTTCAATTTCTCTCCTCACATGTATTTCACTTTCTTAGTACATTTTTCTACAGCACCAATTCTTAGGCTTTTGTTCTCTTAAAAAAAAAAAAAAAAACCCAAAGAGCATTTTGTTTATGTGGATTATATATATTAATATTTACCATATAAAAACAATGAAACCTGAGCAACTAAAATTTATTAATTCATTTATAATAAATTAACATTTTAATGAAAAATCTTTTTCATTAAAAAAATCTTTTTAATGTCTAGCATAATAGATTTTTGCATTTGCTCTGCATTCAATCTGTTGTCAGCACACTGTTGAACTTGAAATATTTAAAGGCCTGACTTCATTCAGATAGTTAGAAAAGGGAAATGTAATTTAATAGTCTTCTCAAATAACTGTAGTGTTAATTTTGATATTAATATCAAAACTTCAATAATGGTAGTTTCTTGAAATTTATTTGTAATATGAAATCTTAACACTTTTATAGTGTGTTATGTAAATACCCATCTTCAGCTCTGAAGGGATCTTGGGAACACTGTCCCTGAGTTACACAGTCTCCCAAAGGTTAACATGTTCACTTTATTATTAAAACATCACATCTGCTAACTTTATCACCCATCTCACCTTCTCAGAAAAGTCAAGTACTGGGTACCTGTGAGGCTCATGGTGGCAGAACCAAGGTTTCTAAAGTTCTAATTTTCTCTTGAAAGCTCAAATCTTATTGGCAAAAAACTACTACCAATTCTTTTCTTTGGAGGTGACAGGCTTACTTTGTTTGCCAAACACTCAAGTGTACAAAACCATTAATCTGTCAGTCGTTGTTTCAAGTAACAAGGTGGTCCATGAAACAAGCCTGTAGTGCAGTTCACAACTCAAACAACGGCACAAATGCTTTTCCTTGAGACAACCATGGTACTTTGGAATTCAATATAAGTGTTTTACATGTGCTTCCAATTACTTCTACAGAATATTAAAAAGATGTGACTTCCATTTTTACCACTTGATCAAGGACATTTAAAAAAAATTTTTTTTAGTGTTTATTATTTTTGAGAGACAGAGAGAGACAGAGTGCAAGCAGGGGAGGGGCAGAGAGAAAGGGAGACACAGAATCTGAAGCAGCCTCCAGGCTCCGAGCTGTCAGCACAGAGCCCGAAACAGGGCTCGAACTCACAGACCATGAGATCATGACCTGAGCTGAAGTCAGCTGCTTAACTGACTGAGCCACCCAGGTGCCCCTATCAAGGGCATTCTTAAGTGAAACTGGTTTTTTCTCCTCCCTTAACTGCACGTGCATGGCGGTAAATTACTGTTAGTATAATTTGGTGCTAATACCTAGATCTCTGCTAGAAGCCAGCAGCTTTACCCACCACTCTTTTTATACTAGCAACTCAAATGTCAATACAATATAAAAGGCCAATTATGTTTGATATTATTTTTAAAATAGCTTTGACCTCATGACCTTTGAAATGGTTTCAGGAACTCCCAGAGGCCTGTGGATTGAGCTTTGAGAACTACTATCCTAGAGAACATGGTGATGTCATTTAGAACCTAAATCTTGGAGTCAGACTAACAGATCAAGAATCTGACTCTTGGTTCCAACACTTGACCTTGGGCAAGTTATTTATCTCATGTCCCTTAGTTTCCTCTTCTGTAAAACGGTGATAATAATAGTATCTACTCAACAGTTTTTTCTTTTTTAAAAAAAATTTTTTTTTTTAACGTTTATTTATTTTTGAAACAGAGAGAGACAGAGCATGAACGGGGGAGGGGCAGAGAGAGAGGGAGACACAGAACTGGAAGCAGGCTCCAGGCTCCGAGCCATCAGCCCAGAGCCCGACTCGGGGCTCGAACTCACGGACCGCGAGATCGTGACCTGAGCCGAAGTCGGACGCTTAACCGACTGAGCCACCCAGGTGCCCCTCAACAGTTTTTTCTTATGAAACTACTACTTGCAAATATTTTTTCCATGAAATGGCATATTGTTACAATTTAATTAGAAGCAAACTACAGTGAAATGAAACATTCTGCAATAAGAAATATATCTATACATTAAAACAAAATCCTATAAAATGTAAAACTTCATGTGAAGGTAAACATCCCATATATTATAAATTTATCAACATATACACGAAACAATGGGTTTCACCAAAACAGGCAAAGAACCTTCTGTAAAGCTGAAACAATCAAGTCTTACTCCACTTTCAGCTTATCCCTTGATATGGTCAATTTATGTGGATTTTTAATCTTCCATCCACTTAACTCCATGTTGGAGATGTGGTTGGTTTTTCATCCGTCCACTCTCTGACAAACAGGCATTTAGCACTGCATATGTACTTCCTGGCCAAGTCAACAGAGAATCAAAAAAAATTTACCCAAGAAAACCCCTCCAATCTAAATACAGCATATAAGTGGCACACACACCAGAGCCAAACATGGGCAACGGGAACAATATAACACTTTCAAAATCAAAGTTTTACATAAGCATTATTCATATGCTACAAAAACACTGTTTTAGGTATTTAGATAATATCAAACACAATTACATCATATACAAATACATAATACATAATCCTACAATACAAACATACAACAATAATTACAGTTGACCCTTGAAAACCATGAGATTGAACTGAATGGATCCACTCATATGTGAATTTTTTGATAAATACAGTACTGTAAGCATATTTTCTCTTCCTTATGATTTTCTTAATATTATTTTATCTAGCTTTTTTTTTTAAGTAATCTGTACACCCAACATGAGACTCAATCTCACAACTCTGAGATCAACAGTCACATGTTCTACCAACTGAACCAGCCAGGCACCCCTCTAGCTTGATTGTAAGAATACAATATATGATACCTGTGACCTGAAAATATATATATTAATAATTTATCTTATTGATAAGGCTTCTGGTCAACAATAGGCTATTAATAGCTACATTTGGAGGGAGTTAAAAGTTGTAAATGGACTTCTGGGGTGCCTGGATGGCTCAGTCAGCTAAGCATCCAACTCTTGATTTCAGCTCAGGTTATGATCTCAAGGTTTGTGAGTTGCAGCCTCAGGTAGGGCTCTGTGCTAACAGCGTGGAGCCCTCTGGGGATTCTTTCTCTATCCCTCTCTCTCTGCCCCTCCCCCACTCTCTCTCTCAAAATAAATAAAGAAGCTCTAAAAAAAAAAAAAAAAAGTTATACATGGACTTGGCTGTGCAGGGGTTGGCACTCCTAGTCTGTGCGTTGTCCAAGGATCAACTGTACATAACTACATAAAATAATATAAAAATAATGGCTTTTAATATATTTTGTTTTGACTTTCAATGACACTTGAAAGGTACCTAAAAGAATACATACTTTCTGAAAAACAAAAATAAACATAATCCTCAAGATGAGGGATATTTATCCATTGGCAGTGGCGCAATGGCCTTGAGTCTTCTAGCTTCTCAACAATGGGTGGGAATGAGATATTACAAAGAGCTACTGGGCCTTTCAATTTTTACACAGGGCTCTCTCCTTCAATAACACAGCTTTCTCAGTGGTCCTTCAATTCCAATGATCTTTTACTACTCACAGAGTAATACTGACACTTAACACATGGATAAAACTGAAACCTGGTTGAGAGCTTCCTCAATGACCAAGAAATAGGTTTCAGCTCAGATTCCTCAAAAGGGAGGGGGGAAAGAAGACTTTGGGTTTGATATGTTCAAGGTCTTGACCAGATGTGACAGCAGTTACATTTCTCTGTAGAGTTTCTGGATGAGCCAAAAAAACATGTGTTTTGGAGTAGACTTTTTTTTTTTTTTAATTTGCATCCAAATTAGTTAGCATATAGCGAAACAATGATTTCAGGAGTAGATTCCTTAATGCCCTTTACCCATTTAGCCCATTCTCTCTCCCACAACCCCTCCAGCAGCCCTCAGTTGTTCTCCATATTTATGTCTCTTCTGTTTTGTCCCCCTCCCTGTTTTTATATTATTTTTGTTTCCCTTTCCTTACGTTCATCTGTTTTTGTCTCTTAAAGTCCTCATATGTGAAGTCATATGATTTTTGTCTTTCTCTAATTTCACTTAGCAGAATACCCTCCAGTTCCATCCACGTAGTTGCAAATGGCAAGATTTCATTCTTTTTGATTGCCGAGTAATACTCCATTGTATATATATATACACCACATTTTCTTTATCCATTCATCCATTGATGGACATCTGGGCTCTTTCCATACATTGGCTATTGTTGATAGTGCTGCTATAAACATGTGGGTGCATGTGTCCCTTCGAAACAGCACACCTGTATCCCTTGGATAAATACCTAGTAGTGCAATTGCTGGGTCTTAGGGTAGTTGTATTTTTTAGTTTTTTGAGGAACCTCCATACTGTTTTCCAGAGTGGCTGCACCAGCTTGCATTGCCACCAACAATGCAAAAGAGCTCCTCTTTCTCCGCATCCTCGCCAACCTCTGTCGTTGTCTGAATTGTTAATGTTAGCTATTCTGACAGGTGTAAGGTGGTATCTCATTGTTGTTTTGATTTGTATTTCCCTGATGATGAGTGCTGTGGAGCATTATTTCATGTGTTGGTTGGCCACCTCAATATCCTCCTTGGACAAGTGTCTATTCATGTCTTTCTCCCATTTCTTCACTGGATTATTTGTTTTTTGGGTGTTGAGTTTGATAAGTTCTTTATAGATTTTGGATACTAACCCTTTATCTGATACGTCATTTGCAAATATCTTCTCCAATTCCATTGGTTGCCTTTTAGTTTTGCTGATTGTTTCCTTCGCTGTGCAGAAGCTTTTTATTTTGATGAGGTCCCAGTAGTTCATTTTTGCTTTTGTTTCCCTTGCCTCTGGAGACGTGTTGAGTAAGAAGTTGCTGCAGGCAAGATCAAAGAGGTTTTTGTCTGCTTTCTCCTTGAGGATTTTGATGGCTTCCTGTCTTACATTGAGGTCTTTCATCCATTTTGAGTTTTTTTTTGTGTATGGTGTAAGAAAGTGGTCCAGGTTCATTCTTCTGCATGTCGCTGTCCAATTTTCCCAGCACCACTTGCTGAAGAGACTGTCTTTATTCCATTGGATATTCTTTCCTGCTTTGTCAAAGATTAGTTGGCCATACGTTTGTGGGTCCATTTCTGGGTTCTCTACTCTGTTTCATTGATGGAGTAGACTTTTTGAGTTAAAACCCTAGTCCCTCATGTTTTCTAGGTGACTCAAAAAAAAAAAAACAAAAAAAAAAACCCAAAATGACAAAAAAAAAAAAAGTAACAACAAATGTTTCTGAACTTCAGACAAAGGAAAAAAACCAAAGTGACAATATCTAAAGAGAAAATGAGACACAGAAATAGTATCTGATAACACTTGGCATATGAGAGGCACTCAAGTAATGTTCATTTCCTTTTCTCCCTCTCCTCTTAATCTTTTCTGCCAAATAATACCCTAAAGTCATAACTTATGACTGGAACAATATCAACCAACCAATCCACATTTATGGAGTATATTCTATGTCAACATCCTAAAAGTATTCCCTTAAAGGAATATTTTAGAATAAAAATTAGGACAACATAATGTGGCTTATGGCTTACCCATAAAATTAAAAATGCTATAGTCTTTATTTCATACATATTTCAATTTTAGATAAGTAAATTTAATAGATCAATGATTAAAATTCTTACAACACTTTCTCAAAGCATGAATAGTTTTCATTGGGATCAAAAGTCTGAATAGTATACAGGATTGCTGACTTTTTTAAAAAAAGTTTTTATGTTTGTTTATTTTTGTGTGAGAGAGAGGAGGACAGAGCACAGCAGGGGAAGGGCAGAGAGAGTGGGAGACACAGATTCCGAAGCAGGCTCCAGGATCCGAGCTGTCAGCAGAGCCTGACATGGGTCTTGAGCTCATAAGGTAGGAGATCATGACCTGAGCCAAAGTTGGATGCTTAACTGAACTGAATGAACCATCCAGGCGCCCCAATCACTGACTGTTTTGAAGACTGGAGCCCCAGGCCCTCTTACACAAATTCTACCACAAACTATAACCTTTGTCCTGTGACTGCAACTCTTCCAATGAGAGGTGGGTATAATTTCCCACAGCATAATTCTGGGTTCTGACTCATGACTTGTTTGGGCCAATAGGATGGTTAGTAGATCTGAGGCAAGTAGAGGCTCAAATGTGCTTGGTCAGTTGGCTTGCCCTCCTGAATCTCTGCAATCACTAAAAAACCAACATGCCCTGGCTGGCCTATTGGTTCAAAATGAATGAGAAACATGTGGAACAGACATGGGCCTCATGTACAACTTGAAGTCAGGCGCTCATATATCATCCAATCTCCAGCTGAACAACAGTACGTGAGCAAAAAATAAAAATGATTGTTGTTTGAAGCCACTGAGAAATGTGGGCTGACTTGTTTCACCAATGAGTATAATGCACACTGAGTATAATTCACTAAAATACAGTATCTTTTAGTAAGTACATTCACAGTCTAATGCACTCACTTGAATAGTTTTTGAATTAATATACCAATGAGGTTTTTGTTTTAGTTGTCTCTTTATTCCCAATTTACTCTTTTCTTGATAATATTTATTTGTATAATGAGACATAAGGCTGCTATATATTACAGAACTAAAAATTATAGGTAAAGCTCTTAGCTTATTGTAACAAAGACCCCAACAACTGGAAAATCGTACAATGGAAGAAAATGCAATCTCACTTTTTGGAGGGGGGTGGGGAGCCAACATCATTAGTTTACTATTTTCCTCTCTGGAACAGTTCAGATTCCAATAGAAGAATCCTGCAATATTCCCCAATAAACACAATGTAAACAGTAAACACCCTGCTGATCTTGTAGGAACTAAACGAAATGGTTTAGGTGGTTTCACTGTTCAATCTGCAGTTTCTATGTATTCGTCTCCTTGGTTAAGCATAGCACTTCTACCTTGGTAAGAAATTCTATAAAAGCTACTTAGGAATACCACAAAAAATGGAGGAATAGGAAGCTCCACGAATCCATTCCTCCACCTAAACAACTATTGAACTCCTAAGAACCATCTGAAGTAACTCTTTTGGGGCTCTGATGTCTAGCTTGAAGACGCTGCTAAACTTCAGTATTTCGCATGGTAGCAGGTGCCATCCCATTTCCCATTCCAAAAGCTGCAAGAAGTCACCTGTGGACAGCCTCTTGCATTTCTGGTGTGGCTCACCGGAACCAGGATACATAATAAAGACTTTGTCATCCAAACACTGGATTGTGCACTCTGGCTGCTGATTGCTGCTTTTTATCACTTAGCCTTTGTGCTGACCATCACTGCTGCTTCAACTCTTATGAGCTGAAGCATCTTTCAAGGAAATAGCCAGTGTGTGCATGTTGCTTCGTTTTCTTTCCCCTTTTGGGAGCCAGGTATTTCAGGAAATCCTTATCAGGTCACTGGATGACCACAGAGATGACAGAACATAACTTTAGTGACCACACACAACAAGGAATACACAAAAGTTTGGAAAAGTAACAGTTGGCTTCAGCCCTCAACAAGAAAGATTCAGCAATCTCAAAGGAGTGTGATAATTAAATTGCCACATTTACCACAATATAATACTTCAACTGTCCAGTTCAGTTTTCAAATTATACATATAGAGCAGCAACAGGAAAGCTCACTTGCCGGGGGTTAAAAATGGACAGAAACCGCCCCTGAGAAGCCCGGATGTTCTAATTATTAGTCAAAGATATTAAATCAACAGTCTCAAATGTATAAAACAAAGAACTAAGGGAAATCTTAAAATGACCTATGAGAAAACCAAGAGCATAACAGACAAATGACAGAAAATGAAAAAAATCACTAGAGAAGTTTGACAGATTTGAGCAGAAAGAAGAAATATGATCAGCAAATCTGAAGATAAGACAATTTGTGAGAATTAGGAAGGAAAAAATGAAGTAATAACATAAACAGAGCCTGAAGGATCTGTAGGGTATCATCAAATATACCAACATATACATTACAGGAGTCCCAGAAAAGGAGTCCCAAAAAAGGGGAAGAAATAGGGGCAAAAAACTTCCTAAGCTCGAGGAAAGATATATAGATCTACACATCCAAGAAGCTCAACAAACTCCAAGCAGGATAAACTCACACAGGTCCACACTCAGTTATACTCAAACTGTCAAAACTGAAAGAAAAAGACAATTTTGAAAACATCAAAAAAAAAGACACTTGTCATGTACAATGAATCCCTAATAAGATTAAGAGCTGATTTCTCATAAGCCGTGGAGGCGAGAAAGCAGTGGGATGGCGTTATTTGTAAAGTCTGGAGGGAAAAGACCGTCAACAAAGAATTCTGTATCTGGTAAAACTATCTTTTAAGAATGAAATCACAATTAAGATATTTCCAGTTAAAAAAAAAAGCTGATGGAGTTCATTACTAGTAGACTGGCCTACAAAAAATGCAAAAGAGAGACTTACAGGCTAAAACAAAAAGACATTAGACAGTAACTAGCAACCCTAAGAAAAATCAGCCGTAACACAGGTAAAATAACTACACAAATAAGTATAAATCCAGGATGACCATACTTTTGATATGATTTGTAACTTTTCTCTTTTTCCAATATGATTTAACAGATACATAAAACAATAATTATAAAGCTATGTCAATAGGAATAGAATATATAAAAATTTAATCTGTTACAATTATAAAATAAAAGGGGAGAGATGGAGATGTATAGAAGCAAAGTGTGGTATACTCTTGAGATTAAGGTGGTATCATTGAGATTAGGTTATTACAAATTTAAGGTACTGTTTGTAATCCTCAAGGTAACCACTAAGAAAATAAGTAAATAAACATATAGGAAAGGAAAGAAGGGAATCAAAATGGCATGTTAGCAAAAAATCAACTAAATACAAAAAGCAGGCAGGGTGGTGAAATTGAGAAAAATAGAGAATACAAAACATAGAGAATATAAAAAATAATCAGGTAAGTGACGAGGTAAATCCTTCAGAAATCACATAAAATGTAAATGTTCTGGGGTGTGTGGGTGGCTCAGTTGGTTGAGTGTCCAACTCTTTATTTCAGCTCAGGTGTTTATCTCAGGGTCATGAGTTCAAGCCCCACACTGGGCTCCATGCTGGTCATGAAGTCTACTTAAAAAAAAAAAAAAAAAAAAAAAAAAAGTAAATGTATTAAATTCTCCTATTAAAAGGAAGAAAAAGACAGATCAGCTAAATAACAGGATCTGTCTATATAATGTCCACGAAAGGTTCTGTACATACGAGGACACAAAAAGTTTAAATGGATGAAAAAAGATATTCCATGCAATTCGTAATCCCCTCCCAAACGTGTAAGTGGCTATATTAGCATCAGAAAAAAAATACACTTTAAAACAAAAAAGATTACAAGAGACAAAGGAGGACATTACATAATTACAAGAACTTAAATAAAGCAAGACATATAAATGTAAACATATATGCACTTAACAACAGACCTCCAAAAGATATGAAGCAAAAATAAACAGAATTAAAAGAAAAAAAATAGACAGCTGAACAATAATAGTCAGAAACTTCAATACCCCACTTTCATCAATAAAACAAAAACAAGTAGATAGAAGCTCAATAAATAGAAGACTTGACAAGACCATCAACCAATTTGACCTAACAGACATACATGCAATGCTCAATTCAATCACAGCAGAATCACATCCCTTTCAAGCGCACAAAGCACACTCTCCAGGAGAGCCCATTATGTTAGGCCTAAAGCAAAACTTAAGCATATTTTAAAAGAATGAAATCTTGCAAAACAACTTTTCCAATCACAATGGAAGGAAATTAAAATCAGTAACAGAAGGAAAACAGGAATATTCTCAATAGGTAGAAATTAAACAACACACTCTTAAACAACTGGTAAAAGGAGTAATCATGAGAGAATGGAAAAACACACTGAGACAAGTAAAGACAAGAACACAACAGGAGTTCCTGGGTGGCTCGGTCAGTTAAGCGTCTGACTTCGGCTCAGGTCATGATCTCGTGGTTCATGAGTTCGAGCCCTGAGGCCTGCATCAGGCTCAGTGATGACAGCTCAGAGCCTGGAGCCTACTTCACATTCTGTGTGTCCCTCTCTCTCTGGCCCTCCCCACCTCACACTCTGTCTCTTTCCTCTTCAAAAATAATAAACATAAGAAAATTAAAAAAAAAAAAGACAACACAACATACTAAAACTTACTAGACAGAGCAAAAGCAGTGCTAAGAGGGAAATTTGCAGCTGTGAATGCATACATTAAAAAAGAAATATCTCCAACTAATAACCTGTTAAACTGTTAATAACCTGTTATTCTTTTTTTTTTTTAATTTTTTTTTTAATGTTTATTTATTTTTGAGACAGAGAGAGACAGAGCATGAATGGGGGAGGGTCAGAGAGAGGGAGACACAGAATCTGAAACAGGCTCCAGGCTCCGAGCTGTCAGCACAGAGCCCGACGCGGGGCTCGAACTCACGGACCGCAAGATCATGACCTGAGCCGAAGTTGGCCGCTTAACCGACTGAGCCACCCAGGCGCCCCAATAACCTGTTATTCTTAATACCTTAAGGAATGAGAAAAGAGCAAACTAAACACAAGCTAGCTGAAGGAAGAAAATAATAAAAAATCAAGATAAATAATAGTATAAAGAACAACAGAAAAGTCAGTAAGAACAAAAGCTGTTTCTTTGAAAGAGCAACAAATGAAAAGTCTGGCTAGAGAGAAGACTCAAATCACTAAAATGAGAAGTAAAAATGGTGACATTACTGATTTTAGAGAAACAAAAAGGGCTGTAAGAGAATATTATAAAGCACTGTAAGCTAAAAAAAACCTGGATAACCTAAACAAAATGGACAAATTCTTGGAAACATACCACCAAACCAGATTGAGTCATGAAGACACAGAAAAATGGAATAGATTTATTGTAA
This sequence comes from Panthera leo, assembly GCF_018350215.1. Taxonomy (NCBI): domain Eukaryota; kingdom Metazoa; phylum Chordata; class Mammalia; order Carnivora; family Felidae; genus Panthera; species Panthera leo. The sequence goes on along the minus strand of NC_056696.1, from coordinate 7,276,330 downwards.
GGAGAATGAATCAGTAATTAAAACATTCCAACAAAAAACAGTCAAGGACCAGATGTCTTCACTGGTGAATTCTACCTAACATTTAAAATGGAATTAACACCAATCCTTTTCAAACTCTTCCAAAACACTGAAAAGGAGGGAAGATGTCCTAATTCATTCTATGAAATCAGCATTACCTGATACCAAAGATAAATATAAAAATTACAAGAGAATTACAGACCACTATCTTATATTGATACAATACTCTTTAACAAAATACTACCAAACTCAATTCAGTAGCATGTTAAAAGGACTACACACCACAGCAATGTGGAAGTTGTTCCTGAATTAAAAGGATGGCTCAACATAGGAAAACGCATCAATGTGATAGACCACATTAGTAGGATAGGGAAAAAAACCTCACATGATCATCTCAATTGATGCACAAAGAAGCATTTGACAAAATTCAAAATTTTCTGATTAAAAAAAAAACAACAAACACTCAAACTAGGGAAAACTGGCTCATGATAAAGGCCAAATATGAAAATCCCAGGGCTAACATCAGACTCAATAATGAACGACTGAAACCTGCACCCCTAAAACTGGAAACAAGGGGCACCTGGGTGGCTCAGTCAGTTGAACATCTGACTTCAGCTCAGGTCATTATCTCACAGCTGATGAGTTCAAGCCCTGCGTCAGGCTCTGTGCTGACAGCTCGGAGCCTGGAGCCTGCTTCGGATTCTGTGTCTCCCTCTCTCTCTGCCCCTCCCCTTCTCGTGCTCTGCCTCTGTCTCTCTCAAAAAAAAAAAAAAAAAAAAAAAAAAAAAAAAAAAAAAAAATTTGGAAACAAGACAAGAATGAGTGCTTTCATCATTTCTATTTAATATGGTACTGGAAATCCTAGCCATAGTAATTAGGTATGAAGAGAAATTAAAGGCATCAAAATTGGAATGGAAGAAGTGAAATCATCTTTATCCAAAGATGACATGATTTTATACGTAAAAAACTTAAGATTATTACCCCCCTCCAAAAAAAGGTCCAACAACCGTTTACAGCAAGAAATGAATCAGAAAAGTTGCAGGATCTAAACCCAGTCAAATGCACTTCTACTTACTACCAATGAACAATATGAAAAGGAAATTTTTTAAAAAGTCCATTTATAACAGCATCAATAATAACAAAATACTTTGGATTAAAAATAACCAAGATGGCTCAGGACTTGTACACTGAAAAATGTAAAATACTGATGGAAGAAACTTTTGAAGACCTAAATAAATGGAGAAACACTGTCTTCAAGAACTTGAAGATGTAACATTGTTAAGATGACAAGACCACCCAATGCCAAGTACAGCTTTGATGCAATCCTTATGGAAATCCCAACATTATTTGAAGAAATAGAGAAATCCATCCTAAAATTCATGTGAAATTTCAAGGGACTGTGACCAACCAAAACAACCTTGAAGAAGAAAAGCAAAGTTGAAATGTTCCCATTTCCTGATTTCAGAACTTCCTACAAAGCTACAGTAATTAAAACACTGTCATAAAGACAGATATATACACCAATGAAACACAACAGAGAGCCCAGAAATAAACTGTCACATAGATGGACTATTGATTTTTGAAAAGGGTGTGAATACCACTTACTGGGGAAGGCAGTCTTTGCAACAAACAGTGCTGGGAAAACTAGATACTCACATGCAAAAGAATGAGGTTGGCTACTTACCTAACCATCTGTGAAATTAACTCAAAATGGATCACAGATCTAAACCTATACAAAATTCTAACAAGAAAAAAAAAAAAACGGGAGGAAATTTGCACAACCCTTGCATTTGGTAATGGTATCTTAAAGATGACACCAGATCACAGGCAACGAAAGAAAAAAAGAGATAAACGTTATAACAATTCAAAGCTTTTGTGTATCAAAGGACCCTATCAAAACAGTGAAAAGAAGGGAAGAAAATGTATGCGAATTATTTATCTGATAAGGGATTAATATCCAGACTACTAACATTAGAAATGCAGATCAAAACCACAATAACATACCACTTCACGCTCATTAGAATGTGTGTGATCCATTATTATAAAAAATGAAAATAACAAGTGTTGACGAGGGTATGGAGAAACTTGAACACTTGTGCACTGCTGGTGGGGCTGTAACAAGGTGTAGCTGCTGTGGTTTTTCAAAAAGCTGAACATCCAGCAGTTCCACTCCTGGGTGTTTAGTTCTCAAAAGAACTAAAAAGTATGGAGTAACAGATACTTGCACACCAGTGTTCACTGCAGCATTATTCACAGTAGGTAACAAGTGTAAACAACCTAAGTGTCCATCAACAATGAGTAAACGAAATATGATCTGTACATTCAATGATTATTGCATCATAAAAAGAAATGAAATTCTAACACATGTTACAACATGAAAGAACTCTGAACACATTATGCTACGTGAAATAAGCCAGACCCAAAAGGGCAAATATTGTATGATCCACTTCTATGAGGTACCTAAAATGGACAAATTCATTCGGACAGAAAGGAGAATGGCTGGGAAGAAAGAGAGTTACTGTTTAACAGGCAGAGAGTTTTTGTTTAGTATGGTGATGAAAATGTTCTAGAAATAGATAGTGGTATCAGTTACACATTGTGAATGCACATACATAATACACATTTTATACATAATACACATTGTGCAATTAATGTCACTGAATGGTGCACCTAAAAAATGATATATTTTACATTATGTATGTTTTACCACAATTAAAAAAAAATGTAATTGGAAAAAAATCCACTCAAGCCCTCTCTCTGCTTTGATTACTCTGTTTTTAAATTGGAGACCTAGTGGGGGCGCCTGGGTGGCGCAGTCGGTTGAGCGTCCGACTTCAGCCAGGTCACGATCTCGCGGTCCGTGAGTTCGAGCCCCGCGTCGGGCTCTGGGCTGATGGCTCGGAGCCTGGAGCCTGCTTCTGATTCTGTGTCTCCCTCTCTCTCTGCCCCTCCCCCGTTCATGCTCTGTCTGTCTCTCTCTGTCCCAAAAATAAATTAAAAACGTTAAAAAAAAAAATATATATTAAATTGGAGACCTAGTGAAGGCTTATTTGTTTAGTTTTCTATTTCTTTTTGCCTACTATTTCTTTTAGCACTACTATTTGCTACCTAGTATAATACAAGAATTTAACTTAATGAGAAATATAAAAGCCTACAAGACTGGCCCCTAAAGCTACTAGTAATGTTTCAGGGATTAGACCATATGGTGTATGCTGACCCATTAACCATGAAACATATAATTAACATAGATAGGTATGGCTTAGGTTTAGATTAAAAAGCTAAACAAATTCAGGGTCCGAGGAGTTTTATACATAATTATGAAAAATCAACAAAACACTAAATATGTATGTATATTCTGGATATGAGAAACAGGTAAGAGATTTAATTACAAGCAGTAAAAATTCCAGGAAATTTCACTTAAGAATTATAAACATGAAAGCCTATTAATGAGGGGCGCCTGGGTGGCTCAGTCAGTTAAGCATCCGACTTCAGCTCAGGTCACGATCTCACGGTCCGTGAGTTCGAGCCCCGCGTCGGGCTCTGGGCTGATGGCTCAGAGCCTGGAGCCTGCTTCCAGTTCTGTGTCTCCCTCTCTCTCTGCCCCTCCCCCATTCATGCTCTGTCTCTCTCTGTCTCAAAAATAAATAAACGTTAAAAAAATTTTTTTTAAAAGAAAGCCTATTAATGAAAAATAGATACAATCTGCTTCATTTAAAATGATTAACAAAATGAAAACGCAACTCAAATCTCTTCCATCACCCTTACCAGCAATCCTCACGGACTTTTCTAACACTGTAACAATTATCAAAGCCTAGAGCCTTAGAAATGCAAACTAGACATGATACAAAGTTACATTAGTCTCTAGCTTCTGTGCTTAATTGTAGCATTCAAGAAATCTCAGTGTGTGACAATGTACAAAGTAGATGCCTTTCTGTAAGTCTATTCCCATGGCAGAGTAAGCCATTCTTTCCTCTGTAGCCCTACAATACTTTTCAAACATCTCTTATGCTGTTATTTAAACTATAATTTATAGCATTAATGATACTGTACTATGATATGATAATGTCTCTAGTAGATTATCTCTTGAAAACAAGAAAAATCTACCTTTTTCCATCACCAGTTCCTTCAGTAAATATTTATTGAGAAACATACGAAATCCGGGCACTTTGGGCATTTAGGGTGCACAAAGACAAAACAAAAACGGTAGCATTCCACAAGGAACTCAGTCCCTGGGGAATGCTGGTTAGTAGATACCACGAGAGAGGTAAGTCTAAAGTAATGCTTGAGCAAACAGGAGGTTGTCATTACCCTGGACGGGGATGGTGACACTGGGCGTGGTATTCTTCCAAGTCAGTGCAGAGCTGAACTACAGTCATGTTTCTTTACCTCTGTATCCCCAGAGCCCGGCCCACTGTTTCACCTCTAGAGTGTCTGACAAGCTATTTAAAAAAAAAATTTTTTTAATGTTTATTCATTTCTGAAAGAGAGAGAGAGAGACAGAGCACAAGCAGGGGTGGGGGGAAAGAGAGAGAGGGACACAGAATCCAAAGCAGGCTCCAGGCTCCGAGCTGTCAGCACAGAGCCCGACGTGGGGCTCGAAACCACGGACCACGAGATCATGATCTGAGCTGAAGTCAGATGGTTAACCGACTGAGCCACCCAGGCGCCCCTGACAAGCTATTTTTAATGAGTGAATGAGTAGTTCTGAAGCTGTGGCAAATCTTCTTGAGGTGGTAACATGGAGATGTCCAGGGACAGAAGGTAAGAAATTAATCATTTAACCATTGGTACAATCAAAGTCATGAAACCGTAGTTTCCGCCCCTGCCTTCAGGTGCCTCCTGCATACTCTTCATCTCCTTGTCACACAGGTTTCTTTCCAGCAGCAACTGGACAAAAGCTTAAAGCCCTGATCTTTGGAGGTCAGAATCACAGTCTGGTTTCCATGATCCTGATAGCTATTACTGGCTTTAAAAACGGACTCTCCTGTTAGATTCTAGCTCATTTCAGAAACAAATGTACTAAAAATCTAATATTTAAGGTTTAAATTTAAAAAAAAAAAACTGCAGATGTTCAGAACACACAGCTTCAACTACACTTCTAAGTTTCAACCTTCCAGATATTTTACTGCTTTTGTTTATTTATATTGAAACATGTTGCTTCCAGTCACTTAAAACTGAGGACTAATGGCAGGAATCCGAGTGCTATTAATTACTGGAATTCTGTGAGACAGACCACACTGTACTGGATATGTAATAACACTACAACAGAACTATGAAATAACACAGAACATAACCCATGGCAAAGAGCAGTTTAACTCAGATGACTGAAAAGCTATTCTATAAATGATCATCAGTGTATGTAATTATTGGAGCTAAAACACATGTTAAGGGCAGTCTATCCTTATGCTTCTGGCAATCGGCTCGCTGATTCATCACCAGATGGCTTTAGAGTATGAACTTCCTCCTACCCCACAAGTCCTGCTATTGCAGAGTAAGAAATAACTGGGGTAGCATTAAGACTATTGGGGAGCCTGGGTGGCTCAGTCGGCTGAGCATCCAACTTCAGCTCAGGTCATGATCTCACAGCTTGTGAGTTCGAGCCCCATGTCAGGCTCTGTGCTGTGACAGCTCAGAGCCTGGAGCCTGCTTCGGATTCTGTGTCTCCTTGTCTCTCTGCCCCTCCCCCACTTGTGCTCTGTCTCTCAAAAATAAATAAATGGAAAAAAAAAAAAAACTATTAATCTACACAGCTAAAAATGCTTTCCTCCAATGCATCCAATTCTTATTTCAATAAAATATTATCTACTGATGAATCCAAGTGACAACTTTTCTTCTGGTATCAGGAGGCATCAAAGGGTGACAAAGACCTTCATGGGCCTGGCCCAGTTTTGTTCAAGCTCTGTTTCCTGAATGAATACATAACAGGGAGAAAGAAAATAGGATTTTCATAACAAAATAAGTGAAAACTTAAAGGGAAAGAAAGCAATAAATTTCACTTCCTGAAATTGTCATTTAAACCAGCAGTAAAACTAAGGTATTTACCCAAAGGATACAAAGGTATTGAAGGGATATATAAATGCACCTTGATGTTTATAGCAGCACTGGCAACAATAGTCAAATTATGGAAAAGAGCCCAAATGTCCATCGACTGATACCTGGATAAAGATCTGTATGTATACACACAATGGAATATTACTTAGCCATAGAAAAGAATGAAATCTTGACATTTGCAATGATGTGCACAGAGCTGGTGAGTAGTATGCGAAGTGAAAGAAGTCAGAAAAAGATAAATACCATATGATTTCACTCGTAAGTGGAATTTAAGATACAAAACAGATGAACATAGAGGGGAAAAAAAGAGAGAGGCAAACTAGGAAAAAGACTCTTAACGATAGAGAACAAACTGAGGGATGCTGGAGGGAGGTGAGTGGGGAATGGGTTAGATGGGTGATGGGTATGAGAGAGGACACTTGTGATGAGCACTGAGTATTGTATGTATCACTAAATTCCACACCTGAAACTAACATTACACTGTGTGTTAACTAAATGGAATTACAAAAAAAAAATAAGCAGTAAAGTGAACTAAGCCGCTGCATTAACTGCCATACAGGCTTTTAGAAAAAAAAATTTTTTTAATTAAGATTTTATTTGTTTAAAGCAGTTAAAGGTTCACAGCAAAATTCAGGGAGAAGGTACAGAGATGTCCCAGTACCCCCAGCCCTTACAAATGCAAAGCCTCCCCCATCATCGATATCCTTCACCAGAGTGATTATTTTTTACAACTGATGAACTTACACTGACACATCATTATCATCCAAAGTCCATAGTTTACATTACAGTTCACTCTTGGTGTTGTTCATTTTATGGAACTAGACAAATGTTTGATGACATAGTGATGGATATATCACTATGGTATCACGGAGTATTTTCATTGCCCTAAAAATCCTATGCTCTGCCTAGTCATCTCTTCCCTGCAACCCCTGAACTTCTTATTGTTGCCATAGTTTTGCCTTTTCCTGAATGTCATATAATTGGAATCATACATAGCATGTAGCCTTTTCAGATTGGCTTCTTTCGCTTACTAATATGCATTCTGGGCTCCTCTATGTCTTTTCATGACTTCACACCTCATTTCTGCTGAACACTATTCCACTGTCTCGATGGACCACAGTTTATGTATATACATCCACTTGCTCAAGGACATCTGGGTTGCTTCCAAGTTTTAGCAATTATAAATCAAGCTTCTATTAATACCATATCTTATGCCATCATACCAGGTACCCAAAAGATAACTGAATAAATTTTAAGCAAATGTATGAATCCAAAATTCATATTTTACATTTTCCCCCTAAATCCCTAGTGGAAAATATCCTTAACATTAAAGTGTCTGCCTTCTGGGATGCATATCAGCTGAAGACTCAGGATCAAATAAGGTGTAGGTATGACTGATCATATGTTATAAAATCAAATAGACCTAGTTATCTGTAATCTTTTAGTTATAATAGGTATCATTTATAGACCATGTACCATATACCATTTTAAGAACTTCATTCATATACATACACTCATATAATTTAATTACAAAAATTATGTAAGTTCTAGAAATTGGACATAAACATTATGTACCAATCATATATGAGGACACCATTTTATAGAACACTCTAAAATGAATTAATCTGGTTTTTTTTTTCATTCACAAGTATTTAAGTACTAAGCACTAAAGGTAACGGGGTGATGATCAACATAGAAAAAGTTCCTTCTCTCATCAAAGCAAAAACAAAAATAGACAAACGAGAGCTAAGTGAGTAAGACCACTTTAGTGACCATGAGAAGACAGGAACATGAAAAGACAAATAGCATGATGTTAACAGTTTTAGGGTGTTGGGTGTTTAGGCTGGATGGTCTAGGCCAATATCTCTGAGAAAGTGACATGTTAAAAACTTCAGCTCTGCTGTATAATTAACTTGACCTGGAACAGATGATGAAAAATATACTCTTGGGAAAAATTTTTTCTTTTAAAGCTCCACCCCCATTTGAAACGTACAGTTAATCCAAAACAATAAATCCACAGCTGTGCTTTTTTTGGGTAATTACCAAGATACTTGCTCTATACTCATGTGAACAAACTTGGTACTGGGAAAATGTCTGTTTTCATGTACTCCTGCTTACTTTGAAATGAGTGCTTCAAATTTTACCTTTATCATCTGCCATATACATTAATTTTTTAAAAAAACAAAGCAAATATTAAGACAAGTATTCAGAAAAACTGTAATTTACAACTTTCACCTAAAATTAATTAAAGTGTGAAAATTCTTTTCACAAAGAAAAAAAAGGAAGATGACATTCCAATGTTAATAGTCATATATTCTATATCAGAGTTTATTACATATTTTCAAAAGAAGACTTAGTTTGGATAAAAAAAAAGCTAGTGATTTAATAAGACATTTCTTCATAACAATCATTTTATAAAGTGCTTAAAGAAAATGCTTGAGAAAACAAGCATACATTTCCATAAATTATCTAGGCATTAAAAGTTCTTGCCAAGTTTTCTCTGCCAGTTTATGAAAAATGCAAAGTCTGACTTACTTTCTTTTGCAGAACTGCACAACTTTGCTGTTTTACACCAACAAATCAGTTAAGACCAATTCAGGGGTGGCTGGGTGGCTCAGACAGTTAAGCATCCAACTCTTGATTTCAGCTCAGGTTCTTGAGTTCCAGCCCTGCATCGAGCTCCACACTGTCAGTGCTTGGGATTCTCTCTCTCTCCCTCTCTCTCTGCCCCTCCCCTGCTTGTGCTCTCTCTCAAAATAAACAAATTAAAAAAAAAAAAAAGACTCAGATTCAAATATTTACCAGGTACCTTCTTTGTGCCAGTAACCGTGCTAAGAGCTCACACTCTCAGGGTTCATTTAACTCCCAGAACATACGTGTGAAAATCCTTTTTCCCTTCAAGAAAGCTGAAGTTCAAGGACTCACCCAAGGTCACAAATCTAGTAAACAGGAGCCACCTGGATCCAAACCTGGGCTTTCACATACCAAGGTCTGGGCTTTTCCTCACAACCACAGTCTTCTTCATACTGTCCTCTGGTATATCTTACAATGATGCTAGTGATACCAATTCCCACAAACGCAGATTTTGTGTAAGAATTTGAATATGACTGAAAAGAAATATATATTTTATCTGGTAACATATTCTCTGACACTATCTGAGCCACAAACACTGAAGGTTCATGCAAATTAATCTACCTCTTACCCTCCTGCTTGGCCACCAGTAGGCTCCAAGACTGCCTCCCTCAGACATCTGTAGACAAGAATCAAATGTCAGCTGACTCATCTGGAGGAATGATGCAAATTTAGTAAACAGGGTTCAGCATGGATCAGAAACCTAGAATCTGAAAGAATGGTAAACTATCTCCAGGCTCACTGAACAACAATGATCTGAAAATCTTGGTCAGGTCATGCATCACTAGGAGCACGAAAAGGTGCACAAAGCAGTTTAACAGACTCTACAGGAGGGGGTGACAGTGGGGAGAAGGCAGTATGAACTGAAGGTCTGTAAGATCCTGAAAGCCAAATATTTTTGATTCACCTTTCCTAATTCAACAGTTTCTTAGTTGACACCAATTCCTCTTGTTTCTGCCATCTGTCTGTAATGAATTTCACAATATCACTGCCTAATGTGCCCTTTAAAAATAGTTCCTGCTCATAACTACTACCGTAATTCAACCACAGGGTCAGGACAACACATGAAAACCATAATCAATCTTCAAACTGCAGAATAAAGAATCTTAGAGTGTGTTAAAAGCAAGGGTATTTTCATATATATCATAAATGTGCTTATTTATTGTGTAACAAAATGTTAATAGCTTATATTTTGCAGTATTTCTTTTCACCTTCATGTAAAATTATAATGCTGATAAGTATCTCTAAAACAGTACTATGCAGTAAAATTGTGCTTATGGAAAGGTTTTAGATCTACGCCATCCAATTTTTTAACCACTAGCCACATGGTAACTATTGAGCACTTGAAATATGAACAGCAAATGCATCTGTGAAAACTTATTTACTATTAATTAATTTAAATTAAAAAAAAATTTTTTTTAACGTTTATTTATTTTTGAGACAGAGAGAGACAGAGCATGAACGGGGGAGGGTCAGAGAGAGGGAGACACAGAATCTGAAACAGGCTCCAGGCTCCGAGCTGTCAGCACAGAGCCCGACGCGGGGCTCGAACTCACGGACCGCGAGATCATGACCTGAGCTGAAGTCCAGCCGCTTAACCGACTGAGCCACCCAGGCGCCCCTAATTAATTTAAATTTAAATATTCACATATTGCTAGTGGCTACCCCAGCTTACTCAGCTCTACACAAGGAGGAATCACATGATTATTTACATTAACAGAATAGCTTTAGTTATACCTACAGAATATAAACTCACAGATTAGGCAGACAAAAAATAACCTATGTTGGAAAGAAAAATTCTGATCTGATTACAACAGCATAAGGAGCTTCACATTTTCATTTATGAAGGTATACAGCATTCATGTAAACAAGCCTATCTCTTGGCCAAAACTTTTCAACCATCATTTCAACTGTTACTCTAAGTCTATTCTTTCATATTATAATTAAATAGACTATAAATGCTTAAAGCAATTACGTTATTGTTTACCAGGATATACGCCATTAAGTATGTAATAGTTCGCTGGAAATATTTTGTGGTGTGAATATTTCTGAGAAAGCAATTCTTTTAAGGGAGGGAATCCCCACGCACAGTTAAAGAGTAATGTCCTACTGACATTTATTTCATTTGGAGAAGAGCTGCTCTCCAAGTTTGAGGATAAAAAGCAGCTATAATAGATTAAAAGATATTGGTATTTTTGTTTGTTTTTGAGAGAGAGAACTCACAGAGGGAGGGGGAGGGAAGGGGGAGGGAGAGAGAGAAAGAGAGAGAGAATCCCAAGTAGGCTCCATGCTCAGTGCAGAGACTGACACAAGGTTCAATACCACGACCCTAGGATCATGACCTGAGCTGAAATCAAGAGTCGGACACTCAACAGACTGAGCCACCCAGGTGCCCCAAGATATTGGTATTTTTAAGGACAATGATTCTTAGGAAATAATACTCTGAGTCCAAATGAATATCAGGATACGTGTAAAAAAAAAAAAAAAAAAAAAAGTTTACCTTGTCTCTCTTCAATCCTACCTTTCTTTCCTCCTCTATTCAGCCTTTTTTCCCCTTTTCTGCATCTCTGTGTGCCACTGAACACCACAGACATCCTTCCAATCCTTTGACTCTCTTTCTGTGACTAAATGGGCCATAAACAAAACACTGAAGAATACTTTGAAATTTTCACATACACCATATTGCTTTAAAGGTTGGGAGTTACCTTAGAAATAAGAGAGTTTAAGTCTTTTATTTTTTACAAATGAACAAATGAGATTATAAGATTAAAGACTTGTTCAATGTCATATAGCTATAATGCCAAAACTAAAATGGGGATCTAACTCCTTGTACAAAGTACTCTTTTATTCACACCATGTTGACAAAGTGTGTATGTGTGTGTGAATTTACCCTAAGATCAGGAAACAACCTCAAAAGTCATCTGTGACAGAAAATAACTAAGCCATCTGGTTTTTCTGGAGCAGATATCTGATGACAGTATTTATTAAATAAAATGATATATATATATATATATATATATATATATATTAGTTTATAAAACAAACAGGTTTATACAAATGACTGTCTCAAAAGAAAATAATTTGGTTCCTATCTTCCTGTGACCCCCATTTTTTCCCTGCAGTTTTGCAACTTTTAACAGAAAAATGGTTCCCTATAACTGCAATGGAGAATAAAATCATGTCACACTATTAAAAACCAATCTATGGGGTAAATCAGCAAAAGGAAAAATAAACATTAAATTAATTAATGAAAATCCTATTGAGATTTCTATTGTTGATTTAAATTTATTTCTTTAAGTTTATTTATTTATTTTGATGGAGGGAGGGGCAGACAGAGAGAGAGACACAGAATTCCAAGCAGGCGCCTCGCTGTTCAGGGCAGAGACAGACATGGGGATGGATCTCACAAAGGGTGAGATCTTGACCTGAGTCGAAACCAAGAGTCAAATGCTTAACCGAATGAGCCACCCAAGAGTCCCTTACTTTTTTAGAGGGAGAGAGAATGCACATGAGCAGGGGAGAGGGGCAGAGAGAGAGAGAGATAACCTTAAGCAGGCTCCACACTTAGCTTGGAGCCTGATGAAGGGCTCAATCACATAACCCTGGGATCACAACCTGAGCTGAAACCAGGGTTAGACTCAACAGAGTCACCCAGGTGCCCCTCTAATGTTAAATTTTTTATTTGAACCAGTTTACTGTTTCCATTAGATCTTTGAGAATCTAATAAAAAGGTATGATAATCTTGCATTTCATTGATATATATTAATTTCATATTCATTTCTTAGGGGACTTAGATCAGACATTTTCATGTAATCAAATAAAAATATTTAAAATATAAAAAGAAGTAAATAAATTTTGTTCCTATTAAGTGCCTAGAGACTCTGATTAATAAACATTTTAGTTATTCTTCCCTTCTCTGGACATTAGCCCTTATTCTGTCCTTTTTTTTTTTTTTTTTTTTTTTTCAATTTTTTTCAATTTACTTTTGACACACAGAGAGAGACAGAACATGAGCAGGGGAGGGGCAGACAGAGAGGGAGACACAGAATCTGAAGCAGGCTCCCAGGCTCTGAGCTGTCAGCACAGAGCCTGATGTGGGGCTGGAACCCACAGACTGTGAGATCATGACCTAAGTCGAAGTCAGATGCTCAACCAACTGAGCCACCCAGGCTCAGTCCTTATTTCTGACATTGATATATGTTTGATAAAAGTTTACTTTTGCTTCCTCATCTATGCTGGATCAACACAGGTGTAGCCAAATACTTACACATTTTTAAGAAATGATTTTGATCATTATATTTGAATTCTGTCAAATAGTAATCTTACTTAAAAAAAAATTTTTTTTTTAATGTTTTTTTATTTGTGAGAGAAAGAGAGACAGAGCACAAGAGGGGGAAGGACAGAGAGAGAGGGAGACACAGAATCCAAAGCAGGCTCCAGGCTCTGAGCTGTCAGCACAGAGCCCAATGTGGGGCTGGAATTCAAAAGCCATGAGATGATGACCTGAACGGAAGTTGGATGCCCAACTGACTGAATTACCCAGGTGCCCCAGTAATCTTACTTTTTAGAGTCATAAGGTATGCGTACATATCAGCGAAAAACTCAAATCAGCGAACCAAAAAGTAATTTTGTAACAGAATTCAGTACCCATATTAGTAAATTCAAATTTCCAAGACCAATGCAACTTTTGGATTTTGAACATGATACCCTTAGACAGCAACTCATTTTGGAAAGTAGGTTTACTACTTTTAAAAATGCTATTTCCTATTAAGAAAACGTCTAATCCAGCTCTTACAAGCAGAGTTGCTTGTACACACAGCAAAGTTGGAATATAAAATACAAATGCCCACTAGAATCTAAGGATATCTTAGCCTTTCAGAATGCTATGTCCTAAAATTAATGAACTTTTCAAAAAAGGTGTTAATGTATTACTGTATGCTACAAGAGTTTATTCGTTTTAAATGTAAGTTTTTGCATCTGAGAATTTGTTTTTACAAGAGAGTTGTAAAAAAATGTGTTTTAAAATGAATTATTAGAAAGCATAAAATTCTGTAGCACCTGGGTGGCTCAGTCGGTTAAGTGTCCAACTCTGGATTTTGGCTCAGGTCATGATCTCACGGTCTGTGAGACTCAGCCCTGTGTCAAGCTCCATGCTGAGCGTGGAGTCTGCTTGAGAATCAATCTCTCTCTCTCTCAAAAATAAATAAAAGAGAAGTGAAATGAGAGAATAGTTTAAAAAGTAATCTCTCAGAACACTATATATATAAAAATCTAAGGAATGTACCCAAAGCTGAAGTGAGCAAAATTCAAAGCCTTATAAGTATTTTCTACTACACTAGAAAAAATAAAAATAAACTCATCCAACAAACTAATAGAGATTAAAGATTTAAAAACTAATGAATTAAAAACACAAAAATAAAAATGATAAATCAGAAGCTCATTCTTTAAAAAGTATTAAAATCCCTAACAGATATTTTTCTTCATTCATCATAAACATTTGGCTTTGTAATAAAAAGATGTAACCACAGGGGCTCCTAGGTAGCTCAGTCAGTTAAGCATCCTACTCTTGATTTTGGCTCAGGTCATGACCTCACAGTTGGGGAGCTCCACGTTTGGCTCTGTGCTGACAGTAAAGGAGCCTGCTTGAGATTCTCTCTCTCTCCCAGTCTCTCCCTGGCTAACATGCATACACACACACACATTCTCTCTCTCTCTCTCTCTCTCTCTCTCTCTCTCTCTCTCCCCCAAAACAAATAAATAAACTTAAAAATGCTTAGGTTATGGCAACAGGCATGATTTTTTAAATTTATAAAATAACTACAACTCTGTGTGTCTAAATTTGAAAATCTCAAATAAATAAACTTCTAGGAAAATGAAAATGACATATTGACTAAAATAATAGGTAGGAACTTGAACAGATTTGAAAACACTATCAAAACTAAGATTCCCAAATATACAATGGACTACTACTCAGCCATAAAAAAAGAATGAAATCTTGCCATTTGCAACAATATGCATGGATCTAGATAGAGGGCACAATGCTAAGTGAAATCAGTCAGAGGAAGACAAATACCATAAGATTTCACTCATTTGTGGAATTTAAGCAACAAAACAAGGAAAAAGAGAGACAAATCAAATAGCAGACTCTTAACTACAGAGAACAAACAGGTGGTTGGGGGGGGGGAATGGGTGAAGCAGGTGAAGGGGATTAAGAGTGCACTTAAAAATAAGCATACAAGGACAACAAAGTAAATTCTGTTAAAACCAGTATAGTGTAGACAGAACAGTCTGCTGATAAACAGATATTATAAACCTATGTTATAAAACATGGTAGTAATATAGCAGTGCAGGAATAGGTAGACAGGCAAAAGGAATAAAAGATCCAGAAACAAACCTATGCATACTAAAAGGACATTTCAAATTGTATCAGATAATTAAGAGTTACAGAATAAATGGTACTGGGACAAAAGGTGCGCATGCTCTTGTGTTCTCTCTCCTTCCTCCCTCTCTCTCTCTCTCCCCACCCCCCCCCCCACACACCTAAATACATTTTAGAGAAAATAACACATTTGCACATATTCACATTATAAATTCTGTAAGAATATAGGTATGTATATAATAAAACTGTGTATAATGGTATTACTTCATAAAGGAAAAAGGAAAAGAGAAATACCCAAGTTAAAAATCCTTGTTGGGTAAAAATAACGAATTTAAAAAGGAAAATGACAATCTGGGGAAAATATTTACAATGTATATGACTTATAAAGGAGTTGGTTGTTACAACTATATACAATGATGAACATTACTTCAGAAAAAATGAATTTAAGTAAATTACAAATTTGGTAACATGGACTCCTATGCCACCATGAAAAATTGGTTGGAAAGTTTAATCTCATGATAAAATATCACCAGATTAAACCAGAATCAACAAGAATATGTAACAGTGGCATCAGTGGCTAGTGGGATTACAAGAGAATATTCTTCCTGACATAATGATATTTTCTAAATATCTGCAATAGACAAGGATTAGTTTTTTAATATGAAAAATAAAAGCATGAAAAAACAAGGTGACCTTCAATTTGCAATGCACTGTTTATCCAATGAGAAGTGTTTATTGAATAACCAGAGCAAATAATAATACATAGCGTCCTCGAGATAGATATTTTGAAGTTACAGTCCAATTGCCTTGAAGTCTTTATCGCTTAAGACTATTGCTGAAAGTCCTACAACTGCAATATTCCTTTTTCACCAAAATAAGTATTTTATACTTTATATCAAGTATGCTCATTTTCCCTGTCCACTGTCTCCTCAATTCAGCTTCTAGCTGGCTGCCTCAAAGACCCCTAACAACTTGTACGATTTGAACTTGTACTTTACTCTTCCATGGGAGATGTGACAAACCCTTAGCTGGCAAAACGCCTTCCAGAAAAGAAGCCAGTGAGAAGAGAAAATGTTCCTTGTGGGCCTGGAAACAAGAAAGCTGGCCTGCTTACTTTTATCGACTTCATTCTCATGTAGACACTGTGCCTAGAACTGAAGGATGAGCGTAGGACTTGGGGGAAAAGTCATTCTCTCAAAGCCTCTTTCCCACATCATGTCTCTCTCCACTTCTAAGAACATTAAAATAATGTGCAAAACTGCCTAATGGGGATGAAATGAAGAAGTACAAAACTATTCCTACAGTGTCTGATTGAAAAAAAATGTTTCTATTCCTCACCCCTAACAAAATATCTCTTCACGTGAAACACCACCAAGTGGTGCCACATTTGGGGCAATGGGAGGAGATTCCTACCTACGACCATCCCTTTCATTTGCTTTATTTACATCTACCTCATTTGTTTCTCAAAATAAACCTCCAAGGTAGATGGACTACCACTAGTGTTATTTTTACAGAGGAAGAAACCAAACTTCTGAAATTGACATGTTCAAGATCACACAGGTAGTGACTCTGAATCAATCCTTACTGCAAATTCTTCTCACTGAACAGTGCTGTCTCTCCTGTTCAAACCTCAGTAGCAGCAGCAACCACATCCATCCATCTAAGACACAGCAGGGACCTACTTACACATAAAACTTTGTTCAGGGCTTTAGATTTAGTAGTTTCTGGGGAATAGTTGTGAACATCCCCATCAAAAACTAGTAAGAGTAAGGAGAGGTCTAACAAAATCTTCGCACAGACAGTTTAGAAGGAGTGTTCAGGTGATCAAAGGCAGTATAGAGTGAACATCCCTATCTCTACAAATACTTCTTTTACTTGGCTTCTGGGACAGCACACTCTTATCTCACTGGCAACTTCTTCTCAATCCTTCTGGGGAACTCAGTCTCTCTTGCTAAGCTTTCACTATTGAAGAGTAGCAGGTCTCAATTCTTGGACCTCTTCTCAAACTAAGTGATTGTAAGTGATGTCTTACAATCCTATGGCTTTAAATATAGTCTACTGGTGATGCTTAAGATTTGAATATCTTCAGTCTGAACTTCTCTGAATTCCAGACTCATATACTCCACTGTCTACCTGATAGCTCCACTTGGATGTTTAACAGACATTTTAAACAACATGAAAAAAACTCACAACCTTGCAACTTTCACTATCTCCACCATTATCACTCTAGTCAAAACCATTAACATCTTAGTATGGATTACTCCAAATGTCTCTTAGCTCATCCCCCTGTTCCCATTCTTTTCCCCTCCAGTCTTCTACACAAAACAGTCAGAACCACATTTTAAAAATGTAACACAATTATTTTGTTATTCCCCTGCTCAAAACCCTGCAATGAACTCCCAAAGCACTTGAAATAAATCAAACCATGCAATCTCTATCCAGCCTCATTTCCTCCTATTCTTCCTTCCTCTTGCTCAGTCACCTTCAGCCAGTGGTATCTATATTCACCAAATTCACCCATCCCTGCTGTCTCAGGACCACTGCACAGTCCAACCACACACCTCCATGGCATACTTCCTGACCTAACACAAGTCTCTGCCAAACATCACCTCCTCAGAGAGCAGTATTCCTTAACCACTCCTAAAACGGGAAGCTCTCAAGGTACAGAATATTGTCTGAAGAGGTTGTCTTTGGTGTAAAAGAGGGGAAGCAGATTAAGAATATACATTATATTTGCTTAAACTGGAAAAGAAATTCACCGGAATTATACACAAGAAATAATAAAAAGTTATCTACTGGATTAGAGTAAGTGGTAACTCAGCAGGCAAGTTGAGGGATATGAGGATTTTTCACATTATTTGTTTTTAGAAGTTTGATTTTTTTTGGAACCATTTGAATGTTCTATTTGAGTGACTACTTAAAAATAAATGAAAAATAGCAGTCCTCCATCACAGTCTATCCCTTTACTCTGAATTTTCTTCATAACACCTATGCTTACTTGACTTGCCATTATACAATTATCTGTATCACCTCACAGACTGTAAGCTTTACCCAGTACTGGAGAATATAATGGTTTTCCCCTTAACTAAAAACAAACAAAAAACCATGCAAATGGCTTTCATTATCTTTGTGTTGTCTCTTTTCTTAAGCATATTTTATTTATGCTACATTTATTCTATTTATAAATCCGCACAGCTTTGTCCTTGGCTATATCCAGTACACGGCCAGGATGAAGACATAAGAGGGCTGGTATGTTAAATTTATAAATGTCTAAAAGGCAGGAAGGGAAGCTAATCCCTTGGATGACAGAATCATGATTCAATAAGATCTCAACAAGTTTTAACTATGGCTACATTCAAGGAGATGATACTTGAAAGGGTTAAACAGTGCTTCAAAAAATCATCTACAGAATGGGAGAAATCTTAACATAGAAAACACACTAGCTTATGATGACTGCATCAGTGGTTTCCAAACAGATTTTTCAAAAAACAAAATGAAAAACAATATAAGGTTGCCAACTTTTCATTGTTCATTTAAGAACCAAACCAATACAAAAAACCCAAGGCAAATATTAAAAGAAACTTACTACACATTATCATTTCATAAAGAAAGGTCATTTTAACATTAAAAAAGTAGAAATACAGAATCTCAAATAATCTTTTGAATTGTATAAATATAACTTGAAAAGCCATATAACATTTCCTTCTCTTTTTTTGCTTAGAAGTAGCAAAGGTTATTAAACAGTTAACACAATTTTAGACTGTAAACACAAGCGTATAGCTTGAATTAAAGAAAGGGATAATTTCACTACACTGTTTTTAGACCATAGCTGGAGAACTAAATATAAAAACAAGATCGGAACAAAAAGAACAGCATCAACAAAACTGAATGTAGTTGACAGAGATGAGAAAGGTAGAGGGAACAGCATCACATGAAGTTGTTAGGGTTGTAGTATTTAACAAGAAAAGAGAAGACCTGGTAGAGAAAAACCTTACTGTGGCCTACACTTAAGACAAAACTACAACCAATGGGGAGAAGTTACACAGGAAAGCAGATACCGGCTCTAATTAAGACCTTCCTATTACTCTTTCCAAAAGCTAAATGAGACATCCTATGCCTCATTGTTCGTGGAAGTGTTGTTCTTGGAGAAGCTGACTCAATAAAAGTCTCAGAGATATTTGTAGTAGGAGGTACACTGTACCAGATGACTCTAAAGTCTCCTCTAATTCTAAAAATTTGTGAATCAGAAAAGAGTAAATTTTGCTTTTTTAATTTACCAAAAAGAATGAGTGGAAATCTAGGCTTTTGTTAAAAAGACATAGGTTCAGTTATAGGCTCTACCACTTAGTAATGTGTGACACAGAGGCAAAATTATCACTAACTCTGGGTTTCAAATATTCTCAGATTTAAATGTGTAAAATTATACCTTATATACAAGACTCTTGCATTAATTACATACACATACACACACCTGCCGCCTGACAGTTAGTAGGTCTCAATACATGGTAGGTTGTTGTCATTTATTCAACAAATATCATGTCCCAAAGGGTAATGTCTTCTACATTATTTCTTACTGATATACTCAAATAATGACTTATTCTCTGCTATGTTTCATATTCTGTTTCTCAAACCTAAGCAATGCACGCTTGAGATTCTTTCCACTGTCATGTCCTGTACAATCCCTATATGGATTGAAGTAATTTTTGTAAGGTTTTCTTTAGTTTTGCTTTTGTTTGTTTCCTCTCTACCTTTGTTTGACATAAAAGAGGGCTTTATCATTGGTATACATTGACCATATCATTCATTTTAGCCAAAACATTTTTTTACAAAATAGATATACTGTTGCATAATCATTTCAGCTAGACTATATATCTACCTAGTTTAATCAACTCTACTACCAAACAGATGTCTTCTTATTCTTTTGTATTGCCCACAGCGACTAACTCATTGCTGAGCACTTCCCTCAAGAAATATTTGAGTCAATAAATTAAATCCCACTTCAACAAGGGTAGTTGATTACTAGAAATCTTGGTTATTAACCGAAGTTTATGAAATAAAGATGGTCTGAGGTTTCTCTCCATAAGAAACTCATTATTCTTACTGAAACACATCAACACATGATGTTCTCAATATTACCTACCCACCAAGGATTTTTCAGATGGCATCTAATTGCTCTTTTGTTATACTTACACTTCCATAATAATTTGTAACTGTACAGATATTTTAGCTGGCAATTTAGTACACTGCTGTCTGTTAAGTATTTATTAGGACACTCCTTGAAACCCCAATGTTCATGATAGAGAACAAAATCATTCATTTGAGAAAATCATTCATTAATTAAAATAGTAAAAATTATTTTACAGGAGAATTTTGTTGAATAAAAAAACATGTTAACAAGGTTAAACATACAGTGCTGAGTACTAGATGAGTGATATCTGATTGCTATCAGATGCAACAATAAAACTAGTTTTTTCTTCAGTGATAAAAGGAAACAGATACTTGAAATAAAGAAAATAGATCACTAAGCATAGGATTTTTAAATACACTTCGATATCTGCATCAATGGGCATAATGTATAATTTTGTAGCATAAATTTCATTATTTTAATGCTAAGATAGAAAACACAGATGGTTATTTATTTCCATACAAAGTAACTGACAACAGCGAAATTTACCAGTAAAATACATTTAAAGTTTGACTTAATACAATTCCCCGTGCTGCATTTAACAATAGATTACTTTTAAGTAAGCTAAAATTTAAAAGGCATATTACTAAATTCTTTTTTAAAAGTCTGTTGAAATGCAATGTAAAATTTAAAAGTTTATAAAGCAAAAAAGCACTTTGTGTGAAAACCAGCTCAATGAAAACACATAAATTTAATTTTGATTAAAAAGTTCAACAAAGATTTTTTCTCAAAAGGCAAGTTGCAAATAATATAATTCATTAATAGAAGAGAAAAATGAACTTCACAGGTTCTTGTTACCTGGCAATTTTATTTTTAACAGCTTACAGAGTTGATCACGCTATCAACTAATACTGAATGTTAGGAAATGCTATTAAAATATGGTTACTAACAAGTAGTAGGGAAAAGCTTCCAAGAGTTTGTTTTTATGAAAACCCCCTGGTAGGGCATCTTTCCTTACATCATAAGTTAATTTATAAAACTAAAGCTCCACTTCAGCAGAATTACTATTTTTACATCACAAAGAAAAGGACAAGATTAATACAAACTAGGGTATCAATGAACTTGATTGTCAAAGACAACTCAAGGAGCTGTAGAGAAGCTTTCCACAAATTTTCACAGGGTAGGCAGACTAAGGGACAAAACTGAAAGAGCACTCTGCAGGCACAGATCTTGGTTTGGCTCTGCCCTTTCATTAGCAGTTAGGCTCGGACAGACAAATCAGTGAACTTCCCAAGTTTTAGGGTCCTCCTCTGTGTCAAGTGCACTTAGATTGAGTTTTAAAACATCAAAATTCTACCGTATCTACGAAGTTAGGAAGGATGAAAAACAGCCCTGGTTTTAGTTTTTCAAAAATAACGGCAGAAAAATACAAAATTATTTGTCCCTTGCAATGTAGTATTTCCAGAGCTGAATTACTAAATTTCTGAAGCATGTCCAGCTAGGGTTGTATCATTGAAGATTTAGATAGAGTACTCACAATGTAAGACTCTCCTCTCCCATTATTCCTCCACCTGCTCCTCCCCATCCTGCTTCATTCTTTCTTCCCCTGGTTTTAACGCCAGCAAACGGTTGTAAGCAATGAAAGCTTAAGATCAAATCATTTTAAAAGATGCATTTTCAATCACCTATCATCTGCCTCACTACATTTTTCCCAAACGAGTGAATTTTCATTAAGGGAATAAAAGTATTTATCAACAAAATCAGTAACAGAAAGGTAGGAGGCCTATTTTTTGTCTTGAATGCTCAAAAAACAAAACGGAAAGATGAAGCCTCATGTATTCCCTTAGGAACGTGAATGCGTTACCCACCCATCGAAAAAACAATTCTGCTGGTTCATTTCCCTGCTACACAACAGCCTCGTCGTCAGGCCCTTTCTAAGTCCACTCTTCCTCGCCATCTGGTAATTTTATATTTATCACCTTGGCAATGTTTGGACAGGCACCGTCCCTGTCTTCCAGGGGCTTATATTCTTCAAATAAATAAAACTCTGCTAAACACCATCCCCCCCCCAAAAAAAAAAAAACCCAGAGTTTTTATAACTTAGGATACAAATCCCACGTCTTCCCGCCCTGTGTTATGCATAAAATGACGGGAAGCATACCCAAACCCCACATTTGAATCTTAGGACAATGAAGCCGACAGGAAGCCACTCTCTCCTCCCCCGGGTTTACTACAGAGCCAGAGCCAGCGCGGGTGCAGTCGCCTGGCAGGGTGCGTGACTCCACGTCTTCCACGCCCTCCAGCCGCGTCCGGAGGGCTCCTCGCCTGACCTCCCCCAAACCGCCCCACATCGCCAGACCAACCTCACAGAAAAGGCCGGCACTGTTAGCTGCTCGGATCGGGGCGGGGGGGAAAAATCCCTGCCCCGGCGGCAGCACAGCCATTCCCTCCGATGCTCCGCCCGCACCCCTAGCAAACTGCTACGACGCAGTGGGGAGGGCTGCACAAAGCCGAGAGAGGGCTGAAAACGATTCAAGACGTCCTCGGGAAGAGGCGGCGGCCGCGGGCCCGGAGGGACGGCGGGTGGGGCTGGGGGCAGGGTGGGGGAGGGGAGGGGAAGGGAGGGGGTGGCGGCGCCGTGCGGAGCCGCAGGGAAGCAACCCCGGCCGCCGCGGGCCGCGCCCCGAGCCCCCGCTGCAAACCCCGGAGGATGTGGGGAAGCGGCGGCGGCGGCATCGGCAGCGCCTCAACCGAGCCGCTGAGCGCATCACTTACCCCTCACCGCTGAGAGAGGGACCGGACGGGGGAGGCGGGGCGCGTCGCGTCCCGTGAGTCTCTCGCACGCCGTCCTCCCCCCACCCCGTCGTCGTCGTCGTCGCTGTCGTCGTCGTCGCTGCCGCTGCGGTCGAGTTCCCGGCCCTGAGCTCCGCTGGGCAATAACGTTATTCCACACACGCCCCACACATAGCGGTAACGGCAGAGAGCGGCCGCCCAGTGCGCAGGCGCCTGGGGAAAGGGCGAGGAGCCCGGCCCTATCCCCTCCTCCGGCCGTCCCAACGATCTCTTACTGCGCAGGCGCCAAACGCAGACAATGAAAAGGGGCTGTGTGGAGGGTCTCACCCAAAGGATTCTCCAGCTGCCTACTGCGCAGGCGTGCTCCAAAAAACCAGCTTGAACAATGAAGAGGACCCTGGTGTAAGGCCGGGACCGCAACTAAAAAGGACTACAGTTCCCAGAGGGCAGTGCGCCAACTCCAAGTGGAGGTCGGGTTGCGGGGCATGCTAGGAATTGTAGTGTCAGCCGCTTTCACAATCTAGGCTGTTTCGAAGATATAAAGCTTGTTTTTCTTGAGAATGTATTTGGCCATTTTGGCAGATGTCGCGGCTGAAGGGTGTAGAACTTGTTATTTGTGTCCTTGAGAAATTTCAAGGACCAACTGCAAGCCAGCAAATTTAGAAGAGTCAAGACCTTCAGTGAGCTCTTTCTGTCGATTGGGTGATCCAAACAGCAGGATGGGATAAAGGCAGGACTGAGCCAGGCTGGGCTACAGAAAAAGGGCGGAGCCTCCAGGCAGTCTCTTGGCAACCGGATCTGGCTGCCAAACCGCCAAACCTTGAGGCGCAATGACCTCTGGGAATTGTAGTTCAGTTGGAAGGGCCTTTTAGGAGCCTCGTGACTGCAGGCCCGCAGTCTGCGGACTACAACTCCCGAAATCAACCATGAGGGCGAATGGGTGGGAAGGGCCCCCAGCGAGCTCCGACCGGGATTCCATGCTCCCCAGTGACAGCAGCGGCAGGAAGCTGGCGGGTGCTACTCCGGCGCCAAGGCCTCTGGTTCCCCGAAGGGCGACATCGGACATTTCCCTACGTAACTCCCATCTCTGGGCCCCGAGTCTGTGCATGGCGAAGTCCCCGGAGAACTCTACCCTGGAGGAGATTCTAGGGCAGTATCAACGGAGTCTCCGGGGTGAGTTGCGCCGAACCTCTGCGCCCTAGCCCCTTGGTACCAGGCCCTACTGGGCGGGAGCTGGCCCAGGTGCATTTCCTGACACCTTGGATTGGCCCCAGCCAATATGCAAAGGAAGATGGATGTTGCTGTGATCCTTGAGGGAAGATGAAGTCGTTTGTGTTTGTTTTTACAGTTAAGCAGTGTTGTTTCCCTTGATTCCCATAGTTACCTGGACCAACTCCCTGAGCTTGACTTAGCATCTTTCTCACCCAAGTCCAGCAGAACCTCTTGGGTGGCTCTATTCCAAACTTGCCCAGTTCCCATGCTTTGCTCTTTAATCCAGTAAATTCCTTATTCACATTTTTTACACATTCCAACTGTAATGCAATGGGTTGAATGTGATTTTTCGGACCAAGAAAAAGGAAATACTAATTATTTTAATCAGAACAGTTTCTATTTAGTGGTCTAAACTATTTACATACACCAAGTCTTTTAAAACTTAACAACTTGATGAATACCCCTCTTTTACACATGGGGAAATCTAGGTGCAAAGAGATTAAGTTCGTCCAAAGTCCACATAACTGGTTAGTGGCTAAGCCAGATATTAAATTCAGTCAGGACTGGCCCCCTTAAAAGCTTTTTTTTTTTTCTTTATTAATCATGTCACAATTACTATTACTGAAACCTTGCTTAGTTAATTCAGGTTTTCTTAGTATGGTACCCTGTGAGTGAGTCTTTATAGAAATGATGTTCTTACTTGTAGATAGCTCTATCATCATGGGCATCATATATGCCATCTGGAAACCTCAGTTCTGTTATTTTAAAGTAGAAGTTATGGTATTGTCTACAGGGTTATTGTGAGGAGCAAATGAAATAATCCACGTAAAGCAGTGATTTTCAGCCTTTTTCTTTTTTACTGTTACACAGATATGACATATACATGTAAAAGTTTCATTGAAGAATATTCTACTAAATGTAATACATTCCACTTATTCTTTTGCATTTTCTTAACACTCTAGGCCATGACCGATAGTTTTAAATTTTTTTTTTCAACGTTTTTTATTTATTTTTGGGACAGAGAGAGACAGAGCATGAACGGGGGAGGGGCAGAGAGAGAGGGAGACACAGAATCGGAAACAGGCTCCAGGCTCCGAGCCATCAGCCCAGAGCCTGACGCGGGGCTCGAGCTCACGGACCGCGAGATCGTGACCTGGCTGAAGTCGGACGCTTAACCGACTGCGCCACCCAGGCGCCCCATGACTGATAGTTTTAAAAAGTTAAAGTGTTTAGAACAATGAGTCATTTAACAATTCAGTGCCTACTATATGTAAGGCATACTAGCGATGGGGATACAATAAAGAAGTAGACAGAGTCCCTGTCCCCATGGAGCCTCTGGATTAGTGGGAGGAAAAAACAATAAATAAAATAATGACAGATTACTATGACAGAGAATAAGGGTAAAAATCACTGCTTGGCACATAAGCACTCATTAAATGTCAGCTGCTATTTATAATTGGGACTTGCAGCAAAGTGAAGATTTTTCGAAGAGACTAGAAAGTTTACCTTCTAGTAACTCTAGATTTTGTAAGGGTTATTATGTATTGTTTCCATCTGTCAACGTGTTACAAACTGTCAATATTCTTCATGCTCAAACTGCATGAGTAAAATAATTGGTCTTGATGAATGTTTTCATCAGCCTACTGGTATTTCAAGAGCTGTTAGATACAGAAATAACTACTTTTAACTTCTCATTTGAAAGCAAGAAAAGTACTGTGCACAATGATAATGAGTGATTTTTTGAGGTTGGTGAAAACAATTTGTTTTCTGTTGTAAGTTTCTGCTAATGCTGCTCTTCCTCTTGCCTTATTTTGAACCTTTATGTAAGCATTGGGGGCTTAATTTTAGGCATTTTAATGCAATAAAGTTAATTTCAAACTAATACTGCTTTCAGTAATTATATAGAGTGGAGAGTTTTCATTCAAAGATGATACATTTAGAGATAAATTATAAATGTAGTGTGATAGTAAAGAACATTTATAATCAGAAGCAAACATAAAGAAGAGAAAAAAGTTAAAGGTTTTTTTCAAGTGATGGTTTTCACAACAAATCAGGAAATGGATCCTGAAATTTTTCCTGGGTTTTCATGACTTATTTTATTATTTATTTAGTAGCA
This sequence comes from Panthera leo, assembly GCF_018350215.1. Classification (NCBI taxonomy): domain Eukaryota; kingdom Metazoa; phylum Chordata; class Mammalia; order Carnivora; family Felidae; genus Panthera; species Panthera leo. Next base: position 7,250,005 of record NC_056696.1, on the reverse strand, counting down.
TTTTAACTTTTATGTTTATTTGGTTTATATAACAGCTTATGGGGGCACCTGGGTGTCTCAGACAGTTAAGTATCCGACTCTTGATTTTGGCTCAAGTCATCATCTCACAGCCCTGTGTTGGGCTTTCTGCTGACAGCACAGTGCCTACTTGGGATTCTCTCTCTCTGTCTCTTTCTGCTCCCACCCCCAAAATAAATAAACTTTAAAAAAATTATAGCACATGGAAAGAAACAACCAATCCTGAGTTAAAACACATATAGAAGTTCTTTGCTTCACACATATAAAAATTCGTGCTTCTGAATAAACAAAGTACAGTGGCATTATTTTACACGTGGAACTTCATTATTTTCAGTGTTTGTGCTTAATAACTTGAGAATTCTGTTACTATACAATCAGATAAAAGGTAATTTTAAGTACTTCTGTCTTATTTTGTTTTGGTTTTCTTGCTTTGTTTGTCTTTGTTTATCTGCTATTATGTCCCCAAAATGTTTTGCCTTGTGCTTAAAGAAAGGCTCATAAGCATTCTTGGTCCTTCCTCACATGTTATTTCTCTGGTTCCTAAATAACTGTACATGTAATCGTTATTAATACCCATTCAATTATATTCAGCCAGGAAGTAGCCATATAAAAACGCAAAATGCTTTCACAATTTTCTATGATAATCCCTCATTTTCATAGCTTTTCCTCAGTTCTTTGCTTTAAATGTAATTTTAGGGACTATTATAGTATATTAAGAATTTGAAGTTCTCATTTGAAAGGCAGAGTCAACCTGCTTTCTTTCTTATGAATCTTGAGTGGGATTCTTGCCTGTCCTTGACCTGTGATCTTAGAGCAGCCATGGAAGGAGGGAACCTGTTTGCAGACTCCACACTCCCCTCATCCTTTTCCTTAGGCTTCCCAGATGTGACCCCTCTTTATCCTCTCTAAAGGGATCTCTGGCTTTGGCTTGTCTGTGCCGCCACTGCAAGAAGTTAGAGAGATTTAGTGACTGTCCTTCAAAGTAAGCATTCTGACAGAAAAACTAGAAGGCCTCATTACCCCTCAGATCTGTAATATGATTGCTTCACAGTAGGTGATCTGAAAGTCTCCAGAGTGGGGAAAAGTGGACATATCCCATGTACCCTGAGAATCACAGAGCTTAATACAGAAGTGAAAGTGACTTGGGAGGTCACCTGGCAGTATGGCTAGGTGTTCATCCCCTTTGTGGTTAATATAGGCAGCTAGCATTCAAGACCTACAGAAGGACTGAGGATTGTCTTGGGAACTGCGGAGAGTAGCATATAGCTCTTCTCTCATTGAAATCTGATTGAAATCTCTCATTGTACAAGGCCACAAGGATATAAAATAACTAGTATGTAGCCAAGAAAGGGTCAGAAAAACCAATTTAACAGGGAATCCAGGCTGTTTTCAGTCCTGTACCCTGAATGTAGTGCTATGGTAATGGAAAGAAGGAGAGAACTTGTTAGAAGAGCAGTGTCCCAGCCTTAATAACACAATGATGTCTAGTCCATTGCTGCAGTGTTAGCTGTGGGTACAGTTGTGTCAACAGCACTGCGTTCATGACTCACCTATTCACGTAGGTCCTGACCACCTTTGGTTAGGTGAGCATAAAGAAATATGGAACAAACTTGAACTGTGACAAGAATACAACATTTTCCATATTTTAGCCATTAACCAGCATTTTAGATACTGGTTCCTCATTTTCTTTCAACATGGTGGCATTCTGGGCTCTAGATTGAATTTGCGTAAGAGTATAGTGGAGTCAGAGGAGAATGTGGAAGCAGGAGCCGGGTCACTGAAATCTTACTATGGTTTTGCCAATAACTATCGGTGTCACCTGAGGCAGTCAGTAAACTGTTCTTGGATTCTTGTTTCCTCGTCAGTAAAGTGAAACATTTGGACGAGGTGGCAGAATTACTGCCTTTAGGACCCAAGCAGGTGACAAAATGTGTGATGGCCTCGTGGAAGACACTAGGGAATGGTGAGGCTTATGGCCAAATTGGGCAGCTTATGCTTTTTTCTAAAAACATTGGAATTTCTTTCCTTTTCTTCTCCCTTCCACACTGTGCTGGCCAAGCAGAACACATTTGAGAGCCGGTTCCTCCTCCAGGCACTTCTCTCAGACCCCTGGGTTTCTAACATCCCTTCCATCAACACTGATTGGCCCCATGCACATGATAAAAGGTTATGTGTCTCTCTTATAAAAATGAGAGCTAGAGTGGAACTAGGCCCATAGAACATGAGAAGTTGAATATGGGAAGAAAATACATAATTTGAGGGGGAGGGTGATTCTTTTCTCTGTAAATTGATCTAGTTTGAGAAAACTGAAGATAACATTGATATTCTATGTTTTACTTATATGTATGATTGGCACATCCCCACAGATTCTATAATTTTTTTTTTTTTCCTTCCAGGGAAGGGCTCACATCTGTAGAAGGCCTGTGTTAATCTTAACTTGCCAATACTTTGGTCACTGAATTAGCCAGCTGTGATATCATCTGGACCTTGCACAAACTTAACATGTGTGGAACTTAAGTCAAGTTCTTCCTTTTCTCAGTTTTACTCATGAAACTTATATTTCTTCTTTTTGTTTTTGCTTTTCTTAACTGTTTTCTGCATATTTTTATATTCTTTGCCATGTTTGCTGTATATATGCTGTCTCGCTCCCTCTCTCTCTCTCTCTCCACAGCTAGTGTTTGATTATTTGTTTGCTTTACTATCAGCCTCATTGAGACCAATGTAATAAAGGCCCCAGAAACATTCATTACGAATGGAAAAATTATTCTGGTATTTCACTGCAGACTGAAACAGCTCTCTTTTCTCAAAATTAGAGGCATGGAATGGTTTGGCTAGTAATAAGTAAGGATTGGTAATGCAAATGAAATTTGTAAACATTTGAGTTTCTTTTTGGGGCTGATAAAATTTAAATTAAATGTATTCATTTTTTTGTTTTATGTGCTCTAATGGCTTTTCTTTTAAAAAAAAATTTTTTTTTTAACGTTTATTTTTGGGACAGAGAGAGACAGAGCATGAACGGGGGAGGGGCAGAGAGAGAGGAAGACACAGAATCGGAAGCAGGCTCCAGGCTCTGAGCCATCAGCCCAGAGCCAGACACGGGGCTCGAACTCACGGACCAAGAGATCGTGACCTGAGCTGAAGTCAGACGCTTAACCGACTGAGCCACCCAGGCGCCCCTCTAATGGCTTTTCTTAACACTTTTAACTTTTATGACCATTTCTTCTGCCACAATAACAAAAGCCAGTATCTCATCCATACTACTGATGAGATAAAATAGGCAAAAGACGGGACTTAGAAGCCAAAAAAGAAAAGCCAGCAAAAACCTGTTTTACAAGTAAAGAGTCATCCCTGGAATTATCTAGAACCAAAACAATGCTGAGCGTTATGAAATTGTACGGGCATTTTCACATGTTCTTGGTCAGAAAAAGAGATTAAGTTACTCTCAAACTATTGAGAAACTGAGAATAATTATATTTTCTCTTGGGATGTTTACAAACTTATGCTCTGATCACTTCCCCAGTGTGTGCTGAGGTTTTCTACCTTTTCATTTAGTGATAGTCCTGTCAAGGTCAAACGGTAGAGAAAGTAGCTTGAAATGTACTTGGGTACTTGCCAAAGCAACCTTGATGGGGAGGAGGGTCTTCTTCAAAGCCCACTAGAATATTTACAGGAATGATCACCCAAGGTGTCTCTGAAAAATGGCTCTGAGGTGTAACTATTGCTTCATGTGTTAAGTCTTGAAACAATATGAAGCTAAAACACGAATTTCAAGTTCTCAGTTATAGTAGGTATAACGCTTTCTCCTGACACCTGGATCAGAGGTGCCCCATCGTGGCTGTGATAGATTGTAGGTTGTGCACTGTCCACCACCACTACTGTGGCTGAATTGCTCACTGTCCTGCCCATTTTTCATTAACAGGTGACTGTAGTTACCATGTCGTAATGTGGGAAGTCTCTCCTCGGAACTGAACAGTGGCTATCCTGTTTTATTGCTCTAAACCACTGGTTCTCAACCAGGGGTGATTTTTTCCACCCAGGGGACATTTGGTAATGGATGGAGACATTTTTGGTTGTCACACCTGGTGGTGGTTTGGGGGGTTAATTTCGACTGGCAGCTGGTGGGTAGAGGCCAGGGAGACTGCTAAGTATGCACAACACAGGCCCTTACAACAGAGAGGTATCAGGTGCAGACGTCAGAAGTGCCGGGTTGAGATACTGTGACCTAGAAGTAGCAAGGCCTTGCTCTTAGCCTTTGTTCCTCGAGAATCATTCTTTTTTTTTTTTTTTAATTTTTTAACATTTATTTATTTTTGAGAGAGAGAGATGGAGTGAGAGTAGGGAAGGGATAGAGAGAGAGGGAGACACAGAATCCGAAGCAGGCTCCAGGCTCTGAGCCGTCTGCACAGAGCCCAATGTGGGGCTCAAACTCACAAACTGTGAGATTGTGACCTGAGCTGAAGTCGGACGCTCAACCGACTGAGCCACCCAGGCGCCCCAAGAGTCATTCTTTTTTTTTTTTTTTTAACGTTTATTTATTTTTGAGACAGAGAGAGACAGAGCATGAATGGGGGAGGGTCAGAGAGAGGGAGACACAGAATCTGAAACAGGCTCCAGGCTCTGAGCTGTCAGCACAGAGCCCAACGCGGGGCTTGAACTCACGGACCGCGAGATCATGACCTGAGCCGAAGTCGGACACTTAACCGACTGAGCCACCCAGGCGCCCCAAGAGTCATTCTTGAGAGTAATTACCATCAAGGATACAGGTTGTATCGGTTGTGCAATCTGCCAGTCTGGCTAGGATGACTTCCTTATCAGTGGAAAGTGATGGGTGCGTAAATCCTCCCAGGTGGTGCCCCAAATCATACCTGGCATATCCCCCATTATGTAGATAGCCAGTCTCCTTGATTTGCCAGCATCCACACATCCTTCACGATCTTCCACACACTGCTTTCTTAAGATGCTGACATTCTTATTCAGATTATCTTTCACTCCCGGTGCCAACCGCTTCACATTTTTCAGCTATTAGAGTCTTTTATGACAGTATTTTCTTTTCGATCTTGTAGTTTCTGGGTACTTCTTTTAATCCCTTTCACTATCATAATTGCCATTTCCAGATCTGGCTCTGCCTGACTTCGGATTATGCTGTTCTTATCTTGGTTGCCCTACCTGTCCGTCCCCAGGTGAACAGTGACCACAATCTTCTGAACGAGCTGAGGCCCAGTCAAGGGTGGACAGACAGACGTATCTCTTATCTCGCTGTGGCTTCGTTTTTCTGCTTGTCTGCCCTGGTCTGAGCTTGTTTAGAGGAGTGCAGTGCATCTCAAGTCCCAGGGAGCTCTGGTCCGTTGCATGGTTTCTGAGAGACAGCTGGGCACTACCCAGGGTGCGGTCCCCCCTCCCTGTCACTGGAGTACTTCTTGTTCACATCTCCCTGTGCAGATGGATAAGGCAGACATTAATAATTCATGGTGGGTCTACAAGTGATGATCCTTCCTAGCCTGGGACTCCTTTGTCTTGGCGAAGACACCTTGGTGAAGAGAGACCTGATGGTGAGCCGGGAGGGAACTGGATTACTAGAATGATGAAGACAGACTGAAATTGGCCAACAGTCAGCAGCTCATTCACTTTCGGGGCTCTTTGTACAGATTGATGTTTGGACAGTGCACCCCCAGAAATACTGTTTACTTACCTTTATGTTCACGTGACTCTGTAGGACTCAGAGGTCCTGTTTGTGTTTGTCTTCATAATTAAGTTTATTTTCAATGCATGGGTGGTGCGTTGAAATCAGGATGCAGCGTGAAATACTCTTCCTGTCCTCTCTGGAGAGAAGAGGAAAGGAGTATTCTTTCTGTCTCTCGGTTATAGATAGATAAAGTTGTGCCCAATAGTAATGGGACAGGAAGTGATAACTGGCGCCTCCTGTCTAATGTGGTGGGTAGCAGATAACTGCATGTGGGGAGTAGTGTTCCTTGTAAGGATTCTGGGGCCTTCAGTTACAGTGGTTCCAGCTGAAAAGCAATAGGGTTTCATTTGTTTTAAGTCATCTAAGCATTATTCCTCCTCAGGACTGACTTGGTTTGTCTGTTACACTGTATAATTATCATTGCTGTGTATATATTGAAGAGCATTTCACATGTTTTGAAATGTAGTATTGAAATGACTTAAAACTGTCACCTCCTTAGTTTTAGTTTTAGGATGCAGTTCTTGCTAATTCCTTCTCTTCCTCTCTGATCCTAATAATTGAAGTCAGTAATTGCAAAACAAACAAACAAACACAAAAAAAAAACCACAAAAAAAAACCCACAAAAAAAACCCAAACCGTGTTTTGGATATCACTTTTCTTCAGAATAGTTATTGGTTTCAGTATCTCACTATTTCACTAATAACTATTTTCATAGCATAATTTTAACATGTAGTCTTTGAATATTATAAGTTCTAAAAGATTAAAGAAGAAAATTGGGAAAGGGATTATTAAAAGAGCTCATGAAACCCTTGTAATCTGATTACAAGAACTCTACGTATAGAGTTTCAACTGCAAAATTGTTCCAGATTTCCTTTCTTTTTCCTAATGTAGCTTATTAGTTTTTAGTCAAATTATGTATAAATAAATAATTATTCTTTATCTTAGAAGGGAAATCATTTCTTAGCTCCACAGAGCACACTTTTCTTTGAGGGGTTGGGGAGGGGCAGAGAGAAAGGGAGAAAGAATCTTAAGCAGGCTCCACGCTCAACACAGAGCCTGACGTGAGGCTCAATCCCGTGGCCCTGGGATCATTACCTGAGCCGCAATCAGGAGTTGAATGCTTAACCGACTGAGCCACCCACATGCCCCCGACAGAACACACTTTTAGTGTTAGTCAGACTCTGTTTCCTTTCTAATGGATGCAGTAAAGGTAAGTACTTTATTCATAGATTCCATGTGTAAATCTAAAGCTCTGTGAACTAAATTTCTTATCAAGTAACACTTTGGTTTTCCGTTTCCATTGACAAGTCTCTTTAGAAAATCCGAAGTTATGGGAAAACTATTGCTACTTCTTATTTTGCTAAAACTAGTAATGTGTCTTATCCAGGCTTTTCTTAAACTCATGATGAGTAAGAGGAAGCCAGGCTCAGTTAGTATTTAGCACCGATGGCCTGTCACAGAAAGGTCTGTGCAGAAATAGGATTGGTGTGTGGAGAGAAACGTAGAGATAAATGCAGTGAGTCTCTTGTGTAGTTAATAATAAAATTTCATTGTTGAACCCTGACCTGAAAAACCTGTTTTCTTTAGTTTAATCAAGAAATAAAATGAGTTCCTCTAAGAGAAGAACCTATGTTAGCTATTTTGTAACACAGAGTGTATTTTTTTTTCTCTTACTTTTTCTGTTCTAAACTTTGAAATCAATGAGCTTGGAGAAAATAAAATCTGTTTTTCAAGGTCCTGCAGAATATATGTTAGTAAATATATTTTCATCCATGGCTGGTAATGAAAAGATAGTTGTTTTGTTGCTCTCTTAGAGTTCACATATAGGTGGCAAAGATTAGGAGCTTTTCTGCTGAGGCCACAAGAAGAAACAGATCTAAGTTGTCAAAGAAGAGCCTAGATCAGAAGAGTAAGAATGTCATTGGCCATCATTGTTATGAGTTGCTCCTTCTTAGGGAACGTACCATCTCCTCTAAGGATCTGTTTGTTTTTTTTTTTTTTTCAATGTAGTTAAGTTTTTTAAGCTTATTTATTTATTTTTGAGAGTATGCACCAGAGACCATGAGTAGGGGAGGGGCAGAGAGAGGGAGAGAGAGAATCCCAAGCACACTCTGTTCTCACAAACTGGGAGAACCTGAGCTGAAATCAAGAGTCGGATGCTTAACTGACTGAGCCACCAAGGTGCTCCTCTCCTCCGAAGACCTTGAGGATTGTTTAGATGCAATCTATCTGAAATAGATAATAGATGTAGGTGAATTTGCATGGGAATCCATCTTTTTCTAACATAAATTTTCATATTAGATATATGTAGATGTTTGGTAAATCAATGAGTGAATTAAAAAATAATTTTCAAATACAAATGTCAGAATATGAAAATGGTGACAGAAATCGGGGTCCCAGCTCTAATGTACAAGGAACATTTTTTGTTAAAGGTTTCTAGATTGGAACCAGTGAATTGAATCATAAGAGATTAGCAGAAACAACAAGTTTAAATGGAGAAAGCACATGGACCTTAATTAGTGAAATTGCCAATCGATTGCCTGGTTCTCCAGTTGTTCTACTGTAAAAATATCCATAAAGTAGGATAGGATTATTATTAATGCCATCACTAGTGTCATTAATAGAGGTCTTTTAAAAAAAAATTTTTAATGTTTATTTTTGAGACAGAGCGCGTGTGTGAGCGAGCGGGGGAGGGGCAGAGAGAGAGGGAGACCCAGAATCCGAAGCAGGCTCCAGGCTCTGTGCTGACAGCACAGAACCTGATGTGGGGCTCAAACCCACAAACTGTGAGATCATGACCTGAGCTGAAGTTGGACGCCTAACCAACTGAGCCACCCAGGCACCCCAGTATAGGTCTGTTTTCAATGTAAGTCTTGGATCTTTTGCTGAAAATGCTTTCGGGTAGGTATTTCACTGCCTAATTACTTTAGTTACCTGTTGCTGAGTAGCAAACCACTGTAAGGCCTGATGGCCGACAGCAACAACTGGAGGCATTTGGGTATCTCTTGGATCTGTGAGTTGACTGGACTCAGCTGGGCATTTCTTCTGGTCTCTTTTGTGCCATTGCAGTTACATGGCCTCTGGGGCTGGAGTCATCTAGAGGCCCTGCTGGGGTCAGAGCCTCTCCTTTCCACATGGCCTCTCCACAATCTCTCCATCAGGCAGACTTCCTACTTAGTGGCTTATGGATTCCAAGCAGGAGGAAACAAGCTACCAGACATTTCAGAAATGAAGCCTGGTCTGGCCTCGTGTAACTTCTGCATTCCGTTGGCGAGTGCAGGTCACTGACTTACTCTGTTACAGCCTGGGAGGGGACAAGGGCATGAGGCTAGATTTGTGGGAGGCTATTTGTAGAGATGAACTACTACAGTAATATGCCTTCAGATACTTTGTTTCAGACTGTAATGTTAAGTATGTGCTAATGAGCTGAAGCTCCAATTCTAGGGGTGTTGAGGTTCACTAAGCGACACTTTCTGCAAGTATGTGGTCAGCAAGCAGGGCAGAAGAAGGACTGTACTGCAGAGGCTGGTACTATGAGCACATCACCTATTTCAGTCTTGACCAAAACGCGGCCGGGTAGTCAACTGTCTCCTGTTTGGGGAGGGACATCTGGCTCACAGGGCAACTGGGCTTCCCTGGGCAGGAACTTGGTGTGGAGTCCCTCTTGCCGGTTCTGCCCACCCACCCCAGTGTCTCCAGGAGGGGAGGGGGGAGCACTTTCTGGGGTGGGGTTAGTGCTTGTAGGGTGGGGAAGAGCTCTCCCATTATCCTCTTTGGCGGTAGAGCTATACTTAGTGAATATCCACCACCGAGATGTCAGGGACCTTAGAGATCATCAGGTCTAACCTCTGACCCATAAACTTCATCTCTGTCTTCCTCTAGCACTGTCTTCAGCAGGCTAGAAACAAAACTCTGCTTTTTTTCCATGAAGTATGACAAACAATTGCTTCTTTAGAAACCGTCTTTTTGGGTAAGTGTGCATGGTGGCATGCAGACTTCCCAGGCCCTGATTCTCACCTGGCTGTTGTTGCAGAACGTGCAAATAGAAGCATTCACCAACTGAAATGTGCCCTGAGAGAAGGTGATGTCACCGTTGGAGAAGATGCTGCGGGTCCCAGTGTGGAAAATGAGGAAAATGAGGAAAATGAGGACGCTGGGACTGCCTGGCATGAACTGCGACACAGCCATGCTGGTGAGTGTGGATGGATAACAGCCCGGGTCTGAATGACACACAGAGAATATTCTACATCCCGTACAGTAAGAACTCCAGTCCACCCTCTGCTCTACTGCTAGGCTTTTCTTCCTCAGACACAAACCAACTACTATAATCCTCTTGCTTAATATTTTGTTAATGTTTATTTATTTTTGAGGCAGAGTGCCAGCGGGGAAGGGCAGAGAGAGAGGGAGACACAGAATCCGAAGTAGGATCCAGGCTCTGAGCTGTCAGCACAGAGCCCGACACGGGGCTCAAACTCACCTGCTGTGAGATCATGACCTGAGCCGAAGTCAGACACTTAACTGACTGAGCCATGCAGGCGCTCCTTAATATTTTTCCTTTAACTTCGTGATGCCTATAGGCTGAAGTCCCAATTCCTTTGTGTGTCTTAGCAATATTTTCTTAAGAGCCTCCAAGATACCTCTTCAGCCTCATTTTTCTGTCCTCCTCCCAGCCACCCATCTTGCAAGGCATGTTCTAGTGCATACCAACCTACTGGCCCTGCTTCTATGCCCTTGCTAGGCCACGCCCTCCAAGTGGGATTTTTCGGACCCTTTTCTGCTTGGTAATCTTCTGTTCATCCTTCACAGTGTTAGCTCCTCCATAAAAACAGGCATGATTGGGGTGCCTGGGTGGCTCAGGTCATGATCTCGTGGTTCATGGGTTCGAGCCCCAGGTCGGGCTCTGTACCGACAGCTCAGAGCCTGGAGCCTGCTTCAGATTCTGTGTCCCCCTCTCTCTCCGCCCCACCCCTGCTTGTGCTCTGTCTCTCTCTGTCTCTCAAAAATGGATAAACATACAAACAAATTAAAAAAAAACAGGCATGGTTAGGCGCTTCCTCTTCTTACGGCACTACGTGTAGCTGCTGCTCTACATGTGAACTTACTCTGTCGTCTTGTATCTGTCAGTGGATCTGTCTTGCTCGGTGGATTCTTAGCTCTTAAATGGTATAGATTTTCTCATGTTTGCCTTCGGATCCCCAGTCCATGGCACAGTTCTTGATGCCTATAACATGTTTAAACAATATTTGTTACGTGGATGGAAGCATGGATGGGTGATGATAAGCCTCTGCAGTAAGGCTGATGAAACCATTGTGTTTGCTCTCCAGTTAATCAGCTCAAAGCTTTGTTGCGCCAACAAGCAACTAAGGAAAGTGAGGTGTCTCCATCAAGAAGGCGAAAAGTGTCCCCTCTGGTAAGTCTCAACATCTGCAACCTGACAGGAAGGAACATTGTCTCTGTGTTTTAACTCCACAAAGTTGTTTCAGTAGTACATTTTGTCAATAGATTCTGAGCAAGACATTCTTAAAATGTAAAGCATTGAAAGGAATTATCTTTCCTCTGATTATTTTGGCTGAAGAAGAGGCAGAGGGAATCCTGAGTTTTAAATCTATTGTGTGCTTGAAAGATGTAAGTGAGGAAACAGTTTGGAAAATTTACTTTGCAACTGTTAGCAAATATAAAAAAAGGAACAATATATGGAAAAGAATTGCCTTTTTTTTTTTACAGGCTCCTATTGATATCCTATCATTTTTAGAATTTACTTAATTATATATCTAGCTGTCCTTTGTAATATTTGTCTATTTTGAATGTCAAAGCCAAAGTATGTAATCTTATTCTGCATTTTTAATTCATGCATTAAAATACATGGTTATAAAATTGCACAAAATGAGAAGCTATATTCTATTTTTGTTTGAAGTTGTTTTTTATTGCTATTGCTTTAACAGAGTGAATTATTCCTGATTGAGGCAGTATGATACACTAAAGCCTGGGATAGATGTGAGGGAGGGAGAGGATTTGGCCAGATTTAAATGGCCAAAATAGCGGTCTAGCCTTTAGGTGTATCTGAGGCCTACTGTGTACTTTCTAGAAGGATATTGTGTCTCCCAGGGTTTCTGTAACAATAAGATAAGAGTATATATACTTAAAATTCTTTATGAACCTGTGAAGTGTGACACAAATAGAACATGTCATAGTAGCAATAACTACCTTGCATTTTCAGTGTGTGTGACAGTTAGATACCAAGGCTATATGCTAGAAACCATGGAGACACGTCACTTTCTCTACTCACAGCCGAAATGTCATAACCGTACCCCTATATTAACACTTCATTCCAGCCTGACACATACCTTCATGCTTAATTCCCACTCTGGAGAAATGTACTACATATGCCTATTCAATATTTACGGCTCTCAATTATAATTTTAATACAACATTTCACCATTAAGTAAATGTATTACTGTTGCCACCTAGCTTCTAGAATGCTCTTAAGTAGACAGGGTGGAGTACTTTCAAGTCTAGTAGATGAAGTTGCTGTATCTGTTGAATGCTCAGACATGCTGATTAGCATTTTAAAGCTACAAAGCAGCAGCAGGATTGAACCTGGAGAGTGGGAGGAGCCTCATCAAGAGTATCATCAGAGCAGTATGTGCAGCATGTACGTTACAGATGCACAGGTCTGTGTACATGGAGCCACGTGGAAGGATGCAGCTCACGTTCAGAATGTATACAGCCCACATGGAACGATTATAAGCCACAGTAATAATAAGCAGCTTTTGAAGGTTTAGATCCACTTTTATTTGTGAAGTTTATTTATTTATTTGGAGAGAGGCAGAGAGAGTGCGAGCGGGGGTGGGGACAGAGAAAAAGGGAGAATCCCGAGTAGGCTCTGCATGGTCAGCGCAGAGCCCAGTGAGGGGCTCAAACTCACGAAACCATGAGATCATGATCTGGGCTAGAATCAAGAGTTGGACGTTTAACCCACTGAGCCCCCCAGGTGCCCCTAGATGCACTTTCATAGCCCGTATGCCATACTGGAAATAAGGGGCTGTATGGACAGTGAAATTGAGACACGGTTGAGAAGGATTTTATGGCTTATATTTTTGAAATGTGGATATCCAGACTATAATAAATCCTTCAAAATATATACAGGTGATTTTATTTTCTACAGAGTATTAGCTTGTGTTTTTGTTTGTTTGTTTGTTTTGTTTTGTTTTTACACAGACTTTCCTTTATGTGCCCAGAGTGATATTTAATTCTTATTTGCCATATTCTGGACCCATTTCTATTAATATACCTTTATTATAATGAATTGCTTTCTATTCACAACAGATCATCCATTTAATTAAAGTTATTTTGATTTTTAAATTTCTTAAATGTTCCAAGAAGCAAAACTCTACTTAATTATTCTGCCGTGAGAGCTGGTACTTTGTTGTCGTCAGGAATTTCTGCCAGACTGAAAAATAGTGACTGGGTGTCTGATCTCAAGCTTTCTCTGGGTTCATCTATCTGGTTGACACTCATTTTCCCTTCCTGACTTCTTCTTTTCTTTACAAAATGTCATGGAATGATAAATGATTCTAGAAACCATTCTACAATCATTTTAGGAGAAAGTAGGATATATATGATATTAAAGTCAATTCAGGAATGCTGCAGGAGTATGCAGGAAGTCTCTTCTCTGGACTCCCGGTGCAAGGGAGCTCTTGAGTTTTCTCCAGTGTCTGCTTTAGCACTCTAGTCTTGGAGGCTCTGTGCCCCAGACCAGCAGGGTCTCCAATTGCCTTGAGTCAAAACTCAGAAACCACGTTTGGCTAATGTACTCCTTTGTAGAATTTTACCTCATTGACCCACCTGGCGGCAAATGCTTGTCTGAAGAATCCCTTCTTCCGGCAACTGTTCAGTTTTAGGCAGCAGTGCTCTTGCATGGCAGTTTCTTGAAGGGAGTTGTCCTTTTATCTCAGCATTACTGAGTGGGACGTCCCATTTCCAGATGGCTCTAATGGGCAGTTTTTCCCAAGCCAATTAGACTAGTCCAGCATTCTTCCACTTGCCACTCTTTTTGTAACCACTTCCACTTTCCATCTTTAACACATGATATTGGTATCCTTGAATCTTATCTATATGAAATTTATAGGATAGAGAAATGAACACTATTGGCCACATTGTGATCTCCTCGATGTTTATATGACATCAGTACTAAATTGAGTATGGAGGCAGTATTACCTGAGTCTCTGCTAAATCCAAACATGCTTAGTTTTTGTTTGTTTCTTGCCTTAGAGGGCGTCAGAAGATGAGGAAGCCAACGTGCCTACCATCCACAATCTTGTTCCGATCATCAATGACCAGTCTCAGTACATTCATCATTTAGAGGCAGAAGTCAAGTTCTGCAAGGTAAGTTTCTCATTAAAAATTTAAATGTAACTACATTAAAGTTTATATTAGTGATACCTTATGTGAAAATTTGCTATTATTTGTCTTCATGTGTATTGCGATACATTTGACAATTATCACCCTTAAATGATTGAGGAGGCTGATGTGTTACAGGGGCTTCCCAAGCCGGGGAATGATACTCCTGACCATGCCATTTATGATTGCTTAATTTCCCAGCCCATAACTATGTCTGATATTTTGATAATATGCTCTCACGTTTCAGAGTTTTTGCTTTCCACCCCATGTTCTTTAGCCCAGCTGATGGCACATTCTTTGGGACAGTACGACCGGTCAGTCATCTTCCCACCTTGTCAGCCTACTGAGCACTGGTGCAGAAGCAGGAACTATAAACTGCAGACCAAGTCCATTCCATTGTCAGGGTGAAGGTTCTTCCCTTAGCTTTGAATAAGGATGGCTTGTTAGCCATTGATAGCAATGATTGAGAAACCAAATGTGTCCACTACGGCTTAAAACACCAGATGGTTCTATTGCTCAACTGTATGCAATTTAGTAGTGTCACTAATGCCATTGGAGCTTTTCTGCCTTTCCAAACTAGGTTAGCATTTTAGTTTTTCTTTTTTTTTTTTTTTTATTCATTACCAATGCATCTTGTATTATATGTATAATTTTTAAATGTTTATTTATTTACTTTGAGAGAGAGAGTGCACCAGCATTGGGGACAGGCAGACAGAGAGGAGAGAGAGAGAGACAGAGACAGAGAGAGAGAGAGAGAGAGAGAGAGAGAGAGAATCCCAAGCAGGCTCCATGCTGTCAGTGCAGAGCCTGGTGCAGGGCTCAGTCTCACAAACCGTGAGATCATGACCTGAGCCAAAATCAAGAGCCAGATGCTTAACCGACTGAGCCATCCAGGAGCCCCTCGTGTATTATTTTTTTTACATTCTGGTTACTCTTCCAAGGTGAAAGTTGATATGTGCCTTCAGAAACCTTTAAACATTTCATTGTCTTGACTTTACAAAGACGTTCCTAATTTTAGCAGATACAGTCATCATTGCACAGTGTTCTTGGATTACCAGAAAGGCTGAAATAATGTCCTAGGACTCATTCCAGTAATAAGCTCCTGTTAATCACTCAGATGCTGTGGGTAAAACTTAAAAAATATTGTAGCGGAGATAAAACTTCATCTCTACCCTCTTAGAGTTTACAGCTGGGACTTAGACTTAAATTAACATAAGGCAGATTAACAGGATGAAAGTATACACATTTGTTTTTATTGTTATTGAAGTATAACTGACATACAATATTATATTATTTTTAGGTGCACAACATATTGATTGAATACTTCCATATATTACTCAGTGCTCAACACAATAAGTGTAGTGACCATCTGTCACAATAAAACATTATTATAATATTATTGACTGTATTCTTTGAGCTATACTTTTCATATCTGTGACTTACTTATTTTATAACTGAAAGTTTATACCTCTTAATTCCCATTATCTACTTCATTCATCCCCTTACCCACCTCTCCTCTGACAACCACCTCTCTGTATTTAAGAGGCTGTTGGTTTGTTTCTTTATTTTGCTCTTTAGATTCCATGTATAAGTGAAATCATATGGTATTTGTCTTCCTCTGTCTGATATATTTCTTTTTTTTTTTTTTAATTTTTTTTAACGTTTATTTATTTTTGAGATGGAGAGAGACAGAGCATGAACAGGGGAGGGGCAGAGAGAGAGGGAGACACAGAATCCGAAACAGGCTCCAGGCTCTGAGCCGTCAGCACAGAGCCTGACGCGGGGCTCGAACCCAAGGAGTGTGAGATCATGACCTGAGCTGAAGTCGAACGCTCAACCGACCAAGCCACCCAGGCGCCCTGTCTGATATATTTCACTTAGCATGATACCCTCTAGGTCCATCCATGTTGTCACAAATGCAAGATCTCATTCTTTTTTATGGCTAAGTAATATTTTATGGCTAAGTAATATATGTATATATATGTATATATATGTGATTGTGTATGTACACATACATATGTATGTATACACATACACACACACGCACACGTGCACACACACACACACAGCCTGCACATCTTCTTTATCCATTCATATATCAATGCACACACTTGGTTGCTTCCATATCTTGGCTATTGTAAATACTGCTGAAGTAAACAGAGATGTGCATATATCTTTTTGGATTTGTGTCAGTTTTGGGGGCGAATACCCAGCAGTGGAATTACTGGATCATATGGTATTTCTAATATTAATGTTTTGGGGAATCTCCATGCTGTCTTCCACAGTGACTACACCAATTTACATTCCCACCAACAGTGCATGAAGGTTCCCGTTTCTTCATATCCTCATCAACACTTGTTGATTCTTGTCTCTTTGATACTAGCCATTCTGACTGGTGTGAGGTGATATCTCATTGTGGTTTTGATTTTTTTCCCCCCTGATGATCAGTGATGTTGAGCATCATTTCATGTGTCTATTGGCCATCTGTGTGTCTTTGGAGAAATGTCTATTCAGGCCCTCTGCCTATTTTTAAATCAGGTTATTTATTTTGATGTTGAGTAGTGTAGGTTCTTTATAAATTTTGGATATTAACCACTTACCAGATATATCATTTGCACATCTCTTCTCCCATTCTCTAGGTTTCCTTTTTGTTCTGTTGGTAATTTCCTTTGCTGTGCAAAAGCTTTTTATTTTGGTGTAGTCCCAATAGTTTATTTTTGCTTTTGTTTCCCTTGCCTGAGGAGACATATCCATAAACGTGTTGCTAATAAGAGATTACTGCCTATGTTTTATTTTTTAGAAATTTTATGGTTTAAGGTTTCACATTCAGGTATTTAATCCGTTTTGAGTTTATTTTTGTGTATGGTATAGGAATGTGGTCCATTTTCATTTTTTTTCATGTAGCTGTCCAGTTTTCCTAACACCATTTATTGACAAGATGTCATTTCCCTATTGTATATTCTTGCCTCTTTTGTCATAGATTAAGTGACCATATAGGTGTGTTTATTTCTGGGCTCTCTATTCTGTTCCATTGTTCTATGTGTCTGTTTTTGTGCCAGTACCATACTATTTTGACTACTATAGCTTTGTAGAACTTCTTGAAATCTGGGATTGTGATACCTCCAGCTTTGTTCTTCTTTCTCAAGATTACTTTGGCTATTCGGGGTCTTTTGTGGTTCTGTACAAATGTTAGGATTATTTGTTCTAGTTCTGTGGAAAGTGATATTAGTATTTTGATAGAGATTGCTTTGAATATGTAGGTTGCCTTAGGTAACATGGACACTTTAACGATATTTATTCTTCAAATCCATGAGCATGGTATAGCTTTTCTATTTGTATCTTTTTCAGTTTCTTTTATCAGTGTCTTATAGTTTTCAGAGTATAGATCTTTCATCTCCTTGGTTTAACTTATTTCTAGGTATTTTATTCCTTTTGGTGCAATTGTAAATGGGATTGTTTCAATAGAAGTTTTATGTGACATGGGAGACCTCATAAGGAAATGATGTCTGAAAGAAATGGCAAAACCTAAATGCTTTTATACGTTGAACAAAGAGAGGCAATGTGGAAACATAACTAAAATATATGGGGAGGTTAAAGGAAGATGAGTTATTTTAATGAGGTCTGTTTGCACAGATGCCTCTCAGCCTCCACTCCCTGTCTCTGGTGATAAGAATGTTTCTTTCCTCCTGATAACAGGGAGGCCATCTTTCACATGGGAGTTTTATCTCCTGCTTTCAGGAAAAAAAGGGGAAGTCAGAGCACTCTTTTTGTATTTTCTGTTTTTCAAGTGTCTTTAGCTCAAAATAATTCTTATTCCAAAGTGGCATATTTTGAGGTGGCAGATTTTGCCACCCTTCAATATAAATTGTAATAAATTTACCATCTGGTCAAGAAGAGAGTACTAATGTCTATGAGCACCATAGCAACACTATAGAGAGTATAATGTAGTCTGTATTCTGTAATATAAACTGTAGTTATAATAAGAGTAGAAAGGTACTAAAAGCTGGAGTTTTGGGAGATATTTTTCTGGGAGAGAGCAATCTTAAAAGAGTAAGATCATTTAGATCAGCAGAAGTGGGGTAAAAGAGTTCCATAGAGAGAACAGCAACACTGAAAGGATATACTCAGGATGAATAGGGTTTATTTATGGGGCCATGAGGCATCTATTCTAAATTTCTGCAGTAGAGGATTCTGTTAGAAATTATTAAAACTATGCTGAGCTGGGAAAATGGAAGATTACAAAAGCCTTGAAAGGTAGACGGAGTACGCATTTGATATGTTTTAACAAGAGAGTAACAGAATAAAAGTAACATTTAAGGGCTTAGAGATATTTTATTAATTTTTAAAATTTTTTATTTAATAATAATTAATTTTTATATCCTTTTTAAATGTATTTTTAAAGATTTTATGTATTTTCTTTTTCTTTTTTAAATTTTATTTTAAGTAAACTCCATGCCACACTTGGGGCTTGAATACACAACCAAGAGATCAAGAGTCATAAGCTCTACCAACTGAGCCAGCCAGGCACCCCTAAGTTTTTATTTAAATTCTAGTTAGTTAACATATAGTGTATTAGTTTCAGGTGTACAATATTGTGACTCAACACTTCCATACAATACCCAGTGCTCATCACAAGTGTACTCCTTAATCCTCATCACCTGTCTAACCCATCCCTCCCTCCCCGCACTGACCTCCTCTCTCTCTGGTAACCATCAGTTTGTTCAATATAGCTAAGAATCTGTTTCTTGGTTTGCCTCTCTTTTTTTTCCTTTGCTCATTTTTTTTTGTTCTTAACTTCCACATATGAGTGAAATCATATGGTATTTGTCTTTCTCTGAGTGACTTATTTCCCATAGCATAATACTCTGTAGCCATAGCATAATACTCTGTAGCTCCATCCATGTCGTTGCAAATGGCAAGATTTCAATCTTTTTTATGGCTGGGTAATATTCCATCATGTATCTATACCATGCATTTATCCATCCATCTGTCGATGGACACTTGGGTTCTTTGTATAATTTGGCTCTTGTAGATAATGCTTCTATAGACTTTGGGGTGCATGTATCCGTTTGAATTGGTATTTTTGTATTTTTTGTATAAATAGTTACTAATGCAACTGCTGGAACTAGGGTAGTTCTATATTTAACTTTTTGAGGAACCTCCATTCTGTTTTCTAGAGTGGCTACACCAGTTACATGCCCCCCAACAGTGCAAGAGCATTCCCCTTTCTCCACATCCTTGCCAACATCTGTTGTATCTTGTGTTGCTTATTTTAGCCACTCTGACAGGTGTGAGGTGACATGTCATTGTAGTTCTGTATTGTAGCTTTGATGTGTATTTCCTTGATGGTCAGTGATGTTAAGTATATTTTCATGTGTCTGTTGGCCATCTGTGTGTCTTCTCTGGAAAAATATCTGTTCGTGTCTTCTTCCCATTTCTAATTGGATTATTTGTTTTTTGAGTATTGAGTTTTATAAGTTCTTTATATATTTTGGATACTACCCCTGTATCAGATGTCATTTGCAGACACTTCTCCCATTACATAGGTTGCCTTTTAGTTTTTTTGATTGTTTCTCTCACTGTGCAGAAGCTTTTTATTTTGATAAAGTCCCAATAGTTTATTTTGCTTTTGTTTTCCTTGCCTCAAGAGGCATATCTAGAAATAAGTTGCTATGGCCAGTGTCAAAGAGGTTACTGCCTATGTTCTTCTCTAGGATTTTTTTTTATCAGTTTCAGGTCTCACATTTGGATATTTAATAATCCATTTTGAATTTGTTTTTGTGTTTGGTGTAAGAAAGTGGACCAGTTTCATTCTTTTGCATGTTGCTGCCCAGTTTTCCCAACACCATTCGTTGAAGAGACTGTCTTTTCCCCATTGGACATTCTTTCCTGCTTTGTCAAAGATTAATTGACCATGTACTGTGGGTTCATTTCTGGGTTTTCTACTCTGCTCTATTGATCTATGTGTCTGTTTTTGTGCCAATAACATACTGTTTTGATCAGTACAGCTTTGTAATATAATTTGAAGTCTGAAATTGTGATGCCTCCAGCTTTGCTTTTCTTTTTCAAGGTTGCTTTGGCTATTTGGGGGCTTTTGTGGTTCCATACAAATTTTAGAATTGTCTGTTCCAGCTCTGTGAAAAATACTGTTGGTATTTTAATACGGGTTGCATTAAATGTGTAGATTGCTTTGGGTACTATAGACATTTTAACAATATTTGTTCTTCCAATCCATGAGCATGGAATATCTTTTCATTTCTTTGTGTCCTCTTCAGTTTCTTTTACTAATGTTTTATAGTTTTCACAGTACAGGTCTTTCACCCCTTTGGTTAGGTTTATTCCTAGGTATCTTATTTCCTATTTTCCTTATTTATCCTATTTTTAATTTCTTTGATCTCTACTCTAATTTTTATTATATCTTCTTTGGATTGAATTTGCTCCCCCTTTTTTGAAAGTTTCCTAAGACAAAAGCTTAGATTACTGATTTGGAATCTTTCTTCTTTTCTAATGTTTTTCACTAGTTGTGTTGCATCTCCCAAATCTTGATTAGTTGTATTTCCATTTTTATTTTGTTCAAAATATTTTAAAATTTTCCTCAAGACTTTGTCCTTGACCTGTATGTTATTTAGAAGTGTTGTTTAGGGGCTCCTGGGTGACTCAGTCGGTTAAGCATCCGACTTTGGCTCAGGTCATGATCTCGCAGTTTGTGAGTTCAAGCCCCACCTTGGGCTCTGTGCTGACAGCTCGGAGCCTGGAACCTGCTTCAGATTCTGTATCTCCCTCTCTCTCTCTCTGCCCCTCCCTGGTTCTAGCTCTCTCTCCCTCTCTCAAGAAATGAATAAACCATTAAAAAAAAATTAAGAAGAAGTGTTGTTTAATTACCAAGTATATTGGGAGTGTTCCAACTCTCTTTCTGTTATTGATTTCTAGTTTACTTCCATTGTCATCTGAGAACATACTTTTTATGGTTTCTATTCTTTTTAATTTGTTAAGGTGTGTTTTTACACCCAGGATGTGATTGGTATGTCTTGGTGAAATGTTCTGTTAGCTTGAGAAGAATGTGTATTCTGTTGTTGAATAAAGTGTTCTGTAAATGCCAAATTAGATCCGGTTGATTGATGGTGCTGTTCAGTTCAACTATATTCTTATTGATATTTTGCCAATCTGCAAGATCTCTGGGTCTTGTCAGTTATTGACAGAGGGGTATTGAAATCTCCAGCTTAAATAGTGGATTCCTCTGTTTCTCTGTACAGTTCTATCAGTTTTTGTATCGTGTATTGTGATGCTC
This sequence comes from Panthera leo, assembly GCF_018350215.1. Taxonomy (NCBI): domain Eukaryota; kingdom Metazoa; phylum Chordata; class Mammalia; order Carnivora; family Felidae; genus Panthera; species Panthera leo. Next base: position 7,228,616 of record NC_056696.1, on the reverse strand, counting down.
TATTGTTAGACACAAACACGTTGAGGATTATTATGTCTGCTGGGAGAATTGACCCCTTTATCACTGTGTGATGCTCCTTTTTATCCCTTATATTTTTATTTGGTATGAAGTCTGTTTTGTGTGAAATTAATGTAGCTACCCCAGCTTTCTTTTGATTTGTGTTAGCATGGTATATCTCTCTCTATCCATTTACCTTTAATCAATCTGTGTCTTTATATTTAAAGTCGACTTCTTATGGACAACATATACTTGTGTCCTGTTTGTCATTCACTCTTACAGTCTCTGATTTTTATTGGTGTATTCAGACCATGGACATTTAAAGTTATTACTGATATACTTGGATATCAATATAGTTGGATAATATCTACCATATTTGTTACTGTTTTCTACTCATGGCCCTTGTTTGTTTGTTTTCTTTCTTTCTTTCTTTCTTTCTTTCTTTCTTTCTTTCTTTCTTTCTTTCCTTCTCTTCTACTGTTTTTTTGCCTTCTCTGGTTTTAAGTGAGCATGTTATATGATTGCAGTTTTTCTCCTCTCTTAGCATACCAGGTGAACTATTTTTACTTTTTGTAAGTAGCTGCCCTTGAGTTTGCAGTCACACTGATCAATAATCAAAGGCTGTTGTCAAATAGCTCTATACCACTACGTGGGTAGGGCAAGGTCCTTGTAAGAGAGTGTTTCCAATCCCTCCCTCCTGTCCTCTACAACATTGCTGGCATTCATTTCAGTTATTCATACACTGTAATCACTATATATAGTGCTACTACTGTGATTTGAGCAAACTGTTATATGTTAGATCAGTTAATATTAAGAAAAATAAAATATTTTATCACCATATAATCCTTTTTAAATGCTCTTTCTTTTTTTTATGTAGACCTTAACTTATAAATTGTATCATTTTCCTCCTTTCTGCAGAAGTTCTTTTAACATTTCTTGCAAGGCAGGTCTACTGGAGACAAATTTCCCCAATTTTTATTTATCTGAGAAAGTTTTTATTTTCCCCCTCATCTTTGAAGGTTAATTTGCCTGAATATACAATTCTAGGTTGGTGGGTTTTTTTCCTTTTAATACTTTAAATATTTCATTCCATTGTCTTCTTGCTTACATGGTTTCTGAAGAGTAGTCCAATATAATTATCTTTTCTTCTCTATAAGTAAGGTTGCTTTTTTTTAAAATTCTGATTTCCTTGAGGATTTTCTGTTTGTCTTTGATTTTCTGCACTTTGAATGTGATATGCATAGGTGTAGATTTATTTGTTATATTATCCTGCTTGATGTTCTCTGAGCTCCCCTATACTTTTCTCTATAGGTATAGACTTTCTGCACTTTGAATATAATATGCATAGGTATAGATTTTTTAAAATTCTTTTTTAACATTTATTTATTTTTGAGAGACAGAGAGAGACAAGAGCGTGAGGGGAAGAGAGAGAGGGAGACACAGAATCCAAAGCAGGCTCCTGGCTCTGAGCACAGAGCCTGACGCAGGGCCTAAACTCGTGAACTACGAGATCATGACCTGAGCCGAAGTCAGATGCTTAACTGACTGAGCCACCCAGGCACCCCGATTTTTTTTTTTGTTATTGTTTATTTTATCCTGCTTGATGTTCTCTGAGTTTCCTGGATCTGTGTTTGGTAACTATCATGTTGGAAAATTCTAGGTCATTATTCCTTCAAATATTTCCCCTTTTGTCACCTTTTATAATTGTCCTGCATTTCTTGGATCTTCTCTTCTGTCTTTTTCATTCTTTGTTCTCTTTGTATTTTCTTTTGGGAAGTTTCTATTGGCAGTTCTTTAAGCTCACTGATTCTTTTCTTGATTGTGACCAGTCTATTATTAATGAGCCCATCAAAGGCATTTGTCATTTCCATTACAGTGTTTTTGATTTCCAGCACTTTTATTTTTTCTTAGGGTTTCCATGTCTGCTTATATTGCCCATCTGTTCCTGCATGTGGTCTACTTTTCCCATCAGACCCTTTAACACTTAACATATCAATCATAATTATTTTAAACTCCCAATCTCATAATTCCAAGATAACTGCCATATTCAAGTCTTGTTCTGAGCTTGCTTAGTCTCCTGAAACTGCACTGTCTTTTCATGTGCTTTCTAATTTTTTGTTGAATACTGGACACGATATAGTAGAAGGAACTGAGGGAATAGTTTTTTAGTGTGAGATATTATGTTTTTCTTGGTAGGAGTTGGGCTGTGTTTACTGTTTTGTGTTATTATAGGTGTCAGAGGCTAAAATTTCCTCTAGTGTCCTGGTTTATGTCTCCCCTGTTATCTTTGGGCTTCCCTTGAGAATTCTTCTTAAATATAGTCTGAGATGTGTAATTTTACTGTATTCCTTTGTTATTTTACAGACCCCCTTTTGATGTGGTGGTTAGATGTGGGAGCAGGGGAGGCATTTTATAGTCGTATGGTTAGGTTTCCATCTTTTAATGAGTCTGTGCCCCTTAGCTTTGACCTTCACAAGTGCTTCTCAGTCATCCTCTCATCTTTTTTTTTTTTTTTTCAATTTATATATTTTGAGAGAGAGAGAGAGAGAGAGAGAGAGAGAGAGTATGCATGGGGGTAGGGGCAGAGAGAGAGAGGGAGAGAGAATCCCAAGCAGGATCTGCACTGTCAGCATGGAGCCCGACGTGGGCCTTCAACTCACGAACTATGAGATCATGACATGAGCTGAAATCAAGAGTTACATGCTTAACCAACTGAGCCACCCAAGTGGCCTCACCCTCTCATCTAACGTGCAGTGAGAAGGCTTGAGTGAGCTGGAGTTGGGTATTTCCCTTCCCTCAGGTCACGTAGGTTCTGAAAAGCCCTAGCTGTTAGGTTCTGAAAAGCCCTAGCTGGTAGAATAGTTTCTCTCAAGGCAGGCCTTTCTAAGAATAGAATGCTTTGGGCATATTTCAAAATAGCTATTTTTCCTCTCCTACTAGAGAAGATTGAGGGGATTTGTCTCTAGTCTTTACTGTAAGACCCTGGTAGTGTCCTAAAGATAAAACTCACAAAACTGTGACTGGGTCCTTCTGGGTCCTTTAGACTGGGTCCTTCTGGCATTTTTAACTCTCAAACTTGTCCACCCTGAGCTTCTGGCATTTCACCAATCGCACTTGACCTTTCCCTTTCCTGGTACTGGTTTCCCTGGAACTTTCTGCTCAGGTAGGTTGTGATTCTCAGAGACTGGTCTGTCTCTCAAATTTCGTGGATGGAAGTTTTCCCTGTGACCTCAGTTCTCTGACGGATTTCAGAAGAGTGGTTGATTTCTTGGTTTGTTCAGCTTTTCGCTTGTTGTAAAGATGAAAATGATGTCTTCCAAGCTCATTATATGCCAGACCAAAAATTGCAAGTCTGCAATGTTTTTTTAATTATAGCTTTCGAGCTCAGATTTGGTTTTTGGGTTTTTTTCTGAATAAAATAATTGAAATAGAATTTGCATATATTGCTTAATATGTTTTTTTATTATACTGGTAATGAAGATTAAGGTAAATATTGTACCATCAGTGCATTGATTTTTTTTGTTACATTTTTTTCAGAGAGTGAGACGCCACTAAATAGCTATTCTAATTGTTATTTATCTGTAATCATTTGTATTATTCCTCACCAGGCTAAGGAAGCACTCTTAAAGAACTCTCTGCCAAACTATGTCACTCATAATTTCCCTCCATCTGGCTACCAATTCATGGATAACTATTCCAACTTTCCATGCCTTTCTGTCTCAGAGTCCTGTTATCTATTTAATCACTCTATCAGGTTCAACAAGTTATTAGCATTTGAGCATGAATAATAATATATCTTATTTTTCAGCAGTCTACCTTATTCTTAAAAGTCTTTTAGATAAGCCCTTTAATTAAAGCCTTTCTTAAGCCTACAAAAAAATTGTCAGAAATCACACATTTCTGTGATATGGCCATTAGCAGACCCTCTACTGTATTCCCTAGCCTCTTGTTTTGTTTGTTTGTTTGTTAGCTAATGTTTGAGTTGCTTTATTTCTCTAAATATAATAATTCAGAAAATGGATAGAGAGCATAAGTTTTCCATGCTTTATAGCATGTTGGATCATTTAGTAAACAGCAATTAACAGTGGTTAAAAATGCTTAATGCATTTGCTATTTGTTTCTGCTTTTTACAGGAGGAACTGTCTGGAATGAAAAACAGGGTACAAGTAGTTGTGCTTGAAAATGAAAGTCTCCAACAAGAGCTGAAATCTCAAAGACAAGAGGAAGCAATGAGGGAACAAACACTTCTGGATGCATCTGTGAGCATTGTTTTTAAACCATAAATTATATTTTAGTTTGAACGTTCCTTCCTAACGTTCCCCGACCAGCCTCTGAACTGCTGAAATCCTCCACTTGAAATTTGCCACATGTACTCTGCCGTTGCTCGCTTGGGCCCCAAAAATTAAGATTCGCCGTGGTGGGACGAATCCTCAAATGAAATGATGTAGCAATGCCTCATATCCACACTGGTTTCCTCCCTGAGCGCACCGTTGATGTTTCTTCCATATGGAAACAGCAGGATGAAGCAGGAAGTGCATTACATAGGAGGGACTCTGTTAAATCCAGAAACTGTATACTGGAGCTTGGATTTCTGTTGTATTTCCCTAAGGGTTCCAATCGTGCTCTGAATTCTGATCCGTCTGATTGGCAGAATGGAGGAGCAGAAGGAACCCTGGCCCGAGGGTCCAGGGATCAGCATGTTAGTCTTCCCATTGTCCCTAACAAGCGGGTTAGCGAGTGATTTTACAGGGTTTTCCAACATGGCTTTAACCTCATGTTCCTCTGTCTATTGGCAAATGGAGAGGATTCAGCTATATTAGCAGTTCTTAATCTTTCACGTGAGTGACAATCACTTGAGATATTTGTTGACCGTGCAGAGTCCTGAGTGCCATCCCCTGAGAGTCTGATGCAGTCGCTCTGGGTTGAGACCTTGAGTCGCAAATATGAATGTGCCATATTTTGCAGAACAGTGGATTCAAGGATCTCTATAATTCTAGGACACAGAATTCTTGTGATGATCCTTAAGTAGTGTTTAAACTCAATATCTCCTTATGACTTTTCAGAGGTACTGTCACCTTAAAATTTGTACTTACGCTTTTGCTGTAGGACACAGTTAATCACAGCTTGTTCTGCTTTTTTGAAACAAAGTCAGGGTTGCATGGGGAAGTTTTAATACTTGCCTGCTGCAGCTTTACTTTACAGTGGATTTTGGCTTAGTCATCATTAGCAAATCCATCCTGTTAAGAAAAAAACATGCGTGTCTTAATGTTTTATCTAGGTGTCCTCTAATTTTTGACTTAGAAGTTTTTTTTTTGTTTTTTTTAAATTTTTTTTTTAATGTTTTATTTATTTTTGAGACAGAGAGACAGGGCATGAGCAGGGGAGGGGCAGAGAGAGAGGGGGGACACAGAATCTGAAGCAGGCTCCAGGCTCTGAGCTGTCAGCACATAGCCTGACATGGGGCTCGAACTCATGAACCATGAAATCGTGAACTGAGCCGAAGTTGGACGCTTAACCGACTGAGCCACCCAGGTGCCCCGACTTAGAAGTTTTTTAAATTTTCCTGACCTGATGTTTCATTTGTAATCCTTGAGGTCTGTGTTAGGATTTACTGTTTAGAGACAGCTGATTGTGTTAAATCTGAATGACAAAGTGGGCCGATCAGTGTTTCAGGTTATTTTTCTGCAGTACATTTCAGTTTGCGGTCAGCTGTTTTCCCTTCCCTGGAAGACCTTTTCTTAATATTTATATTATTATGTTATATTATTTATTATCAATATTAGTAGTTAAAATTTCCATCTTAATTGCTTATTCAATGTCAATTTAAGATGTCAATTTAAGCCATATAAAAAGTACTTAGAATTCACTCATTTTAAAAAATTAGTACATTCTTTTGGTTTTCTTCCCAATATGCAGTCACTTAGCAAACAGCTACTTGATTATTCATAGTCTTCAGTATTTATACAGTGGCAAGGAAGTGGAAGAAGGGGGAAGTGAAGTGAGAAAGGAAATCAGGCAGACAAGTGAACCAGAGGGCAGAGAAGTGAGTAACACCAAAGGGGAAGGAGACAATGGTAAAAGTGCAACATGCTTTGCTACATGAACAAAGGAAACTAGCTGAAGTCAATTGCGCCTTAATTATGGATAAAACACAGCTGTCGAGAGTTATGTTTTAACATTCACATGAACTAAAATATAATGCAGACAATCAAAATTATTGTTGCAGATATGTCAGGAGACCTTGATGTCTGTTTTAACGTTGGTCGTCTGTTACTTTGTAGATATAGAATTACTACCCGTACTGCTTTTTTTTTTTTTTTTTTTAAGAGACAGAGGGCTCAGGCTGGGGAGAGGGGCAAAGCCGGGGGGGGGGGGGGGGGGGGGGGGGGGAGGGGGGGGAGAGAGAGAGAAAGATAGAGACGGAGAGAGTCCTAAGTAGGCTCCACACTCAGTGCAGACTTCACGTAGGGCTCGATCCCACAACCCTGGGATCAGGTTCTGAGCCGAAATCAGGAGTCAGATTTTCAACCAACTGAACCAACCAGGCACCCCTACCCCCACTGCTTACTGCTTTTTGCTTGCGTAGGTGAAATGAGGCATTTCAGCAATATAAGCATGGTGCTATAATTCAGAGGGGTTTTTAAATTTAAATTCAAGTTAGTTAACATGTAGCGTAGTATTGGTTTCAGGAGTAGAATTTAGTGATTGATCATTTACATGTAACACCCAGTCCTCATCCCAGCAAGTGACCTCGTTAATGCCCGTCACCCATTTGTTCCATCCTGCTACCTACCTCCCCTCCAGCAACCCTCAGTTTGTTCTCTGTATTTAACAGTTTCTTATGGTTGGGCGCCTGGGTGACTCAGTCAGTTAAGTGTCCGACTCTTGGTTTCAGCTCAGGTCATGAACTCGTGGTTTGTGGGATCGAGTCCCATGTCAGGCCCATGCTGACAGCACAGAGCCTGCTTGGGATTCTCTCTCTCCCTCTCTCTCTCTGCCCCTCCCCAACTCATGCTTGTTATGCCCAGAATTCGTGATCCCCAAAGACCACTAGGGAGCCGAGTCCGATGCAAAAGCAAAAGAACCTTTATTCGAGCTAGCTCGAGCTCAATCCCCTACCTGCACCGACGCAGCGGTGAGATACCAGGGAGAGAGAGCGAGTTTCAAAAGCACAAAGGTTTTATAGGGGTCTAGGGGCAGTTGGTGAGGTAATGGCTGTGGCCTCAGCCGATTGGCTGGGGAAGGGTCGTGGCCTCAGCCGATTGGTTGGGGAAGGGTCGGAGTCCTGTTACGCAGGTCGCTGGGCGTGTTTTGATCAGAAAGTTTGAACGGGTGAGCGGGAGGTTACTCAAGGGGAGGAGGCGCAGTCTGAGGTTTCTGTGAATTTCCCGGAAAAGGGGTCATGTCGGGGACATAGTCACTCAAGGTGGAGAACACAGAACAAGATGGAGTCGGCCGGCGTAGGCCCGCCCTTTCATTCCCCCCCTTGTCATGTAACTTACGGACCCAATCATGGGTCCGGCTGCATTTATGGTGACAAGGGGAACAGAGTTTAGAAGTTTACGCCAAGTTCTGGGAAGCATGTGTCCCTGGGGTGGCTCTGGGAGGTCTAATTAAGTATTGTCCCTGAGCTGGTATCTATGATCTGCCAGGTGATGTTTTGGGGGGTGTGGGGACTCCCGGTAGCATGAGCAATGACAAGCAGAGTTAACAGAGTTACCAATATTAGGTGGGTCGAATGTGCTGTAGCTTGAGCTTGAGCTTGAGCGGGTTGTGTTGGTCCCGACTGATGGCCCATCGCGTGACGAAGTCCTTCCGGATCGAGGAGGGGTCCGCTGGCCGAACGTGGGTGTGATGGACCCAGGTCGCGATGCCGTCTACTTTGAGAGCGGTGGGGGTTGTCAGCACTACAATGTAGGGTCCCTTCCAGCGCGGCTCGAGAGTCTCTCGGTGGTGCCTCTTGACATAGACCCAGTCTCCCGGCTTGTACTGATGAGGTGTCGGGGTCGGGCCAGCCTCGTAGATGGCACGGAGGCGCGGCCAAATATCCTCGTGCGCCCTCTGGAGCCCTCTCAAGGAAAGAAAAAGTTCTTGATCTTTAAACTCTGCAAGAAGTTCAGCTCGAAGGCTGGGAATAACAGGGGGTGGCCTGCCAAACATGATCTCGTAGGGAGTAAAACCCAGAGTGTAAGGAGTGTTTCTAACCCGGTAAAGGGCATACGGTAGGAGAGTCACCCAGTCCCCGCCAGTCTCCATGGTTAATTTGGTAAGGGTCTCTTTTAGGGTTCTATTCATTCTTTCTACCTGTCCTGAGCTCTGGGGCCTATAAGCACAATGTAATTTCCAGTTTGCCCCCACCGCCTTGGCTACTGCCTGTGTTACCTGAGAGATAAAAGCTGGTCCATTGTCTGATCCTACCATGGCAGGAAAACCATACCTGGGTAAGATGTCTTCTAGTAGCTTCTTAGCCACCGTCTGAGCCGTTTCATGCTTGGTTGGGTATGCCTCCACCCAGCCAGAGAAGGTGTCTGTAAATACTAAAAGATATTTATAACCATACTTTCCTGGTTTGACTTCAGTGAAGTCGACTTCCCATTGGGCTCCCGGTCTGGTGCCTCTGAGCCTGGTTCCTTTTTTATTTGATGTGGCTTTCGCGTTGGTGAGTTGGCAGGTCTTGCAGGCAGATACAACTTGCTCTATTTTGGTGTCCTGTTGGTGAATCTTGATTCCGGCATGTCGGATTAAGTCTTTTAATTTTCGGGCCCCCATGTGAGTAGACCGATGCATGTGCTCTAATATTGAGACTCCGAGCCGGTCTGGCAGCACGAGCTCCTTGTTAGGTGTATACCACCATCCCTTTATCTCCTGGGCCATGGGGAGTTTCTTGATCCGCTGTAACTCCTCCTGGGAGTATTTGGGCTGGTCTGGTAAAACTGGGTCTCCCGGGTCTGGTAGTTGTATGGTCATGGTGGGGACTGGAGTAAGGGCTACTGCCTTGGCTGCCTGGTCAGCCTTTCGATTACCTCTAGCTACTGGGTTATCAGCTTTTTGGTGCCCTTGGCAGTGGATAATGGCTAGCTTGGCAGGAAGCCATAAGGCCGTAAGCAGGTTAAGTATCTCCTGCTTATTTTTTATAGTCCGTCCTTCTGCCGTCAGTAACCCCCTCTCCTGATAAATTGCCCCATGAATATGAGCTGTGGCAAATGCATAACGGCTGTCTGTGTAGATGTTAAGCCGTTTTCCAGCTCCCAGCATCAGCGCCTTGGTGAGGGCTATGAGCTCCGCTCGCTGGGCTGACGTTCCGGAGGGTAGAGCCTCCGCCCATACGGTGTCCATTTCGGTGACCACCGCTGCACCCGCATACCTGTGTCCATCTCGCACAAAGCTGCTGCCATCAGTGAACCAAGTAGCCTCGGCATCGGGGAGGGGCTGGTCGGTCAGGTCCATCCGGAATCCATGTACTTGTTCCAGGATTCCCGCACAGTCATGTAGTGGAGCACCTAGGTCAGGGTCGGGCAGCAGGGTTGCAGGATTGAGGGCTGCACTGGGGTGGAACCGCACTCGTGGAGGGTTGAGTAGGAGGCTCTGGTAATGAGTCACACGTGTATTGCTCATCCATCTATCAGGAGGCTGTTTCAGGACCCCTTCAATGGCGTGTGGGGTTGTGATCCAGATCTCCTGTCCTAGGGTCAGTTTGTCTGCATCCTTGACTAGGAGTGCTGTCGCCGCAATAATTCTTAGGCATGGCGGCCAGCCGGCAGCCACTGGGTCTAGTTTCTTAGACAGGTAAGCCACTGGGCGGTTCCAGGGGCCTAAGGCTTGAGTTAGAACCCCTTTTGCTATTCCCTTATGTTCGTCTACAAAGAGGTGGAAGGGTTTCATAATGTCTGGTAGGCCCAGGGCTGGGGCACTTAGGAGGGCCTTTTTTAACTGATTAAAGGCAATTTCTTCTTTTTCAGTCCATTTAAATGTTTTCCCCTCTTTGGTAGCTTCATATAGGGGCCTGGCGATCTCAGCAAAACCTGGAACCCAGAGGCGGCAGTAGCCGGCTGATCCTAGGAATTCCCTCACTTCTCTTCGGGAGGTGGGAGTAGGGATCTTTAGGACAGTTTCTTTTCTGGCATCTGATAACCGCCGCTGTCCGCCCTCCAGGATATATCCCAGGTAACTTACCCTCTCCCTGCATATCTGAGCCTTCTTCGCGGATGCCCGGTACCCTAAAGCCCCCAGGGTAGCCAGCAGGTCCTGGGTCCCTCGCTCACAGTCTTTGGCCGTGTCAGCAGCAATCAGGATGTCATCTACGTACTGTAGGAGGGTGAGGCCAGGGTGCTCCCTTCTGTACTCACCCAGGTCCTCGTGTAGTGCCTCGTCGAAGATGGTGGGTGAATTTTTGAATCCCTGAGGTAGCCGTGTCCAGGTGAGTTGCCCACTGTAGCCCTCCTCCGGATCATGCCACTCGAAGGCGAACAGGGGTTGGCTCTGGGGTGCCAGCGGCAGACTGAAGAAGGCGTCCTTTAAATCTAGTACAGTATACCAGACCCTGGAGGGCGCCAAGGAGCTCAAGAGAGTATATGGGTTGGGAACAGTTGGGTGTATGTCCGCGACCCTCTTATTTACTTCCCGGAGGTCTTGTACCGGTCGGTAGTCATTTGTGTGAGGCTTTTTGACCGGCAGTAAGGGGGTGTTCCAGGCAGACTGGCAAGGAACTAGTACCCCTAGGCTTCGTAGTCTCCGGATGTGTGGCTGGATCCCCTTCCGGGCCTCCTGTGACATGGGGTATTGTTTGATCCTTACCGGACTCTCTCCTGGCTTGAGCTCTACCAGGACTGGGGTCCTATGAGCGGCTAGTCCCATCCCCCCCCCAGTCTCTGCCCAAACCGAGGGGAATTCTTGTAGCCATCTGTCTATATTATCCTCTCTCGGGAGCGCCTCCTGGTGGAGGAGGTATTCATCCTCCAGTTTCATGGTCAGGACCTGGATGGGGTGGCCCTTGCCATCGGTGACCTGAGGCCCCCCTTGTCTGAAAGTTATCTGAGCTCCAATCTTGGTCAGTAAGTCCCGTCCTAACAGCGGGTAGGGGCATTCTGGTATTACCATAAAGGAGTGGGATACCCGGCCCGTTCCCAAATCTACTGTTCTTCGGGTAGTCCATGAATACTGGCTCATACCAGTTGCCCCTTGTACCCAGGACTTCTTGCTGGCTAGTTTTCCTTGTGGGGTGCGGAGGACCGAATGTTGTGCTCCGGTGTCGACAAGGAAGTCAACAGGGGTCCCCTCCACTTTAAGAGTTACCCTGGGTTCGGGGAGAGGGTCCGAACCCCGACTCCCCTAATCACTTAGTTCATCTAGCTCTAGGACTTTTACTCGATCAGTCTTGCTTCCTTTCCCGCCGGCCCTTTTCAGACAATCTCGGGCCCAATGCCCTATCTCCTTGCAGTATGCGCACTGATCCTTCTGCAGCCTCTGCTTCCCCCCCTTGGTGGTTCTTTTACCTTTTCTTACGTCGTCTGCCAGCTGCCAGAGACGGCGGTCTCGTTCCTCAGGGGAGTCAGCAGTGGTAGCTAGTAGTATTCTCGCCAGGTCTCGAGTCTGCTTACTGCTGGCAGCCGCCATGGCGCGAGCCTGCTTGTCCTCAGGAAGCTCCCGGTTATTATATACCTTTTCGGCTACCACCAGTAAGTCCTGCAGACTTTTTTCTCCTAGTCTATCTATTTTCTGTAATTTTCTCCTAATGTCTATGGCCGATTGGTTTACAAAGGCCATGATAACAGCAGCCTTGCTTTCCGGAGCCTCTGGATCCATGGGGGTATAGGTACGGAATGCCTCCATGATCCGTTCTAAAAAGGCAGCCGGAGATTCATCTTTTCCCTGTTGTACATTTCCTACCTTGGCCAAATTGGTTGGCTTTCTAGCAGCCATTCGGAGACCCCCCATTAGAGTCTGGCGGTAGACCCGGAGCCTCTCCTTACCTTCTGCCGTGTTGAAATCCCACTGGGGCCGAGTTAAGGGGAAGGAGGCATCTATCTGAGCCTGGTTGGTGGTGGGATTCCCGTCTGTGCCCGGAACTAGTTTTCGGGCCCCATTGAGGATTCTTTCTCTTTCTTCAGTCGTGAACAGGACCTGCAAAAGCTGCTGGCAATCGTCCCATGTGGGCTGATGGGTAAAAAGAACAGAGTCTAATAAATCAATAAGCCCTGCCGGTTTCTCGGAAAACTTAGGATTCTGAGCTTTCCAATTGTAGAGGTCACTAGTGGCGAAAGGCCAATAGTGATGGGGCTGGTTCCCCTCCGCGTCTGGGGGTCCGGTGGCTCGCAGGGGCAGAATAGTGGAGTCGGCGGCGGAGGCGGATTGCTCCCTCTGAGCCCTTTGTCTGGTGAAGGGCGGGCTTCCCACTGGAGCGTTTCCGCCTCCCGCTCTCGGAACAGCGTCTGCCTCCCCCGGAGGGGGAGGATGGTGTTCTTCCAGCATCCTAGAGGGGTTATATGAGGGAGGAAAAATTAATTCTTCTTCAGTACCCCCCTGTAAGACAGGGTAGAGGGGTGCTGAAGGCTGGATAAGACTTTTCTTCTTCTTTGTCCCCTGCAAAGCAAGAATGGGTTTTGGCTCCGGAGGGAGCGGGGCTAGGAAGGGTTTAAGCCAAGAGGGTGGGTCTTCCACAAGGTCCTGCCAAGTGATAATGTAAGGGAGCTGATCAAGATGGCCCGTCTTAGGCTGAGAGATGATACTCCTGACTCGGTGGATGGTAGGGAGGTCGAAGGTCCCCTCTGGTGGCCATCCGACATTGAAAGTTGGCCACTCGCTAGAACAAAAAAACTGCCACCGACCCTTTCGGACTTCCACACTGAGGTTGTTAGCTCTTCCCCTCACATCCTTAAAGTGATCAATCATAATACTTAGAGGAGTAGTCTGAGTCTGTCCCATAACGTCCGTCCAGTAAGTCCACAGAACAAAACAGAGAAACACAAAAACAGACAAACAGAGGGCCCCTAGAAAATCTTCCAACTCCATGGAAGCAAAACTGAAAGCTAGCTTAGACATTTGAGGGGATTCCACATCCCTCCAAAACCGATGAGGGGATTCCACGTCCCTCCAAAGATGACGGCCTCACGCCGACCAGCGGGAGCGACCCGCCTCGTCTCAGACCTTTGAGGGGATTCCACGTCCCTCCAGAAGGGAGAATCGGAACGTCTTCCGAAACTCCCGGCCCGTGGTCCTCCAGTGCGTCCACTTAGACCGCGTCGGGCACTACCAGAACTCCAGAAGTGAGCTCACACAGAAAAGACAGAACAAACAAACAGACACTAACCGTGGCCAGTCAGGCTCTCCGGGTCGGGGGTCCCTCAGGGGTCTTGGGGATCCCGGACGAGCCCCCAAATGTTATGCCCAGAATTCGTGATCCCCAAAGACCACTAGGGAGCCGAGTCCGATGCAAAAGCAAAAGAACCTTTATTCGAGCTAGCTCGAGCTCAATCCCCTACCTGCACCGACGCAGCGGTGAGATACCAGGGAGAGAGAGCGAGTTTCAAAAGCACAAAGGTTTTATAGGGGTCTAGGGGCAGTTGGTGAGGTAATGGCTGTGGCCTCAGCCGATTGGCTGGGGAAGGGTCGTGGCCTCAGCCGATTGGTTGGGGAAGGGTCGGAGTCCTGTTACGCAGGTCGCTGGGCGTGTTTTGATCAGAAAGTTTGAACGGGTGAGCGGGAGGTTACTCAAGGGGAGGAGGCGCAGTCTGAGGTTTCTGTGAATTTCCCGGAAAAGGGGTCATGTCGGGGACATAGTCACTCAAGGTGGAGAACACAGAACAAGATGGAGTCGGCCGGCGTAGGCCCGCCCTTTCAATGCTCACTCTCTCTCTCTCTCTCTCTCAAAATAAATAAACTTAAAAAGAAAAGATTCTTATGGTTTGCCTCTCTCTCTGGTTTTATCTTATTTTACCTTCCCTTCCTTATGTTCATCTGTTGTGTTTCCTAAATCCACTGATGAGTGAAATCATGTGATATTTGTCTTTGACTTATCTCTCTTAGCATAATACACTCTAGATCCATCCACATTGTTGCAAATAGCAAGATTTCATTCTTTTTGATTGTAGAGTAATATTCCATTGTGTATATATACCATATCTTCTTTATCCATTCATGAGTCAATGGGCTTTTGGACTCTCAATAATTTGGCTGTTGTTGATAGTGCTGCTATAAACTTTGGGTTGCATGTGCCCCTTCAAATCAGCATTTTTGTATTCATTGGATAGATATGTAGTAGTGTAATTGCTGGGTCGTAGGATAGTTCTAATTTTAATTTTTTGAGGCAACTCTGCACTGTTTTCCAGAGTGGCCGCACCAGTTTGCGTTCCCACCAGCAGTGCAAAAGAGATTCTCTTCCTCCGCATCCTTGCCAACATCTGTTGTTGCCTGAGTTGTTAATGTTAGCCATTCTGACAGGTGTCAGGTGGTAGCTCATTGTGGTTTTGATCTGTATTTCCCTGATGATGAATGATGTTGAGCATCTTTTCATGTGTCTGTTAGCCATCTAGATGTCTTCTTTGGAGAGGTATCTATTCATGTCTTTTGCCCATTTCTTCACTGGATTATTATTAATTTTTTTGGGGGGTGTTGAGTTTGATAAGTTCTTTATAGATTTTGGATACCAACCCTTTATCTGATATGTCATTTGCAAATATATTGTCCCATTTAACAGGCTGCCTTTTAGTTTTGTTGATTGTTTCCTTTGCTCTATAGAACCTTTCTGTCTTGATGAGGTCCTAATAGTTCATTTTTGTTTTTGTTTCCCTTGCCTCTGGAGATGTGTCTAGTAAGAAGTTGCTGCAGCTGAAGTCAGAGAAGTAGCTTCCTGTTTTCTCCTCTAGGACTTCGATGGCTTCCTGTCTTACATTTAGGTCATTCATCCATTTTGAATTTATTTTTGCATATCGTATAAGAAAGTGGTCTAGGTTTCATCTGCATGTAACTGTCCAGTTTTCCCATTTGCTGACGAAACTGTCTTTTTTCCATTGGATAGTCTTTCCTGCTTTGCCAAAGATTAGGTGGCCATACATCTGTGGGCCCATTTCTGGGTTCTCTATTCTGTTCCATTGACCTAAGTGTCTGTTTTTGTGCCAGTACCATACTTTCTTGATGATTACAGCTTTGTAGTACATCTTGAAGTCTGGAATTAGTTTTCATTTTCAGGATTGCTTTGGCTATTTGGGGTCTTTTCTGGTTCCATACAAATTTTAGAATTGTGTTCTAGCTCTGTGAAGAATGCTGGTGTTATTTTGATATGGATTGCATTGAATGTGTAGAATGCTTTGGGTAATACAGACATTTTTGTTCTCCTAATCCATAAGCATGGAATGTTTTTCCATTTTTTTGTGTCTTCTTCAATTTCTTTAAGAAACGTTCCATAGTTTTCAGTATTCAGATATTCACTTCTTTGGTTAGGTTTATTCCTAAGTATCTAATAGGTTTTGGTGCAATTGTAAATGAGATCAATTCCTTGATTTCTCTTTCTGCTGCTTCATTATTGGTATATAGAAATGCAACAGATTTCTCAAAGTTGATTTTATATCCTGAGACTTTGCTGAATTCATATATCAGTTCTAGTAGATTTTTGTTGGAGTTTTCCAGGTTTTCCATGTAGATTATCATCTGTAAAGTGAAAGTTTGATTACTTCCTTGCCAGTCTGTATGCCTTTTATTTTTTGTTGTTGCTATCTGATTGCTGAGGCTAGGGCTTCCAGTATTATGTTGAAAAACAGTGGTGAGAGTGGACATCCCTGTCTTATTCCTGACCTTAGGGGGAAAGCTCTCAGTTTTTCCCCATTGAAGATGATATTAGCTATAGGTATTTTGTATATGCACTTTATGATATTGAGGTATGCTCCTTCTCTCCCTACTTTCTTGAGGGTTTTTATCAAGAAAGGATGCTGTATTTTGTCAAATGCTTTTTCTGCATGTATTGAGAGGATCATGTGGTTCTTATCCTTTCTTTTATTATTTATTTTTTAAAATGTTTGTTTATATATTTTTGAAAGAGAGAGAGTGAGCAAGTACATAAACAAGGGAGAGGCAGAGAGAGAGAGGCAGACACAGAATCTGTAGCAGGCTCAAGGCTCTAAGCTGTCAGCACAGAGCCCAACACGAGGCTTGAACCCACAAACTGTGAGATCATGACCTGAGCCTAAGTCAGACACTTAACAGACTGAGCCACCCTGGTGCCCCTTTATCCTTTCTTTTATTAATGTGGTATATCACATTGATTGATTTGTGGGTATTGAACCAGTCCTGCAGTCCAGGAATAAATCCCACTTGATCATGGTGAATAATTCTTTTAATGTATTGTTGGATTCAATTTGCTTGTATCTGGTTGAGAATTTTTCATCCATGTTCATCAGGGAAATTGGTCTGTCATTCTCCTTTTTAGTGGGGTTGTCTTTTTTGGAATCAAGGTAATGCTGGCCTCATAGAGTGAATTTGGTTCTTTCCATTTCTGTTTTTTGGAACAGTTTCAAAAGAATAGGTATTAATTCTTCCTTAAATGTTTGGTAGAATTCCCCTGGGAAGTCATCAGGCCCTGGATTCTTGTTTGTTGGGAGGTTTTGATTACTGATTAAGTTTCTTTACTGGTTATGTGTCTGTTCAAATTTTCTATTTCTTCCTTGTTTCAATTTTGGTAGTTTATATATTTCTGGGAATTTTTCTATGTCTTCTAGATTGCCAATTTGTTGGTATATAATTGCTCATAATATCCTCTTATGACTGTTTGTATTTCTGCAGTGTTGGTTGTGATCTCTCTCATTTGTGATTTTATTTATTTCAGTCTTTTCCTTTTTCTTTTTGATAAGTCTGGCTGGGGGTATTTAATTTTGTTAATTCTTTCAAAGAACCAACTCCTAGTTTCGTTGATCTGTCCTATGGTTTTTTTGATTTCGATATCATTGATTTCTTTTCTAATCTTTATTATTTCCCTTCTTCTGCTGTTTTTGGGTTTATTTGCTGTTTTTTTTTTTTTTTCCCCAGCTCCTTTAGGTATAAGGTTAGGTTCTGTATTTGAGACATTTCTTCCTTCTTTAGGTAGTCCTGGATTACTATATACTTTCCTCTTATGACTGCCTTTGCTGCATCCCAAAAGGTTTGAACTGTAGTGTTTTCATTTTCATTGGCTTCCATGTACTTTTTAATTTTCTCTTTAATTTCTTGGTTAACCCATTCATTCTTTAGTAGGATGTTCTTTAATCTCCAAGTGTTCGTGGTCTCTCCACATTTTTTCTTGTGGTTGACTTAAAATTTCATAGCGTTGTGGTCTGAAAATATGCTTGGTGTGATCTCGATCTTTTTGTACTTGCTGAGGCCTGATTTGTGTCCCAGTATGTGATCTATTCTGGAGAATGTTCCATGTGCACTTGAGAAGAATATGAGTTCTGCTTTAGGATGTTCTGAATATTTCTGTTAAGTACATCTGGTCCAGTGTGTCATTCAACGCCATTGTTTCCTTGTTGATTTTTTGCTTAGATGATTTGTCCATTGTTGTAAGTGGGGTGTTAAAAAGCCCTAGTATCATTGTATTATTATCAATGAGTTTCTTTATGTTTGTGAGGAATTGATTTATATATTTGGGTCCTCTCAAGTTGGGGGCATACATATTTACAATTATTAGATCTTCTTGGTAGAGAGACCCCTTAATTATTATTATATAATACGCTTCTTCATCTTTTGTTACAGTCTTTGTTTTAAAATTTAGTTTGTCTGATAATAAGTATGGCTACTCTGGCTTTCTTTTTTTTTTTTTAACAAATTATATATTTATTTTTTATTTATTTTTTTATTTAATTTTTTTTCAATATATGAAGTTTATTGTCAAATTGGTTTCCGTACAACACCCAGTGCTCATCCCAAAAGGTGCCCTCCTCAATACCCATCACCCACCCTCCCCTCCCTCCCACCCCCCATCAACCCTCAGTTTGTTCTCAGTTTTTAACAGTCTCTTATACTTTGGCTCTCTCCCACTCTAACCTCTTTTTTTTTTTTTTTCCTTCCCCTTCCCCATGGGTTTCTGTTAAGTTTCTCAGGATCCACATAAGAGTGAAACCATATGGTATCTGTCTTTCTCTTTATGGCTTATTTCACTTAGCATCACACTCTCCAGTTCCATCCACGTTGCTACAAAAGGCCATATTTCATTCTTTCTCATTGCCACGTAGTATTCCATTGTGTATATAAACCACAATTTCTTTATCCATTCATCAGTTGATGGACATTTAGGCTCTTTCCATACTTTGGCTATTGGTGAGAGTGCTGCTATAAACATTGGGGTACAAGTGCCCCTATGCATCAGTACTCCTGTATCCCTTGGGTAAATTCCTAGCAGTGCTATTGCTGGGTCATAGGGTAGGTCTATTTTTAATTTTCTGAGGAACCTCCACACTGCTTTCCAGAGCGGCTGCACCAATTTGCATTCCCACCAACAGTGCAAGAGGGTTCCCGTTTCTCCACATCTTCTCCAGCATCTATAGTCTCCTGATTTGTTCATTTTGGCCACTCTGACTGGCGTGAGGTGATATCTGAGTGTGGTTTTGATTTGTATTTCCCTGATAAGGAGCGACGTTGAACATCTTTTCATGTGCCTGTTGGCCATCCGGATGTCTTCTTTAGAGAAGTGTCTATTCATGTTTTCTGCCCATTTCTTCACTGGGTTATTTGTTTTCCGGGTGTGGAGTTTGGTGAGCTCTTTATAGATTTTGGATACTAGCCCTTTGTCCGATATGTCATTTGCAAATATCTTTTCCCATTCCGTTGGTTGCCTTTTAGTTTTGTTGGTTGTTTCCTTTGCTGTGCAGAAGCTTTTTATCTTCATAAGGTCCCAGTAATTCATTTTTGCTTTTAATTCCCTTGCCTTTGGAGATGTGTCGAGTAAGAGATTGCTACGGCTGAGGTCAGAGAGGTCTTTTCCTGCTTTCTCCTCTAGGGTTTGGATGGTTTCCTGTCTCACATTCAGGTCCTTTATCCATTTTGAATTTATTTTTGTGAATGGTGTGAGAAAGTGGTCTAGTTTCAACCTTCTGCATGTTGCTGTCCAGTTCTCCCAGCACCATTTGTTAAAGAGACTGTCTTTTTTCCATTGGATGTTCTTTCCTGCTTTGTCAAAGATTAGTTGGCCATACATTTGTGGGTCTAGTTCTGGGGTTTCTATTCTATTACATTGGTCTATGTGTCTGTTTCTGTGCCAATACCATGCTGTCTTGATGATGACAGCTTTGTAGTAGAGGCTAAAGTCTGGGATTGTGATGCCTCCCGCTTTGGTCTTCTTCTTCAAAATTACTTTGGCTATTCGGGGCCTTTTGTGGTTCCATATGAATTTTAGGATTGCTTGTTCTAGTTTCGAGAAGAATGCTGGTGCAATTTTGATTGGGATTGCATTGAATGTGTAGATAGCTTTGGGTAGTATTGACATTTTGACAATATTTATTCTTCCAATCCATGAGCAGGGAATGTCTTTCCATTTCTTTATATCTTCTTCAATTACCTTCATAAGCTTTCTATAGTTTTCAGCATACAGATCTTTTACATCTTTGGTTAGATTTATTCCTAGGTATTTTATGCTTCTTGGTGCAATTGTGAATGGGATCAGTTTCTTTATTTGTCTTTCTGTTGCTTCATTGTTAGTGTATAAGAATGCAACTGATTTCTGTACATTGATTTTGTATCCTGCAACTTTGCTGAATTCATGTATCAGTTCTAGCAGACTTTTGGTGGAGTCTTTCGGATTTTCCATGTATAATATCATGTCATCTGCAAAAAGCGAAAGCTTGACTTCATCTTTGCCAATTTTGATGCCTTTGATTTCCTTTTGTTGTCTGATTGCTGATGCTAGCACTTCCAGCACTATGTTAAACAACAGCGGTGAGAGTGGGCATCCCTGTCGTGTTCCTGATCTCAGGGAAAAAGCTCTCAGTTTTTCCCCGTTGAGGATGATGTTAGCTGTGGGCTTTTCATAAATGGCTTTTATGATGTGTAAGTATGTTCCTTCTATCCCGACTTTCACAAGGGTTTTTATTAAGAAAGGGTGCTGGATTTTGTCAAAGGTACTCTGGCTTTCTTTTGATGTCCATTAGCATGAGATGGTTCTCACTCCCCTCAATTTCAATCTGCAGTTGTTTTTAGGTCTAAAATGAATCTTTTGTGGTGATCATGTAGATGGGTCTTGTTTTTTATTTTTAATCCATTTTGATACACTGTGTCTTTTAATTGGAACATTTAGTCTATTTATACTCAGAGTGATTTTTGAAAGATATGAATTCAGCGCCATCATGTTACCTGTAGAGTTGGTGTTTCTAGTGATGTTTTCTGATCCTTTGTAGTCTTTGTGGATTTGGTCTTCTTTTTTTTTTCTTCTCCACTCAAAGAGTTCCCCTTAAAGTTTCTTGCAGGGCTGGTTTAGTGGTCATGAACTCCTTTAGTTTTTGTTTGTCTGGGAAACTCTTTATCTCTCCTTCCATTCTGAATGACATCCTTGTTGGATAAAGAATTCTTGGCTGCATATTTTTCCCATTCAGCTTGATGAATATATCCTGCAACTCCTTTCTGGCCTGCCAAGTTTCTGTGGACAAATCTTCTATAAACCTGATCTGTCTTCCCTTGAAGGTTAAGGACTTATTTTTCCCTTGCTGCTTTCATGATTCTTTCTTGACCGTGTATTTTGTGAGTTTTACTATGATATGTTGGTTGGCTTTTATTAAATTTCATGGGAGTTCTTTGTGCTTCCTGGATTTTGGTGTCTTTATCCTTCCCAGATAGCAAAGTTTTCAGCTATAATTTGTTCATATAAACCTTCTTTCCCTTCTTCTCTCTTTTCATCTTCTGGGACTCCTATGATACAAATGTAATTCCTCTTTAATAAGTAGCTGAGTTTCTAAGTCTTGTATTGTGATCTTTTGTCTTTGTTTCCCTCTTTTTTTCAGCTTCATTATTTTCCATAATTATCTTCTATATCATTGATTCACTGCTCTGCTTCATCCATCCTCACCATCATGGCATCATTCAAAATTCCATCTCAGTATAGCATTTTTAATCTTGGCCTGACTAGGTTTTAGATCTTTTATTCCTACAAAAAGGGATTTTCTGGTGTGCTCTATGCTTTTTTCAACCCCAGCTAGCATTCTTATAATTGTGGTTTTAAATTCTAGTTCAGACATATTACTTATATCTGTGTTGATTAAATCCCTAGCCATCATTTAACCTGTTCCTTCTTTTGGGGTGAATTCCTCCATCTTGTCATTTTGGAGGAAGAGAAAAAAAAATTTAAATTAAAGAATTAAAACAAAACAAAAAAAATCAAATAAAGGAAGCTATAATCTAGGTGTGTTTCATGTGCTTCCTGAGAAAAGTTTGATAGAAAAGAGAAAAAAGAGAAAAGGAAAAAAAGTAAAAGAAAAAGAAATTAAAAATAAAAAAATTAAATAATAAAATAGAATAGAATAAAATAAAATAAAAAATAAAATAGAATACAAATTTTGCTCTTGAGATGCCTGGGTAGCTCAGTCATTTAAGCATCCGACTTTGGCTCAGGTCATGATTTCACCATTTGTGAGTTCAAGCCCTGTGTTGGGCTCTGTGCTGACAGCTCAGAGCCTGGACCCTGCTTCAGATTTTGTGTCTCCATCTCTCTCTGCCCTTCCCCTGTTCGTGCTCTGTCTTTCTCTCTCTCAAAAATAAACATTAAAAAATTTTTTTAAATGGTTCTTTCTGTATCTAAGAAAGAAAAAAAACCCCAAACTCCACAACATAATCAAAAACATAAGCAAAGAAAATGAACAAGCAAATAAGAAACAACCCAAATAGAGGTAGATCCAGTTTCCCCTAGAACTGAAACTTTGCAGTACACTGTGATCTTTAGACTAAGTGGATGGAAAGGGTTTTTGCTGGTCTTCTGGGGGAGGGGCCTACTGCTGTTTCTCAGGCCAACTTGCCCTAGTGGAGATGTGCCTGGAGAGTGCAGGTGGGTAGGGATTGTAACAGCTCCATTCTCCATTTTATGGTACTGCTTAGCTCACTGGGGTTGATCACTGCAGTTCAGCTGGTGGTGAAAATGGCTTCACCCCACTGTCTAGTCTCTATAGTGAGAATTTTGCACCTTCACAGATGTGTGATCAATCACTCCTCTTTCGTCTCAGGCTTCCATCCTCTCCCCACCTTTACTCTCCTATCCAAGCTGCTCTCTTGCCAGGTGGCACCTCCCTCCAGGGTTTTATCTCAGATGGGGCTGCGTTTCAAAACCCTACACTTCAGAGACCCACGTGGCTCAGACCCATGCTGATCCTCTGGGGGAGGGTCTTGCTGAACAATTGCCAGGTATTGATTGTCCCAAAAAAACATTCGCAGGAGACCACACAGCAGCAGAGGCTCAAAGTTTATGGTAAATCCCAACACATAGCTATCGCCAGGGTTTGTTGCCCTTAGCTAGTGTCTTTGTTCTGATATCAGTAAACATGGCAGCTCTCTGGGGCCTGCTGAGACTTTTGCCTATGGAGAGGCCATATTGCCTCTACCAAATGCACTCCAAGTAGTGGAACCCTCTCTTCCCTGTGTGGCACATGGACCCCTTAGACCACACTACCCGCTCCTGGGGGATTCACCCTGCTTCCTCACCAGAGCACTACTAGGCACTGAGCTCTGAAACTTCAGATTCTGCACTCCGCTGTGTGTGTGGGGTTTTTTTTTTTTTATGTTTATTTATTTTTGAGATATAGTGTGAGCAGAGGAAGGGCAGAGAGAGAGAGACAGAGAGAGAGAGACAGAATCCAAAGCAGGCTCCAGGCTCTGAGCTGTCAGCACAGAGTCCATCACGGGGTTCAAACCCTCAGACTGTGAGATCCTGATCTGAGCTGAAGTCGGATGCTTAACCGACTGAGCCACCCAGGCACCTCTGTACTCCACTATTTATAGACAACTGTTGGTGTTGAAACCCTCTCCTTTTTCCCTGTCAGTGGTTTTTGGAAACAAATTTCTTCTTGTCCAGTTCCCTGTGAGTGTTTTCACTCTCTCTCTCTCTCTCTGTCTGTCTCTCCCTTTAGCTACTTTCAGGGGAAATGCTTTTCTTGCATGATTCCAACACACTGCACTGTCTCCCCCTTCTCTCTCTGTCCTCTATCTGTGAAAATGGCTCCCTAATCTCTGTGGCGCCACGGCTTTTCTCTCTCCCAATTCACCTCTCCACACCATATACCTGCCTAGATCTCTCGCTCAAATTATGCAGATTGTCATGTTCATCCTCAGTTTAATTTCCTAGGTGTCCAAAATGGTTTGGTGTTGATCTAGCAGTTTTTCTGGGATGAGACAAGCTCAAGATCCCCATACTATGCTGCCATCTTAACTCTTTATATTCAGAATTTTAACGTAAAATGAAACTTTTTAGAATATCTTAAATATAAACACACCAAGAGAGATTATCTTTTTTTTCTGAATGCTTTTTACTGAATCTATTACCATATTGATAGTAGATCTTGCCAAAGCTATTGGAAGATTTGAGTATAGATTTTCAGTATTCTTAATACTTTCTTTTGAAAAATAATTAAAATAGATAGTAATGATTGACATTTATTGATCACTACGTGGTTATGATGTAGCAGGCACTATATCAAGCACTTTGTTTACATTAAATTATTTCAGGCTTGTAGTAGGCAAAGAAGGCAGGTGTTATATCTATTTTCAGATGAGTAAATTAAGGTATATAGCAGTTAAGTAAATAAAGCAACTCTACGAATGTCACACACACACACAGCTAGAAAATGGCAAAGTGAGGACTCAAATATCAGACTGTCTGACTCCCTAGATCCATCTACCTAGTCTAGTGTTATACTGTAGAACTTCCTGGATAGGTTAAGAATAGCTTGTCAATATTGAACCAAACCATCTTTGTTTGCCATTGCATAGAAGATTCTCCCCAGAAGAGAAGAACGTCCTCTCTTTTGTTCCTTGATTTTACCCTTGGACTTGGATGGTAGCCTACATGACTTTTAGCTTTTAGTCTATTTTATGACCTAGTAGTTGAAGGAACAAACAGTTTATTTTTTAAAAACTAAAACTGTTCAAGGGATATTTCATTTCTATCTTTATTTTTCATCGTTTTTTTCCTATGAAATTTCTTTTCATGGAGAGCTTTTCTCAAGAGTTCCAAAAATTATAATAATATTAAAATATGCTATTTATTAGAAATTTTGGCATGTATACTCATTCAAAGATCTAGGAGATTTGTTTTTAAAGCAGAACATTTCTGAGCCATTTCTTTTTCTGTCTATTTCATTCTCCCCACTACCACCCCTCCCTCAATTAAGAAATCAAAGGTTTTCAGTGATCTTCAGGGATGTAAATGCTAACTAAATTTTTAAAACTTTAGTCAAATGCCATTCAGTTTTTAAATGTTATCTGTGAAAGGACAAAGTGTCAATTAGACTAACACTGCTTTCCAAAGAATGACAGTATTTTATACCATAAGCCAGCAATCTGTGGTCTATGTGCTTTCTCCAATTTCTCCACAGGAAATTAGATAGTTTTCTAATGCAGCTTTGAATGCACTCAGTCAAATATTGAAAGATTTGTCCTTACCTACCAAATCAAATTCAAACTTGTTATACCATACTTCCCAGACCCTTATTTGCCTCTGAGGCTTGACATTTTGAACATCCATTGTTTTGGATTGCTTCAATCTCTAGTCATTTCAGATAGCCTGAATCTCTTGGAGGCACCATACTTATTCACACTTCTGTGATTTTCCCCGTGATGTTTTCTTCCTGGCATGCTCTTCCTATCTAGCTCTCTCTTTCTCACCCAAGATATCATGCCAGTGTCAACACCTCCAGAAAACCTTCCTTGAATCTCTGGTTGTTCTTAGTGTCCCTTGTCTGTTTTGGCATAGTCCCCCATGCACACCTCTGGCTTAGCACATACCATATTAAACTGAAATTATCTGCTTAGGGTTTTTGCCTTGAGGATAAGATTGGTGTGGCTCATTTTTACCCTCCAAGCTCCTTAGCACACTGCCTGAACATAGGAGGTATCATACACAGGCGTTTGCATTAAACTGAACTTCCAGAAGAATGTGGAGGAGACTCTCGGAATACTATCTCTTTCTAGCATGATACGACACCGCAGTATAGTTCTGGGTTTCGGACCTGTCCTCTCTTGTGAGTGCTTCTTTGGCCCTTAGCAAGAGTTCCATAATTATTCGTTGATTTACATTTGTATTTCCGTCCTTGTGGTACATATAAATTACCCAGATCTTTGGGCTGCATATTTCATTGAATGTTGAGAGGGTAACAGAGGTGGCAAACACAGTGACAGCAACAAATTCAGTCTGTAGACATGTTTTGTTTGACGAGCTATGAACCAGTGTTTAACAATGTTTTAGCTGAAAAGCCAGATACCCGGTTTAATCTCTTAAAAACTCAAAAGATTGTTTTTGTAACTCAACTTCGCATTCACACATGGCAGCAATTGCCTGGAACTGAGTAGTGGCTGCATGTTTTAGATGGTTTGTCATGGTCCCTACCAATTCTTGGTGAGTCCCTGGCATGCAGGCTGCATGTCAGTTCTGTTTATCTGCATGCATTGTTTTTTTTTTGTTGAAGATAAATATTTTTCTGGAAGGGCAGGAGAGCATCGTCGTTCAGGGCGTGGACTAGGGAATTCGATTGTCCGGGTTCAGATCCTAGCTCTGCCGCTTATTAGCCACTTCTACCTTTGTGACTCTTACAAGTTACTCAGTGTCACTCAATTTCCTTTTCTATAAATTGGAGATAACAATAAACTCACCTCCTAGGGTGGTTGTAGTGATTAAATGAGTTGATATATGTGAATCACATAAACCGAGTCTGGCACATAGTAAACACCGTATGTATTAGCACTATTATTAGTCATGGCTTTAGGAAATGTGGAAAATGAAAACAAGAGAGGGCCCTGTGTTTTAAGAATATATGTCTCCAAACGGGAACCTTCTTGCATTGTTGGTGGGAATGCAAATTGGTGCAGCCGCTCTGGAAAGCAGTGTGGAGGTTCCTCAGAAAATTAAAAATAGACCTACCCTATGACCCAGCAATAGCACTGCTAGGAATTTACCCAAGGGATACAGGAGTACTGATGCATAGGGGCACTTGTACCCCAATGTTTATAGCAGCACTCTCAACTATAGCTAAATTATGGAAAGAGCCTAAATGTCCCATCAACTGACGAATGGATAAAGAAATTGTGGTTTATATATACAATGGAATACTACGTGGCAATGAGAAAGAATGAAATATGGCCTTTTGTAGCAACGTGGATGGAACTGGAGAGTGTGATGCTAAGTGAAATAAGCCATACAGAGAAAGACAGATACCATATGGTTTCACTCTTATGTGGATCCTGAGAAACTTAACAGAAACCCATGGGGGAGGGGAAGAAAAAAAAAAAAAAAGAGGTTAGAGTGGGAGAGAGCCAAAGCATAAGAGACTGTTAAAAACTGAGAACAAACTGAGAGTTGATGGGGGGTGGGAGGGAGGGGAGGGTGGGTGGTGGGTATTGAGGAGGGCACCTGTTGGGATGAGCACTGGGTGTTGTATGGAAACCAATTTGACAATAAATTTCATATATTGGAAAAAAAAAAAAAAAGAATATACGTCTCCAGGGGCGCCTGGTTGGCTCAGTCAGTTAAGTGCCTGAATTTGGCTCAGGTCATGGGCTCACGGTTCCTGAATTTGAGCCCCACATCCGGCTCACTGCTGTTAGCACGGATCCTGCTTCGGATCCTCTGGCCCCCTCCCTTCCAACCACCCCCCCCCCCACACACACACACATACTTTCTCTCTCAAAAATAAATAAATGTAAAAAAGAGAAAGTATGTCTTCAGAGAAATAAGAGAGAAGTTCATTTGTTGAAGCACTGGCATCCAGCCCTCCTTGCTCATTTATGTTATTGCCTGTGCCTGTAGGAATTTGACCTTGTACCACCTGTGCAGTATGACCCTCATGGGCCCACACTTCAAATTCATTCTTGATTTGCAGTTGAGAAGCATATGCTTTTTTACCCCTTTCATCACAGATGAGAATCGGTATTCCATTTGTAAAGCATGCATGTTGATTTAAAGTTAAAATGCCCATTGTAATTACTGGTACATTTTATTTTAGGGAAACATGCAGAATTCTTGGATTACAACAGGTGAAGATTCTGGGGTGGGTGAAGCTGCCAAGAGAGGATTCTCCCATGGCGATGCGGATGTTGTTGTAGGTGCATCTGCTGGGGAAGCTGAAAAATGGAAACTGGAACTGGTGAGAATTTGAGTGCTTTTCTCTTTTGTACTATATTGTGGTAAATATATATAACATAAGCTTAACACTTTAACCATTTTAAAATTTACCATTTAACAATTTAAGTGTACAACTCATTTGCATTAAATACAATGACAATGTTGTACAACCATAAACACTATCCATTTCAAGAATTTTTATCATCCCAAACAAAAACTGTTGGGACATCTCGGGTGGCTCAGTCGGTTAAACATCCGACACTTGGTTTCTGCTCAGGTCATGATCTTGTGGTTTCGTGAATTCGAGTCCTAAGTTGGGCTCTGTGCTGGCATTGAGGAATCTGTTTGGGATCCTTTCTCTCTCTCTCGCTCGCTCTTGCTCTCTCTCTCTGTCTCTCTCTCTCTCTCTCTGTCCCGCCCTGACTCATGCTTTCTCTGTCTCTCTCAGAATAAATACATAAAAAATAAAAAACAAAAAATCAAAAAACTATGTACCCATTAAATAAAACTTCCATTCTCCTCTCTCCTAACCCCTGGCAACCTCTTCTGCTTTCTGTCTTTATGAATTTGCCTAGTCTAGGTACCTGACATATGCAGAATCAAACAATATTGGTCCTTTTGTGTCTGGCATGTTTCATCGAGCATGTTTTCAGGGTTCATCGGCGGTGTATCATGTAGCAGAATTTCCTTTTTCAGGGTGAGTCATATTCCATTGATGTCTATACCACACTTTGTTTATCCATTCATTTGTTGATTAAAGTTTCGTTTGTTACCACCTTTTGGCTCTTGTGAATGAAGCTGAACATCAGTACACAAGTATCTGTTTTTGCCCCGACTTTCATTTCCCTTGGGTATATAACCAGAAATGGAACTGCTGGATCCTATGGTAATTCTTCACTCTTTTTTCTTTCTGCTCCTCAGACTCCATCATTTCATCTGTCCTGTCTTCAAGTTTTCTGATTCTTTGTTCCGCTGCTCACATGGGCCCTTCCATACCTTTCGTGAATTTTTCATTTTGGTTATCGTACCTTCCAGCTCTGGGACTTTTGTTTGGTTCCTTTTATACTTTGTTTTCTTACTTTTTTAAAAGTTTTATTTTCATTCCAGTTAGTCAGCACCAAGTGTTATATTAGTTTCAGGTGTACAGTGTCTTCCTTACTGCTTATAGTTCTTTGGACATTGGCCATGTTTCCTTTTAGCTCTTTGGGCACATTTAAGATTATTGTTTTAAATTTTTTTTCTAGTAGGCCTGGTGCCTGTAGATTTTTTTAAGGGTGGTTTCTGTAGATTTATTTGTTTGTTTGTTTGTTTGTTTGTTTATTATTTATTTATTCTATGCCTCTGAGTAGGTCATATTTTCCTGCTTCTTTGTATGCTTTTTTTTTTTTTTTTTTTTTTTGTGGTTGAAAACTGGACATTGGAATGAACTGTTATACTGTGATGACTCTGGAAATCCAATCCCCCATTTTCCCCATGGTTTTCTGCTTCTTTTATTGTTGAAGGTTGTATCGTCTTTTTGTTTCGAGACTTTTCCAATTTATTTTTGTAGACTGTTCCTTGTTGTGTGTGATCGCTGAACTCTGTTTCGTTAGCTCATGTTCCACTAATGCTTGATAGATTTCCGTGAATGCCAGGAGCTAAAACAAGTAAGCCAACAACCACCAAAACCACACACGCCTAGAAAGCCCAGAAAGAAGAGCCACCTCTGCCAGTCTTTGTGGATTGGTTCTGTGCTGGGGCATTTCTTCCTTCAGCGTGTAGCTGGGCTTGCTCTCAGCCTAGAGATCAGCTGGAGTGAAAGCTTAAGGTCTTCTCAGGCCCGAGCGTGTATCTTCCCGGGGAAGGCTTTCTAAATCCCCTCATATACGTAGCTGGTTTTGAATGTCCTCACTTCCCAGAGTCTCAAATAATTTTATTTTCAGATCAAATGATGCTTTCAAATCTTTTGATGTTGTAACAGGCCTTTCTTTTTCCTCTTGCTTGAAATCTTATTTGCATTAAATTTGATGTGCAGAATTG
Organism: Panthera leo; assembly: GCF_018350215.1. Lineage (NCBI taxonomy): Eukaryota > Metazoa > Chordata > Mammalia > Carnivora > Felidae > Panthera > Panthera leo. The sequence continues at coordinate 7,199,332 of NC_056696.1, read as the reverse complement.
ATCAATGATGATGAAAATGTAAAAATGACACTGTATAGGGAGGACTCCAGGGGGAGATAGGATGGATTATATAGTCCAGCTCTCGTTATCATCTCTAGGTATTATTGTTAGAGTATTCTGAGGGCTCATATGGCTCTAAACTCCCTCTCCTTTCTCAGCCCCTGACCCAAGCTTTATTCTACTATTTTGGAAAGAGTTCTTTTTTTTTTAAACAAAATGAAAGATTACGTAAACTGTATTTTCTTCCCAGCTGAATAATCTATGAAACTATTTAATGCCCACAGGATAAAGACCCATCTCCCAAGCTGTCCACAGTTTGGTTCAAGCTCCCTTTCTGGACTCATTTCTGTCAGTCTCCCAAACATTACTGTAGACATACAGACCCCTCACTACTTCCTACGTCATAAACTTATTGCCCACTTCCATTAATTAAAAAAAAAAAATTTTTTTAATATTTATTTAGTTTTGGGGGAGAGAGAGAGAGAGAGAGAGAGAGAGAGCATGATGGGGGAGGGGGAGAGAGAGAGGGAGACACAGAATCTGAAGCAGGCTCCAGGCTCCAAGCTGTCAGCACAGAGCCCGGCACAGAGTTGTGAGATCATGACCTGAGCTGAAGTCAGACACTTAACTGACTGAGCCACCCAGGTGCCCCTACCCACTTCCATTTCTGTTTGCATCACTGGCTGTGGTTTATGCAGATATCCTGACCTAAACTTTCCTTCTTAACTTCTGCCCACCGAAATACTTCCTGCCTACAAGGCTGTGTTCAGATGCCCCCTCCCGTTCTACCTTCCTTGATTACACGCTTCCACTCCTCCTTCTCCCACATTAGAATTAGTTTCTCTCTTGGGGCACCTAGGTGGCTCAGTCGGTTGTGTGTCTCACTCGATTTCAGCTCAGATCATGATCTCACAGTTCGTGGGATCAAGCCCCATTGTTGATCTCTGTGCTGACAGTGCGGAGCCTGCTTGGAATTCTCTGTCTCCCTCTCTTTCCGTCCCTCCCCTGCTCATGCACGTGAGCACTTGCACTCTCTCTCTCTCAAAATAAATGAATAAACTTAAAAAAAAGAATTAATGTCTCTCTTACATCTCCTCTTAGCGTCGTGTTTACAATTGCTATAAATTCGTTTCTTATCCAGTCTGTGGCAAACTGCAGTCCCCACGTCTGTGTGCCCTGTGTCCTGATCCTCCTCGCTGTTTTCAAGGGTTTTGCTCTTGTACTGATCTCCTCTTGCTCTTGCATCTTTCCTCCCTCTTTACTGGGTTTTTCTCAGGAGAACATGTGCTCTACTAGCTCCCATCTTGAAGCAAGTACAAAATATACTCTCTGGATCCTGTGCTCCCTTCGAACTATCACTCAACGATTGCTCCCCTGCATACCAACACTTTCCCAAACAGTTGTCCACATTCATGTCACCACTTCTCCCCTCCCCCTGTCTCTTTAACATACGTCGGTTGAGCCGATACCTCACGTTGGCCTCAACTTGTTCTTTTCAAGGTCATCAGTGACCTGCACCAATCAGTCCTCCTCTTCCTGAACCTTGTGGCAGCATTCTAATTATGATACGTATAATGCTCATGTCATCCCCCTTTACTTGTCTAATGGCCCAATTTAACATACGCTCAGAAAAATGCACAAAACAGGGGCGTCTGGGTGGCTCAGTTGGTTAAACATCTGACTCTCAATTTTGGCTCAGGTCACAATCTCACAGTTTGTGGGACTGAGCCCCGTGTTGGGCTATGTGCTCGCAGCTTGGGATTCTCTATCTCTCTCTCTATCTCTGTCTCTCCTGCTCCTCCCCTCCTTGCACACACTCTCTCTCTCTTTCAAAATAAATAGATAAAAATTTTTAAAAGTGTACAAAACAAAAATGTGCAGCTTCATGATTTTGTTCTAATGAGCACCCTCTCTCTGTGCCCCCTCCTAGTCACTGCCCCATCATTCCCTTAGAGCTAATCACTATCTTGACTTATGAAAATTGCCGAAGCAAGATCTCTGGACACTCTAGTTGATGTCTACCTGACTTTTTAAACACTGTAAAAATTGGGTCACACAGTATATAATTTTTTGTGTCTGACTTATTTTGTTTGACATTATGTTTGTTAGATTCATACACATTGTTGCATGTGGCAGACATTTGTTCATTTTCAGGGTGGGTCTACTGTATAAATACACTATAATTCATTTATCCATTCCTCAGTTGATGGGTTTTTGTGTTGTTTCCAGTTTGGGGCTATTGTAAATGTTGCTGCTATGGACTAACTCTTTCTTTCTTTCTTTCTTTCTTTCTTTCTTTCTTTCTTTCTTTCCTTTCCTTTCCTTTCCTTTCCTTTCCTTTCCTTTCCTTTCTTTCCTTATTTCTATCTATACATCCATCCATCTATTTTATTTTATTTTTAAATTTTTTTTAACATTTATTTTTGAGACAGAGAGAGACAGAGCATGAATGGGGGAGAGAGAGAGAGAAGGAGACACAGAATCCGAAACAGGCTCCAGGCTCTGAGCTGTTAGCACAAAGCCTGATGCGGGGCTTGAACTCACGGACCGTGAGATCATGACCTGAGCCGAAGTCGGACGCTCAACCGACTGAGCCACCCAGGCGCCTCTCCATCTATCTATTTTAGAGAGAGGGAGAGTGAGAGAGAGAGTATGAGCAGGGGAGGGACAGAGGGGGAGAGAAAGAGAATCTTACTTATTTAAAATTTTTTATTAGAGAGAGCGCGTGCAAGCAAGAGAGGGGCAGGAGAGAGAGAGAGGGAGAGAGAGAGAGAGAGAGAGAGAGGGAGGGAGAGAGAATCTTAAGCAGGCTTCACAGTCATCACGGAGCTGGAGGCGGGGCTCGACCCCACAATCATGGCGTCATGACTTGAGCCAAAATCAAAAGTCAGATGTTCAACCGGCTGAGCCACTCAAGGCATCCCTGAACATTCTTTAAGGTTGGTCTGTTGGTGTACATGGCACACATTTATGTCAGGTGTATATCTTGGAGTGGAATTATTGGTCTTAGGGGTATATAGCTGTTCAAACTGAGTGGTTAAGCTGAGCTTTGGGGTGGTTTTTATCAGTTTACACTTCTACAGCAGCATAGGAGTGATACCTTTGCTCCATATCCCCCCAACACGTTGTATTGTCAGTTTTTCTGGTGGGCTTGTAGTGCTATGTCCTTGTGGTTTTCACCTGCATTTCCCTGATTACGCATGAGATTAAATACTTTTTTTTTTTTTATTTTAAATTTTTTTTTTTTCAACATTTTTAATTTATTTTTGGGACAGAGAGAGACAGAGCATGAACGGGGGAGGGGCAGAGAGAGAGGGAGACACAGAATCGGAAACAGGCTCCAGGCTCCGAGCCATCAGCCCAGAGCCTGATGCGGGGCTCGAACTCACGGACCGCGAGATCGTGACCTGGCTGAAGTCGGACGCTTAACCGACTGCGCCACCCAGGCGCCCCGAGATTAAATACTTTTCACGTACTTATTGGTGTGCTCCTCTTGTGAGGTGCATGTTCAATACCTACTTATTATTTTGAGTTATCTGACATTGTTTTTTTGAACTTCTTTTATGTATTCTCGATACAAGCCCTTTGTTGGTTCTATCTGTTGTAAATGTATTTTCCCACTCTGTGGCTTGCCTTATAATTGTCTTGATAGTTTTATTTCTTTCTCTTGCTTTCTATTTTTTTCATTCCTTCCTTCATGACTAAAATTTCTTAATTTTAATGTCATCCCCTTTATTGTTTAGTGCTTTCTGTGTCCTATTTAAAAGAATGAAATCTTTTCATTTGTAACTATGTGGCTGGAACTAGAGTGTATTATGCTAAGCGAAATTAGAGAAAGACAAATACCATATGACTTCACTCATATGAGGAGTTTAAGACACAAAACAGGTGGACACAAGGGAAGGGAAGGAAAAATAATATAAAAACAGGGAGGAAAACAAAACATAAGAGACTCTTAAATATGGAGAACAAACTGAGGGTTACTGGAGGGGTTGTGGGAGGGGGCGGTGAGCTAAATGGGTAAGGGGCATTAAGGGATCTACTCCTGAAATCCTTGTTGCACTATATGCTAACTAACTTGGATGTAAATTTAAAAATAAAAATAAAAAATAAAGTGAGTTTCTTATAGACAATTAAAAAAAAAAATGTATCCCTGCCCCAGATCATGAAGAACTTCTCTTAGATTTTCTTCTGCAAACTTTATAGTCTTGCTTTTAACATTTAAATCTCCATCTACCTGCAATTTAGTTTTGTATTTGATGTAGTGTGTAGGGGATCACCTTTTGCTCTTTTCCCATATAGTTGTCTACACACACACACACACACACACACACACACACACATTAACCACTTGTTGAAGACAGTCCTTTGTCTGAATCTTTGTCATAAATCAGGTGTACATAGATGTCTGGGCTCTGTTTTTTATTTCCTTGTTCTTTGTGCTACAACCATCCTCTCCTCTCTTGATTGTTACAGCTCTCTATCTGTTAGGGTAGGTATATCTACCTATTAGACTACTTACCACATCTTCCAGCGTTGTACTTTGTCCCCAAAAATGTCTTACTTCTGGCCTTTTGTACTTCCAAATACATTTTAGAATTAATTTGTCAAAGTCCAAAAAGCCATTATGAGGTTTTGATTGAGATTGTCTATTTAAAATTTTTTTTTTAATGTTTATTTATCTTTGAGAGAGAGACAGACAGAGTGCAAGCTGGGAGTAGGTAAAGAGAGAGAGAGACACAGAATCCAAAGTGGGCTCCAGGCTCTGAGCTGGCAGCACAGAGCCCGACAGGGGGCTTGAACTCAGGAATGGCAAGGTCATGACCTGAGCTGAAGTCAGATGCTTGACCGACTGAGCCACCCAGGCATCCCTTGATTGAGATTGTCTTTAAGCTATAAGTCACTTGGGAGAAAAGATATCTTTATGATATTATATCATCTAATCCATTAAACTTATGTATTACTCTATTTATATAGGACATCTTTAATTTTTGTCAATAACCTTTTACAGTTTTTTTTCTTTTTTAAAAAGTTATTTTATTTTATTTATTTTGAGAGAGACAGAGAGTGCAAGTGGGGGAGGGGCAGAGAGAGAGAGAGAGAGAGAGAGAGAGATTGAGAATCCCAAACAGGCTCCCCACTGTCAGCATGGAGCTCGATGGTTTTGAACTCACAAAACCATGAGATCATGACCTGAGCCAAAACCAAGAGTTGGGCACTTAACTGACTGAGCCACCCAGGCTCCCCACCCCCCAGGATCATTTTTAATGTTATTTTTCTCCCCAGTTATCTATTCAGTTATAAAATTCTGTCAATTTCAGTTTTATATAGCTCCGTACTAAATTCTTTCTTTTCTCTTCTTACTGTTTGATTACTCTTGTTTGTGTGTATATCTCTTCCTGATGTAATTGTAATGCACTTCTTCATTGGTCTTTGTTTTCCCACACTTCAGAGTGACTTAAGAATCAAATCTGATAGAGTTTTCAGTGTCCACCCAATGCCTCTACTACATGGAGACTACACGAGTTGTCTGGGTAAAGGTCTTGCGTATTTATTCTTCTCGTGGCACATTCTCACCTGTTCCACCCATCTCTATCCATTCTTCCGCCTCGCATTTTATTTGTAGGGATACAGATCTGCTTACCACCCAGATATTCAGCATGTTTTCTCTCTGTGCCTTTTGCTCTGTTGGAAATTAATCCTTTAAGTGTTAGCACTTCCTCCATGAAGTCTTCTCTACCCCTCTTAAGCTGAATTACAAGTTCCCACCTCTGTGATACCAGTTTACCTTCTATATGCCTCACTGGAGTGAATTATGTATAAATGAAATTGTCCATGTGTTTTTCTTTTACTTGTTTTTAATTTATATTTTTTAGAGAGTGAGTATGAGCATGCATGAGTAGGGGAAGGGCAGAGGGAGAGAGAGAAAAAAGAAAGAAAGAAAAGAAAAGAAGGAACGAAGAAAGGAAGAATCTTAAGCAGGCTCCATGCTCAGCACGGACCCTAACACGGGGCTCGATCTCCTGATCCTGGGATCATTACCTGAGCCAAAATCAAAAGTCAGATGCTCAACCTACTGAGCCACCCAGGCACCCCCATCCATGTGTTTTCTATCCTGTACTAGATGATTAGCTCCTTAAGGTTAAAGGCATCTTCATGTTAGGTACCCCCAAAAATGTTTGCTGAACGAGAGAATAGTGGGACACCAACAGACCCTTGTAGCCAGTATATTAGTTTGGTCTGTCATTTATTGTGATTCATAACTTTGCTTTTATCATTCATACAACACACATTTATTGTTATGTCTATATGCAGCAATCACAGTGGGGGATTCTAGTAAGATCTGATCCTTGCCCTCATAGACCTTACAGGTTATAATCAGTTTTTCCCAGAGTCACACTTTTGTTTATTTATTTATTCATTCTCAGTCACACTTTTAAAAGTAAGACCTGATGGATACATTTTTGAAAAAAAAAGTTGGGGGGGGTGGCAGTGATACCCATTTTATGACTCGATAGTTCTTTGCAGGTATATAGTCAATAAAATACAAAATTTGGGGTGGACTAGGGAAAATGTTTTTTAATTTTTAAAAATTTTCCTCCTGGGTAAAAGGAAAAAAAATTGAGTTTAATATGAATAATTAAACCTTGTTTGTAAAGCACAGGACATAGAGAAAATGTACATTTTTGTTTTTTAAAGGAGAGGCTGAAACTTACTTATGAAGAAAAGACTGAAGTCCTAGAGTCTCAATTGAAATTTTTAAGGTAAAGTATCATTGTCCATTTAAAATAATCATATCAAAAGCATAATGATCTTTCAAATATATTTGAATGTTTGCTGACCTGCCAGTCTTACTCAATATAAGAATTACTTGATGACATTTTATGTGTATATAAGAAATATCCTCAGGTTATTAAAGGATAAGGGGGCATAAAATTGTGAAGGCCTTTTCCAAATCACATGTCAAAGAACTATGAGCTGAATTACAAATTTTATGCCTTCATCGGTTATAAAATATTTGTGTTTTCTTATACAAATAAGAAACACTAGCTGCTCTGATAGAAACCATGCTTTTAAAATAAAATACTGAAAATAAAGCATTCTTCTAGTTTTAAAATTACATGAAAGTATTTTTTTCTCTATAGGTATTTGTATCTAATTTTTAAAATTGTAACAATAATAGTTTGAGTATTTTTCTATACGTGATGAATAAGAGAACGTCTCCACCCCCTTCTCCATGGGGGATACGTTCCAAGACCCCCAGTGGATGCCTGAAACTGGTCAGTACTGAACTCTGTACATATTGTTTTTTTTCTGTATGTACATACCTGCGATAAAGTTTAATTTAGTAAGAGATTAGGCACAGTAAGAGATTAACAGCAATAACTCATAATAAAATAGAACAGCCATAACAGTACACTGTAATAACAGTTAAGCGAATGTGGTCTTTCAAAATATCTTATTGTCCTTCTTGTGATGATGTGAGATCTAAAATGCCTGTGTGATGCAATGAAGGGGGTGAAGGATGTAGGTGTTGTGAAACAGCCTAGGCTACTACTGACCTTCTGATGATCTGTCCGGAGGATCATCTGCTCTGGACCTCGGTTGATGGTGGGAAACTAAGCTGTGGAAAGTGAAACTGTGGATAAGAGAGAGACTGGTTTTTTTTTTATTATTATTTATTTATTTTTGAGAGGCAGAGAGAGACAGAATGTGAGTCAGGGAGGGGCAGAGAGAGAGGGAGACACAGAATCCAAAGCAGGCTCCAGGCTCTGAGCTGTCAGCACAGAGCCAGATGCGGGGCTCGAGCTCACGGACCACGAGATCATGACCTGAGCTGAAGTCAGACACTTAACCATCTGAGCCACCCAGGTGCCCTTAGACTTCTTTATATATAATAACTTTTCATGTAATTTTTGACATGTTTTTTTTAAAAAATCCCAATAAAACTTATATATGATAGATTAACCATCAGTGATTTATTATGTGTTATGTGTAGAAAAAGTAATAGGAATTGATTTTTTTGTGCATTACAGCTTATTTTAAATAACAGTAATGAAATGTATTTCAATCAAAATTTAAAATACTTTTTATAATTTTAATAAGTCTAATTTTAAATAAAATTTAAGATTTTCAGGCCATGTATTGTTTGGAGATGTAAGTAGAGTGATACTAAGAACCAGAGCTCCTGACTTTTAAGCACACTATCATTCATTTATTTTAATACACTTTTATGTGTATTAAACCTTTAAACCTTATCCTGATCTCTATGTATATACCTATTTCTATAGATATTTTTTTTTTCATGAAGAAACCTAATATTTTTTAAATGGCCTAATTTTTGCATTCTTGCTTTTTATCTTGCTTTATTATATTTTGATGTCTAGTGTATTGAGTCTTCAGTTTTAAAAAAATTCTTAACATTTATTTATTTATTTTGAGAGAGAGAGAGAGAGAACGTGAGCAGGGGAATGGCAGAGAGAGAGGGGGACAGAGGATCTGAAGCAGGCTCTGTGCTGAGAGCAGAGAGCCCAATGTGGGGCTTGAACCCAAGAACTGCGAGATGATGTCCTGAGCTGAAGTCAAGACACTTAACTGACTGAGCCACCCAGGCACCCCAAGTCTCCAGTGTTTAAATTAATATACTTCTAGGTTACTATACTATGGAAACGTGACTTCTGTTGTTTCATTCAGAAGTCAAATATGCCATAGTTAATTACATTAAAATACTACTTTGTAATGACTTTATTCCCTGCATCTTTGTTTTTTTTTTTTTTTTTTGTCTTTTCCTTTAGTGTAACTTAAGAGTACTTAAAGAGGCATTTTCTTTCAGAAAGAGATAAAACCACCACTCTCAGAAACTCTACCTTTTTGGTACCTATTTCTTTTTCTTTTTTGGCATTTCAAGTAATCAAATCTACCTGAGTGTTTTGAATCTGAAACTGACAGAAAGAGTAATGCAGACCCTTTGACTTTGGAATGTGCTTCCAAAGTTATTTTTATAAAGCCTTTTGAAAGTCAGACTTTTTCTACATGGAACTTAAACAGAAAACTAAGTGTGTTGGAAAGAGTATCTTGGGCATGGGACAAAATCAGCTCCCCCCCCGCCCCCCCATCCAGAGATGAGGTAGCGTGTGACAGCCAGGTGTCTTGATTATTGGCTTCCCCTCTGTGACAGCAAGTTAAGGTAGCTACAGCTCCCTGAATTTAATAGAAACTGACAACAGAGAGTTGACACAGACAGAGATCACGTGCCTGCTTTCAGGAGTCCAAGTACTTAAGGGCTATTTTCTCCTTTGTAAGCTAGGAAGTGGGGTTTTTTTGTTTTGTTTTGTGTTTTGTTTTGTTTTTTATACAGTGGGAAAGTCAGTTCTCCAAGTTGATTTTGCCAAAGCTTTATGAGAAGGGGTGGGGGTAGGAATACAACCCATACATTTTATTCTTAAAACAGTCAGCTTGGAGCAAAACCTTTTCCAGGAACTCTCTCATATATTAAAACAAACAAAGTAACCACACACACACACACACACACACACACACACACACACACACACACATTTCCTCTGTCCTTTCTTTATCGGGCTGCGTATTTCCAGTTAATAGCTTCTACTTACAAGTCTTATGACTGGTAAATTCTATACAACTTCTTTCTGAAAGACGAGAGGAGCCCACTTTCTTTTGAAATAGCTCTTTATAGAACTTTGTGGTTAGATAATTGTTTTTAAGTTCTTTTTTTTCCTCCTAAGGAAGAACGGGCAATAATAAATTACTCATGGACAAAACCCATGAGCTTTATGTAATCTTTTGAGGTACTCTACAAATTTCAAGGGTTAACACTTGGAATAGGGTATTTCTCTCAATACAAGGATGTTTTGTTATATTGCCTTGCCTCTTTATTAATAAAGAGAAACTGTTGAGGATTTGTATTCGCAGTTTTACTTTTGGTTTGTGGGTAATATAATGCCATGGAGATGGGATCCTTTGAAATGAGAGCCAGTATCAAGAGGTAGACTAATCTGTGTTAAAATCTTACAAGAACTTTGGTTAATTACTTAATATATTCAAGCCTCATTTTATCCAAAGTGTCAATTAGGATAATCACGCTTACGTTCAGGGTTGTGGTAAGAATTAATGCGTTATATACAGAGCACCTCATAAGGTAAACACCCATCAGCAATAGTAGGAGTTACCACTGTGATGTTCCAGGTGAAAGTAATGTTCCTGGTCATTTTGCTAGAACTTTCTCTCCCTTCTTTTCAGGAAAGACTTAGCTGAATATCAGAAAAATTGTGAAGATCTTAAAGAGCGACTGAAGCATAAAGAGTCTCTCCTCGCTGCGAATACTTCTAACTGGGTTGGTGGCCTGTGTTTGAAATGTGCTCAGCACGAAGCTGTTCTTTCCCAAACCCATAATAACGTTCACGTGCAGACCATTGAAAGACTGACTAAGTAAGTGTGCTTCTCCACATGGAGAATTGCATCTTTATTTATTTATTTATTTTTTTTTTTTTTTTTCAACGTTTTTTTATTTATTTGTGGGACAGAGAGAGACAGAGCATGAACGGGGGAGGGACAGAGAGAGGGAGACACAGAATCGGAAACAGGCTCCAGGCTCTGAGCCATCAGCCCAGAGCCTGACGCGGGGCTCGAACTCACGGACCGTGAGATCGTGACCTGGCTGAAGTCGGACGCTTAACCGACTGCGCCACCCAGGCGCCCCGAGAATTGCATCTTTAAAGGAGCGCTGTGTCCCTTTATCCCTGTGCTGTCTCATATGCGATTGACCCTGAGCTTCGAGTGAAATGGACTGGAAACGGTCCCTTCATCAGAGCTTTCTGGAAGACAGAATAGCTGGGTTCTGCCAGGGTTGTGCGATCAGGTCATTTCGGACGAGTGGTCTTACCTCTCTAGGCTTCAGCCTCATCTCGAAGTAAGAGAATGGACGTAAGGAATCTTTACAATTCCCTGCGTGTCTCTGAGTCTATAACTGCAAATCCAGCACTACTTTTAACAAAACTGAGTTTGGAGGCTCTCTTTTGATGTTGTCAAGTCCTGGACTTCCGTGCTGTAGTGTAGGTAGAGTGAGTTCTTATCACGTCTTTGTCTCGTGCCTGCAGTGAAGAGTATTACCAGTGCATTGGAAGAAGGACTCCCTATGTCCCAGTATCAATATTTGAAGATCAACTAAGGACAAGTTACAAATGACCTTTCATGTAGTCCATCTAGGCTGAAATATGACAGTTCTCTGTGCATATCCTTTTTGTCTTATTTTCACTATTCCAGGGAGGTGTTTTCCTGTGGAAAGGTTATCCTGTGCAGTTGAGAATTTTTATCTACAATACTGTCCAGTGGTGTTGGTTCTTATTCCCTGTGCTCAAGGTCACCCCTGTCTGTTTGGACTCATTTAAATAGCTCAAACAGCACCACCTCTGAGAAGTATTCTCTGGCCAACCTCATCCCACCTGGTCTTCAATTGATTTAGGCTCCTGTCTTCCATGATTTTATAATATGTTGGAGGCAGCACGTGTGATCTGTTTTTGTCTGTACGCCTGGCGTCTAGCAGAGGACCTGGCCTGTGGTAGATGCTCCATGAGTGTTTGCTGCTCGCAGGACCAGGCATTTTGGCCTTTACTGCTTAACAGTCAGAGATCCTACTGTTGGAACTGGCGTGGAGAATGGAAAGACTTGTTCATTAAAGTCAGACCAGTTTTACTCTATGTTTTGACCTTTGGACAAATTACTTCTCTGCATCTGGTTTGGGGGTTTTACGGGGACGCTTAGCCTTGGGGCCAGAGCACTAGCTTTTGAGTCAGACTGGCTGCTGAGACTTAGACTCTATTCTACCACTAACTACCTGTGTAACCTCACGAAAATTACTGAACCTCTCATGCCTCAATTTCCCCATTTTTAAAATGGAGATAAAAGTACCTAATAGAGTTATTTTGAGGTTTCATTAAAAGAATACCATACACTGCTTAAGACAGTTCCTACCAGTGATGTGAATAATTCAGAAAACAACAAAAACACACAAAAACCCAGTTTTTTTATTATTTGGCAGGCCAGATAATAAATGCTCCATAAATTTTAAAACTCCTCTGTACCTCTCCTGTTCCAAAAGAATCAAAATGCCATGGTTTCCACATGTGATTAACCTGTTGGTTTTTGTATAAAAACTGAATTTCTCCAGTATGGACTGACTGATACGTTTTACGATCTCAGCTGATGGTTCTGCTTTTTGTTATATTATATTATTAAATATATTGTTCAGTTATTCTTATAGATTTCACATAACTATGAAATTTATTAAATATATATTAAGTATATTTTCAGATACAACTACCATGTGGTACACATTTATATATGTCAAGGACTCTGCCAGGCTGTTTAAAAACATAATCTTTTTTAATCTTAGTAAAGCATTCGTGAGGTAAATATTATTAGCTCCATTTTGTGGCTAGGGAAACTGAGACTCAGATAAGTTAAAATTTTTCCTGTTTACTTTTGAAAAAAAGAGACTTGTTTCACAAAAACAAATTCAAGATGGTTTAAAGACCCAGATCTAATTCAGACTATAAAAATATTAAAAGAAAATGTAGAAAATTATTTTCATGGCATTCAGCTAAAGCCCTGTGCATGGTATGGAAAATGAATGGCATAAAGGAAAAAGGTTATACATTTAACTTCATTTAAAAAAAGCGTTTTCCTTTTAAACGTTTATTTATTTTTGAGAGAGAGTGTGTGCATGCGTGCGATCATGTGGGGGAGGGGAAGAGAGAGAGGAGGACAGAGGATCTGAAATAGGCTCCGTGCTGACAGCAAAGAACCCAACACGAGCCATGAGATCATGACCTGAGCCAAAGTCAGATGCTTAACCGACTGAGCCACCCAGGCACCCCCAAAAGAAACTTTTTATGATACAATAATACAAATTAAAAGACTGGGGAAAATATTTGCATGTTACATAACAAACAGTTGGTATAATGTGTAAAGAACATCCTTTGAAACAAACACAGAGGACAAACTACCCAGTGGCAAAGCGGATAAAGAATAGGAATTGGTGAGCAATGAAAGAGGAAACTGTCAACGTAGGAGAAGGTATTCACTCTGCTTTCATTCAGGGAAAGACAGATTCTTTTTCAAAACCAACCCATCAAATTGGTGAAAATTAAGGAGATTGATAGTGACAGGTACTGGTGAGGCTATGAGTGAGTAATATTTAAGTTGTGTCTTACATATTTCAACATCACCCCCAAGGAATATGGATATGCAAAATGGAGTAGTTTCAGGGAATGCTTTTACAGCGTTATTTGTAACAGTGTTGTGATATTGTGATATGATCAGAAATACATATTTTGGTCTCCATCTCTAGTTCCTGGCATATAGCTCCCCAAATCCTTATAATTTCTTGGGGTGCCTGGTTGGCGCAGTCGGTTGAGCGTCCGACTTCAGCTCAGGTCATGATCTCGCCGTCCGTGGGTTTGAGCCCCACATCAGGCTCTGTGCTGACAGCTCAGAGCCTAAAGCCTGCTTTGGATTCTGTGTTTCCCCCTCTTTCTACCCCTCCCTGGCTCATGCTCTGTATCTCTCTCTCTCTCTCTCTCAAAAATAAATAAACACTAAAAAAAAATTAAAAAAAAAATCCTTGTAATTTCCTAAAATGGTAAGAACAGAAGGAACATCCTTTGTTTGGATTTTGTCCCTTGCTCCTGAAATAGCTGTGGAACATAAAGGTGAAAGGAACATCTTTTGTTTTTCTTAATAAGCTTCTTTCAACCACACCTGGGTTTATGTTAATAAGATGACTTCTGGAACCCCAGTACGGACGGGTGTGCCGCTTGCCAGGGGAAGCATCCTGGTGAGTAGAGATTACTCCCCAATCTCTGGGAAATGGGCAGGGACTAGAGATTGAGTTCAATCACCAATGAGTAATGTTTTTATCAATCCTATAGAACCCCCTATAGAACCTATAGAACCCCATGAAAACCCTAAACCATGGGATTTGGAGGGCTTCCGGGTTGGGGACCAAGGTGCTGGGAGGGTGGCATGCCCAGAGCGAGCACGGCAGCCCCACGCCCCTTCCCACATACCTTGCCCTGTGCATCCCTTCTACTTATTTACCTGTTAGTGAATTGTATCCTTTATAATGAATGGGAAAGAGTAAGTAAAGCACTTTCCTGAGTTCTGTGAGCTGTCATAGCAAATTATCAAAGCTGAGGAAGGGGTCAGGAGAACGCGTGATTTACGGCCAGTTGTTCAGAAGTACAGGTGACAAGACGGGACTTGAAAGTGGCACCCAAAGCCAGCAGACAGTCTTGTGGGGCTGAGCCTTGCCCTGTGGGGTCTGTGCTGACTCCAGGAAATTAATGTCCCCACTGAGCATCAGGGTCAGTGTCAGTATCTGACACCCCCACACGAGGTGTCAGAAGTGTTGTGAGTATAGAAACTACAGAAGAAACCAAAAGTGTTTCTTTTGGATGTGAACAACTAAATATCCTTCAGAGGTTTGCATCTATTATGTTATGCACAGTAAAAGAAAAAAAAGAATGAAATAGATCTATATGTACTAATGTGGGACTAAGCTCCACAATAGATTTTTTTTTTTAATTTTTTTTTTAACATTTATTTTTATTTTTGAGACAGAGAGAGACAGAGCATGAATGGGGGAGGGTCAGAGAGAGGGAGACACAGAATCTGAAACAGGCTCCAGGCTCTGAGCTGTCAGCACAGGGGCCCGACGCGGGGCTCGAACTCACAGACCGCGAGATCATGACCTGAGCGGAAGTCGGCCGCTCAACCGACTGAGCCACCCAGGCGCCCCCACAATAGATTTTTGAAGGAAAAACATAACACACATGTGATACACATGTGATACATGAAGAAGACACATGTGATACAAAACTATTTGTATTTTTATTTTTGTAAAAGTCCATACACAACCATACAGTATATTTTCTCCAGGTTCATACATACACATAGAAAAAGGCTTAAAAGGATAAACACTCAGTACTTAACAGTGATGACCACTGGAGAGGTGGAAGAAGGCACTGAAATTGAAAGTATGTGTCGAATGGGTCTTTAACCACATTGGTAATGAATTTTTCAGGGAGAATGTAATGAAAAAATTAACTTAAAAAGGGCAAAAAGCATATTCAAAGTCACACGGATGAAGAGAGGCAGAGTTTAAGTAGTCAAGCACAACCAAACCAAAAATTAAAGGCAGGGTTTCTTTCCCTATTGCCTTTCATATTACCCTTGTAGGTCATGAGAAAAGTATTTTAAGAGGAAGCTACAATGTTTACATTGATTTCAAGACTGGCAGTCATTTAGAAATTAGATTCTTAGTTCTGTATTCCTTTGTCTCTATCCTAAATTTCAGCTCTTAGCCTTTTAAAATAAATGTCAGCCTTCTCCGTTCAATTTTCTGCTTTGTCAGCACATCATTGGCTCCTGTTCTACTTTAATAACAGAGTGCAGTGGAAGGCCCCTGCTTTTATTGTCAATGAAACCTTTGTCTAGAGGAGTCCTTTGGCCGAAGCTGGTGTTCCACTTCTTTCAATGTGTTAATGCAGAATGCTGAATATTGAGTGTTATGCTCACTTGGAGGAGGGACCAGCCCTCTTTAGGTCTGGATTTCTAGTTTCACGCATAATTAGAAGGTTGAACCCTCAGTGAGCTGCATCATAGAATTCCCTGCATGACTCTAGGATGGAATTAAAAAACAAAAAAAACCCAACAAAACTTGTATCCCCAAATATGACAAATCAAGACTTCCCTCCTGGCCTCTACTTGAAATGTGGCATTGTGACACCAGCTGTCAGTTCCTTTGTTGATCTGTGAGCACGGAGTGTATTGGGTATATGACACAGGACCGACTTGAGCCCAGGAAATGAACAGGATCAGCCATGACGTGGAGGCCAGACCACCAGTCTGTTTGTGGCGTTTTGTTAGGGCCGTGAGGACTTTTGTGGAGAGTATACTTAACAACCGTTGATGACACTGGATACACTTAAAAGTTGATCTGAAGTCTTTGTAGTGTTTCTGAACTTCTGCCTTTCGCTCAGGCCTCATTATGCCTTGAGGTCAGTAAGAGGGAAAGTAACCCCTCCTTTTCGCTTAATGATCAAAACGGCTTCGAATGATAATCAAGATGGAATTGCTTTATATTAAATTCTTTCCTGTAGTTGATAGTGCCTTGGAGAAGTTTCAGCGTACTGCTCAGAAAGGAGAAGTAATTACTACTGTACTATCCTGGGACTTTAGTCCAGCCTGTGATTTTTCGAGTGGGTCTGGGCACAGTCGTGTATAGTTGGCTTTGAGAGACCGTGGCAGGAACTTCCCAGAAATGAGGAACAAGGAGATGTTGTAGTCAGCCTTCTAGACCTTCTTTTAAAAAAACAGGGATAATACTGACTAATGATGCTTAATGATGCTTGAAACTGGTACTCACTGTGGAATAACTGAGGAACTAAAGGCATTTCGTAGGCACTTTATATTTCAAGAGGAAGCTCATGCCTATATAGCAGACTGCCTCTTTACCTTATTTTAAGGTTTTTTTTTTTTTTAAATGCTTATTTATTTTTGAGAGAGAGAGTGAGCGTGCACAAGTTGGGGGAGGGGCAGAGAGGGGG
This sequence comes from Panthera leo, assembly GCF_018350215.1. NCBI lineage: Eukaryota > Metazoa > Chordata > Mammalia > Carnivora > Felidae > Panthera > Panthera leo. The sequence goes on along the minus strand of NC_056696.1, from coordinate 7,182,704 downwards.
GAGACACAGAATCCAAAGCAGGCTCCAGGCTCCGAGCTGTCAGCACAGAGCCCATCGCGGGGCTCGAACTCACAGACCGCGAGATCGTGACCTGAGCTGAAGTCGGACGCTTAACCGACTGAGCCACCCAGGCGCCCCTCTTTTCCTTATTTTAAACATTTGACCATGATTATTCAGGGACTCCCTCGGTTCTCATTGCTCTCACTGTTGCTCTGCATTCCTTAAACACCCCATGCACATCTTGTTAGTTGGTTTGTCTGAGAACTCACACCCAGGCTCCTTGCCTCATCTTCTGCTTTAGTTGCTCTCTCAGCAGCATTGAGGCCGTACTGCTTGCTTTGCTTCAGAAAACTCCTTGATAACGTACATGGTGTTGGTTAAGCACTCACAGAACTCTGGCCTTGGGAGACGGTGATATGGAGAGCTGCCATCTCACGTTCACACTCATAGGCCATGTGTGTTTATACAGCTTCCCACTGGGAGAGACGCACTCAGGCCTGGCTCTGGGCTGGGCCTGCGGACTGGGAGCTCTGGACAGGCCTGCAGCTGCCTGTGTAGTTATCCTGGGTGCTGGGATTGGCTGCTCCCGAGGGCCAGGTCACGAGGAGTGGAGTGGGGCTGATAAAGGGGAGCTAAATCAAGAAGGTGACATAGGAACGGGACCGGAAGCAAGGCATGGTGTTGAAGACAGGGCTGAGATGCCCAGAGCTGGGTTCATTCCGAACTCATCTTGCTGTTGAGATGTGGGCTGGCTGAGTTGAGACGACGCAAAACAGAAAATGCAGCGACTGAGTGGGTAATTGCAGATTACCCAAGTGGTTTCCTGTACTGGTGCAGTTTAGGCATCTCTCTCTCCTGATGAAGCTCAGCTTCCCAGTGGTCTGAAGGCCACCTGAAAGCATGTGGTACATTTCTCTGACAGAACATTGGAGTGTGCCCGTCCGGTGGCCCCACAGGTTTTCAGTACAATCATTTTATGGGCTCACTGTTGAATGATGAGCTTAACAAGACATCAGTGTTTGGGGCTGTTTCTCTTTGATGATTGTCTGTGGTCTGAAGTTGGTGAGCTGATAGTCTGAAAAATTTTTTGAACCAGAGCAACAAAACTCCTTAGTTTCCAATTCTAAGTAGCCTAGTGACTTTTTAAATTTAGATCATGCAATACTAGAACTGGGAGGAGTTTTACTTTACCTCTTTGATGCCCTCCTGTGGCAGGATCACTACTCACCCACTTGGTCTTTGTCCTCTGTTACACTGAATATCTACTATCTGGCAGACTCCTCTTAACAAGAGGACACACACAAAAAAGAGATTAAACATATTAAGCATTAAGTCTCCTGTAAGAAGCAAATTTGTTGGATTTTGATCCTGTTGTGATCTGTCAGCATACTATAAACACTGAGCTTTTTTGTTAATTCTTTTTAGTTGGAACTTTGGCTTCAATGATGCCACGGTGCCAGGAACAGATCAGAGCATCACTGAATAGTAACTTGGGTCTCTTAGTCGGTCGTACAACCTTAAGAAATGTGACTATATGATGCCCATTTTGACTTGCTGCCCTTAAAGAGTAAATTTTTATCTTATTCTAGAATCGTAGGTTCTAGTTGGATTGCATACTTTTCTTTTTCTTTTTCTTTTTCTTTTTCTTTTTCTTTTTCTTTTTCTTTTCTTTTTCTTTTTCTTTCTTAAGTAGGCTTTACACCCAGCACAGAGCCCAACGTGGGGCTTGAACTCACAACCTTGAGATCAAGGGTTGGACGCCCCACTGACTGAACCACCCCTGGACCGTATATTCTTTTTTTTTATTATTTAACTTTTTTTAAAGTTTATTTATTTATTTTGAGAAGTGGGGAGGGGCAGGGAGGAACAGGGAAGAGAGAGAATCCCAAGCAGGCTCTGCACTGTCAGTGCAGAGCCCGATGTGGTACTTGATCTCGGAACCATGAGATCATGACCCAAGCAGAAATCAAGAGTCAGGAGGCTTAACCCACTGAGCCACCCAGGCGCCCTGACTGCATATTTTTTTTAATGCTTATTTATTTTTGAGAGAGACAGAGTGAGAGCAAGGGAGGGGCAGAGAGAGAGAGAGAGACAAAGGATCCGAAGCAGGCTCCAGGCTCTGAGCTGTCCGCGCAGAGCCCAATGAGGGGCTCAAACCCACAAACCGGGAGATTACGACCTGAACTCAAATCAAGTGTCAGAAGCTTAACCAACTGAGCCACCCAGGAACTCTGACTGCATAGTCTTAATGAACCTAGTCCCCTTTCATGTTAGAGCTTTTTTGGTATGCAAATAGGCATACATTCACTTTTGCCTTCATATAATCTATTTTTTCCTTAACCAGAACAATTTAACCATGCTTTGACTCTTCTACTTTTTCACATAATCATTGTGTTGGTTAGATTTGACCAAAATAATGAACTCCATTTTCTTTCCCTTTAGAACAAAAGAATTAACGACAAATTATTTTTCTCAATTTAAAACAAACCAGGAAATTCTAAGTTGAAGATCGCTATGCTCCCATGAATTTTATATTTGCAGCAGTCCTTTTTTTTTAACAAAAAGATCATTTATGAAACTGCTAATAATTGTAACTTTGTTCAGTATTACATATTTCTTAAAATATGACTGCTTTCCAAATACCACAAATAGTTTAAATTATTTTGTCTTAAGAGATTTTTTTTTTTTTTACATGGAGTCATTGGTTAATTCTGAAAGCCACTCAAACTCAAAGACTATAATCTTTGAAATCATTGCTCCTTAAATGTTGCTAAATTAAAAGAAAAAAAAATCAGAATTGGCTCTCTCCCAGTAGTTTGGAACTTGGCCCAAAAAAAAAAAAAAAAAAAAAGGAAACTTCAAGCAGTTACTTTCACTGAATTTGAAACCATGGTTTAAACTTGAGCTCTCAAACAAAGCATGGAATAGCATACATAGCAGCCCAACTTAGAGTTCTTTGCTTTGTGTGTATAGAAATTTGCCCACCTCATTTTCTCTTTGGTCAGCTGGTCATTTTTATCCAGTGGATAAATTCCAAATATCCTAAAGTCTTATACGGGATTTATTTAACCCATGGGACTGGGCCTTTGCTATGTTACATGCCAAAGTGTTTTGGCATCTGGTTCCATCTGTCCCCAAGGACAGAGGGCTTCTGAGAATTGCTGACAAGGGTGTGGGACCAGGCAGCAGTCCAACCCAGCAGGATGGGATTTTGTTAAATCGTGAGCATTCTCTGTGGAACCAGACCATTTGAGGGATTCAGCAGTACCACCCTTTGAAAGAAGAAATGGGTTCATAAGTAAGTGAAAGAATTTAATTGAAAGAGTAGGGCAGGGGCACCTGGTGGCTTAGTCAGTCAAGCGTCCGACTCTTGATTTCAGCTCAGGTCATCTCACAGTCATGAGATCGAGCCCTGTGTTGGGCTCTGCACTGAACATGAAGCCTGCTTGAGATTCTCTCTCCCTCTCCTCCTGCCTCTCCCGCTCGTGGTCTCTCTGTTTCTCTCTCTCTCTCTCTCTCTCTCTCTCTCAAAGTAAATAGAGAGAGAGAGAGAGAAAGGTCAAAAAGAGGATGGTGGAGAAAGACAAAAAGGAAAGGACCTATTTGTTCAGATAAATGCGTGGGGAGTCAGCAGTGTAGACAAGGCCTTAGCAGCCCCTGAACCTGTGTACAGCCCCCACCTCCCAGCCCCCAACCTTTTAATTTGTAGACTAACTTCCTCTTTTCTGGGCTTGAATCTGCAGCCCGCAGTGCGGCCATCCTCTCCACAATAGGTGGTTGTCCCTCCAGACGCAGTCCTGCCATGAAGGCTCAGCCTTTCTGGCCCCACTGCATGCACCTCGCCAGGGGACGACAGAGGGCCTTTCTCCAGGGTGTGCTTTAGGACGTGCTAAGCCGGCCCACCCTGGCTCTTCTTCTACTATGTGTTAATGCCTTTTTCTTCCTGACTCACGAATACATGATTGTGTGACCATTTCTTGTTTTGAATGTTCTTTTTGTGCTGACAGGGAAAGAGATGACTTAATGTCCGCACTAGTTTCCGTCAGGAGCATCTTGACAGACGTGCAGGAAAGAGAAGCCGGCGCTTATGAGCAGGTGAAGCAAGCCGTGCAAGTGGCCGAGGAAGCCAATTTCGAGAAGACCAAGGCAAGTCTCAGAAGATCAAAATTAAGGCAGCCTGTCACTGCTCTTTTTTCTCCTCCAAGTATTCCTGTGGCTGTTCATCCTTAACTAAACTCTTTTTTTCGAAACATGCAAAGCAAAGACCAGTGTTTTAGTGTTGGCTTTGCTGAATTAAACAGATTTCCTGTTGGTAGAATTCTTAGTCCTCTGCAAATCCTCTTTTGTTATATCGCTGTTCAGAGAATAGAGAGTGACATGGCAAGGTACTTGGAGAGACTTGCATGCCTCACCTTTTCATTTGCTGGTGATTTCACGTGCTGTGAAGATCTTAACTACATTTGTACACGTTCAAGTATGACTGCAGACAAATGTTTCTCCTCCATGCATGGGAGATTTTGAGAACATCCAAATATGCCACAGATAATGGGTAATATATGTGTATGGAATAGCATCTTTAGCTATGAATGAGTCTGGACGCCTGGATGCTAAATCAAACACATTGAGTGATCGTGATAATGACAGTAATAGTTACCACTTCATGATCAGGCAGTGTCATAAGCACTTTGAATTATGGGAGGTTATCGTGGATTCCTTGCTCCGTCTGAGTCCACCGAAGTTGCCATGTATTCTCCCTAGCCATACCAGCCACACTTCGAGTAGCTAGTGATTACTGTATTGGACAGTGTGGATATAGAACATTTCTGTGAAGCGTTCTGTTGGATCGCTTTGGTCTAAGCCATAGAGCAGCAGCAGTATTTTATTAAGGTATGGGCTCTTCAACTCTCTCTTTAGCTCCTCAGTCACTGCCTTATCCATTTGTCTCCATCCAGTTCATCCGTGACTCTTCCCAGACCACTGGCCCTCACTGCTTTCATTACTAATGCCCCTGTGCCTCTGAAAGTTCTATTCATTCAGACCAATCTCCCTTATATGCTTTGTCTTCTCAAACACTCCTAGTTCTTCACTTGTACTGAACTCTAGCTGTCCCTCGATGACACCGTGACCCTCCAACCCTCCGGTGAAGGCCCTTTGCCACTCCCATCGCCTCATCTGGCTGTGATGGAGGGATAAGCATCCTCTCCCTCCTTACTGGCGTTTCCAGGCCTTTGTTTTATCATCTACGTTAGTGGCCATTCCTCTTTGAAATCATTGTTGTCTCTCCTCTCCCTGATTTTAATCAATATAAACTCTCAATCTTAGATGTCACTATTTGAGACTTATTTTAAAGAAAATCATCCATTTTATTACTTGGGTTTATAAAATAGTTGTTGGCTATTTGATACTTTTTAAGAGCGTTAGCATCTGACCCTTTTCTCCCTTGTCTTTGTTCAGGCTGCTGTAACAGAACTTAAACAGCAAATATTTCTTTCTCACAGTTCTGGGGGCTGGTGAGCCCAAGATCAAGGCACCAGCAGATCTGGTATCTGGTGAGGGCTTGCTTCCTGGCTCATACGTGGCTGTCTTCTTATTGTGTCCACATATGGCCAAGGGGGTGAGGGAGCTCTCTGGGGCCTCTTCTATAAGGGCACTAATCCTATTCATGAGGGATCCCTCCTAAGGATCTAATAACCTCCCGAAGGCCAAACATCCTTATACCATCGCATTGAGGATTAGGTTTCAACACATAAATTTTGGAGGGGCACACACTTGGAGTCCATAGCACGCTCCACTGACCTCCTCGGATCATCCTGAAAGGTCTCTACATCCCTGTTGTTAATACACACAGCACTGTAATCCCAGCACACTTTGGCTTGCTTACCTCTAGCGCCTTCCCTGTTCTGCAGTGACTGCCGTGAGAACTGGTGTGTCCATGGGATCTCAAACTCTGCAGTGCTCTCTCTGACCAGAGCCTCTCTCTGCCTCGTCATCCCCATTAAACCTACTCACTGTCCTCATTCCTGCTTCTCCTTCAGCTTCTTCTCACATCTTGTTTTAACTGTTGTCTCCAGGCTGGTCTTCTTCTCTTTCCATTTAAATATTAATTTTATGTCCCCAACTGAACTCATTACATTTGCTCCCCCCAAACTACTGTGTTCTCTGTCCATTGAATGGCACTTTCATCCATTACCGTGCCCTGACCGGAAAGCTGGTTGGTCATCTCCCGCTTCTCACCTGACTTCCAGTCACTAAGTACACGTCTTAGTTTCTGAACTTCTCTTGAATTCCTTCCTCACTGTCCCCTCTCTTGTTCAGGACACCATCCTCTCTGGACTTATGAATTACGACATCCTCTTCCTTTGCCCTGTTCCCTGCACTGTGGCTACAAGTGATCTTTCTTTAAGCGAGATTTGACCCTGGGACTCTTTGACTTAAAATCTGTCCAGGATTGCCCACTGCCTCAGGACAGTCTCCAAACCCTTTCACAGACTTCCCGAGGTCTGTCATGTGCTTCCTTCCAGCCCTTCTATGTCACTTATTACTCTCCTCCAACAGACGTGGCCACTGTTAGCTTGCAAAGGCAGCTGAGTGTAGGGGTTGGACAAGGTCTTATTAGAGTTAGCAGACCTAGATTCAACTTTGGAGCCCTGCCATTCACCAGCTGCGTGACCTAGGACAACTTACTTAATTCCCCAGGCCACGGTTTTTCCTCATGTGTAACATGGAGATGATGTCTGACTTTGAGGATTGTTCATGAGGACTGCATGTAATTGACTGATTTTAAAACTTAAGTTTTATTTATTTATTTTGAGAAAGAGAGAGAGAACCTGTGGGGAAGGGGCAGAGAGAGAGAGGGAGACAGGATCTAAAGCAGACTCTGTGCTGACAGCGGTGAGCCTGATGTGGGGCTCGAACTCACAAACCGTGAGATCATGACCTGAGCCGAAGTCGGACGCTTAACCCACTGAGCTGCCCAGGCACCCCCATTGAGGACTACATCTTAAAGTGGAAATCTGTTATCTTGTAGAAACTTGGACACACAGTATTTCCTCAGTAACTAGGTGATGGTGATGCCTCCTGATTCCCCTGTTTATGCCCTGCTTTTTAGCCCCTGGGCCTTTGCACATGTTGTACAAATTCTTCTTCACTTCCAACCTGGATATTTTCTCCCATCTTTCAGGTCTGCTACTCCAGAATATCTCTGGGGGCACCTGGGTGGCTCAGTTGGTTAAGCATCCAACTTCGGCTCAGGTCATGATCTCACAATTCGTGAGTTTGAGCCCCACCTTTGGTGAGCTAAAGCCCCGCTTCTGGTGAGCCCTACTTCTCTCTCTCTCTCTCTCTCTCTCTCTCTCTCTCTCTCTCTCTCTCTGCCCCTCACTCACTTGCACCCTCTCTCTTTAAGAAAAAAAAGAAAAGAAAATCTCTGTTCTCCCGTGCCTAGATTTGATGTACCTCTTATGTGTCTGTAGAGCAGGGTTTCTCCACCTTGGCATTATTGACATTGTGGACTTTAACATAATTCTTTGTTGTACAGGCTATCCTGCCCGCATGCCATAGGATATCTAGCAGCAACCCTTGCCTCTGTTCACTGGATGCCAACAGCATACCTCCTGTTCCCCAAGTTCTGACAACCAAGGATATCTCCATACATTGCTACAGCTTCCCAGAGTGTGTGTGCGTGTGTGTATGCATGCGGAATCGCCTCCAGCTAAGAACAACTCTCATTACAGCATTTATCAAAGCGTATTATTATTCCTTGTTTGTCTTTATCTTTCATTAAGCTTTAAAATTTCTGCCAGGAACGAACTTACCCATCTCGATCACTATGAAATCTTTAGTACCTTGCATAGTGCTTGGCCCCTGATGGTACCCAGCATCCACTCACTAAGGAAATTGCAACCTGTTTTCACTAACAGTCTAGAATTCTCTTATTCTTATCTTTCCGGTTTACCCACTTTGCCGGTGCCAAGCGAAAGCCCGATAGCGCTTTTTTTTTTTTTTTTTTTTTTTTTTTATTGCTACTTTCAGCCTGTCAAGCATTGCTGAAGAAAGCCACAGAATGAATTCCACGGGAGAGTGGTACCGGTCACCTTTGGTTGTTTAGAAGTACTGTTTAGCAATTCTTTCCTTTGTAGTTGACCGCCTTCACCACTCAAGGCAGGAATTTTACTTCCCACGCTTCCCCAGCTCCGCTGTTAGCTCATCACTCCATAGCCAACCTATGTCACTGACATCACAACCAACTGACAAGAGCCCCTTCACCACCTTTTCATCCCTCAAACGTGTCTTCTGCTCATTTTTTCTTGCTCATCTGGCCCTCTTCCCAAGATGGATCTCTTTCTCTAAGTTCTTGAAGCCTCCTGCTTGGAGGATTTCAGGGAGTCTGAGCCATTAGTCACCACATCTTGTATCTTCTGTCCCTCCCTCTCCTCTGTTTCCCCTGTCATCCTGTCTACAGCTGTTATTCTTGTTTAAACAAACAAGAGGCAGCCTTCCCTTGATCAGCTTCCACGTAATTGCCTACCTTCCCACCGCCATTTTACTGGCGGACCTTTCAAAACAGGCGTTCACCTTCGAAGCTCTCTGTTCCCTTCTGAACACACTGCAGTCAGGCGTTCAACAAAATGTAGTCTGATTTCATGCTACTGAATTGCTCACTCAGTGGTCACCACTCATTTCCTGATTACTAAACCCAGTGACCTCATCTCTGCCTTCATTCGACTCCAGCTCTGCCGTCTAGGAAGCCATTGGCTGGCCTGTTATAAACACGTCCTCTTTTCCCCTTGATTTATCTGATATTTACTCCTGTGGGAGTCATCCTCTTTGTATGCTTTTTCTTCTCCTCTCCATCTCTTTTCTCTTATTTTCCACAAGCCTTCAACACCGACATTCCTCAGTCAGGAGTTCCTTCCACCCGTGTCGTCCTAATTGCCAAGAATTTGTCTCTCCAAAATCCTCCCTTCATTGGAACACCCCCACCCTGTGCCTTTAGCTGTACCAGCCCTCCTGAGCACCACACCCCCGTTTCTTGCTGCTCCTAGACCCCTGTATATGGGTGATATTCCATTAGCATCTGAAAATCTGCACAAATTATTGTTCCTCTCTATTTTCCTGTCCACCACTCCTTTTCATTCTACCATTTTCTGTATTCTCCTCAGATACTGGCTCCCTCATCTTACCAACAGCCCTGGCTCACAGCCTCTAAAATATCTTGGCTTCTCCCCATCCCTCGCTCTCAACATCCAATCAGTTGCCAAGCTCTCGGTTTTTTGAGTCTTTTCCTAAGCTATGCCCACCCTTTCCTTCCTGGCTCAAGTCCTAACATACTGTTACGCAACCTATGTAGATGATTGCATTAGCTTTCTACTGGTCTTGTTCAGGCCTCTTCCAGTTCCAGTATATCTTTCCCACTGTTGCCAAAGTCCTCCTCAGTTGTAATGCTCCCTGTTCTGGGAGTTCCCTTCTTGCAGTACAATAAAAGCATGACCTGCCAGATCTTTTACAATATGTCCCCCCACCCCCCGCTATTTTTCACTACACTCTTTCATATGATCTGTGCTGTTTCCTGAATGTGACCTACAGTTTTCCTGAATGTGACTTACAAGGTCAGGAATGTGACCTTCCTGAATGTGACCATGAATTTGCTTATGCTACACTTTACAGCACTGTATTGATCTATCTATTCAACCTGTGAGGCTCAACTCAGGTGGCAGTCTTCCCCAAAGTTTTCCCCAGCCCCTTCTTGTTTGAATTAATCTCTTCCTCCTCCATATTTGACTGAGCTGTATAGAATTTTGGTAGCTGTTTACATAGCTCTCACCACCAAAAGACCTTAAAAGTCAGGTCTGTGACATCTATCACTATATCCTTCACATGTTCATTGCACAATGTTTGTTGAATTGAATTAAAGTCAATTGTTAGCTTTAACTATGAATATGAATTTTGTAATTAGTGCTTTTAAAAATTTAACAGTTAAGAACAAAAGAAGCTATTGTGTATTGGGAATCCAAGGCATTTTTCATTCAATTAGTAAGTAGTGCAGAACTGATTTCTAAGCATCATTGAATTAGTAATAACGCAGGGACTGATTTCCAAGCAGTTTACAAAATACAATGCAGATCTACTAGTTTTTATCTCTCAGGGATGTTACAACATATTAGGGATTTTGCTTCGTGAGAGTAAAGAGTAAAATGGCATACATATTTTAATTTTAAAAACAACTACTTGATTGTTGAGCCCTTCTATCTAGTTCCTTGACTGTTGTTGCCATCTAGTGTTCCATTTTGCATATTGCATTCTAAGTAAGTACATGGAATTATTTTATGTTATATACTTACATTGACAATGGCAGTGAAAACCTAAGGATTTTATAAGAAAATAAATCTATAACACGAGAAAGTTGTAATGCCATGCATAGATTCAGCTGCGGAATCGCTCTATTCTACCACTTTTTTTTTTTAAATTTTTTTTTACGTTTATTTATTTTTGGGACAGAGAGAGACAGAGCATGAACGGGGGAGGGGCAGAGAGAGAGGGAGACACAGAATCGGAAGCAGGCTCCAGGCTCTGAGCCATCAGCCCAGAGCCCGACGCGGGGCTCGAACTCACGGACCGCGAGATCGTGACCTGAGCTGAAGTCAGACGCTCAACCGACTGAGCCACCCAGGCGCCCCATCTATTCTACCACTTTTTAAAAAAAAAATTTTTTTTAACGTTTTTTATTTATTTTTGAGACAGAGAGAGACAGAGCATGAACAGGGCAGGGGCAGAGAGAGAGGGAGACACAGAACTGGAAGCAGGCTCCAGGCTCTGAGCCATCAGCCCAGAGCCCGATGCGGGGCTCGAACTCACGGACCCTGAGATCGTGACTCGAGCCGAAGTCGGATGCTCAACCCACTGAGCCACCCAGGCGCCCCTCTACCACTTTTTTTTTTTTTTTTTAACGTTTATTTATTTTTGAGACAGAGAGAGACAGAGCATGAACAGGGGAGGGTCAGAGAGAGAGGGAGACACAGAATCTGAAACGGGCTCCGGGCTCTGAGCTGTCAGCACAGAGCCCGATGCGGGGCTCGAACTCACAGACTGTGAGATCATGACCTGAGCCGAAGTCAGCTGCTTAACCGACTGAGCCACCCAGGCGCCCCTACCACTTTTTAAGTCTGTGATCTTGGGCAAGTTACTTAATGTCTCAAAGCTGCTCAGTTTCTTCAGCTGAGTGATAACAGCTATTTAAAATTCGGGGCACCTGGGGAGGCCCAGTCATTGAAGCCTCCAACTTCTGCTCAGGTCATGGTCTTGCGGTTCATGGGTTCGAGCCCCATGTTGAGCTCTGTGCTGACAGCTCAGAGCCTGGAGCCTGCTTCAGATTCTCTGTCTTCCTTTCTCTGTGCCCCTCCCCTGCTCATACTCTGTCTCTCTGTCTCTCTCAAAATAAATAAACATTTAAAAAAAGAACTATTTAAAATTTAGCAAGAGTGTTAAATAAATTGACCCATGTAAGCTATTTAGCAAAGTATTTGGCACATAGTAAGTGGCTAATAAATATTTTTGGTTTTCTTTGAAATTGCAAGTCTTTACAACCAGGGATAATTTTAAAATAGAGGAAAAAAAATAACCTCAAAAAATGAGGGTGGAAAAGCAGAAGTTTTGTAGTGATGCCTTGGTAAAGCTTCAAGATGAAGAGGTTAACCAGGCCTTAGACCTGCTTGCTTCTATTTGAAGAGAAATTGTTGCCTTTGGCATGAAGTTATCATGACCATCTCTATAAGGAGATAACCCTCCAAGGGAAGATTAAAAAAAACAACAACAACAAAAATCCCAGGAGGTTGAATCAATGTCCCCCAACTTTTTTCCTTTCCAAATTATTATTTTTCTTACACTATAGTAGAGTCAGAAAGGTGAAAATTATAAACCTAAAGTAAAAAGATCAGAAAGCAATCGGCCATTTGATCACAAGCACAGGCAGAGAACATATGCTTCTTGATACGTAGATTATCTTCCACAAAACAAAAATCATAAACATCTTGAAAATGGGAGATAGAGACTGATAGGTTTCTAGTAGCAAGTTTATAAATTGAAAATCAATACTTTTCATTATTCATGAGTTAAATGCTTAAAACATGTTGACAATCATTTTTATTTTGTGGGTTGTAGTTCATCAAAATGAAAACATTGTCACAAGTTTTCACGTGAATTTTAAATTTAATTTTTTAAGTATGAATTCTATTATTTCTCATAAGATCTTGAATTCTTGAATCATGAATTCTTTGATCATGAAGGTTTCTAGGAACCCAACTCTAACACTTGGGAAGGACTTTCATGTGTCCTAAAATAGATTTCCTATTTTGAAAAATTTAGTTGACGAGATATAAATTTGTTTTGGAAAATGTTTTGACCCCATTAAGACCCCATTTGGAAAATTTTTTGACCCCAAAAAACTTGTTGGTTTAATAAAACTAGAACTGGGCATATCAAGTCCAATAAATTATGTCTTAAAAAGGGTGTTAATCAATGGAATACTACGTGGCAATGAGGAAAAATGAAATATGGCCTTTTGTAGCAACATGGATGGAACTGGAGAGTGTGATGCTAAGTGAAATAAGCCATACAGAGAAAGACAGATACCATATGGTTTCACTCTTATGTGGATCCTGAGAAACATAACAGAAACCCATGGGGGAGGGGAAGGAAAAAAAAAAAAAACAAAAGAGGTTAGAGTGGGAGAGAGCCAAAGCATAAGAGACTGTTAAAAACTGAGAACAAACTGAGGGTTGATGGGGGGTAGGAGGGAGGGCAGGGTGGGAGGGAGGGCAGGGTGGGTGATGGGTATTGAGGAGGGCACCTTTTGGGATGAGCACTGGGTGTTGTATGGAAACCAATTTGACAGTAAATTTCATATATTAAAAAATAAAAATAAAAAAAAAAAAAAAAAAAAAAAAAAAAAAAAAAGGGTGTTAATGTGGCCAGCACAGAATAACCACAAATGAAAGAAATGTCCCAGAAGAGAAAAGGTTCCTTGAGGATTGAGTCTACTGGGTGGGGGAATAGTATAATTCAGCTCCTCAAGAGCCACAGCCATTTCCACCGAAAAGGGGCCGTGCTCAGGGACTTGAAGAATCCACCCTCTTGGGAGCAATGGCAGCTACAGGTCCCAAATCATCCTGGTCCCCTCTGGACATCTCTCAGTTAGTTGTCACTGACCATTTACTGACCTCACTTGTGAGAATTCAGTTATTATGCCTTTACCAGATGGTTAGACAAGCAGAATCAGGGAGGGATTCCGGAAACTAGGAGAGGGAGCCCTGGAACAAAACAGGGAAGCTTTAATGGAAAGAGTGTATAAATACTTGTTTAGTTCTCTGTGATCTATCTAGTGTGTGAGGTCCGTGGTAAGAGAGATACCTCTAGAAAGATTAAATCACTTTTCTAAGTACAAGTGTTACTGATCCTTAATTTCTTCATTGTGACCAGGCATAGATATGAAAATCAAGACAAATAAAAGTATGCCTTCACACTTCCTCATCATCACCTCTCCGTGGTGGCCAGTCCTAACCAGGAGAAGGCCATCCACAGAAACCGAGGCTTCAGCATTGCTTTTAAGTGATTTACAACTTCTTGCTTTGGACTTTGTGTTTATAACGTCTTACCTTGGCTTAGGCCTCTTATCCTGTCAGGATCATTTACTGTTCCTTGTTCCCGAATGGACTGAACTTCTTGGAAGTGATTCTTTGGTTGCTGTTCATGTTAACCTGATGTTTAGACCTTCAGCAGTCGTGTTCTGCTGTTCCTGTGCTTCATAATGTTGACTCCTGAGTTGTTGTTCAATGAAAAAGCTTTATATACAACAGTCATTTTATTCTTTCATGCCAGTTGTATTCTATCTGCAAAAGTTATGAACATTTTTATTAGGTTCATAGAAAATCTTTTTCACAACAGCAATTGTGTTCTGAAGCACAGAAATCTCAAATTCATAATCTATCAAGCTCTAAGGGCTTAAATTATAGAAAAACTATGCTTTTTCACTTCTTTTAAAATCTAATGTAAAATTTTATTTTACAGGCATCCTCAACTAGAATTGGACTTGGGACCAAGTCCCTGGGAGAATCATTTTTCAGTTACTGTATATGCTTGTCAGTTAATCTGAGACAATTAAGTTTTACCCTCGTATTTTATAACTAGGAGTACAGCAACTTTCCAGAAGAGTTTGAAGGAAATTAGGATTTAATGCTTTCCAGATGAAGAGAAGAAAATTCACCTGTCATACCCTAGATTATTTATTGTTTATATTTATTGTAGCTTTCTCCAGAGGGAAGCAGAGCTACGCATAAAGCCTGTGGTGCTTACTGAGACAACAAATGTGACCCTATCCCACTTGTAACTTGATACATACTTACACAGTTTGTAGGTCATATGAGACTTGGGTTTCTTGGCTTCCCAATTTAGGGGAACGTAGCTGTTGAATGAGGTGGATATTGGATATTAGATAAGAGCCACTGGAATAAGACACCATAGAATGACTCAGATTTTCTGTCAAGCACCTTAGCTGTATAGGGGTTTTTTCAAATTGGGATTTTGAAGCTAGTTTATTGTTGGGTGTTACACATAAAGACACTGTGAATGTAGTCAAAAGGAAGTTAGAAAGTTTTTACTTCTAGAAATCCAGAGTGGGAAATTGAGACTAAGAACAATTATGGACTCGTAAAATACCAGCGGTGAAAGATGGTACTTCTTAGTTCATAAAACTAGGTAGTAAATGTTCTTTTGAGTCTTTCCTTGTCTAAACTTTTTATTATTACCTAATTTTTACTTTAGTTAATCAAGTTTCAGGAACCTCGATTATTTGATAATGTTAAGAATAGATGCCTGTATGTAATAACCAACTCATCTCATTTTCAGTTTTGATCTGTTTAACCAGGAGCAAATGAAAAATCAGTTAAACTGGAGACTCACATATTTCATTCAGTATAAACATGATATATAATTGAAATATAATATGAGAATGCTTGAGTTTTCTGATGCCCTTTTCCAAATTTGGACTCATCTGTGGCCTTCATCGGGGTCCATTAATCTGAATTCTTTTAGTTGCTTAGTTAATACAGCGTTAATTATGAAAATTGAAATACGTGAATAAATGTACCATTTGAATAGTATTTTAGATCTGTAATTGGTATTGACAAACGAGTATAAAATTGTTCTAATGGGCTTTACAGCGAGTTGTGATGATTTTAAGTAAAATCAAGGCTTAATTATCTCATTTTCCCCTCACATTTTCCAAACTCTAAGACCCCATTTCCCTCCATCTTACTTTGGCAGGCTTTAATCCAATGTGAACAGTTGAAGAACGAACTGGAGAGGCAGAAAGAGCGACTTGAAAAAGAACTCGCATCGCAGCAAGAAAAAAGGGCCTTTGAGAAAGAGATGATGAAAAAGGACCTAACAAAAGAAAAGGAGGACCTGGGATCAAAGGTACCTGTGGATTCAGTTTGTTCCCTGCCCTGCAGCAGAAATGTTTGTGGTGATGTCACTGATAATGCTGTAGGCTACAATTTTTGAGTGAACTCTAAATTTTAAAAATCTTGTAAGTAGCCAATTGCTTATAATTTAGAGTTCAGAAACATTTTCCATTTTTCCAATGTATTTCTCGAGAAAAGTATATTCTCGGACCTCTCCAAATAAAACAGTCAATTGGATTCCATGCTGTGAAATTGTAAAATTTGCTTTGATCCCTCCATTCTGTTTGAGTCCCTGTCTCCTGTTTCTCAGAGGAAAGGAGGTGCTCTGTGGATATATCCAGATTTTATTTCAACCTGGGTGAAGTCAAGGAGCAGTGACTCCCCCACTTGATCCCCCACTCTTAAATTAGACTTGCAGAAGATAAAACACATGTAAGAAACCAAGTGGCCAAGGAAAAGTGATTATGTACACGGTACAAAGCAGGTACCCGATGAATAGTGAACATAACCGGATGGATGAATAGAAGGGAGAAGTGAAGGGCCAAAAGAACAGCTGGCCTGAAATGGGCAGTGTTTGGGAAACAGTAAGAAACTGGAAGAGAGAGGGGCACCTGGTTAAGGGTCTGACTCCTGATTTTGGCACAGGTCATGATCTCATGGTTTGTGAGGTCGAGCCCCACGTCCGGCTCTGCACTGACAATGCGGAGCCTGCCTGGTATCCTCTCTCTCCCTCTTTTCTGTCCCTCTCCTGTTCACTCACTCTCTCTCTCAAAATACATAAATAAACTTAAAAAAAAAAAAAAAAAAGGAACTGGAATACAGAGATAAGTGAAACCTAGCTTTCAAGTTGCTCTAACAGAGTAAAATTGAGCAAGATGTGGTCCATGAAATGACCAAAACAGCAGTTACATGTTGTTGTTGTGTTTCCAGCAACTCGCAGCTTATACCCTGAATGCTGTGCTATAACATTCTAGTGTGTGATAATGACCTTATTCAGCACGTGTCTCTCCTGAGTATCTGCTATGTGCAAGGCAATGTAATCCTGAGGATGCGTAAAGAGAAAAATCACCAACTCTGTCCAGTGAATTTGAAGTCTTACGGGTGCCTGAGGCATTTACTGTAAACTCCCTTGTCTTATCCTTTAAAAAAGCAAAAGTGTGCCTGTGGAAAGCCCACTATGTGTCAATCAAACTACCTTCTCTGGCCAGAATTGGTGATCTGAGCCTTGCGGATGGCACCAAGGTGTATCATGGCCTGAGTGTCCACGGTGCTCTTGCTGCTTTCCAGCAGTCCTGCCATGCACTCCTCTCTCCCATTCACTCAGCATGGGGCAACAGATAGTAACTGGAGGGCTTGGGGGTGTGGGTGTCCCAGGACCAGTGCAGTGCTGCTTACAGAGGAGGGAAGAGGAAGACACTAAACACACACTTCCATAAATGAGTTTTTAATTACCACTGTGATAAAGGCAAAAAAGTACAGTATAGGGTACCGTGAGAAAATCTGACCTAGTCTAGGCAGCCATGGAAGACTTTCCTAAGAAAGAGATTTTCAAAATGAGACTCGACAGCGAAGAGTAGTAGTCAGGTGAGAGTTGAGGGGAAGAGTTTCAGACCCAGGGAAACAGCACCCCCCCCCCCCCCCCAGACTCTGAAGCTAGCAAGCATATACTTTTTAGGAATTTAGAGAAGGCCCAGGTGACTGGGGCATAGGACGTGGGGACAGTAGTGGGAGATGAGTTTGGAGCAGTATGCAGGGACCAAAGCAGGAATGACCTTAAAATCCATGTGAAAGATTATAAGTTTTAACCCAAACCAAGTGGAAAACCATTGAACACCTTGAAATTGGGCAGCGTCATGCTGCCATTTCTATTTGAGAACTTCCATCTGTCAGTAAATTGGAAGAAGACTTGGAATAAATGCCTGGAGATCAGGTGGGAGGTAATTATCATAGTCCCGGTGGAAATGATGGTATCTTGGGCCCATTTGCAAAGACTATTTTTTTTTTGTTTATTTATTTTTGAGGGGGGAGCAGGGGCAGAGAGAGAGAGACAGGGAGGCACAGAATCTGAAGCAGGCTGCGGGTTCCGAGGTGTCAGCACAGAGCCCGACACGGGGCTCGAACTCGTAGATCGCGAGATCATGACCTGAGCCGAAGTCGGACGCTCAACCGACTGAGCCACCTAGGCACCCCCAAAGACTCTTGTAAATCACTTTTATTCTCCTCAAATTCTCTACTATACCACACTCCCCTCATTCTCAGCAGAGTCTTACTTACCTAACAAAGAAAACTGAAGCCAGTGAGTGGTAACCACTTCAATATTTATCTTCCCCTCACCTGTGCCTTAAAGTACAATTTCACCAGCATCCCAACACAACGTTGTCAGAATGGGAGAGGCCTTGCGCTCATTCTTTCCCCTTGCTCTCGGTCCCTTTCTCTCCCTCTACCTCAGGGAGCTTCCTCCTTCTCAGGAAAGTCCCCTCGAGTTTCTCTCACCCATTGAAAGAAACAATCTTTCTTCTAATCCAATGGTTCTCAATCTTGGAGCCACAGAAGTTCCAAAATCTCATTGTCCAGTCTGCGTCCCAAACCAATATGTGAAAATAACCGTGGGTAGGATTCAGGAGACTGGATCCAGGTGACTCCAGTGTGCATCCCAGGTTGGAAACCACCTCAGTAATTCCATGTGCCTCCTTACTCTTGCCCTTTATGGTCCAGTTTCTTGAGAGGTCTGTCTGTACATGCTGTCTTTGTGCTCTCTCCTCTGATTACCTCTTCAGCCCCTGCATTTCAGCTTCTGTGCCCACAGCCAGTGGAATTACCATTGCTATGTCCTCCTTGTGCTAATTTTAGGGAATATTTGTTAGTTCTTATTCTCTTTATTTTTTTTATTTAAAAAATTTTTTTCAGTGTTTGTTTATTTTTTAGAGAGAGAGAGAGACCACAAGAAGGGGAAGGGCAGAGAGAGAGGGAGACACAGAAACTGAAGCAGGCTCCAGGCTCCGAGCCATCAGCACAGAGCCTGATGCAGGGCTCGAACTCACGAACTGTGACATCATGACCTGAGCTGAAGTTGGACGCCCAACCGACTGAACCACCCAGGTGCCCCAGTTCTTATTCTCTTTAAAAGATTCTCTTTCCAGGGCACCTGGGTGGCCCAGTTGGTTAAGCCTCTGACTGCTGATCTCAGCTCAGGTCTTGATCTCAGAGTGGTGAGTTCAAGCCCCAAGTTGGGCTCTGTGCTGGGCATGAAGCTTACTTTTAGAAAATAAATAAATGGAAGGTTCTCTTTCCTTGATTTCTCTGGATTTCTTGATTTGGGAAGATGATAATGTGTGCCTTTCAGTTTGCTCAGAGTTTAAAGTGCCTTTGAGACAATGAAGGAAATGCATCCAGAAAGCAACTTGATGGAAAGTTCTAGAGTTTAGCAGAGAGCATTATATTCTGATGTCTTTGGCATTAGAGTGGCTCCCGGTTTCATGTATGTGACATCGATTCCTAGATCCTCAGCTCTCTAGTGATCTCCTAAACCAGCTTCTCTTGCCACGCTCCCTCTCCTACAGGAGATTGCCCAACTCTGCAATCTCGCTGGCATTTTTGTCTCCATCCTCTCCCTTACCCTACTCATCACGAAGTCACCAAATTCTAGAGATTCAGACACCTAGGAGTTTCCCATTGCCCTGTCCCCTGCCATGCATATTGTCACCCCTGGATGACTTCTACAGCCCCGAGCACTCTCCTTGCTTCCCGTGTCACCCCTAAGCCACAGCCAGGATGGTCTTTCTAAAACGAACCAGGCAATATGTCAGTCTCTTGCTTTGACATCCTTTCAGGAAAGGATGTCTCCCTGCCTCTCCTTGGATAAGATTTTGGATCCTTAAGCATTGCACACAGATTCTGCATTTCTCTGGCTGTCTTTGGTTTCCCAGTCTCATCTCCCTTCACCTTTTTCCTTGCATCACCACCATTCTGCTCTACTATTTTTCTTTCAGGAGTTTCCATGTGCTTTGCCCCTTGCTTAGAGGAATCTTCTGCTCTGTGTCCTTCCTAACTGATCCTTCAGAGTTCTTCTTGAGACCACCTACTTTCAGAGATGAATTCGGAGTCTCTCCTATGGTCTCCTGTGACTCAGTTAATTGCAAATTCTTGTTGAATTGTTTGTCTCCCCCAATTTACCACGAGTCCCCTGAATGTGTGGTCGCTTAACATCATCATTGCTTGGCACATCCCACTCACATAAAATGTGCTCCATGTGTATTTGTTGAATGAATGAATGTAACACAGGGGAAGAAGAGAGGCCCTGTGCCATTGGAAACATGTGACTAAGAGGTTGTGAATTCAGAGGATCAGAACGGTCTGTGTCTGCCTGAGCTCATGGAAGATCTGGGGAGGAAGGTGGCATATGCACCTGTAAGTAGGATTCGGAAATACAGAGCATGAGGAAAGGGATGCTGGCTGGAACCAACAAGGATAAGGTGTGGAGGGAGGGGACTTTGTGAAGTGAGTGTTGTGCGTGTGACAAAGAACAGGACCAATAGCAAAGACCAGCTATTATTCACGCCATGGAGACTCTTAATTTGGGGGCTGTTCAGTGGAAACCTTTAGCCCTGCTGAGCGGTTCCACTTGAAAAAAATATGGTGGTGAGAATTCCTGATAAGGAAGGACAAAGGAAGGCTGAGAGTGCCAGGCAGCATTCCAGGTGCTCTTGTATAACAGCCTCTTTCTTAACACTAATAATTATTCCAGGAGCAAAAGTGGCAACAAAAGTACAATGTATGGCTGAGACCCAGTCATGTGTCTTGCCCTCAGTGAGCCTTGGCTGGCATTTCATCTCGAGGTCCTGCCCTAAGTAAAGTGTCTGAATGAAGAGCTGAAAGTGCTTCTCACATTCTGGCAAGTGCTGTCACCAGGAAATGGCAGAAAGTGGCTTTGGAGTCAAAGGATTCAGAGTTGAATCCAGTCTGACCTTTGTGTGACCTTGAACAATTCTTTTAACCTCGCCAGATTTCAGAGGAGTAAATAATGGAGTTGATCTACTCAAGGAACTGATGGGCTTAAATAAGAATGTCTCGGAAGTACCTGATGTACCTCGCTTAGAGCGGACATTTAATGGCTTTCAGCTTGAGGCTAGTATCATTCTTACTGCACAGAAGGAGGAGTAGACTGAGTGGATGGAGTTCTTGCACCTGCGTATTAGCAAAGCAGGCAGATTTGAATATAAAGCCTGGCTCTCCTTTTTATTCATTAGCTTGAATGCACGTAGGCAAATTTCTGAATTTTCAGAATCTCCTGGGTTTTTTTCAACTGAAAAATTAATCCCATATAATTCCTTCTCCAAGGGGATTAAAAGAGAGAACGTGTATCCCACTGCCTAGCAGAGGAAGTGTATCCGAGAGAGAGACAGAACAGTTCATCCTAACGCTGGGAGAGCTCTGTAGTTTGTGCTAAAGAGCCCCCTCTCGCTGCCCCCCATTTCCTAGCAGTAAGGAACGCTTGTAAGACTTTTAGGCTTTCCTTCTCTCTTTTTGTTCTTTTTTTCTTTTCTTTCTTCTTACTCATTCTCATTAAATTTCGTATGTGTGGGAAGCTCTCGGAGAGCAGATGTCTTCTACCTAGACAGATTTCGAATCATTCCCCCATGAGCAGGACTTGCTGTGAGTTTGTTTGCTGTCTTCTGTTATGGTCCTTGGCTGCACTGAGCCCCTAGGTTTGTTAGTTCAGTGGGCCATTGATCATATTTATTGAGCGCCCCCTATGGTCTACCCATTTTTTTCAGTTGGTTCCCTTGATAATAGTCCATCACTAGAATTCTTAACTCTTGCACCCGTTGTATAGTGAGTACCACTTTCTACCGTGTTCAGTACACTAGGGACCACCTTTGTATAGAGATTTCCATCAAGCTGTCTCAGCCTGGGTGTCCTTGTCTCTTGCTTGCCCCTGTCAAAGTTTAAAGGACTTGCCTGATGTCAACGCCCCGGACATCCAGCAGTGTTGCAGCTGTCCGTGTTACTTGTGTCTCCACAACAGATGTGGATGGAGACGCTCCTGCGGTGTAATGTTGACTTCCAGATGGTGGGCGTGGGGAAAAAGGAGGTGTGACAACAGGAGCGGAGGCCTCAGGAAGTGGGTGACAGGAGGGAGCAGACAGGTAGTGGGCAGAGGGAAGAAGTGATGGGTGGCAGAGGGAGGGAGTCAGATGGAAGGAATGTGATTTGTTACACGCTTATTATAGAAACTGACTCAATTTACAGTTAGCAGGTAAATGTCTGCATATTTACTGCAAAAACCACCAATGTTAATATGTTTACCATAAGATACATCTTCACACAAATATGATTTTTAGTAGCTGGTAATTAAAGTTTGCTGCTGTGGTATGGTTCCAGAGAAGCTAGAATTACATTCATAATATGGATACTCATGAACCTGAATTTTCAAATTAAGGATATAAATTAATCTTGTTATTTGCTGCATTTAACTTCTTTTGAATTTCAATTTCAAGTTCAGATTATAATGTGAATTAGAATCATTTGTAGCTGGGTATTAGTAAAAGTAGCTTTATGTGCAAATTGGACTTTTAGCCAATCTTTCAACCATAAGAAGGACATGTAAACAAACCATAAGTCAAATACACAATTCCCCACAATTGCCAGAAAAGTTAATGGATGTATCTACCATTTAATTAGAAAGTAGCTACCAGGGCTGATTATTTCATATGTGTCAACTTTAGTTCGTTATGTAATTCAAAGGCAATCTTGATCTGTGTCACAAAATCCGAGTTATTGATTTCAGTTGTGAAAACTGAGTTCACATCCATGTCAGCGTGCAACGGTAGATTTAAAATGTTATTTCAATTTTGTTATGAGTTCTTGTTTACCAGATTAAAAACTGATAGATATCTCTGCGTGTTTCACTCTCGAGGAAGGTAGCGTTTCTTCTTCACGTCAAAGCTGCTAATACAAATAAGAAATTAAGAGTCTAGGAAATTTTGACTTACTGGAGCAGAGTAAAATGTAACCGCAAACAAAAAAAAACTGTAAAATGGGTTAAATCTAAGACCTAGAAAGCATTTCTCACCCTGAGAAGAAAAACTAAGAACCTGAGATCCGTAGAGTGGAGTGCTCCTCAGAAGAGCTGTTCATTCCAGTGATCCATTCCGCAAACATTTGGTGAGGGATACGCCCTTGAGCAACTTGCAGTCTAACGTGGAAACAGACAACTAAACAGAGTGAGATAAGTACATCGTTGGAAGCGTGCAGACCTTGCGGTGTGATGGAGATATATAGAAGCTGTTGTGGGAGCCATACACCAGAGTGAGAGTCGAGATATGAAACCACAGGACTGCATGAGCAGCAAATCCGTGAGAGTGGATGTCAGCTGCAAACAGCAGACATGGCCCCCCCAGGACACAATAGCTGAATAGCAACCCTGAGTGCATCAAGGGCTCGTATTCTGTGCTGGGAACAAGGGGTCAAAGAAACTTCCTGGAGGAGAGGGGATAATGGCTGAGAGGGGAAATAACAGGAGCGCTGGTGGTTTTGTGTAGCAAAGTGAAGTGCATAGAGCCTCCTCTGTTGGTGTTGGGGGGAAGGAGAGTAGGATCCATTGAATCTCCGTTGCTCTCTCTAAAGAGATCTGCCTCTCCAGCTCTCCCGACCAGTCCTTTTATCCTTCCATGTGAGAGAAGAGTTCAAGACTTCTCTGATTGCTTGACATCGCCCCTGAAATTTATTTGTATCAGCCTCTTCCACAACTTTTCACCTTGAAGTCTCAACCCAAACTTTGATTTTATCATCTTGTTATGTATTTCCCCAAATGAGGGTAGAGACCCAGGAATAAATGGGAAGGAGGTACATATTTGAGTCATGGGGGACGGGTGAGTGGAGGAGGTGGAAAAATGGACATACCCGATCCACAGAGAAATGATCTAAGAGTGAACCAAGTGGCCACGTGAAGACTATTAATTCAAGATTTTTTTTTTTTTACATAGTGTCTTATTAGTCTGAGGTGCACCATACAATGACTCAGCAGTTCTATACATTGCTCTGTGCTCATCAAGATAAGTGCACTCTTAATCCCCTTCACCTGTTTCACCCATCACCCCTCCCCCCCCACCTACCTCCTCCCTGGTACCCACCTGTTTGTTCTCTGTATTAAGGAGTCTGTGGTTTTTTTGTCTCTTTTCTCCCTTTCTTTTGTTTCTTAAGTTCTACAAGTGAGTGAGATCATACGGTATTTGTCTTTCTCTGACTTACCGTCTCTAGGTCGATTGACATTGCACGTGGCAAGATCTCATTCTTTCTTATGGCTGGGTCATCAGTGTTCTCAATATTTATTTTGTCAAATGCCATTATCATTTAGGACTTTCATTTCCTCCTATAGATATTGTCCCTGTCTCAAAATATTGCCCAACTGGAGGTCCAGGTTGAAAAGGTTACAAGAGAGAAGATTTCAGCTATTAACCAACTAGAGGAAATTCAAAACCAGCTTGCTTCCAAGGAAATGGATGTCACAAAGGTACAAAGTGAGATTCTAGTTTATAATTTTTTCTAACGCACAAAACTCAGAAAGAAGCACGGAAAAGAAAGGTTTTGTTATTTAAGACAGAAAAGGTCCACCTAATGGTCATTAAGCAAACATTTGCTTATTACTGGCAGGCCCTTTGATGAGTGCTGAAAATACAAAGATGAATTAGACACAAATAATGTCCTTGAAGAACTCAAAGTGGCTGAGACAGACTTGTCATTAAGCAAGTTTCACTACTTTAGTCATTGAATGTGTGATAATCCCAGCATCTCTAAATTAGACAGTTAGGAAAAATGTTTGCCAGAGATAGCATTGGTTTGGTCCCCACAAAAATAGTAAAAGACATATATATATACAACACCAAGAGTGTGCTTAAAATAAAAAATTTTCTACCTCCTATTCCTTTTCATACCTGGTCTTCAATATCAAGGTTCTCACACTAAGTGTCTTATTTTATTGGTCCTTAAATTTATACTTCAAAACATCACAGTGTCTGCACTTCGGGCATCACAAACTTGTGAACCAAGAACTAAAATGTTTAATAGTCTCAACTGGCCACTGTAAGGTACATATTTATGAAACACGAGAAGTCCATGTAGATATCAGTAAGCAGTTGCCTTAAAACTAAGAAACTGCGTGTGAGCACGCATGATGTAATAAATTAAATGGATATATTTTTTACCAGAATGTACACGGATAATTTTGTTTGCAATGTATACCCTTTTCATATCGCATTTTAGCTATCAACATATTTTCCTAAATGTTGACACATTTGTAATGCCAATGTTGCTTTATAATTTAGTAATTGCAATTGCCTTTAATATATAGAAGAAACAAAGCCCATTTTTTTCTTTTTTTCCCTTGAATTTCTTTAATTCTCCATTTGCTTTCTAAAATTCAAGTTAGCCAATATAGAGGTTTAAAGCTATCAGATTTGCCAATATCATCATCGTGTTTGTGTGGAGGCTAAGGGTAAATGTAAGGGAGTTGGGATAGAGGGGTGACAGTGGTTAATCCAGAATTAGGGAGAAAGCTGTGGTGAGTGTTCAGTCCATTGTAGGGAGAGAACTTTCTGTTGAAACATGTACAGTCAAGATGCCTCTTCTATCTTTAGAACTGTCCAAAAAAACACTCCAGCATCAGAAGGGTGCCTTGAGGTGGCTCCAACCCTGAGATGAAATCATTCTACTTCAGTTTAATTCGTTAGTTTATTTTAGATGAAATTCAAGTGTCATGGATAAACTTAGCAGATGCTAACGTGGAAGCAGTAAGGCAAGGGAACTTTAAAAATAAAATTAAGGGATAAAATAATTTTAAATAAAACTTAATGCTTAGGCATTTATTATTACACAATAATTATATGTTGGTATTAGGTTTGAAACACCATGGCTGTGTAATTATTATTTCCTGGCATCAATTTGTTTTTTTTCATTTCATTCATGTATATACATCGAATAGGTTGGAATAGTGAAGAACCAAGAAAGAAAGGGAATTAGGGCCCCTCTAATTTTTTTCTGTCATTCTTCATTTTAAACTTTATTTAGCTTTAAAATTAATAACTTTTTATAAATTACTAGTGTTTTTGAAATGGGAGGGATCACCTCTGACACATTCAGGGCATTTGAATTTGAACTTCAAGTAGAATTTTCAGTAATTGTATTCTTTTCCTAGTATTTTGAGGGCCACTGGGGAGAAACTTACTGACTTTTTCCTCTGTCAGATTGGTTTATTTTTAAAAGTGTTTTTTTGTTTGTTTGTTTGAGCATAGGAGATAGATGGAGGTTTTATAAGATTCTAATACCTCAGTAATGATAAAACTAATTTCTAAAGTTCTGATTGTATTTTTGGATAAATACCAAAATTGAAAGGTTTCAAGCACCTATAACCATTGGATGATACATAATTTTTAAAAACTTGTATTTGTAAATCAGAGACTGAATTAACAGACGTGTGTGTTAATCTCTTCAGGTTCTCAGTTATCTCAAAGGCTCAGAATTTCTTTAGATTTATCTGCTGAATTGCATTTACCAAATATATTTACCTGTGTGTAGAGCCCTTGTATAAAAAAAAATTTATACAAAAAAATTGTGTAAGGGATGATACACAACACTTTTAGGATGCTGTGTGTGTCCATTATTTAATGACATGTTAAAATCATTTCACTTAAATGTATGTTTTCCGTTTATGTTGAATGCTACAGTTATAAATGCAGAGTGTGCATGGTTCCAGTCTATGACTCTTACGAGACAGTGTTTCTTAATTTAAGTGCATAGCACTGTGCATAAGATTGACATTATCTGAGAGATTGTAGTGAATACTAAGGACCACTGCACACCTAAATACCGATCATATAGCCTATTAGCAGAGAGAAAAATTCCTTTATAAATTTCTTAAATAAAAGCCTAATTGATCAAATCTTTAAGGGAAACCTTTATTTTATAGAATGTCTGTTTAACTTTAATAATTTGAATGAGTATTGATATAGCTTAATATTTTAGTTAATGATTTCACCTAGTTAAGATTGAGGTGATAATGCATTTTGGATAATAGCGTGCAATTGAAACGATTTTTCCCACAAAAAAATCTTGGGCACATTACTTAAATTTCTCAATACATTTCTTTATCTGTAATCTGAAGTTGTTAAACTCAGTAGTACCTGATACTGCCTTCGCATCTTAACAGATTACATTGAATATTCTAAACAGAAAATGCCATTCTTAGAAGAGTTCTATTGTATTTTATTTATATGACCTCTAGGGGGCACCAAAAGATCTAATTGCAGGCATTGCCTGGTAGATTCCAGCAGCTACTGATGTAGTTTTTACAATCTAACAGGTGTGTGGGGAAATGCGCTATCAGTTGAATAAAACCAAAATGGAGAAGGATGAGGCAGAGAAGGAGCACAGAGAGTACAGAGCAAAAACTAAAAGGGATCTTGAAATGAAAGATCAGGTAAGAGATGACAAGGGTAACTGCAGCAATTAAAGACCTAATTAAAGACGTAAGTTATTTATTTCTATTATATTGCTTCTAACTAATGGAACAATCCAGTTTATACTATTAAAAGAATTTCATTTCTAGTTGCCTAAAATTATCACCTTTCACATGAAATGGTGAGAATACAGCCGCATGCATATAAAATCCCAATCTGACAGGTCATAAATAATACATTTGGATATGTGTATCTATTACTTACAAAAGTAAAAAAAAAAAAAAAATGTTCTAATGCACAGTTTGAACCTAAAATATACGTACATAAAGTTCTTGAAAGATGCCAACTTGAATCCAATTTTAAGTGAAAAAGTTTAAAATTTGTAAGATGAGATGAGTTGATATGTAAATATGTCAATCAAATTGATTGTTGGCAGAGTGAAACCAGTTTTAACTAAGATAACCATGAATACGTTTGCCTAAATACAGGGAAATTAGAAATGTTAGGGGAAAATGCTGCTTACTTCAGTCTCAGCTGAACAGATGTTTTATGTTATATCTTTGTTGAGATCGTGTAGATACTCCCAATTTTAATTGTTGACATGGGTAAAGTTTTTAGAGAGGCAATTCTAATAGACTCACTTTGGATTTTCTATTTTTATGTTACAGTACAGAACATTGGAGGCTCTCATTCTTTATATTCAGCAAAAGCAGATTGATAAATCTATTCCATTAAAATGAGTTCTCAGTGTCAATATTTTTTTTTAAAAAAACACCACAATTTAAAAGTAGGTAGCTCTTGGTAAATTTTTTCAAAACATATTTCTAGTTCAAAGCATTGTATTATACTTTCCAGCATATTTTCCCTTTCAACCCTGTCAACTTTCTATGCAGATGACACAGAGACAGTTGGGAAAAGTATTAAAAATGAAAGTGATAATGAAATTTAGTACAAAAAGTTTTTCAAGGCATAGCTGAAATCTCTGGCATTAAGTTAACATCTGAACAACCAAAATCAGATTCTGCTTTTGTGCCGCTATATTCAGACTTTAATTTTCAGAATTTTCATTACTAACATGTAGGGATAATGAAACTATTTCATGGCATCCAGTTGGGGGCGTGCCTGATAGTAGAATTGAAAATCCTCTCTGTCCTCGACTGAAGGACTAAGACTACCACACCAAACGGAACTTTCCTTTCCTTTCCTTTCCTTTCCTTTCCTTTCCTTTCCTTTCCTTTCCTGATGTATTTTGACTTTTTTTTTTTTAAGGGTATCATCTTGGTTTGCTCACTAGCATTATTATATACTTTTGTAATAGTATTTTATAGCATCTGCCCAATATAACATCTTGGACTAACTGGAAAAACAAATAGGAAGAGTGTCTGAGTTATTTAAAATTACAGGATAATGTTCCAGATAGAAAAAACACTATAGGAATAATAAGATTAGCATATCACTTGTAAATGAATAACGTGTAGAAGCGTTTGTAGTATTTGTCTTTCAGAGCTTATAGCTCTTGGCAATTAACCAGCAATGATGTGGAGGCTAAGGTTGCAGGATTTTAAAAGGAGCCGTTTCCATTTGTAAACCATTTCCTGCTACATAGTGAAACATTAGCAGTTTTCATAATGATTTCCAGTGTTTTTAGATAAAGATGTGCCTTCTCAGGAGGTCAGAGGGTTAGGAATAAAACCTTGGAACGGTTACAAGATGCTTGTGATGTGATGTGCTCGTTACCATTTTCTCTTGGACAGAATGTGAGGAAATCTTATAGGTACTCTTTGTAACTATTTTGTATCAAACAGACAGTTTCTGAAAAGAAAGGAGTGGTGTCTCATTCCGAGGATGATCTGGACGAGCAAAGCAGCAATTGTTCTTTGGTCTTTCAGCCATGACCTGACCTTCTGTCCGCAAGACCAAAGAGCTCCTTTGCTTGCCCACCATCTGCACTCAAGAGAGAAATTTACATTCAACTTTTAAAAGCTGGGCATGTCGAGCATTTATCTGAAATACTTATAATAATATAAAGTGTATTTAACTTTTAGAGTGTTACACATCACGCAATTGAGCATGACAAGAAGGCCATCTCTAGCTTCACAAAGTGTTCCTTGTAATATAGTCATTTTATTCATATTTTTGTTAATCTGGACTCTTGATACATTTTTAAAGTAGGTAGGAAACTGTGAGATTGGAATGTGGTAAGAACAAGAGCTTTTTTGATGTCTACAAAATAGGGCAAATGGTTGAGCACCAAAATCATTTTCTTTGTGACCCGAGCCTTGACTCTGGCATAATTAGAAGGAAGGGTTAGGGGACTAACAATAGCGATCTCTTCCTCCCACTTTCTCCTTTTCTTCTTTATATTGTGTCAGGAACCCATGGGCGGATTATCCTTCCCATCAACTCCTTTGTATCACATCAGCATAGAGCGGCCCTGCCAGCCCGAGAGGACGCTTCTTGAACTAAAAAAAAAAAAAAAAAAAAAAAAAAAAAAAAAAAAAAAGACATTTGGTTTGGAGGAGAATGAAAAATCTGTACCCTGATTTTTATTACAAATTTTTTGTAAGCAACAGGTACACACACACACACACACACACACACACACACTCCATTACTGGAATTTAAAAACATACAAAGAGAATGTTAATATGAACTCCCACATCTCCATCACCTAGGCTCACCATTTTGCCAATTCTTTTCCATCGATCTCGTGGGTTTTTTTCCTCTCTTCCTCCTTCGTCTTTTTTGTCACCTTTGTCGTCTGTTTCTTCCTCTTCTCTCCCGAATTCTGTCTTCTTCCCCCATTGCTCCTTTTGCTGAAGTATTTGAGGCAGATCTCAGACATGATGTTATTTCACTCATGAACCCCTCAGTGTGCATCTATGAAGGATATTTTTTTTCATAACCACCAGGTCGTCATCACACATGACAATACCAACAATAATTCTTTAATATCTGATAATGCCAAGCCCATATTCACACTCCTCTGACCATCTTAACAATGTCTGTTTTATGGCTGTTTTTTTAGAACCAGACAGACAGGAGCATTTTTGTGTGTCAGAATGTTATGGTTTGATCTTCTTTCACAGGAGATAAAGGGATATCTCAGCAAAATTTCAACTTTCTTTATCTGTTGTTGTCTCATTAAATTTCACACATATATTTTGATTGTGCTCTGAATTTATAAGGTGCGTCAGCATCATTCTAAAGATTATGAATTAATCCTAGAGCCAACTGTCTGAAGGAAAATGGCTACCATGTCGCAACCCCAATAGTCATATCCTGAAGTGAGCCCTGTAGAGTCTGAAAGACAAGTTTTGTAATTAATTCAGTCTTACATTTAAGATTCGGGAGTGTGACTGGAAGCCCCTTACAAAGGTTATGGCCGATGAAGAAGTGAAAGTTTCTTTGTCACCTTCCATTCTGGTAGATGAATCTCCGAAGGTGATTCTTCAGAGCTAAAAGGTTTGATCAGGGCATAATATAAACAGAAAATGCAGTAATTTCAAATGCAGGGGAAAAGTGATGTTTTAAAGGTATTAAAATATAAAAATTTTCCTTTTTTATGGCCTTTCTCTCTCCCCCTGTCCCTTTCTCTCTCTCTCTCTCTCTCTCTCTCTCTCTCTCTCGCCCAGTTATGGTGTTTTCTATTTGCTGTTTAACTTCGGATGATCTCCAGCACAGGGCTCCCCGGGGTGGGGGGTGGGGTGAGCAGTGGGGAGACCTACCTGGTAGCTGGATCAGGGTAAGCAGAGGCTGTATATTGAGGCCACGGGGTGTTGTCAGAGGCAGGGATGTAGCCACCTCTGTGTCCTGCCCTGTGATGTCAGGGGCACACACCCTCAACCCCATCTTCTCCAGGTTCACATCTGGGCTCCTGTCAGAGGCAGAGCATGACAGCAGTACACGACCCCACCCCCACACCACTCCCATGACCTGATTCCACCCGAGACACAGGGCAGGATCACAACACAGCTCGGGCCAGACGAGGGAACTGCAGGGGAACAGGTGTCTGAGGACCGTCTCGGGGCTGCTGTGAGGCAGGGAAGGGACAAGACCGCGGACCCGAGCAGCAGCGCCACTGCCTCCTCAGACTTTCCTGACAAAACACAAGTGCCAATATATAGTCATGAAGAAGTTTGAGAGGTCGACCACAGAGCGCTAAACGGCAGGCTTCTCAACACGGGGCCCCATCTGCCTGCACCCATCACACGCCCGTGATGGTGCCAAGGCAGTGGGAAGAGGCAGGCAGAGGTGTGGTGTGCTGCTGCACGTACGTGCACTCCCACTGACACACGCAGACGTGGAGGAGTGTGTAACACGCCCGTGGGCCCCGTACCCGTAACCGACGGCTCATGGGCCGAATCGACCGACTGTCTGTTTTGACAAATAGTTGTGTTAGAACACGGCCACATCCATTCGTTCTCTATTGTCGACGGCTGCTTTCCTGCTACACAGAGTTGAGTTGTGGCGGAGACACTCGAGCCCACGGAGACTGAAACATTTACGCTCTGAGCCCTTATGGACCAAGTCGGCCAGCCCCGGCCCTGGGTATAGAAATAGAACTGTATGTCTTTGGGTTCTCATTGCCTTACTAAACAGTGGAGCTTGGGTTCAAAGACTCCTCAATCTTCGATGATAACTTAATGGTTTTAGAGTATTTCTCAGTGCAGCACGTGGCCTCTTCCATGGCCTCTTCGTCATCTCATGGCCTTACCAAATGAGTGTGTGACTGCTTATGGCGTCATCATCTTAGTGGTGGCACATGGTGTAATAATGGCTTAGGTGAGAGTATAAATATAAAAGTTGCTTTGCAGCACAATTTCTTTTAGGTTGGTACAGTTTTTTTCAGATAAGACTTTTTTTTTTTCCCACCAGTATTGCATAAGTTATAACTTTGGAGTTGTAGCTACAACTGAGCAGGAGGCATTGAAGTTCAAAATTACTTGAGTGGGGTAATGAAAACAAATATTTTAGGGTAGGGCACATATAAAAAAGAAATAGATCAGAAAATTTTGGCTAGAAAAATTGGGCCAAACAAGAATTTGAACTCCTATCTACAGCAGTATGATTCAGCACTTTAGTACTGACGTCATACGTGGACTGTTTCAATGGAGGAATTATTTCTGAAGTACAGTTGACTTATTTAAATTGTTGCAAGACGTGCATCTGTTCTGTATGGCTTTGGGTAAAGATGAGAAGAAGGCTTCAAAGTCCTAAAAGGAGGTCCTACTGAAGGGCAGAGAAATAAAGACAATGAAGAAAAGTTGAAGAATTACACCTTTTTATTTCGAGAAGTCTAAATCTTCACTACCTTCACGGGCTAGACAGATTCTTTCAGGGAGGAAGCTTAACACCTGTTTAAACGCCTTGATCCTCAATATGGAAAGAATAAGAAGAAAGCTATTTAATCACAGCAACTGGAAATCACAATAGCCTGAAATAAGAACTTTCTGAGAGTAAGATGATTGCAGTAGATTGCAGCAACAGGCAATGGAACTTTCTTCCCTGAAACTGCCAGTTTCAAACAATAAGAACAATATGCTGAAAACCCAGCAAATGGACCTCCGAGGTCCACTGTCTTCTACTGGATTGTGGGAGCATCCTCAGAATATTTCACTCCGATCTGTTCAAGTGGCTAGTAGTGGTATTTGTCTTTTCTGCTTGTAATTTAGCACCTACAGATTAAAGCGAAATCCTCCTCAGCTCTGTTCTCTGCTTTGTGTCTGTAATGCCATGTGATCTCGTCGGAAGGCTTTGGGGGAGTATACTGAGATAATGGATAGCTTCTGGAGAGCTAGACTTGAGAGACTTTCCAACTACCACCTGCAGTCTCACTTCTGCCTCTGAAAGCTGACTGGGAGAGGGGCCACTTGGGCATGCCGTTAGCACATGTAATCACTCGGCCCTGGTGATGACAGAGCTGCTCTCCAGTGTTCTTCACACCCTCTTCCAGCGCTGGAGGCTTAGCGCGTCCCTCTCCCTGCTCCTCACTCAGGCAGCAGCCGCGTGCGAGGGCTTGGCCTACCCAGGCCGGTGCAGGAGGCACCGAGGGGGTGCTAGCTGGAAGACCCAGGTCCTGCCCTGAGGGAGTTTATATTCTAGTTGAGGAGATGGGGTACACATTTGAACATGCCTACAAAAACCTTGCAAAGCAGCATATCGACAAGTGCAAATTAATGTAGTGTGAACTTCATGCTGGCTACAGCCCATGCGAGGCAGAATCTGGTTCCATGTGTGTGATGCAATAAAGCTTTTTTTTCTAGCATCTTCCCTAAGTACGCCCTAAAGCATTGTTCAGATAAATTTGTGTTCTTATCACAGCCTAACCAAGAATTGTGAGAAAATTCTTCAGCCCGGCGTATGTCTAATAAATCAGCCTCTTTTGTTCTTGTGCCGCGCGCTGCTTGAATGGGACAAATGGGATCATGTAAATAAAAATAAAATTCATTTAATAAAAGATTATTGAACTTCTGTTTTTTCTAAAACACCATGCAAAGTTAATTTCTTCATTTTGAACCGTAATTGTGTCGGTAAAATTACAAAATTAGCAGTTAAAAAGTAAGGTTTTTTTTGTTTTGTTTTGTTTTGTTTTTTTGCACAGAACAGTTTCCAAATCAATCCAGTGAGTAATACCAAGTTGGAGATTATTGGGACATTCATCATTTGGTAACTCTGTTAATGTTTTGGGCAGTACGTGTTTACCCCATTCATGAAAACTCAGTGGAAATTTATATGCTCAAAAAAGAGTCCTTTGATTCTCCAAGAGACATGGTAATGCTATTCACCATAATGATGTATTTTTTAAAGATCAAATGTGTAAGCAGAAACAATATATCTGAAGATAGCAACTTAGGGCTGTTCAGAGATAAGGGTACAAAGAGGATAGAAAACAAGCCAGTTTAGAAAGCATATGCCTTGTGGGGTAAACATTTAGAAATAAATGTCTTTGGATAGGAATATAAAACTGTAAAGTGAACTCAAGGAATTTTTGCTGTATTTTCAGTTTCACTGGATATACGTATTTTGGTCCTTAAAAAACTTTCTGCATGCTTCTTTTGACTTTAAAGGTTGGACCCACAGACCAACCTGCCACTCTTGGAGACCATCGTCTTGGGTACCAAGTCCGCAATAGGGGTAGCTACCAGATGGCCAGCAGCGTTTTGTGTGGCCACACTGGCCAGCAAGCTGGGAAGCGTTAGACATAGGGCAGCTATGTGTGCTTTTCCTTTTTTTACAGTCCAGAAATATTAGTACTGATACCCAGTGTAAATATTACTCATTACTACAGATGTACAACTTTTAAAACAATATTATATAAACATAAGCACATTCACAGAAGCCAATAATTCCATCACCCAGTAGAGCAAATTGTTTTCATTTTTCTGTTTTACCTTTTACTTTTGTCCATATGCATACATGGTATTTGCAAATAGCAAACATGCTACTTGGTAGAATTCTGGTTTTTGCTTATTTCACTTAACTATATCTCCAGCATTTTTATGTGTTACTTCCTATTCTTCGTAGTGATCACTTCAATATGGCCATGTACCTGTACTTTTAAAGGAAAGAATAATAAGTCAGGTTTGGGGGCGCCTGGGTGGCTCAGTCTGTTAACTGTCCAGCTTCAGCTCAGGTCATGATCTTCCGGTCGGTGAGTTCAAGCGCCGCATCGGGCTCTGTGCTGACAGCTCAGACCATGGAGCCTGTTTCAGATTCTGTTTCTCTCCCTCTCTCCCTCTCTCTGTCTCTTTCCCCTTCCCCCGCTAATACTCTGTCTCTGCCTCTCTCTCTCAAAAATAAACAAACATAAAAAAAAAGTCAGATTTGGAATAGAACAGTCACTGTTACAAATTTAGAATTTTTTGCCCTAAACTTCACTTGTTGCTTTAATTCAGCAACCATATATTGCATGCACTGTGCCGGACTGGAGCACACTTCTGTTTTTTGGTTCTTAGAGAAGGGAAGATGTAAGGCAGGTATGCAAATAACTATATGTCAGAGAGGTCCTAGTAACTATAATTAGCAAACTACACAGGGGGATGGGGATTTAGAAGAGGGAGAGACGGCATCCTTAAAGGACGTTGCCCATTAGAGATGAGAGAGGAAGGCATTTTGGTTGGAAGATCCAGTGTGGCAGCTTGAGCAAAGGAATGGGAACGGTGGGGTGGGCTGTGGAAAAGGAAGATGCATTCAAGGAACATATGTGTCTTTTGATTCCATAGCATGCTTGCATAACTGACCCCAACATCTCCAGTGCCATAGAAAATAGGCTTCTTTCTGTAAGGTTCAGAATCCCAGTGCAGTTCCCTATTATATAACATACTGCACGCCCTGCAGTCAGGCACAGAAGTCATGTTATATTTGGGGAATATTTGCATTGGTTTTTCATTTCCTTTGTAGTGCTTTCTATGTAATAAAATAATTTCAAGATTTTCAAATTTCAGATAGCATACAATAAAATGTCATTTTATAAATAATGTTAGAATCAAGTAGGATGAGTTTTTTTTTTTAAAAAAAATAAAGAATTCACAGTTCCCTTAATGATTTGTAGAAGGTATCTTCAAATGATGGAAGATATCTTCAAATGACGGGGTCCTACTCGACCTTCGGACTGTGAGTCCAAAGACTTGACTTCTTGATTTGGCTTTTCAGCTAACTTCCTGAGCAAACCTCTCAGAGCCTCACCTTCTTTCCCAGTGAAGTGAGAAGCTTGGGGAAGTGATAGCTAAGGTTTTCTCTAACTCAAAATTCCTCCGTTTCCAGAAACACAGGAGATATTTCTCTGCCTCTCTTAATTATGAACTAAGTATTAATAAAATCAATATAAATTGCATGGAGTTTCAAGTGTCATTTCAAATATTCCAGTTATTCAGCTGATCTGATAAAAATGAAGTTTTACTGTCACCAATTTTAGATCATATTTTTTCATTATGATTAATAATAGGACAATAAAATGTCTAGCCTTTTAAACAGTTGAATTTGATTACAAGACAGACTTTAATTTGCAATAAGGATTAAAGCCCTACTCTGAATTAAGAATGAAATTCTATTGGATACATTTCAGGCAACAGCACACTGTCCAAGGAAGTATTTTAGAGGAGTAGCCAGCTTTCCTGAAACCTGTGGAATGAAATATCCTCAGCTGGAGTTCCCGTGTGAACTCTCGATCCCCAGGATGACAAGGGTGTATTCCTGTTGGAGAATTATGATCCTAATAGCTTCCACTTGGTGCTCTAACAAAGTGCAGTCCAGGAATGAAATGTGTGGCAGTTCTGTACCTAGGTGACCTAGAATATGATCATGTTCAATTTCTGTATTTTGATTTTTTTGTTAATCATCTGAGTGAAAACAAAAAAAAAAATACTTTTTTAAATTCTCTTAGAGATTTCATGTATCCCTGGAATGTTTCCTGGGCCCTCATTGGAGTCTGGTGTAAGAGACACCCCAGGCGGAGGTTATAGATATAACTCTGCAGATTCTAGATGTAACTGACTGTTAGTAAGTTGCAACATGTCTAGATTCTCCCATTATTCTTGTTAACAGACTGTCAAAGTAATCTAACCCTTTTTTGGTGTTAACATCTGTAGTTAGGTGGATCAGTTGTAGTCACATTTAGTTTTTAGGGAAAAGACAAGAGAGCAGCAGTGTCCTTATTTCTTGCCTGCCTACAGCCTTCCTCATGAGGAATGGGAAATTGTTCTTTGTATCACATCTCTCTACTTACAACTGAAGTTCTGATGATCATTCCATCTCTGCTCTGCCTCTCTCCATGGTAATAAGTCATGCACCTGATAGCATCAGCCTGGCTTTGGAAATCATGAATCAAGCTGTGGTTGAAAGTTCCCACTGAAGTGCAGGAGAGTGCTCCTGTTTTCTTAGAGTGGCAGCTAGGGGAAAAAAAGAGAAGTAAATGCTTCTGAGGACACCTTAAGAAGATGGACTGAGGGGCGCCTGGGTGGCTCAGTTGGTTCAGCATCTGACTTCGGCTCAGGTCATGATCTCGCGGTTTGTGAGTTCAAGCCCCGCGTCAGGCTCTGTGCTGATGGCTCAGAGCCTGGAGCCTGTTTCAGATTCTGTGTCTCCCTCTCTCTCTGACCCTCCCCCGTTCATGCTCTGTCTCTCTCTGTTTCAAAAATAAATAAACATTAAAAAAAATTAAAAAAAAAAAAAGAAGATGGACTGAAAAGAACTGTTCCACTTGAAAGTTTGTCTCTTCATGGCGAGTACCGCCTTTTCTTTTGGATCCTTCTTTCACTTGCTCAGAATTTTACATAGAAACCTGAATTCACTCATAGTGAGAGATAATTTTCATATCCTAATTTGAATTAGAAACTTTAGGGTATCATGTTCAAGTTGCCTCTCCACTGAAATTTATCATAGAATTATAGGACCGGGTCAGTGTTCCTTTCCTAAGTTACTGAAGGTCCACTCTCTGTATAGTGATTGAAGCCATACAAGGGTTCATATAGCAAGAACCAGATATGTTTTAATCGAAAGGTGGAGTTAAGATAATGGATCAAATATCTATTTATGTCTATATTTTATTTTTAAAAAAATTTTTTTAACGTTTATTTATTTTTGAGACAAAGAGAGACAGAGCATGAATGGGGGAGGGGCAGAGAGAGAGGGAGACACAGAATCAGAAGCAGGCTCCAGGCTCTGAGCCATTAGCCCAGAGCCCGATGCGGGGCTCGAACTCACGGACTGCGAGATCGTGACCTGAGCTGAAGTCGGACGCCCAACTGTCTGAGCCACCCAGGCGCCCCTGTCTATATTTTAAAATCTATGAGTGGATATTGATCTTTGTATGTATCTTGCTAACATGTCATACAAGAAGTATGACTAGCTGATGATGACAACCAGTCTTAAGTCTCTAAATGCTGAATTTAGGATACCTTAGACTTACCTCATCAGCTGGAAGAGAAGGGAGGACCCTAGAGTTGTCTCAGTTATAAAAACAATAAGAGAGGGGCTCCTGGGGGCTCAGCTGGTTAAGCATCTGACTTCAGGATGTGACTTCAGGTCATATCTCACCGTTCCTGAGTTCGAGCCCCACGTAGGGCTCTGTTGACAGCTTAGAGCCTGGACCCTGTTTTGGATTCTGTGTCTCCCTCTCTCTCTGCCCTTCCCCCACTCATACTCTGTCTCTCTCTCTCTATCAAAAATAAATCAACATTTAAAAAACAATTAAAAAAAAAGAGAAAAGAGTAGAGGAAAAGGGAGGAAAAAGGAAGAGAAAATGAGAAAGATTTTAGAAAGCGTTCTATAGACATTTGCACTAAGAATAACTGGGCTTTCCATTAGACTCTAACTCAGGAAAGGCAAACATGACCACAGATCCATCCATTATGTTCCATCAGCAGTTTCAGGAGGGATCCATAATAATAGATTTTTTAAAACTAGAATTGCTATTATAACCACCTTCTCCCCACTTCCTCTCCCCTAAATCATTACTGGTTGTTGAGAGTAATTCCATATAGCTTGGCATTTTTCAGAAGATGCTTTTTAATCACATAGCAATAAAATTGATGGAGGTGATTTTTTTCATTACCTCCCTCGTTTCATTGGCCACATATGAAAAACCAGAGTTGGAGGGCCTCAGGTCATAAGGAGCAATGGCTTCATGGGCACTGAGAGCCAGAAAGTGTTTAATGACTTAAGCTGTCCCCTTCACGTTGTAGAGGTTTAGAGTGCAGGGGAGCACAGAATGATTATCTCACTTTTATGCACTACTTTGTTTAATATTACTGATAAACTATTATATGTCACTCACAAATAGTCACTGGGGTTGCAGTAGGATATATTTAAATAAACTATGTGTATTGCTCATACAACTCTTCTAG
Organism: Panthera leo; assembly: GCF_018350215.1. Lineage (NCBI taxonomy): Eukaryota > Metazoa > Chordata > Mammalia > Carnivora > Felidae > Panthera > Panthera leo. Next base: position 7,143,950 of record NC_056696.1, on the reverse strand, counting down.
TCTGGTGAGGAGGTGAAATGTGACAAGGTGGGGGCTCAGTGCAAGGGGTGGCATCCTGTGGTGGGAGAGAGTTTGAAAAGATTCTACTCAACAGCCAATTCTCCACATGGATGATAAGAAAAATCAATGGGGGAAAGAGTAGTTTTTCAACAAATGGTGCTGGGCAACCTGGATATCCACATGTCGAAGAATGAACTTGGGCTGCTACCTTGTGCCATATTCCAAAATTAACTCAAAGTGAAGACGTAAATGTAAGAGCTAAACTTCTAAAACTTTTGGTAGGAAACATAGGCCTAAATCTCTGTGACCTTGGACTAGACAGTGGTTTCTTCATTATGACACCAAAGGCACAGGCAACAAAAGAAAAAGAATAAATCAAGCATCATCCAAATTGGAAATGTTTGTGCTTCAAAGGTCCGTCATCCAGAAGGTGGAAAGGCAATCCCCACAAGGAGAGAACGTGTTTACAAATCACCTAGCTGGTAGGAGACTTGTAACTAGGACTTATAAAGCATGCGTACAATTTAATAAAAAGACAACCCAATTTAAAAATGGGTGAAGAACCTTCTCCAAAGAAGACAGGCAAATGGCAGAAGAAGTTTGTGCACAGTCACTCATCATCATTAGCTGTGAGAGAAATGCAAATCCAAATCAAGATAAGAACTACTTCCCACCTACTAGAACGACTGTAACCAAAAAGACAGATAATAACAGGTGTTGGCGAAGATGTGGAGAAATCAGAGCCTCGTGCATTGCTACTAAGATTGTAAAGTGGTGCATCTGCTTTGGGGAAAAGTCTGGCAGTTTCTTCAAAGGTTCAACATGATGTTACCGTACAACCCAGCATTTCTACTACTACGTGTATACCTGAGAGAAAGGACACATGTCTCCACAAAACTGTGTTCCTGAATGTTCACTGCAGCATTATTCATAATAGCCCCAAATGGCAACAACTTCAGTGTTCATCAACTAGTGATGTGATTATATCTATTTCTATATACTGGCAGTAAAAATGAAAGGAGTATTGATGCATTCTATAACATGGTCAAACCTTGAAAGAAGTATGCTAAGTGAAACAAGCCTGTCACAAAACACAACTTATTGTATGACTCCATTTATGGGAAATATCCAGAATAAGCTAATCTTTAGAGACAGAAAGATTAGTGGTTGCTTGGGGCTGAGGAGGTTAGGGGCAAATGGAGACTCCTGCTAATGAGTATGGGGTTTCTTTTGGGGGCAATACAGTGTTCTAAAATCAACTGATGTGATGGTTGCACAACTCTGTGAATATGCTAAGACATGTTCAGTTGCACACTTGAATGAGAGAATTATATGTGAATTATGTCAACAGAGCTGTTGCTTAAAAAAATATTCCTACCACAGGGGCACCTGGGTGGCTCAGTCAGTTAAGCTTCTGACTCTTGGTTTCAGTTCAGGTCACCATCTCAACTTCGAGGTCACAACTCAAGTTCGAGCCCCACATTGGGCTCCGCACTGGCAGTGTGGAACCTGCTTGGGCTTCTCTTTTTCTCCCTGTCTGTGCCCCATCCTCACTCACTCTCTCTGTCTCTGTCTCTCTCTCAAAAATAAATAAATAAACATTAAAAAAAGAATCCTACCCTAGATGTCGTATTTCAGCCTAGTCTGGAGGGGAACAAGAGTAGGAAGGAAAGGCCATTCAGGTAAAAGGGACAGAATAAGTAGAGACACTGATCCGTATATATCTGGAGGACAAAAGGAGGCTCCAGAGGCAAGGATGGAAGACTGAGCCCCAGAAAACTGTAGTCTCTTGCCAGAAATATCTGTGAATCACTTGACGTCAGAGTCTGTATCTTGTTCTGCACCCCCAGTATCCAGCACAGAGAAGGCTTACCAAAAGTTTTATCTGTCAGTTGCACAAGTGAGTAAATGAATGCACAGGTGAACTGAAGAATGAACTTTAAATACTCAGTAATAGGGGCGCCTGGGTGGCTCAGTCTGTTAAGCGTCCAACTTTCAGCTCAGGTCATGATCTCACAGTTTGTGAGTTCAAGCCCCACGTTGGGCTCTGTGCTGACAGCTCAGAGCCTGGAGCCTGCTTGGGATTCTGTGTTTCCCTCCCTGTCTCTTCCCCTCCCCCGCTCATGCTCTGTCTCTCTCTGTCTCTCAAAAATAAGAAAAACATTTAAAAGAAAATACTCAGTAATAGTGCCTCAACTAAACGACACCTCCTCTAACTCCTAGTACATGTTTGTTGTGCTATAGCAGACAAAAAGTGTTAGAGTCAAGAGGAAAGGAACTTGCTTTATAGTCACATTTCCATTTTAGCAGTTCATTAACTTGTTTAAAACATTTGATCAGTCTTTTTGTATTTTGCCACTCTCGTAAGAGCGACATGGTATCTCATTGTGGTTTTAATTTGCATTTCCCTAATGATTGATGATATTGACCATCTTTTTGGGTGCTTGCTTGTCATCCATATACTTTCATCAGTTGCAATGATCCCTGCAGGTTCAAGATACCATTGTCTTCACTGGTGTTACTGCAATCATGTCCTGACTGATTTCTCTTCCCCAGTTTCTCCCCATCTAGTCCCTTTGCAACCAGAGGGACCCTGTGAAAACTGTGTCAGGTCTTGTCACTCTTCTGATTACAACCATCCATTGGTTCCCTATCTCAGTCATGGTGAAAGGCAGAGTCCTTACAGTGATCTACAAGGGGAAGGTGCTGCACAGTCTGGCTCTCCTGTTACCTCTCCATATTCATCTCCTCCTCCATGTTCCCTGCCCCCCTCCCCCCCCCCCCCCCCCCCCCCCCGCTGCCGCCACCATCTCTCTGCTCCAGCTACACTGGCTTCCTTGCTGTTCCTCAAACACATCAGATCCTCCTCCCGCCCCCCCCCCCGCCCCCATCTCTTTGCTCTAGCTATGCTGGCTTCTTTGATGTTCCTCAAACACATCAGATCCTACACCCCCCGCCGCCCCGCCCCCCACCTCTCTGCTGTAGCTACACTGGCTTCCTTGATGTTCCTCAAACACATCAGATACACTCCCACTTTGGGGCCTTGGTACTCGCTGTTCCCTTTGTCTGAACACTGTTCCTCAGGATAGCCTTATGGATCACCAGCCTTCAAGTCATTGCTCTCATATCTCCTCTGTGAGCCCTTCTCTGACCACCTTATTTTAAATTTTACCCTGCTACCCCAGGACTCCCTCTTGCCCTTTCTGCTTTATTTTACTCCCTATCTTTCTCACTTATTTTATTATCTGCCCTCTCCCACCCCACCACAACAATATTGGTTCCATGAAGGCATGTCCCCCTCAGTCCATACTCAACATTTACTGAAGCACATTGTGAGTTGAATTGCATCATTGAGATATCTTCTCATTTGCATTTAGAAACACAAATCCAAACTCCTAGCTTCCAAGGCCCCGTGTAATCTGATCACTACCTGTCTTTCTACCCCTTCACCTGCTCTTCCTGTCTCCATTCTCTCAAGCCTCAGTGGGTTTCCTTTAGCTTCTCAAACATGTCAGCTCCACCTTATCTGTTCTTCTGCACTCTTCCTGTGCTTAACCAGCTGTTTCTCTTTCTAAGTCCCACTTGCCTGTCTCCACCCCATTAGTCTCTCTTGGCATCTGGTTTACTTCCTCCATGGAACTTATTGTAATTTTTAATTATTTCATTATTCATTTTTTTTTTTTTTTTACTAAAAAATCTGTCTCTTTTATTGGAATGTACGTTATTTGAGGTCAGAGACTCTTACTGTCTTATTCCCTCTGGGGTTCCTGTGCTCCAGTGTCTAACATGAGGTGAAGGCCCCAGTAACTGGATGGATGAGTGGGTAGAGAGGTAGCCAAGCGGTTAGGCCCTGAGAGTACATGCCTATAGTCAAATTCTCCCTTCACTACCTACTACCTGGTGAACTTGCGCAAGTTCCTTAAGATGTCCGAGCCCCAGTTTTCTGATCTGTAAAATGAGGACAGATAAAATTAGCACTTTACAGGGTTTTATAAAAATTGGAGATAATCTATGTTAACCCCATAGCACAGTACGTGACATACAACTGATCTGTACATGTTAAAATATTAGTATGTATTGGTATATGTTAGTATATTTTTACTAATGTCTTGATGAGTCTTATTCACATTCTCTGCCCACATCTCTTTCTCCTGACTGTGTTCTGTTTTATCTAGTTGCTCTCCAGAGTCATGGTAACTACATATGATATTTTTGGTATGACCTGACCAGTCATGTGAGCTTACATTAATCTAGCTTTGGAACCAGGTACCGTTTTTGCATTATGTGTTTATCAAATATTTCTCACTGCGAACTCTTCTTGAGCTCGAGTTCAGTTAAACCCCAAACAGCACGTGTCTGCTTCCCTACACCGGGCAGTAAATACAGCTATTTGCATTTGTCTCTCTGAAAGTTGATCGTTTTAGTTTGGACCTATTGTGTCAGCTGGCCTGAACCTCTTTGGATTCTGTTTTTGACATCTCAGCGTAATAAATTAGTCCTCTCAGATTTATGTCCCAGGCAGGTTTGACCAGCAACATCATTGGTGTGCTCCGTAAAGTCAGTGCTTTACGCAGTTTAGCAGGAATCGCAGAGCAGAACCCTGTGACCTGTGGCTGGAGACCTCCCTAGAGCTGGATACTTTCATTGTCTTCCATATGGTTTCTTAAGCTGATGTGTTTATTTTCTTCTTTGAGAACCAGGCCATTTTCCTTCTTCAAGATAATTTTAGTCAAATCAAAACACATTGACTTTTGTACCTACTATGTACAAGTAGTGTGTGTGGGCCCCACTGAGCCATATGACAGATTAGATTGATGGCAAATAATGAAGAAATTAGGCATAGATGGCTAAGAAATCAAACAAAGTGCCTTTGTAAATAGGGAGCAGATTTGTAGTTGGCAGGATTTAAACCCGTGTTGGGAAGCTCCCATCAGGGGATGGGCCTGCCTGAAATTCCAATTTCTTCATCTAAGTAATCTGGATATATACACTAAATTGGAAATTTGAGGAATTAGACTGTAGCATTCTGTTCTGAGATTTCTTCTATTCATTCTATCGGCCTACTCTCCTTTTAAAAGTAGGTTTGTATACATATACCAAATCATTATGCTGTGTACCTAAAAGTACAGTTTTTTAAAAAAATTAATGTTTATTTATTTTTGGGAGAGAGAGAGACAGAGACAGAGCATGAGTGGGGGAGGGGCAGAGAGAGAGGGAGACACAGAATCTGAAGCAGGCTCCAGGCTCTGAGCTGTCAGCCCAGAGCCCGACGCGGGGCTCAAACTCACAAACCGCAAGATCACGACCCGAGCCAAAGTCAGATGCTTAACTGACTGAGCCACCCAGGAGCCCCTAAAAGTACAACTGACCCTCGAACATCATGGGTTTGAACTGCTAGGGCCCCCTTATGCATGGGTATTTTATGATAAATACAGTACAGTACTATAAATGTATTTTATTTTCCTTATGATTTTCTTAATAGCATTTTCTTTTCTCTAGCTTACCTTATTGTAAGGGTACCATACATAATACGTAGAACTTACATGTTAATCAACTATTTTTCGTTATTGGTAAGACTTCTTGTTAACAGTAGACTTTCAGTAGTAAAGTTTTGGGAGAGTCAGTTCTGTGTGGATTTTCAAGTTTGTCAGGGACCAGCACCCCTAACTCCAACATTGTTCAGGGTCAACAGTAATACAATGTTATATGTCAATTTTATCTCAGTGGCAAAAAGCATTACATCCTCATCATTACCCTTTTTTTTTCTCTTCTATGCCAACTTCATTTTTCTTTATGAAAATGAGTGAAAGCAAGAATTATGTTACTTTTCTAATCGTCACAACATGTAAATTCTGTACTTTATATGAAAGTGTCTTCTAAACTGTGAAAAGCTGTATATATAGAGAGAGCTGTTATGATTGAATAGGTGTTCAGTAAATTGAATAGATGAATTTACTCCTTTGTATGTGGATGGTATTAATGTAAAAGAATCATACCCAAAATATTTATTAACTAAAGCATCTATTTTACATTGGAAGCTTCTTGCCAAAATTAGTTAGAAAATACAGGTTATTTTTGAGTTGAAGTGAAGTACAATAAATTCTTAAGTTCCCCAAATAGAACTTTACAGAAATATTTATATAACTCACAGCTAAAGTGAATTTTCTAAAAACTCCCCATAAGGTGAGATCACGTACGCCATGTCTCAGTACAGAAGGATTTTTTTTTTCAATCAGTTATGTCTCTAAAAATAAACCCAGTTTTGTTGTTAAAATTTGCTGTTTCCTCTTCACATAAGAACGTCTCATTAATTTGGGTGAAAACCGTCCAACAAGATAAGGTTAAATTGTCCAGTTTTCCAGTGGAAGAGAACCCATTTTGTGTCACGAGCAGAGTAGCAGCTAAGAGGTGAGTTGAAGACAGACATGCTGGTTCAGTGGTCAGAGGATTTTGAATCCAAGCATAGGTGTTCAGGGAAGGGTTTGGATGCTCTACGTGTGCTTTTAGTAATACCCTACCTCTCTTACGCTCTTTAGAGTTTTCTAGCCAGAGCACTGATATTGATGTTCTCTGTCATCAGGTACACCAAGGAGTAACAGAGAGGGGGTGGGTAGAAAAAAGGGGTGACCTCTTGGAGGTCCAGTATATTTGCATGGGGCAGAAGAGGGGCCGTATTCCATCGTCTGTACTGTTAAGTGGTCTAGACTCCTTAGATGGGGATTTACTTTTCTTGGTCATTTGAAACTGATTTTTCTGAAAAATTAAAATATGATTTCCTATAAACTAAAATCATTCAGTTTCAAGTGAAAGGCTGGGAGATCTTGAATAGGTCTAAATGTTTGAGCTTTTCTTGGTTTAAGAGAAAAGGAATGTTTTATTTTGCCCCCAGCACCTATACTAAAGAGTAATATTGATAAAAAATAAAATCCAGTAAAATATATTTTTTAATTAAGGAATGATATATATGGTCTTATGAAACTAATTTTAAAAAGAGGAGATCTGAGTCTAAAATTTGTTCTGATTGTCAGAGATTGACAGAATTTAACTAATAGGAGAATACACAGAGCACAAAGAAAAACTTCTTTTTGAATAACAGTTGTCAGAGAAGAAACAGATGATGTGTTTTCTTTACTGCATTTAAAAAATTAATTATTGCCAGTAGAAGCTTGTTTATGCTTGTTAACTGACTTAGCCTTGTGGTTTGGCATTTTTCCACGTTTAAATAGAAATGGGTTTCGACAGGGAGTCCGAAGACTGGGTTCTAGTCCAGCTGAGTGAACTTCAGTGGGTTCTCTACAGTGGACCCCAGTGTTCCCATTTGTAAAGAGAGAGAATAGATAAAGAGGATAACTGGGCATCTTCTGTTTCGCACTGTACCTTTTTTTTATTTAAAGGCCTTTATTTAATTTTTATTAAACAAAGTCTTGAAGTAAACAGAGAAGTTAACACTCAAAATGTTTCAGGAGGCTCCTAAATGATTTAGGGTCATTTTGGTAGAAGCACATTTTAGGAGAAATCTAAGCAGCACAATATTTAAGGAAGAATTTTATCAATTAAAGAATCCACATCGAGGTCTTGAAAGTTAGGTACAAAATAATCCAAAAGCTTTCTTGCATTTTCCTTTTGGGAATCAGAATATTTCACTGATATTTTTCTGACAACTCGTGAAACAGTAACATTGAGTATATGAGAGTTTTAATTTGTTCCAGTTGAAAAATAATAAAAATGTATGTGTTATCTAAGAGACACAATAGTTTTGCCATCATTGCCTGTTTTCCTACCACAAATGAATGGGCCAGTGTATTTTTACGTAATTCTTAATAGCTGACACAGTAACTAAAAAGCCATGCTTACTGCTGGAATAGTAGCAGATTTATTAACTTGTTTTCTTCGGAAATTGTGGTTTGCTAGTTGTCAATACTTTTATGTCTACTCAAAAAAAATTTTTGGCTTTGAAAAGCATACTTGGATATTGGTATTCCTGTAATTATAGTATTTGAAAAAAATCACATTTGAAGCATAAATAGAAGATATAGGAATTCCGCGTTGCTATACCTTTACGCTGCAACTCATTTAAGGTTATGGTGTCGATTTTGAAAAACTTTCGGAAATTAACTATTTAATTTAGGATGATAAATTATATCCTTGGTGTCTTTTAAGTAGTTTTAATCTCATAATGAGAACCTGAAGGCATTGTAAATACATTTGATAATAAAAAGATGTTTTCTAAACCATAAATACATAATAATACACATTGAAATTAACTTACACTTTTTCCTGTAGCATACTCAGATAAAACTTAAAGAATAGCAGTATTTTCAGTTCATGTAAATTTATTTATCTTTATAGGTAGTGAAAGCATCTTTATGTTACTTGAAAATGTCTTTCATTCTCTTGTTTATTAAGATGGTTTTAGTGTGGCTTTATATTTAGTCTTATTTTTTATTTGTGCTTAATTCTGTTTCTATCCATGGGGAATGCCAGAGTAGCAACAACTCTATAATTAGTAATTAGTGGACAATAGGACCAAAGTGATTTTAATCTTATATTTAAGTATATTTTCAAGTGAATTATGTTATTGGAAAATATTAATATCTTTAATATTCAGAGATAGAAGGAACAATATATCCCAAAATGTAGTAATGTAATGTGAAAATTAGGCTTCGACTACATATACCATGAATCCTAGAGCCCTAAGATTAAGACCTGAAAGACATTTCTACTATAAATTTTGACAAGAACTAAACAAGAGTGTTGCTGCAATTTCTATTATTTACTATAGCCCGGATGCTTGTAAATTTGAGGAGGTAATGATATGAAAAAATTAGATATATCGTTGAGTTTGCTTTTTGTAACACAATGGTAGGGAATTAGTCTATATTTTAATAGTTATAAAGGACGAGAAAGAGTAAGATGGACACTACCTAGTAGACACTGAAAAATATTTATTGTATTGAATAGAGGGCTAGGGGGAAGGAATTACTGACAAGAGTTAACAGTTTGTTTTCCTAAATTGGAATTCTTTTATTTTAGTTTTGCTTTGGCTGATTTTCTCAAATGGTGATAAACAATTTTCAAATGGTAATAAAAGTCAACAATTGTAATGAACATGTGAGTTTAGAGTAGCTATTTATAGATATTTTCTTTAGCAATTCTTTTATCTCCCAGCATTTGTACTTGTTGAGTAGTCCTCTTTCCTAAGAGAGAAAAACATGTGAAATAGTTTTTTGGCCTTAGAAAAGACCAATCTTTTTATAAACTTAATTTTTTTTTATTGTTTCTTTATATTTGAGCAAGCGAATGAGAGTGAGAGACACAGACAGACAGAGCATGAGCAGGGGAGGGGCAGAGAGAGACGGAGACAGAATCTGAAGCAGGCTCCGGGCTCTGAGCTGTCAGCACAGACCCCCACGCAGAGCTTGAACTCACAAACCGTGAGATCATGACCTGAGCTGAAGTCGGTGTTGAACTGAGTGAGCCACCCAGGCATCCTGAAAAGACCAATCTTTTTATGCGAGGATGTCCCACCAGAAAAAAGATCCGGGTGCCTGGGTGGCTCAGTCGGTTAAGTGTCAGGTCATGATCTCACAGTTTGTGAGTTCCATACCTGTGTGGGGGCCCTGCTTTGGATTCTGTGTCTCTCTCTCTGCCCCCCCACCCCCAACCTCAAGCTCTGTCTCTTTCTCTCTCAAAAAATGAATAAATACTAAAAAAAAAAAAAAAAAAGACTCAGAGCCTGATGCCTGCTTCAGATTCTGTCTCCCTCTCTCTCTTCCGTTTGCACTCTGTCTCTCTCTCTCTCTCAAAAATAAATAAACATTGGGGTGCCTGGGTGGCTCAGTCGGTTGAGCGTCTGAGTTCGGCTCCGGTCATGATCTCACAGTTTGTGGGTTCGAGCCCTGCGTCGGGCTCTGAGCTGACAGCTTAGAGCCTGGAACCTGCTTCAGATTCTGTGTCTCCCTCTCCCTCTGCCCCTTCCCCGCTCATGCTCTGTCTCTCTCTCCTTTAAAAATAAATAAAAGCATTTTAAAAAATTTACAAACATAAACATTAAAAAAATTAAAAGAAAAAAGGAAAGCCAAAAAAAAAAATCAACAACAACAGAAGAAAAGAAAAGGGATTTTCCTGTTTTTATTGCAGCTCAGTTTGCGAGAAACAACCCAGAGTTTATTTTTCTTTTGAAGTGCCTTAAAAAGCACTGGGTTACAGTTAGTCAAGCATTTTTTAGTATGGATTCTGTACAGAGCTACTGTAAAAAAGAATTGTATTAACTTGTTGGAAAGTACAGGTCAAAGACTCCTTTGTGCGGGTCGCCCTCACCTCAGAAACTGGGCTTGTCTTCACTAGCCAAACTCTCCTGCCTCTTGGCCAAAAGACCATGGCCCCACTTCCGGGAAGAATGGAAGGAGTCACAGTTTCTTCTTGGCCTTTTTTTTAAAAAAAAAAACTAATATCCCCTGTTATTTTACTAAATTCACGTTAAAACCTAATTTGGATATATTACACATATTTAAAACATGCAGACATAAATAATAGATTATAAGGTATAATATATGCATATTTAATATACGTGTGTTCCTAAATATATATGAATATATTTAAATGTATTTCCCCAGTTTTATTGAGATACAGTTAACATATAACATTGTATTGGTTTTAGGTATACACTCTGATGAGTTGATGTATGTGTGTGTTGTGAAATGATGACCACAGTAAGTTAACATCCATCACTTCATATAGTTACACACTTTTTCTTGTGATGAGCGCTCCTAAGACCTTTTCTCTTAGTAGCTTCCAAATATACAATGTGGTAATGTTAACTTCAGTCACTGTAGTCTACACTGCATCCCCAGAACTTACTTATCTTTTAACTGGAAGTTGGTTCCTTTGGACAGTTTGGCCCACCCTGCACTTGTCTGTTGTCTGTATCTATAAGTTCAGTTTTTTTTTTAGATTCCACATGTAAGTGACATCGTGTGATTCTTGTCTTTCTGTCTGACTTGCTTTACGTACCATAATGCCCTCAATGTCTATCCGTTTTGCCACAAATGTCAGGATTTCCATTCTTTTTTTATGACTGAGTATGTAAAATCACGTTTTCTTGATCTGTTCATTCATCCACAGACACATAGGTTGTGTCCATATCTCCTTCTTTTTAAATGTTTATTTTTAGAGAGAGAGAAAGAGGGCACACGAGCACGGGAGGGGCAGAAAGAGAGGGAGGCAGATGATCTGGAGATGTGGGGCTTGAACCCACGAACCATGAAACCGTGACCTGAGCCAAAGTTGGACGCTTAACCGTTGGAGCCACCCAGGCGCCCCAGTTGTGTCCATATCTTGATTATTGTGAATAAGGCTGCGGTGAACATGAAGGTTCAGATATCTTTTTGAGATAGTGATTTTGTTTCCTTCAGATAAATACCCAGAAGTGGAGTTGCTGGATCATTTGTTAGTTCTACTTTTAATTTTTTGAGAGCTTTCCACACTGTCTTCCATAGTGGTTGTACCAATTTACATCACCATAAAGTTAATTGTATATATTCACATTTTAAATGTAAAATGGTTGCTGCTTTTATTAAATTAGAATGTTAAGTACATTGCCAACATAAATTTCCTTCTAGAAAACAAGAAGCCAAACTGTTACCTTTTTAAAGCCCTCCTTTTTTTTTTTTTTTTTTTTTTTTTTTTTAAGTTATAATCTGGGGTGGTTCCAAGATATTAAAGGATGTCCTTTTTATGTACCCAGGAATATATAGACCTTTACTAGTCTTTTTAGTTCTATTTTCTCCACAAACAACATTACAAGACCTTTCATATTTAACTGTCCTAATGTAGCATTTTATGGTAAATGTGCAGCAGAGGTGATGCCATAGGATTACCGGCTTTGTGAAGCAGAGGACTGCCAATGATCTGAAGTGTTTTGAATTTATTAAAATAACTCCAGTAACATAGCTCTCAGCTATGAACGAAACACAAATATCCTCTTGAATGATAGTTCAGTTAGGTGGGTTTGTCAGAGATGAAGCAACCATTCCTAGGAAGTTTTTACTTATTGATACATTTAAACCTATTAGTTCTCCAGCGATTTAGTGAAGTCACAATTGCGGGGGGGCGGGGGGGGGCGGTGTGTGGCATAAGGGGTGGTGTTAGGAAGCTGTTTTCCAATCTTTGAGGTTACAGCAGTTTCTTGATTATTTGTTGGGACAAATTCCCAAGTCTTCAATGACAGCAAAAGCAATTAATTCCTCCAATTAAATATAATAAAATATAAGTGACCCCTTCAACTTCTAGAATATTTATGAATATAGAACTGAAATTATTTGTGAAGCTATTGAAATAAATTCTACTAAAATAAACTCAGTATATTTCATATACTATATTTCATTATAGCGAAGTGACATTTCAGCAAAGGGTTATGTTCTAAATTCACTTTGAAAGGGAAATATTGTATGTGGTCAAAATTACTTTTGAAAATCTTACAAATTGCTCATAATTTACACAGTCCACAGGGATTGGAATGTATTGGTTTTATATGTGTTTAGAGCATTCTATTTCTACCACATTGGATACATTCATATCCTTTCTTAAAAATTCTAATTTGCATTTTTTCACTTCCATTATTGGATTAGATTGCCATTTATTTAGACAGGGACCAGGGATAAACAAGTCGGCTTGTGTGTGGGACTCATTTGTATGAAGAATCCATCTGTTTCTTAGATGAACTTGCACTTAATGTACCGGGATACTCATATGGTGAGAGGTGCACACGTACTGTACCTGACCGGAGGCTCGGTAGGTCCATGTCCCACTCTTCATATTCATTCCAGGACGTTCAGTCACTGAGATAAATGGTGGACAGAGTTATGTCCACTTCTTTCGTTTCTCTCTTGCTGTTGCACATTGCAACTCTACTGTGTGCTCGCGTTGCAGTTAACATTAGCTCCGAACCCTCTGATTGTGTGATCATGATGAATGAAGGCAAAGATGAAATGTACCACACAGATGAAATGTGAGATTGCACACAACGGGGGCTCTTGGCATCAAACTATAGCATAGAAGAAACAGGGGACCTTCAAAGGAGAAATGTCTCCTGCAGGTGACAAGTGTGCCTCTGAAGTGGTAGGTTCTTTTTGTAACATCGCGATTGATGGCTATCTTTTTTTAGTGCAACTCTTGATACATTTGCTGGTATTGAACCAATGCAAAATTTATTGTCAGCTAACGTTAAAACTTCACATCATGGATACATCTATCAATAACTGGTATGGTCAATGATTAGCAGACTTACATATTTACATTTCATTAATTTAAGAACCTAACATTTATTTTAACATTGTGTCCTTTAAGTCCACCTTTTTACTCACAGTGTGAAGTCTTCTTTATCCATTGCTATCTGAGACCCGCACCTAGTTCACCCAGTCGTTCTTAGCCAATGATACTTTTGCGAAGTATCACTAGAAAAAAATTATCGCCTCTCTTTTTATGGCTTTCCAACAAGCACATCTTATTTCAAATTTTACCTCATCCGGGGTCATCTTAAATTTTTTTTTTAAGTTTTATTTATTTTTGAGACAGAGAGAGACAGAGCATGAGCAGGGGAGAGGCAGAGAGAGAGGGGGACACAGAATCCAAAGCAGGCTCCAGGCCCTGAGCTGTCAGCACAGAGCCTGACATGGGGCTCGAACTCACAAACCGCGAGATCATGACCTGAGCCGAAGTCAGATGCCCAACCAACTGAGCCACCCAGGCGCCCCTTTTTAAAAAAAAATTTTTTAATGCTGGGTCATCTTAATGCTCCTTAATATTTCCACAATATGCTACACTTATAATATCATCAGACTGCAAAGGTCAAGATCTTTCTTCCCTTTTTCTTTATAATGTGAATGTGCAAGCACATAAGTATTGGAACACTGTTAACATTTTACCCTTTTAGAACACTGAAAGAGCATGAGAGAATTAGGGCACTTCAGCGTTTTAAAGAAAAAACATTACAGATTCTGAATGGCTTAATACTTTGTCTCTGATGAACGGAAATTCGCATTCCTGAGAAGACAAAGCAAGCCATTTCTCTACCTCTAGCAAGCATAAAGCATTTACTAAACCAGCCCAAAAAGTAGAGCTATCACCTGGGCTCTTTTTTGTAAACTGACTATAGAGCTGAAATGATTCTTATTTTTTCCCTTGAATCTCCTGGCGTCACAGAGCAGTGGTTTAAGTTTGGCTTAACCAAAGAGTCTGCTGTATTGTCACAGTGCAGCAGAATCAATTTTATTTTAGATGACTTCAATTTTCCTTTTCTCTGGATACATACTTTTAGAAAGGCACTTGTTTTCTTCCACAGTCCCTTCTCATCTGTTTTGAACACTTGTTTTGTCTGAGAGTTACTTTAGCTTCTGAATATAAGTGATCAGTTGATACAACTTCCCTTAATATTAAGGAAAGGAAAAAAAAAAAACCTCTTGTTAAAATTCTTTAAAGAACATTTTCTTAGAATAAGGATAGATTCAGTAGTCCCATTAGAAACAATTAGAAAACTGAAAAGTTTCACCAAGATGTTACATATTGTACCTGAAAGACTGAAAGGTCAAGGCCATATTGATTCTTAGGCTGGCGTGGAGTCACTCTGTTGTAGAAGATAGAAACCGTGACCCTCGGCAAAGCAAATCCACACTCTACTTCAGATCACCACTGCTAACGTCTCATGGAGAAATGCTTCTTCAAAATTAATCTTGGCCAGGGCTTTGCAAATTGAGATCCTTGTGTTTGCCGGTGTGATATTTGATCTAAGCCATCTGAGTTATGTCCTCTTTCAGTGTCTTTGTTATCCATGCCAAATTGTGGGCCAAGAGGTTGTAGAGAGCACATTGCATCATTTCCTCTCCACCTCCTGTAAACATCTACATTTGCTTAGGGAGACAATACACAGGAGAGTGGAAAGACTAGAGAGCTTGAGATCAGACGAACCCAGTTTTGAATCCCAGCTCTGCCACTATATAATCTTATGTAAGTTACTAAACGTCTGTAAGCTTCAGTTTTTTCATCTGTAAAACCGGAATAGGATGCTTATTTTTACAAGGTTGTCATGAACACAAAACGAGATTAAAAATACAAAATTTAAAAATATAAAATGCTAACTAAGACAGTGCCTGGCACGTGGTAAGCACTCAAAGATGACGACTGGTATCAGTGTTACTATCTGGTCTGCCATAAAAACATTAAATCAATGTCGTGGGCCCTTAACAATGATAACCACGAATAGAACTTCCAGAATGGTATCAGCAACTTCCACATCTACACTAAAAAGGGCAACCATTTTTGTCCATTTCCAAAATGACGGTTTAATCTCCTACAATATCCTTTTATTCCAATAGGCTGTTTTTCTAATTGTCTAGGGTGGAGAGTGAGTCTCAGAAACACATTTTGCTATATTCTAGAGCCGTGCTATGGTAGAATTTTCTGTGATGATGAAAACATTTTATACCTGCACTGTCTAGTATGGCAGACACAATCCATATTGAGCACTTATCCTGTGATTAATGCAAACGAGGAACTAAACTTTGTGTTTTGATTAAGTTAAATTTTAACAGCCACAGGTAGCTAGTGTAGCTCCAGACGCAACCTTATTAGTGATTTGGTAAAATCACTCTTAGCATCTGCAAGTTAATACAAGTGTCAACTGACAAATACTAAATTTCCAATGAGTATATTCTTTCTACCTATACAGAACTTGACAGAAACTATTATTTCTCTTCCAAGTTATAGGTTACTCTGTCTCATTTTTCAGTATCGTATACAACTTTACTTTCTAAACTTATCCTATGAATTTATCCATTGGTTTCTGAGTGATAAATTCACACTGTCAAGTTTTTTCAGCTGCAAAACCACAAGTTCTTTCTCACTTAGCAAGAACTTGGGTTCCGGTCTTCTTACTGTTCCATTTTTCGCTTTTGTCCCCATTCTCTTCCTCAGTACATGAATCAGTTACCCTGTATTAAAAATTATTACATGATTTTTAAGTCACATTCTGTTTATTAGCAGGGAGCACTGGATTAAAATAGTTTATGTGTGCTACTTTATCTTTCCAGGTAAAGTTATCCTTCCAGATTAAGCTGACATATTTTTCAGATGGGTTTTACATTCATTTCTTTGGATATTTTTTTCCTTAGGAAATCAAGAAAAAATATATACTAGAGCTTCTCCTAATGAAACTCTTTATTTGATTCTCCTTAATTTATGTAAAAAAATGTTTTTTAATTCTCAGAAACCCACAATGCTTTTCAAATTGCAGGATTGTGAAATCAATATTATAGGTTGCAACCAAAAGTTTTTTTTTTTTTAAAGAAGTGGATAGAATCAGAAGGAATTGGACATATCTGAGTGCTTCACACATAGTGCTTCACACATAATATTGTTTTATGAAATGCTAGTTACATTTAAACATGTGTGTGAAAGTGTGCATGTTTCTGAATTGTGATGTAAAATGGATTTCTTAGTATGGTCTTATTTGAAGAAAAGAAACAAAAAAGATTGAAAGCCATTGTTTAACATGGTATGGTGTGGGGGCAGTAATGTCAGAAGATCTGGTTCAGGGCTTAGATTTACTCTTTTGAACCGTCATTCAATGTCTCTGACCCCAGTTTCTTTTTGAATAAATAGGGATACCTGCCCTATATGCTTTATGCAGTCGTTTTAAGGATCAAATAACATTTAAAGGTAATAGATAGTTGTAGCACTCCATATTCCTTTCAAGTGGTTTGTCAATCATTTCTACTGAAAAAACTCATGGCTTAAAATAGCAATCATTTGTGTTCATTTTATGAATCTTCAGGTCAACTGAGATTCGGCTGATCTAGGCTGCATTTGACTCAGTGGCTCTGCTTCAGGTTATGAGTTGTGGGTTGTCTGGGCTGTGGTTTGGGTTTGGTTCTGCTCCACATGTATTTATTCTTCAGTCCAGGCAAAAGGGGTAGCAACTGTCCAGGGCATACTTTTCTAATGGAGAATCACTAGAATATGGAAGTGAAGTATTTATGGCTTTTGCTTACGTTATAGCCACAAAATTTTTATTGGCTAAGTGAAATCACATGGCCAAGCCCAAAGTCATTAGGAAGGGATAGTATATTCCATTCCTAGTGGAAGGGAGATAGAAGTGAAATTTTTCTGAACAATAATCTAAACTGGCACATTACCCAAAAACCATTTTTGCTCACTACTTCATTCTGAATGTGAAATGACAGCCAGGTATCACCATGCATTTGAAGAAAGCCTCTAACACAGGGGATTGGCTAAAAATGGATGAACAGAGGAAAAGGAAATTGAAGCGATATGTAATGAGCAGAGGAGAATATTTAAAATACTCTAATATTCTAATAGAGAGATGAGATATATCCATAAGGTAAAAATTGCATGCTATGTAAAACAGTGAAAACAAGAAATATCTCGTGGAAATGAAAAATGTGGTAGAAATCTTTTCAGAAATTCAGTAGGAGCTTTGGAAGATGAAGTCAACACAGTCTTCCAGAAGTTAGAATCAAAAGGTGAGATAGAAAGCATAAGGAAATTAGATGATAAATCCAACAGAGTGAAAAACCAATGTCTGGGAGTTCCAAGAAGAGGAAATACTAAAATGTATGACATCAAAATATTTTTAAATAATAATACAAGAAAAATTCCCCAGACTAAGGAGAACAGCCTCCAGATTGAAAGGTCTACTGAAAAACAAGCACAAAACATGAAAAAAGGCCATTCCAAGGTCCACACTGTAAAATTGCAAAATGCCAGGGAAAAAGAAATTAATATAAAAGCTTTCAGAAACAAACAAACAAAAAAAATCGCAGACTAAGTATTAAGAATCAGAATGGCATAGACTTTTCAATTGCATGCTAGAATCTTTAAGACAATGGAGTAACCCCTTAAAAATCCTGAGTAAAAATTGATTTCAACATAGATTTTTATACCTAGCCAAACTGTCAAATGTATAGCTAGAAAAATGGCATTTTCGGGCATACAAATACTTTTTAAAAAGGTATTATTCAGATATTCTTTCTTATGAAAGTTGCCTGAAGAATGTACTTTAACTAAAAAAGGATGTAAACTGAAAAACAGGATGACTTATAACCCAGAAAACATGAAACTCTAATAGGAGCATGTCTAAGGCTTGACCCAAGACAGAGATCAACCAGGCCAGACATAAGGCACCAAGAAGGATATATCTAGGGGGAAATTTTAAAAGGAACTGATAATTTATCTGATGTGTTTTGTTATCTGAAAAAATAATATTGATGGGTATGTGACAGATCTTTTTGAATATTGGGGAAAAAATGTCAGTTACCTAGAAAAATAAGCTATTAAAAAGTAGGCAATTAATTCCAGAAATAATAAAATATTGTACAAAAAATTTAATCAAAATAAGGTTTGTCTTAGGAGTGAACAATATTTCTATAACCATAATGTAAAAGAACTATTGACTAAGGATTTAACCAAAATTGTTATATGGGAAGATGAGATAGGTATGTTGAGTGACCTAAATTGTTACTTTTTTAATGTAGGGAGGTAATAAGTAATGTCTAATATTATAAAATCAAGAAATAACATTATAAGTATGTCACATAAAAATATGAAGATACATATCAGAAGAGTGGATCGGATGGGCCATTGATGATCGGGCTTGGAGATGGGTGTGGGGAAGAGCGTGGGCACTGCCCTTCTTTGTTATGAGTAGTTGAGTATTATTTGACTTAGGTAAAGTGAAGTGCTCTGATATGAAAATTTAATAAGTAATAAAAATAAAGTTACATATGTCTATGATTAAGAAAAAAAAAAAACTCGTATACTACAGAAGACTATAGATAAACAGTAAAAAGTCTCCCTTTCTTGATACCCCATCTGTGGTATGATTGTCCTGAGTTAGCACTTTTAAAAAAAATTTTTTTTAATGTTTATTTTTGAGAGAGAGAGAGAGAGAGAGCACAAGTGAGGGAGGGACAGAGAGAGAGGGAGACACAGAATCTGAAGCAGGCACCAGGCTCTGAGCTGTCAGCACAGAGCCCAACATTGGACCCGAACTCATGAACCATGAGATCATGACCTGAGCTGAAGTTGGACACTTAACCAACTGAGCCACCCAGGCGACTGTAGCCCTTTTAACAGTTTCTATTTTTATTTTTATTTATTTATTTATTTTTAATTAATTTATTTATTTTTTAACAGTTTCTATTTTTAGTTGTTCTGGTGGTTACATTCATGACTGGAAGTACAGCAAAACCTTGGTTTGAAAGCAAAATTTGTTCTGGAAACATGCTTGTAATCCAAAGCACTTTTATATCAAAGCAAATTCTCCCCATAGGAAATAATGGAGACTCAGATGATTCATTCCACCACCCAAAAATATTCATATAAAAATGATTACTGTACTGTAATATAATACAAAATAATAAAGAAAAATAAGCAAATTAACCTCCATTTACCTTTGAAAACTTTCGTGGCTGGTGTGAGGGAGACAAGAGAAAGGAGGGTTATTTTGTAGGACGACTTTCAATATCACTAATGGACCTTGACTACAGTACAGTATTAAACTCTTGTCATATACTGTATTTAATGTAACTGGCAATAAGGCAGCAGAAAAAACAGTCTCTATCTGCAGGCAGCCTGACCTAGAATGAAGCAAAACATTTCAAGCTTACTCTTGCATGGAAAAGCAAAGGACTGTCCATAGGTTGCTTTGAAGTGACAATAAATATACTAGTGCCTATTGTGGTCACCTTCCAACATTCTGAAATGTCACTGATTTCTGCCAAACATCGCGGCCTGAGACTGAGCATCTGAGCATGGGAGATGATCACCCACAATCCTACAGAGAGAGAGAGAGAGAGAAAACCATTGGCTCAGTTGTGATCATGTGACGTTCAGCATCGCTTTATCAAGTTAAAATTTATTAGAAATACTTGCTCATCTTATGGAAGACTCACAGAGCAAATTACTCGCAATCCAAGGTTTTACTGTTTATCTTTTGGTAAAGCGTAAAGCTATCTGGACTTGTCTTTGCCCAGTTGGCCAAGAGATGGCCGCATCAAGTTGCACTGTAGACACTGCAGGTTAATAGTGTGCTTTGGGAGTAACGTACCACTGGCCTATGACTGTTGTTGGTCCTTCATCCCTGAACCACTGTATACAGCCAAGGAAGCAGCGCTGACCTAGTTGGGTGAGGCAAAGGGTTATCCTGCCAGTGGGAGCATGGCATTTCTGGCAAGAGAGTCCTCTTCTAACTGTTGGAGTTGGTGCCATGGCAGATTTTCCTGACTCAGGGAGTGAGTGTTGAGCCCTGGTCCAGCTGGTTATGCTATTTGTTGATTTTGATTATCTGCACCAATAAGCTCTTTTTCTGGCACAGATAATCAGAAGAAGGCAGTAATTTTCCACCTAACAAAAATGCTTTTTGCATTTTGAAATTATAATAAAGTTTTATTCAGCTCTCATCGGATTTATGGGGGAAATTTTATTGAATTAGGTCAAGAAC
The DNA here is from genome assembly GCF_018350215.1 of Panthera leo. Taxonomy (NCBI): domain Eukaryota; kingdom Metazoa; phylum Chordata; class Mammalia; order Carnivora; family Felidae; genus Panthera; species Panthera leo. Next base: position 7,123,435 of record NC_056696.1, on the reverse strand, counting down.
TCTTTAGTCCTCTGTGATAGCCATATATCCTTAGGAAGATCATTTTATCTACTTACCACTGTGCTGTTCTTGAAAGAGAAAAAAAATCAGCAATAGCAGCACTAGCTGTCTTTTATTCAGCTCTTACTATGTGCTGGACACTCTGCTAACTAGTCATCATCTCATTTAATCTTTATGATAGCTTTCAGAGCCGGCTGCAGCCATAACTTCCATTGTGGACTGAACAATCTGATTAACAGTTGAGTGATTCATCCAAGCTCACAGGGCTGGAAAGTGCCAGAGCTGTGTCAAGCTTATAAAAAATTGTTGCATCTTTTCTTTTTAAGAAAGTTGGGGATTTTATAAATTTTCCATTCCTGTAATTTTTTGGCAGAATTCATAATTCTGCAGTCATCTTTGATGTCTCATGATAGCTTTCCTTTTATTTCCGTATATTCACCATGTTCTCTTTATGTTTGTTTGAAGTGTCTCTATTCTTATATCCGGAATATTGCAACTATCTCTTCATGGTCTTCCTTCCGCCAGTCTCTGCCATCTTAAATTGACCATAAACATTTCTCTCATTGTTTTAAAGCTCAGCTTCTCTCATATTGAGTACCTTTTAGAACCATTAATATCTCTCCATTATCTATAAGAAAAATACAGCTTTAATTTGTCTAGAATTTAATACTCTTCACAATGTGGTCTCATCTATCATTCCATGAGTTAATGTGCCCTTACCTTCTTTCCCACTTTTCTTGCCCATGCTAATATATCCCTAATCTGACCTACTGAAGCACAGATTCTCTCTACTGCTCACTTGTTGTTTCTTATGTGCTTTGTATTTTGATAGTTTTCTGTATATGTATATGTCTCATTTACCCATCTGAATTAACTCCTGAGTATAGAGATGGAAACTCTGAGCCCACCATCATATTCAGTGTGGTTTCTTGCATGTAGCACTGTGTAAAAAATCAGTGAGTGAATTTTTGAAGTTTTAAAGTCAACATCTTATTCCGATTCTATACATGTTTGCCTTTGTTAATTTTGTAAATGTTAGGCAAATAAAACTTAATAGACATTCACGTTTTTTCATTTCCTTAATTATATTAAATTATGGGATTAGAAATAAATTGGTATAGCTTTATCAGTTTGAAATTTTTAAAGAAACAGGTCAGTTTCATTTAGTGTTCTAATCTGAAAGATACAGAAAATCTACTCTGAATGTAAGTGATAGGTTCATTATTACATAGGTTTTTAAAAAGAAGACAATATCTGAGAACTTGTAAGTTGTTTTATTAAGTTGCTGGCAATGTACAGTTTTTATGGGGATAAACTGGATATTTATATGTGATAAATGTCAAAAAAACAAATCATTTAGTTTATCTTCCTGATGCATTAAATGTAGTTTGAGCATATTGAGTAATGATATGAGGAAATTGAGATGTACTTAAATACTAAGTTCAAAACACTTAGACATGATTTTGTTTTCCAAAAGGAGATTGCATTTTTGTGAATTAAAATTGCTTCTTGCTTTCTGTTGAATTTGAAAATGTTTCTACCCTTTACTTTCCCCTTTATTTTTTTTTTTTCTGGATTTAATAGTCTGAAGATCTATCTTTTATTTTTTGTTAATTTATAGATGTTGTATGATAAATAAATAATTATCCTTTAATGTGTGAACTATTTAAAACTGTGTTCCATATAAGGTATTTTTGCTTCAAAATATTTGAGTTTCAGTAAGACGGGGATAATTTCATCCTGAGACTAGAGAATCATAAATTTTTATATATCATAAATTTTTATATATCATAAATTTTTATATATTTTAGATGTTCATATTTATTAACTGTAGAGTGCTTTTGTTGCCTTTTAATGCAATTTTAGTGTAATATTGTTTTAGCTCAGAAATCTCATATACTCTAAAGGCTTGAAGGTTCTCATGCTATATTTTTTTTCCTAAAAAGTATTTTTTTCCAAATAATGTTGAGCATCATAATGATGCCTTCTTTTACACCTCACATTTTTTTTAAAAGGTGTAACAATTTACCCTTCAGTTTGGCTTTCAAAACATCCAAATGAAACCATAAATATACCTTTCAGAACAGAGTCACATATTTGAAGTAAATCACTGCATGTATCTGATCTAATCTCACAAATGAAAATGTATTTTTAAAGTGGTGACATTTTTAAGTTAATACTGTTTTTAAAAGGACCAAGCCTTAAGAATGAAAGTGCAGATTATCCATTTTGACTACTCTCATTTAATCATTTCATTTCTGAAATTAGACTTCATCTTACGATCCAAAAAAACCTCACTAATGTGCATTTTTGGCTGGGTTAATTCCCTTTGTCATAAAATGGAAGCTAGCCTAAATTTTCTAATAATTTTTCATCCCATTAAAATTCATGGCGAAAATAAAAATGAGATAATTTTGAATTCAAGTGCATATAGTTTATGTGGATGCTTCCCCCCCGCCCCCTCTCTACCTAAGGAAATAGAGAAATTGAGATTAGAAGTCAGTGAAAGCAAACAGCACTTGGAACGGGAGCAGCAGAAGGCAGCCGGGGCCAGAGAGGAGTGCCTGCAACTGACAGATCTGCTGAGCGAGTCGCAGCACCAACTGCACCTCACCAGGTACCCCTAATCCCATTACGCGCCAGAGCACCAATTCCATCCCACTGATTTTTGCCACCGGCTTCCAAACAGTTGTTAGAGTTCGTCTTAGTCATTCAATTCACACACAGCTTTCAGGCATATTAAGAGAAGTGGAGATGTGGAAAGCAAAACACCCAGACATGTGAATGATAAGTGTGGCAGGGAATTATGATATATTACAAAACCTTTCATCGGCAATGCTCAAATATTTAGGTGATTCTCTATCAAGATGAGCAACATGACATGTTCCTCCTACCACCACCAGTACCTCTCCTGTTAATTCTGTGTCTAATAAAAATGTTGAACTGAAAGATCTGAGGAAATATATTTAGGAAAAGAATCAGATACTGTCAGTGGTGAAAGAGACCCAAGTAGAAGGCATCCCAAGATGCAAACTGAGATGTAACTGATACAAAATAAGGAACCTGAGTCCTAAGAAGGTATAGAATTTAGAGATGGAATTGATTGACACTGTTCATGTTCAAACGGTTATTATAACTGTGCCCTGTACCACTGTGGTCTCAAATTACATGGCTTCTGTCATGAGGTACTGTGAGGTGATTGTCAATGTTGTGAAACTTTAGTGAACGTATAGCTCAGCCCTGGGTTACGATGAGACATTTTAGGTAGCAAGCGCTGTATAATTTGCTGTGTGGAAAACACACACATGCGCACACACACACACACACACACACACACACACAAATGCATATACACAGAAATTCAAATAGAGATTGTAAAATTTCATGTTACCCATATAAGTGGTTTCTTCTCACTTTGAATTCTACTACGATTTTTCATTTTTCAGATCAAGCATTTAGGTTTGTTCAGTTCTTACAGTTTTTCCGTTTTTACAGAGAACTTTGTCTAAATACACATGTAAGTTTATAAGCTTTGATGTGGCTCATAAATTAGAAAATCCCTGGTCTTTTCATCATAGTAATATGTTGAATTTAAACTACGAAAGGGGACTGATCCCTTTTACATTAAATATGACAATGTAATTCTGAGCACGGTATGATAACAGATGGAGGAAAAGCACCACTTGAACAGCCTGCATTTGGAGAAAAAAATATTCTAGGGGTTGGTGAACCTCCCAAAGTTTTGGGTTAGTGTTAAGATGCCTCTAGTTCTGTTAAAATCAAACTTTGTTAAAAACATTTTGTTATGATAATATTCCAAATGGTTTGCCAACTTCGCTTTTAAACAATGCAAGAGAAAGAGAAGAAAGAGAGAGAGAAAAAGAAAGAAAGAAAATAAATCATTTATACATGTGTGATATCTGGAAAAATCCCAATAGATAAAACACTTTTTATGAGAAGAAACTGCTCACTCCTACAGAATAATAGCTGTTCTTTTCATGCCCGTTCAAAGTGTTGTTCTGTAGACCTGAGAATGTAATGTCAAGATAGTTCCTATGGATTATTTAATCTTAGAAGTTTCGAAATTTAGCTGTGTCATGATAGTTAATAGGTGTTCTTCTGAAACAACCATTTGTGTGCTAAGCACTGCCAACGACAGAAACGGGACAGCCTTTAACGTCTCAGTGTGGCTGGGCTTCAGTAAATAAATATTAATGCTGGTTTTGTTCCCTTCGCCATTCTGTCTTAGAGAGTTAATTTCTGAAGTCGAAGTCCTGTAGGGAGTGTTCCTGCACCGTATCAATTTGTACTGTCTGACAAGACCAGTTTCTTGTAAGAGGAGCATATTTAAGGTACAGCGACTGCTGAAAATGGACTCGTAGTAACTAATTCCTTTGTTCTTGAGGAAAATGGTGTTGCTTGGTTCCATAGAAAGCTTTTTCTGTTGGGCTTTATTTACAGCTAGTCTACAGAAATTGAAAACTAGTTTTACAGAAAAAAATTACCCATTTTCTGAGTGCAGTACTCTTTTGTAAGCATTTTACATTTAGTCTGCGTTCACGTTTTATAAAATCCACATTCATAAATTTAAAGAGGACAATTAAAAAAGCAAAGAACTATGTGTATCTCTCTTTTGCTCTAAAAATGGGATGTGGTTGTTGGGCTAAATATTTCTGATACACTTTTTTGGGCTTTTTAGAATTTGCTTTCCCTCAACATTCTGTATTGATTCGGTATACTCAAGTATGTGGCTGAGAAACATTATGTCTTCTTTTCCCATGTAGACCAGTGGAAATAAATACATTCCACACAGGTAGCTCTTCACTTAGCCTTAACTTTAACGTTTCGAATGACATAGTCTAAACAAAGTTTGACATAGAATATGAAAACAATGTTGTAAGTAATGACAAGATAAGGATGGAGGTGATCTAGGGAAAGGAAACGTATAAACTAGCATATTAATCCGTAGAGCAATCTGAAACAAAAATAACCCATCACTTGTTTGCTATTTCCCTTTATTGTCCACTTGGACTTAAACACGGAAAATAGAGGGGCGCCCAGCTGGCTCCATCACTGGGGCATGAGACTCTTGATCTCTGGGTTGTGGGTTCGAGCCCCATGTTGGATATACTGATTACTTAAAAAAAAAAAAAAAAAAAAAAGGAAAATAGAAATTGAACATTTATGGAAGTACCCAGCTGGTAAGTACAACATTTACTCATCCACCATCTATTTATTGGACACCTAGTATCTTTCAAGTACATTGCTTGGTCTTGGGCATAGAGAAAAACATAAGATTCAGTTCTTATCCTTAGGTTGCTCACACTCTAGTACAGAGCCAGCTCTATATATGCAGTTATAGCAGAGTGTGATAAAAATGCAGTAACAGGAATAAATACTACCACAGGAGCACCTAGGAAGAAGAATCGGCTCGTTGTACATTGGAGGTGAAGATGATAGGGAAAGCTTTCTGGAAGAGGAGATGTTTGGTAGCTATTGTGATTAATAAGTTCTTGAGTAGCAGTTCTCAAAGTAGAAGAAGGTGGATGGAGCGATATATATGTACAGACAGGAAGCTGAGAGGGAATATAAACTCTACAATCAGATTAGATGTTTGGCAGGGGATAAGCCAGGAAAGGCAAACAGGGACCAGAGGAAGGGCCTTGTGATCTGTATTCTGCAGTTTGGGCCATTCTGAGAGTAATGGGTTACTCTTGATGTATTTAAGCAAGGCTGTCAACATGGTCAACTCTTTGGGTTGGTGTTCAGACTCAGCAGTGTGGAGAGCAAACTCGGAGAGCTGATGTGGGAACAGGAGGACCAGTTAGGGCAGAGTCAGCAACTACGGCCTGCAAACATGGCCTGTTGTCTATTTTGGGCCATGAGCTAAAAAGGGTTTTTATATTTTTAAATGGTTAGGGAAAAAAACAAAAGAAAAATAATGTTTTGTGACATGTAAAAATTATATATCCATAACTAAAGTTTTACTGGACACAGCCATGATTATCCCTTATGCATTATGTACTAAGACTATTATGGCAGAATTGAGTATGGTCCTCAAAACCTTAAAATATTTATTGTCTGGCCCTTGACAGAGAAAATTTACCAACCCCTCAGTTAGGAGGCTGTGCAGTTCAAGGAAGAAGTCAAGAGAGCTTGGACTATAAGGGTTCAAATATGTATTTATTTATATTTTTTTAATTATTTAATTTTTTTAACTTAGAGAGAGTAGGAGACGGGCAGAGAGAGAGAGAGAGAGAGAGAGAGAGGGAGAATCTCAAAACAAGCTCCACGCTCAGTGCAGAGCCTGACAGGGGCTTGATTCCATGACCCTGGGATCATGACCTGAGCCGAAATCAAGAGTTGGACACTCAGCCAAATGTGCCACCCAGGTGCCCCCAAATATGTACTTAAAGAAGGTAAATGGAAGTTAATTGTAGATTGGCTGACAAAGAGACGCTTGACAAGGGCCTGGATTCAAATGTAAGTCCAGGGGTTAGTAATGAATCCCGGGCATGGCTTTGCCAGTAAAACAGAAGGAAAATAGCATCTTTAAGAAGCATTTAGGGTAGGGGCACCTGGGTGGCTCAGTTGGTTAAACACCTGACTTCAGCTCAGGTCTTCATCTCATGTTTCATGGGTTTGAGCCCGTGTCAAGCTCTGTGCTGACAGCTCGGAGCCTGGAGCCTGCTTCAGATTCTGTGTCTCCCTCTCTCTCTGCACCTCCCCTGCTCATGCTGTCTCTCTCTGTCTCCACTATAAATAAACATTAAAAACAAAACAAAACAAAACAAACAGGAGGCATGGGGTAGCAAATGAGAGAGGCCAGAATTAAAGGTGACTCCCATGTTAACTGGATGAACCATTAGTTCAACTGGAAAACTTAAAAGGAGTAACAGAGAAAAATAATACACTGTGTTTTGGGACTTGAGTGGAGATGTGCAGTGCAGGTCCAGTGTGAGGAGAAAGGTCAAGACCTGAGACTCTTCGCTGGATGCTTCGACATAAAGCTACTAGTTGTAGCCAAGGAGATGGGTGAAAGCACGAGAGGGCCATGCTTGTAGAGTAGGATGGAAAAGAGCCACCAGCCAAGGATACTGAAGGGGACATCAGGGCACAAGAGAACAAAACAGAGGGGCGCCTGGGGACGTCGAGAGCCCAACCTCGGCGCAGGTCATGATCTCGAGGTTTGTGAGTCTGAAGCCCGCATGGGGCTTGTTGCTGTCAGGGAAGAGCCTGCTTCTGATCCTCTGTCCCCCTCTCTCTCTGCCCCTCCCCTGCTCATTCTCATTCTCTCTCTCTCTCTCAAAAATAAATAAGGACATAATATAGAATGATGCACAGGATGGAATAACAAAGCCACATGCTTTTCTTAGGGCAGCCCCCTACCCAGGCGTCCAAGGGATACAAAGTGGAGTTTGGGAATCCTTTCCTGGGGCATTCGCTATCTTTGTAACTTTTGAAAAGTTACTTAATTCTTTGAACCTGCTTGCTTACCTATAAAATGAGGTTACAAACTGATTTTTGAGTTTCCTTCTAGCCCCAACAGTCAATGATTCTAACAGTAATTTAAGACACCCCATTATGAAGTGCCTTATTTCCTGACATTAGGCATTTAAATTGCTTGGAGTATTCTTTGTTTAAGACCTTTCCTTAGTTTGAATTTCAAAGATTTCATCGAAGCGTCCTTCATGCCTCCAATTTATTTATATTTATCGTAACTTAGGCTCTGCTGACCTCTCACAAGGGCCACGGAAACGTTCCCCTGTAACACCCTCCCAGTCTGTTCCTCAAGCCTCTGCCAGTTGAAGGTTTTTAAGCTCTGCTTTGACTCTGTCACCTGCTGCCGAAACCTTCCATTGGGTGGCGCTGCTTCAGAGGATTCAGACCACTGAGGGTAGTGCGGGGGGGCAGGTATCCAGCCCCTCCAGTTTTTTCCTCGCTTGCGTGCCAGTGACACAGACGAATTGCACACTTAGAATACCCCTATGACCTTCTCTAGCCCTATTGTAATCTTACCTTCCTTTCCAGGTCTGTCCAAAGTCCTGAGTTTTCCACTGTCGCCCTCCCAGATGGCCCTGCCACAGGGGAGCACATTTCCCTCTGAATCTTCCTTCCCACTCAGAGCTGAAGGCTCTGCCCCTGAGTGAATCCCTCCAAACAGGGACAGGGACAGTGAAAATCCGAAAAAAATGAATTAATACTCTGAAGGCTTTTAAGTACTTGCTTTTCTTCCCTTCTGGAATGAGGGTGGGAGGTCTTATTAATGTTCTATTTCTCCAAGCACCTGGCTCAGCCCTTTGCGAAGAGTTGGAGCTTAGTAAGTCATTACAGGGACGGCCAGTGTTTTGCAAGTTTATGACTATTCTTTCAACAGTATTAATACAGATATAGTATACTGATATGCTGAACATAATTATTATATTAATATATTGATATATTAATATAATTTAGTACATTGATATACTAAAATATATCAGGGTAAAAATGTAAGATGGAGGTAAGATGGAAATAGCTTTTTGTTTTCATTTTTAACTTTGTATGAACATACATTTTTTTTAAAAAAATTGTTTTTAATGTTTATTTATTTCTGAGACAGAGAGAGACAGAGCATGAGTGAGGGAGGGGCAGAGAGACAGGGAGACACAGAATCAGAAGCAAGCTCCAGGCTCTGAGCTGCCAGCACAGAGCCCGACACGGGGCTCGAACTCACAAACCATGAGATCATGACCTGAGTCGAAGTCAGTCTCTCAACTGACTGAGCCACCCAGGCGCCCCTGAACATACATGTTTATAGCAGGATCAAATGATAGACATTCTGACAATTCAAGTAGGGTTGATAAAGTATACCACGGCTCTCACCTAAATATGCTCCCTTAAAAACCTCTCTCTCTTTCCCTCTTAAACACACACACACTTCCAAATTAGCATTTTTTGTAATTGAGAGGTGGCCCCTCTGAAAGCAGTGCCTAATAAACATGATCGATAAGTGTATATAGCCTAGCATACATGAAAACAAAAGCGAGGCTTCCTTCTTCCAGTTATGTCTTTATTACTAGTCTTATTCAAATGACTTCTTCCTTTTCCATAACAAACTTTCAAACACATCTTAAAATATCTGCTCATTTATTTGCTCATTCCACGTGAAGCATATCCTATCGCAAGACACTGTGCCAGGGATGTTAGGAGGCAGAAATATAAAATAGCTTCAGATGCTGGCCCTCAGAAACTTACAGGCTGCTAGGGAAGAAAAGAAAATACACAGAGTTGGTGAGATAAATGAAAAGATCCAGAGGGGAGATTCCAGATAAAGTATTACAGGGACAGAGAACTGGACAGTGTCTTACGAGCTCAGCAGCATTTTGGAAGCAGGAAAATGGGAACGATGGGCATTCTGGGTAGGGGTGCACCTGTATGTACGAGAGTGAGTTAAATACATACAACTTGTTGTTTAAATATCTAAGAGTATCAGTCTCTGAGATGAAGAATATATCCATGTTAAGATCTACCTGGAACCATGCTACATGCGGTAGTTCTTTCAAAAATAAGAATAGGGGTAGTGGCTAGCGGCAATGGCCATCACTTACCGAACCCCTTCTGTGTTCCAGGATCTGAGCTCAGAGCTTTTAATTTGGTACCTCCCCCCTTATAGCTGTATAAGGTACAGGCTGTTTTACAGCTGAGGTAGGCAGGGTGCAGAGAAGTAAAATGATTCATCTAAGGTCACACAGCTGACATGTTACAGAAGCAGGTTTTCAACCCCAGCAGCTTGCCTGGCACGCCTGTACCATTATCCATCCCGCTGTATTTCTGTGTAGATTACCAGGAAAAGGATTCATGCAGTTGTCCCCGAAAATACAACTGAAGAAATCATTGGTGTAAATTTATGCTAGAAATAAGTGTTAGCTGCTCCCTTGTACACTGATATAAATACATGTCAGTGTGTTTTAATCTTGGCTTGGGTTTTTCGTAGGAAACAGTGTTTTCAGGTCATTATTTTGCCTTAGTCACTTAACATGTTATAATACAACTCTCATTCTCCTTCACTTTCTTCACTTCATTTTTACCCAAGAGGAAGGAGGGGCCTTTATAAAAAAGTGGAAATTCCTTCACATATTTGCTTTCGACATGTCCAAACATTTTTACAGAGCTACTGGGATTTCAATCCCTCTTGCAAGACTATCATTTACATCCATGCGGGTAGATTACTTTATGATACAATGTGTTAAAACAACCCATTTCAGAACGTTCATATGATTGCTGTTACACGCTTCTCCATCTCTACTGTACCTGTATCGAAGCATATTCTTTTGAATCCTGCATCTTTTTCTCAGATCCGATCTGGAGGGGAATTACTGCAGGAAGCCTTCTGTTTACTTTCCAGAGAATTTAGAACTTGAGTGGCTCTGTGCAAAACACAAGGGAGACCAACCTGCCATCAAACCTGCAGGCTGAAGCTTATCTCAGCAGGGCTACCTTTCAAATGTTTATTTCCTCTTTTATATAAAGGATGTTTTCAGTGATACCTACTTCAAAGACTTTCTCAGAGCAGGAAGCTCCGGGAGGCCCATAAAATGGGTATTCTGCTCTTCCCTCCTTTCCAGACCCAAAGGGGAAGATCTGACCTATGACCTGGAGAGATATTAACGTGAAATGTAGTATCTGTATCTTTTTGAAATTGAGAAGGGGTACAACAGGTTTTCCTGTTATGGTGGGTGGGTTACTTGGGGAAAGGTGATTAAGCTTCCTTTCCAGAACGTTGGAGAGCATTTAGCTTCCTTCCACATAACAATTATTGCAAATGCTTGTTGAATGTCAGGACTCTGGTTGAGGTAATTCCCAGAAAGAGGGAATTGAGTATTTACGTGAGTCTGATAATCAGCCCACATAAAATCCGGACGCACCTGGCCTCGGGCTTTCTTGGAGCAGGGACTCGGGGGTCACACCAGTCTGCTGTCCTTCCCTGCCAATCACAGGGCTGGGCTTCTTTCTGAATGTTGCCTCCTCCTTTCAGGTTCTTCCACACCATGGAGTCACGTCCTTCAGTCTGAACTGGAGGTAGAAGACATGCCCTTGATTTCAGACTGTAAGACTGGGGCATCCTAGCTTGTCATCTTCCAATTGCACAGCCACCCCTTGGATGCACACGGGTCATGTGCACACACACCCTTTTGGGAGCTGGGGGCCTGGGAGTCTCAGCAGAAGTGCCTGAGGAAGGGAGGAGAGTTGCACTGAGCAAGGAGAGGCGCTCTGACTGGGGAGGAGTTCTGTACAGGGTTGCTTTGTGGTTTTAAGTGGAGAACTCTCAGAATACAAAAAGAGAGATGTAAAGGATGCATAAATGAGCATCTAGCACTAACCAGGCGCTGTGCCTGACTCCTGACAGCCTTGCGGCATGAAATGTGGCCTGTAAATTACGAGTCTGCGATAAATACAGAAATGGAGTGTTTGCAAACTTTTAGTTTATTTAAGTTTATTTATTTATTTTGAGAGAGAGAGAGCACGAACAGGGGAGAGGCAGAGACAGAGGGAGAGAGAGGATCCCAAGCAGGCTCTGCCTGACGTGGGGCTCAAACTCACTTACTGTGAGACCACAACCTGAACTGAAACCAAGAGTCAGACACTTCACCAACCGGGCCACCCACGCACCCCGCAAACTTTTATTTTAAATTGCCACATTATCCAGTTATCCAAGTGCATGATCAGTGACCTTTAGTTTTTTTGTATGTTTAAATTTTTTTTAATTTTGCAGTAATTCATTTTTAGTCCATTTTATAAAACCAGTGCTTTGCAAAGAAGAATTAAAAAAAAAAAAAAAACAAAAAAAAAAAACACCTTTCAGGGCACCTGGATGGCTCAGCCAGTTAAGCATCTGACTTCCACTCAGGTCATGATCTCACATTTGTGAGTTCAAGCCCCGTGTCGGGCTCTGTGCTGACAGCTCAGAGCCTGGAGCCTGCTTTGGATTCTGTGTGTGTGTGTGTCTCTCTCTCTGCCCCTTCCCCACTCACACTCTCTCTCTCTCAAAAATAAATACACATTTTAAAAAATTAAAAAAACAAAAAGCTTTCACACAAGAAGCTTGAACACTCTGCCTTCTCAGACCTTAGAGGAAGCCGGAGGAAGCTGAGGCATGAAATCCTGCAGCCGGGTAGGAAGGAAGGGGCCCGAGTGGAAGAGGCAGGCTTCGAACCAGGTCCGTCAGACTCCAGAGCCTGTGCTCTGAGGCTCCTGTTCACAAATAAGTGCAAAGACGTATTTCAAAGCTGAGTAGAAATGCCCTTTGGATTGCGGAACCTCAGTTCATAGGCCAGGAGGCGGGTCTCATGAACCGTATTTGGCATCTGGCTCAGGGGAGCAAATTGTCCGTAAACGTTGAATAACTTTGCCTCTGTTCTTTATTGTTAGGGGAAATTAAGAAGGAACTGTTCTCATTTTCAGGTGACAGACGGGCTCAGGCCAACAAACCAAACTTCCAACCTCTCCTCATTTGCAAAGGAGAGTCTAGAATATTGACGTGCCGTCTTGCTCAGTGAACTTCAGTTTTTTGGGTTTTTTTTTCCCCTCCTGAGTTTTATTGAAGAATTTTTAGCCTCCAGTTTCCATTTAAAAGTTAAGCTTATTTTTTTTTCTTGTGCTCCTTTCATGAATAAATTAAGCAGAGAACGTGTCAAAAATACTTTTAAATGGATATATGTGCAACCAACATCTTCAAGTCTTGAAATAGATGGCCTTGGGACTGTTTTAAATTGCATCCTCTTTCCCTTCCCCCACCTGGTACCCGAGAGAACAGGCTGTCAGAGAGCCAGGAAAGCAAAGGCGTTTCATTTTGCCCTGGTGGACACCATGTTGCCTGAGCCCCTTCTCTCCACCTGTTTGATGGACTAAGACCCGGGGTCTCGGGGCAGCCCCGGGGCGGGAGAGGTTGGAGTCAGACGCTGCCAGAGAACGTGTGTCTGCAGGTTCTGCTTAAGTTTCCCTGGCTCGCTCGTCTCGGCTCCGTGAAGCCCGAATGTGTGTGCAATGAAAATCGACGCTGGGGATGTCTCTTCTTCTCCCCTGCCACACAGGCCCACAGCCTGGAGCATGGTGGTGGTGGCAGCCAACTCATTTTCTGGAGAAGCCCAGAGGAAACAGAGAAAGGACTGCCCACAGCACTTGCCTGACTCAACAACAATGAACATCAAGTTCAGTGAAAATAGGAGAGGGGGGGAGAAACAGGCTAAAACAAAATACGGTGGTTTCAGTACCTCTAAATAGGAATATTTTTCTAAAAGAGAGCTCTGATCTCCAAGATTCATTTAAGGTAAATTAAAACAATGTAACTTGACGTCTAATTTCTTCTTAAACACCTCTTCCTAATTGGAAGTGTTGCCTAGACCAATTACCAGGCATTACTTACTTGTTATTTAATGTTTTCCTGGTACCCACGAGTAGATTGTATAGTGATTCATTGATGTGAAATGTTGGAATCAAAGCTCATTTTTAGGGTCCTGAGAAAGGAAGAGGTCTGAGGAATATCCAGTTTCACTCAGTGCCCACCTGGGGCCATGTCTCAGCGGGGACCAGGGCCCAGTGCAAGTTAAACACGTTTTTATTAAGCTACTACTCTGTTAGATCGGCTTAGCAGACAGTGTAGCTCCCTGAATTCAGGAACTCAGAGCGGACACCAAATGGGTCGGAAAGCATTTGGAAGCAGTGTGTAAAGCTGGTATCCAGCTGAGGGGAACACTGTTCCACCTTGGCTCTGGGTGACCTCTCCACAGCGGGCCCCAGTCACCTGAGGGAGGGCAGAGAACCAGGCAGAGTATGAAGGGATTCCTTAGGGAGGGCACCAGTGTCTGGTCATGTATCCCTCCAACACCTATATTGTGTCTACCCCCACCCCCTCCAAGAAGCCTATTTCCAGCCAGATTTACCAAAAGAATCCAGCCTGTGTCAAGAGTGTAATTATTCTAAATATAACTATACCAACAAAAGAAGGATATCAAACAAAGTTAACAGGTCACTATTGGGATATATGCAAAGGGTGGAGGTGGGGGCGGGGTGTTCAAGATGAGGCATTAAGAGTGGGTTTTAGCAGGTTCAAGGTTGGTTTTCCAGCAGCTAGTCTGAAGTGTGGTTCACCAGCCTGGGCATAGCTTGACTTTCACACTAGCGCTGGTTGTTTCTGAGGATCTCCTGTCCCCTTGGGAAAAAGTCTCCCACCGTACTTTATTTACTACAGATCTTAACTGTAATTTTAGGAGGATAAATGTGAGTATGAATATCACTGAGACGCAATCAGGGCTCTGTAAATCTTGAGGCGTCACTCATCTGCTCAGGGATGACGCCACCGATACGAACTCGTGTAAAGTAAATTTGTTAGCAGGCACCACGCGTTGCTCAGTCTAGAAAACTTCAGGGCCATTGAGGCAAGGTCAGATTAGGCAAGTCCTTTTATGGCAAGGCGGTGGTGGTGACAAGTCAGGGACACCGAGAGAATGTATTGTTAAATATACGACTTCCCGTGTGCTCACTCCTCAATGGCTCTCTTTGTCTTTGGAGGAGAACCACCTTGCCGCTCCCGACAGTAACTGTTTGTCAAGCAAGAAATAATGAAAGCGGCCCCTGCAAAGTTGGATATCTTTAAGCTCTGTCCTTATTGCACTGATGACAGTTCTGGATTCTGAACCTGTTTCTGAAATAAAGCATCGATTCAGGATCCGTCGCTATTGAATAGGTCCACAGTGTTTGGCTGAGGAAAGATGAGGATTATATTAAGGAACGATAAAATTCATGCACGGTGGAAACAGAGCCCATTTCGGAACCGTAGAGGAGCCCCAATTCAGATCTTGCGCTCAGACTGATTTGCACAAAGGGTTATCTGTTCAAAGTGGAAGAAAAGAATGACAGCATGAGACAACTCACGTAACTAATAAACTTTTGAGACGCTGTTTCATATGTTTGCTTTTCATTAAATTCGGGAACGGTTGCGACGTTGTTGTGATTCAGTCAACATTTATTCCTATCTGTTTTTCATATACAAAGGCTTAGGGATGCCAGAAAATAAACTGTTAACGGAGAATTAACTTCTTTGGCATGCTTTCATACTTATCTTCCAAATTAAAGAAAATGAAATGGGCAGAAACAGAGTGTAGATTACCTCCTTTTTGTCAAAAATGGTGGGAATTTGAAAATTAATAATAAAAAAGGGAACAGATGCAGTAACATGCCAGAGGGAGATTAATGTGGAGAGTAAAATCTGTGAGCAACAAAACTGAAGCAAACTGAATCAGTGGGAGGTGGTTGTACAATCAAAATCAGGATAAAAGAGAAATTACAAACAACCCTGCACTTGTCAAAGTAGTAGTAATGAAAGCCTGACTCTGCCAGCAGTGAGAACCTGTGTTAGCACTTTGGGGTAAGGATAGTAGCCGGGTGCCAGGTAGGAGGGCAGTGTTAGGTTCCTGGGCAACAGCCATCTTGTGTCGAACAGATGGCGCCGAAAGCTGGCAGGGGAGGGGCTCCTTAGCAGAACTAATCAGACAGTAACAGATAGGGCAGCTGGGAAGACTGACCACAGAGAGGGAGTCTGCGGGGTAGCCGAGTGCCATGATGTCTGCAGTGGTGTGCCCATTGGTCTGAGATAAGACCTTGCAATGTCTTTCCCATCCACGGAAGAGCAGGAACTTTTGTTCAAGAAGAAAAATGGAGTGGAACGGTAGCACAGTTGGGGGCGGGGGTGGGTTCTCGGGGTAGGGACTGAGAAGGGAAGGCTGGGCCATCTCGAAATTTGTGGTGGGGGTCTGCAGTCCCAGCCTCCACGCAACCTTGGTTTTCGCCGTCTGTGCCCTTCCGCCGTCCTGATGTGTCCAGGGTGGCAACGTGGAATGATCACTTTATGTATTTTATGCATCAGAGAGTTTCCGGGATCAAGGCTGTACTTACAATCAGAGGAGACTCTTTGCTATGATTTCTACCACCTAGGTCTCTAACAAATGAAAACCCAAACCAACATACGGTGCGTGCGTTTGTGCTTGGTGATTTCTCATGACCTGATTGATACCGTTATTGATTCAGAGCAGCTCGCCTTCTTTTCTTTTCCCTGTAACTGCGGGTTGAACGTCAAGACGTTGGGCATAAATCCGAGCCCCAAGCCTTAAAACAAAAGTAAGATTAAGTCTTTCTGACAGAAAGGAAGGTGAAAACGATCTATTAAATTCAATAACTTAATTAAGGAATCCTTTCTTTTTAAAATCTAGAGTTGGGACCTTCAGGTTAAAACTATTACTTTAACAAAGAAATGCAGATCTCCTACATCTGTTTTTGAACTAGTATATTTCCCTCTCTCTCTCTCTCTCTCTCTCTTTTTACAGAAGCTTTGTAGCTTGGCTCAATTTATTCATTTTGGAGGGGGAGGGGGAAACGTTACCAGGATTTGAAATAGGTGGTATAACATAGCCATATGCTATTTATGCAGCAGTTTCTGCAATAAATCTAATTTGGTCCTGTCAAAAAATTAGACTTATTTGATACAGCAGCACATTAGTAAATGATTGTGGCAGATTTAAAGTTGACATTTAGTCTCTCCTCACTCTGAGCAGAATCTCGCAGATCTGCCTCTTCCCCCTTGATCGACTCTCT
Source organism: Panthera leo (assembly GCF_018350215.1). NCBI lineage: Eukaryota > Metazoa > Chordata > Mammalia > Carnivora > Felidae > Panthera > Panthera leo. The sequence goes on along the minus strand of NC_056696.1, from coordinate 7,106,809 downwards.
GAAAATGTCTCAGTTCTTTGTCCTGCGGTCCCGCAGATATTTTCACATCCAAGAGAAGGTCTTGCCTTAAGGTAACTGAGGAAGGGGGCGGAAGAAGGAATAGCCTCTGTTTTTAAAAGACTCCGTGAATAGATGGGCAGAAAAATCAATACACCAGAGGAAAACTCATTGTGTTTTCATCATTTTCAGTTCTTAGAAAAGCAGAACTGTTAGTCTCATTCAGAATGTAGATAAATTAAGGAAGGTCAAGTTCTCTGTTACGGAGTTGAAATATTTTTACCTTCCGTCCTACGTCCATATGCTGTTTGAGGAAAACTCCTATCAGAGAATGCGGATGACATCAGCTCTCTGTCTTTACCTAGCAGGGCCCTTAGAAGCTGCTCCACTGCTCTCTCCTGCGCCCTGGCACAGCCCTGCCTCAGTGCCGCTCGATTTTTCCTGTAAAATGTGTGTTTCAGGTGTTGGTATCAAACTATCTCCAACTTTCTCCCAGCTTTTCCGTTTAAAACATAAAATAAGCCTAGTACACATTAGGCAGATGAATGTTAACAGTATTCTCTGAATTCCTTCAATGAGTCCCTTTGGAAAAGTAATCGAGATATTCTTTCCCTTTCCTTTTTCTTACGTGCTTCTGGAGGGGAGAAGTGTGTGCGCGTGTGCACATTCCCGCATCTGTGCGTGAGCATAAGTGATGTGAGACTGAGTGGTTTTTCATTTGTTTACATTCTTACCATATACATTTTCCGAAACCAGCCTACGAGTGTGTTTCTGAAACGCAGTCAGCTAAGAATGAAGCGTTCCTTCACGGTGATTTAAGCAGCCCTGTGAAACTGGCATTCTGCTCACACCTCTTTCTTGTATATAGCAAAGCAGCCCATGGAAGTGATCAAATTACCGGGACTCTTTCCGTGCTATTCAGAAGCAGGCATCCAGGTAACCGAACTACCCTCAAGCACAGATCACACTCCAGGGAAAAAAAAAATGCCCAGAAAAAGAGCAAACAAACCTGCCGAGTGAATTAGATGCTAGTTCTGAAATTTTCTCCACACGAAAATTATTTAGAAATCATGTTTTGGGGGAATTGAAAGAAGGAAGCACCTCAAAGAATCCACATTTTGCGTCCAAAAATCCACATATTAAATTACATAATATATATTAGATCAGAATGATTTATATAGGACATAGGGCATTTTGGAGATTCGTAATAAAATTGAAATTCGAGCTAAAAAAGAATGTCTCAGCCCTCGGATTTGAAGCTGTCTCTGTCGGGTTTTGTTTTGGCTTTTATATTTAGCATCACAACAGTTTTCCTTAATACATCTGAAGAATTGTTCTGAGAAAGTCTTTTCTGTAAATTGTAAATATTTAATCAATCAAACCCTTAGGATTCATATTTTAAATTACTTGTTTTTAGACTGCTTTTATTAATGAAACCTGCTTGCAATTTTATGTCAATGGCAAAAGCCTCAATTTTTATCTTTTCTGAAAAGAAGTCAGAAAATTTTCCTGACTTGATTAATGGTACTTAATAAAAGCCTGTACAATAGGATTAAGTCTTGGGATAATTCTTCCAAATGTAAAAGCAGCTTATGAACGAAGTACCATCCAGGTTTACAGTTAGCTTCACATTTGTAACAGTGCTTTGGCTAAAATTTGTGCCATCTACTTCCTCCTAAAAAAAAAAAAAAAGTGATCTCCCTTTTTCTTCTAAGAAAATTGAATCGAGTCTTTGGTTTGTCTTTTTCCTAAAGAATACAGTTGCCTAAAATACCGGTAAGGAATTCAGCATCAAGTGATTTCATGTCCGATTTATGAAAGGAGGGCAATTACTTGCTAGCTGTGGATGGATGACAGAATAAATTCAGTTGAGAGTATAATTTTCACCTAATTTTGATGAGTTAAATTTTTTTCACAGAACTGGCCTATTGGTACAACTTACATTTCTTTAGATAGATGGTGTGTTTGTTGGGCAACATATATTTATTTGAATATTATTGAAGCCGAATTGTTCCTTTTTTAAATGATGGAATTTAAAATACACTTGATTTGTATATCCTGGGTTCAGTTTCTCAAAGCAGTAATGGAGCTGTGTGTTAATATATAGCTTATAATTGAAATGGTACATATTTGTACATTGTAAGCATGTCAGTGTAAAATTTCTTAATTGGAATACTCTTTCCCTTGGCTAATTCATTAGTGAAAATATTTATTCCTCAAGTTAATGCTGTATAGTACGAAGCAATTTTTGCATAGTGTAAACTTGTTTACGATATTTTGATTTCACTTTAAAACTTTTATTTTGCTTCTTATACATATAGTTCATACTTGATATAATGAGTGCAGACACACATGAAGGAAATACATATCAGCTGTCTGGTTTTACAAATGATCATTAAAATACCACGTCTTACTACTTTGACTCCAAATTATTGTCTTCCCGAACCCAAAAGTAATTTTCACAAGTGCATTACACAACAGAACTTCATCTTCTGCTGGTTAGCAGGAGAGGATTTAAATCCGTGCCGACAGTTCATTTGACAATGACCTTGAGGGGCTTTGCTTCTTGAAGAAGAAAGCAGAAGCTTGCGGTAAACAAAGTTCACTTCTGACAGATGGATTGAATGACAGAAAGGTTGCGAGTGCCAGAATAGCCCTGGCAGAGGAGGAAATGTTCAGTGGAATCCAACAGGAGAGGAGGTGTGAACAGGTGCAGGGTTGCTGACGGAAGGGGAACCAGATGGAGGGAGCCACAGCCAGTTTATTTAAAGGAAAAGGCAGAAAACATTGAAAGGCTGTGCGATCAGTGGCTAAAAGTGTTCATAGAGGAAGGTAAAAATTCACAAAGCAAAACTGCACAGTGGGGTAGCTAACACTTAGCATAATGGTAGTAATTTGTGAGTTTAGTTTGGAAGTTGCAATTGAAACACATTCATCTTGGCTCTTGACACCATCAAGTATAGATATTTGAGAGTTGTTTATTTTTTTTTTAAGTTTCTAAGCTTTTTTTAATCCATCCATTAATTTAATTTTTTCCAGCCAGAAGCTCCGTTGTGATAATACCAAAATTGTGTCGTCAGCTAGGAAAAGAAAAAAAAAAAATTTTAAGTGAAGGTTAACATTCCATTCAGATGGATCTTGTGATGCCTTAGTTTTGTTCACATATGGGAAGCAAATGCACTCACTGTTGGGTGACATCTGTAATATCTAAGAAATTTGCAACGTTGGAATAGATGCTGTTGGTTGCTTTTGTTGTTCGGAGTCTCTGTTCATTTTGTGAAGTCCAGTTTGATTGTTGCAGTGGGATTAATGCTCTCTAAAATACATATTTGCCTGTCTGATCTGCAGGTTAATTTCTGTTGCTGGGGTTGCCCTGGTTTTCACTGACTTTCCGTGACCTGCCTTCAGGCAGACACCTGCAATCTCAAGAGTCATTTGCAATACAAACAGTATATAGCAGAGCAAGGATGGAGGGCTCTCCTATTTTCTTAGACCTATTAAAATTAAACTTTCTGCAAACCAAAGACCTCCTTGCGAATCCCCTGCCTGGTCGCATCACGCATGCCGTTTTTGTGGGCCCTCGTCTACCACTGTTGTCCTTGAGAAGTTTCCTACGTTACATTACTGATAAGGCGATGCCAATAGAGGAGGAGCTGAAGCAGCCCCCAAGAGAAATGATGAAAGTGCACGATTATGTTGAGGTTTTAAAAATCTGGTAATTGATCCACAAGAGTTCCTGCACACTTTTCACAAAGATGCAATACTCAGAGTGTATTCAGCAAGCACCGTATTCACATGTATTCACATTCCCCGTCTCAGAGCAGCCTGGATCAAATAGATTATGGTGGAGTCGGGTGGGTGTTTCAGAACATTCTGATTTTAGAGATCACATCCATGGCATAGCATGCTTTTGTCAGTGCAAAGAAAGAACTGAAATCTGACTAGTAATTATAGAAGATGTTTGTTTACGCCTGTGTTGTTTATGGAGATCCATGCTCTTGGTCATTGTTTTTTTTTTTTTTTTGAGACTGAATGAGGCTATACACAACTGTATATTTGAAGGAAAAATCGTAAATGGTTTCTTCTCACAAAAGGAAATTGATCATCTGTATTTAAAATCAGCTCCAAAATGTGCCTGTTTCTCCCCACTTGTTAAGAAGTTTTCATCTAATAAATGTTCTTTATTAATCTAAAATTTTACATAAAACTGATTACAGCATACTTGCTTTAATCGTAATGTATTGATTCTGCCATCTCTTCTATCATAGCTCCTGAATACCTTTATACAATCCTTTTTATAACAATATAGAGCCTTTGTATGATAATGTAAAAAAATGAGCACTGACCTGCTGTGTAACATAACACCATGAAACTCACCTGAGTGATGGGATACAAACTGAAAGGCTGTAAAAAGAAACTGCAACAATGAGTCATCATTTGATACGTCACAAATTAAATTGCAAAGCTCTTTATAGGTAGAACTGATAGCTTTCCAGAAATATGTAAATTAATTGTACTTAGCATAATGTCTTATGTCATGGGGGTCTTGAAATTTTTTGAATGATGGGATAATGGGTTGATTACTGTTAAATAGGCATTCATTCAACACTAGGTATACAGCTGCTGTAGATTTTTTTTAAAAAAAATTGTTTTAATGTTTGGGGTACCTGGGTGGCTCAGTCGGTTGAGCGTCCGACTTTGGCTCAGGTCATGATCTCACGGTCTGTGAGTTCGAGCCCCGCATCGGGCTCTGTGCTGACAGCTCAGAGCCTGGAGCCTGCTTCGGATTCTGTGTCTTCCTCTCTATGCACCTCCCCTACTCATGCTCCATCTCTCTCTCTCTGTCTCTCTGTCAAAAATAAATAAACTCAAAAAAATTGTTTTAATGTTTATTTTTGACAGAGAGAGAGACAGTGCAAGCAGGAAAGGGGTAGAGAGAGAGGGAGACACAGAATGAGAAGCAGGCTCCAGGCTCTGAGCTGTTGGCACAGAGCCCTATGCAGGGCTCGAACTCATGAGCTGTGAGATCATGACCTGAGCCAAAGTTGGACGCTCAACCAACTGAGCCACCCAGGCACCCCTGTGATGGACATGTTTCTAAGGATCGATAATTTCTTGTTGGGATATGTTGGCAACATTGTGGGCAAATGTCAAGTCGAAGCAAAAAGCCTTTTGCTCAATTTTTTCATATGGCTAGAGGGTGTTTTCTAATTAATTAATTAATTTTTTACATTTATTTATTGAGAGACAGAGACAGAGCGTGAGCAGGGGGAGGGGCAGAGAGAGAGGGAGACACAGAATCCGAAGCAGGCTCCAGGCTCTGAGCTGTCAGCCCAGAGCCCAATGCGGGGCTCGAACTCACGAGCTGCGAGATCATGACCTGACCCAAAGTCGGACGCTTAACCGACTGAGCCACCCAGGTGCCCCTTTGCTGTAGGTTTTTTAGATGAAGAGGGTGTGATCCTTCTTTACAGTATCTAACAACCTAGTGGACAGGGTGTACGTGTGTGTGTGTGTGTGTGTGTGTGTGTGTGTGTGTGTGTGAAATCTAGTAAACAGTATTTAGATTTAGAAACCTTCCTTAACTCACATTGTGAGTGGATGAATTGTGAAACTACCCATCTAGTCCAACCCTCATTCTCTTGTGTGACAACTGAGGTGCAGTGAGGCTCAGGGACTTGCTCAAGGTCAACTGTTCTTCGTGGAAGCCAAATGTGGGCTCTCCATCCCCTTGCTCTTAGTTCAGTGCTCCTTTTGGTAGTCCACGTTATATGCCCCTGGTATTCAGTGATAATAGGACTGGTCTGAATAAACCTATCAAAATCTTTCTGTGGAAGTCTTGCACAACATGTTGCTGAAAGGAAAAATAAGTCTCTTTTTGGACCTTCCCACATGGTTACTGGTTCTTGAAACAAACAAATAAAAGAGCTGTACCTTACAAACAACAATTAAAACTTTTGGAACATTACTCACATTGACTCCCTTAATCTCCACAAGAGCCTTTCAGGTAGATTCTGCCATGAGGCCCATTTTACAGATAAGAAAACTGAGTTGAATGGAGGCTACTACCTTGACCAGGGTCACAGTACTGGCAATTAAGTAGAGTAGGGATTCAGGCCTCAGCAATTAGGCTCCCGGACAGGTTTATGCATTATACTTCCTATATTGCCTGTGATGGTAGGTGTTGTGAGAAAATCAATCCTGTGACCACTTCCTTTTGGAAAGTTAAATTAAATAGGGTTCTTGACAGCCTTCAAAATGCTCACTAACGCACACTGTGACTCTTCGAGAGGAATTTCTATTTTCAGTATTTCCCAAATGTATATGACTCATGGAAACTCTTCCATTAAATCTCCACATTCTCTCCCAGGAATCAGGTTTTTTAGGAATATACTTTGTGGGGGGCGCCTGGGTGGCTGGGTGGGGGTTGGGTGTCAGATTCTTGATTCTGGCTCAGGTCATGATCTCACAGTTCATTGGATCAAGCCCTGCATCAGGCTCTGTGCTCACAGCACAGAACCAGCTTGGGATTCTCTTTCTCCTCTGTCTCTGCCCCTCCCCAGCTCATGTGCATGTGCTGTCTCACTCTCTCTCAAAATAAGTAAGTAAACATTAAAAAAGAGAAACACACTTTGGGAAAAACTAATCTAAATTAATTTGTAGTGGGGTGACAGAATTACCACATGGGAAGTGTTTTTATCAGTACCTCTAGAACTTGTCTCCCTGGCCCTGCCCCCTACCTCCCGTTCATGCAGAGAGCAGGTGGGTGGGTACCCTTCAGTTTGGGTTGTCTGTCCTCCAAAGCGGGGCGAGCGTCGGGGAGCATCTCTGACCATTACTTGAGCGGTTAGCTGTGCCAGAGTCACATGACAATGACTCCTTCCATGGCTACCATTTCAACTTGGCCTTTGTCTGGTAATAGCTCTTGAAAATAAAGGTGACAAGTAACTAGTTGATCAGATTTAGGAACCTCTCAGAGCCTGACTCTTGGAATCAGATTTCATAGAATAAAATATTATGGATGCTTTCGGATATAAATCCTTTCAGACAAACTTCTGCTGGGGATTATTGGCACAGATTCAGGGTATGGGCCCCTAAATCGGACTCTGAAAGAGAGCTTATTCTCCTTCAACTCTTGCTATACCAATATTCCTCCCCTCTAAGTGTATCTTTTCCTGTAGTCTGAAGAAATGGAGCAACTCATGGATAGTAAGCTCTAGAAGTCGAGAAGTTTAGCACTCCTAATGTGTTAATTTTCCTGTAAATACACTTGGAGGTGCCTATAATTTGTAATTACTTCCAGCAGCTCCTATTGGTAAGATTTTCGGTAAATAATGATGTTGCAGTGATAATGATGGCTGGGACTGGGCTTTCTATGTGTGGTCCTGGCTTTCCCACCCACCCCTCCCCTTCCCTTTTCTGGGTTCTTGAATTCTGTTTCTTCCAACAGATAAACTCCAGCAATTTTTGTAGAGAGTTGAAACCATTCATTGGCTTATCTGAATCCCACAAAGTATAGATTATGTTTTGCAGTGAGCGAAAACTACAAAGGCCACAGATTAGCTCACCAAGTGGTGGGATAGTTTATTAAATTGGCTGACAAGCTGATGGACGAATACGGCTACATCGTCCTCTTAATCAACTTTGAAAGTGCTGGTTTTTAGTAGAACCAAGTAATGAATGATACAAGGTTGATTACTGGTGATTCAGGGACGAAACCTGTGGGGAAAAATCTCTTAGAGAATCTGTTATTTCCCACGTAACAATTATAGAAATACTATTAAACGATAAAGATTTTCCAACCGTATGCACATTAACTTATTAGGAGTCTTAATGCGTGTTCATAACTGGATATTTTTCTATAATTTGCCAGCTTGGCTGTATGGAATAATTTTTTAATATGCTTTATAATTTAATTTTAATTATGAATATGTGTTCTGGGAGGTGCTTCAAACCAGATTTGATTTTTTTCAAAGATCTCATTGCTTACATTTGTGTAATATGGTAACTGCTTCAGCTTCAGCTGTTCTTAGCTTTCTGTCGTAATTCTCCTTCATTTCTCCTTTCAAGCGATGGTGACTGGCTGACTTAAATGAGAAATTTGGTTTAAAAAATGTCATTTTAATAGTTTTTGCTCTTTAGAAAAATTATGTGATTTGATATCTTCATGAGGCATTTAAAGTTAGCAGGTTTGGGCCACATGGTTATTTTGATTTGTGCTACATCAGGATTAAAAATGATTCTGTGCTCTGGGGGAGTAGACGAAGGAGTTATGCTCAAGCCCCCACTGTCCAATGTAAATATAAGGAGAGCCACAAAATGCAAACCACATACTTAATTAAACATCTCCAAAAAGCTGTATTTTATTTCTTTTTTTAAATTTTGTTTTAAGTTTATTTATTTATTTTGAGAGAGAGAGAGAGAGAGCACACGGGAGGAGCAGAGAGAGGGGGAGAGAGAGAGAGAGAGAGAGAGAGAGAGAGAGAGAGAGAATCGCAAGCAGGTTCTGCACTGTGACAGTGCAGAGTCTGATGCAGGACTTGAACTCACGAACCATGAGATCATGACCTGAGCCCAAATCAAGAGTCAGTCACTTAATCGACTAAGCCACCCAGGCCCCCTAAATAGCCGTATATTAAAAGGTGAAATTAATTCTAATAGTTTATTTAACTCAATATAGCAAATAGTATCCTTGAACATGTAATCAATAAAAATTAATCGGATTTTTCTGCTTTCCCACTCCCCCCCCCCCCCGCCCCGCCTCACCAATTCTCCACAGTCCGGTGCATATTATTTACACATACAGAGCATCTCACTTCAGTCTAGCCACGTGTCAGGTGCACGGCAGCCACATGTGGCCTGTGGCTGCTGTATGAACCATTGGAACCCTAAGCCCTTGTTTTCAGTTTTCCCAGCTTCCCCACAACACCCAGTATGGATGCCATTGGGTTTCTCATGAGCATAAACCCTGAATTCTCTTTCTACAATAATTGGCATCATTCTATAAAAACAAGAAAATCATGTCAGCTTCTTCTGTAATTTTGGAGCCAGGAGCTAGGCCTGTCTTTGATTAGTCCTTTTCTGAAAGACTGCCACTTGGAGCAGGAAGGGGAGGAGGAGAGAGGAAGCTGCCATTTACTGGTCATTCTCTGAAGGGCAGCTGAACTCTTAGCTGTACCCGCAGCACACTGGAGCGAGTTCTTCGTATCTTACTGTTGCATCTTTGTCTTTACACCTTAGAGCTGTTGAAAAATCAAATTGACGACTAAATAACGTGATGCCAGGCTGTTAGTTGAATTTAGACATTTTCCAAAGGGTGGTCTGGGCCAGATGTTACTGGTTGCTTTATATAGGTTGCCTCAGTATCCCGATAACATCGTTTCATTAAATGAGAAAATGAACTTAACTCTGAGGTCCCACCTAATGGCACACGGCTAGTATCAGGTAGGGCCAGGGCCCAAATCTAGTCTGTGTGTGTCCAAAGCCCAAACTCACATCCGTTCTGCAATACCACTCCTCCCATTGCTTTTATCAGTAAATTGAGGAAATTTTTTATTGTTTTTATTGTTTCTTCGAGTTAGTCTTTGAGATAATTGTATTGATTGTTAGACTTTGTTTTATTATTTTTTTATTTTGTATTTTTTGAGAGAGAGGGAGAGAGAATCTTAAGTAGGCTCCATGCTTAGCACAGAGCCCAACATGGGGCTCGATCTCACAACCCTGAAATCATGACCTAAGCCAAAATCAAGAGTCAGACACTTAACCAACTGAGTTGCCCAGGTGCCTCTGATTGTTATACTTTGAATCATCATCTTCTAGGAAGTAGCAATGAGATTACTGATGGTACCGATTCATATTCTTGAACACAGGATATGTCAGTGCTGTACTACATACGTTTTACATATAACATCCTGGTGTTCCTAAGGGAGCAGTACTGTCATTAACCCCATTTCACATTTGCAAAAACTGAGTCATAGGCTAAGTGACTTGCTTAGGGTGCACAGCCAGGAAGTGGGCAGGTTGGGAGTCCCCTGCCAAGGCTGGCTGACACCAAGGTCTGAGCTCTTAACCTCTGGCTCGTTGTGTGCAGATGAGTGGCCCAGCCCTGCTGGCAGTGGGCTTACATGCCAAGGCCTCAAGGCCAACGGCAAAAGCATTGTTTTTAAAGGCCCTTTAGGATTTTAGTTCCTCCTATTCCTTTTCTCGGGACACAGATTCCCGTTTTGGATAAGCTCAGAACAGGCTACCTTGTAGAAATGAGTTTGCATGTAGACTTAGATTAAAGGTAGAATCTGGTCTTCAGGAACAGAAAGGGCGGCTCCACAGCCATAGGAATGGTGAGCGTGACGGCCTATCAACGACCAAGGAAGCAGAAAACCCAACACACACTTACATTACTGCAGAGAAGAAACCTTTCAGAAGGCAGGTAAGAATAGTTATAAGCATGTGTTCCAAGGCAAATAGAGAATCCTGTTAAACCATAAAATGACTAAAAGGGAAAATGTTTTGAAGTAGAAAATGACCTGAGCCCTGGGGCAGGAACATGCTTCTCTTATTTGGAAGAGTGAGAGGATAACACAGGTGGGAACCAGAGCACGCGGGCTTCAGGCAGTTTTGTCTTCTGTAAATATAATTGTGCTTTTCAGCTCCAGAATCCCGTGGAAAACTGGACAGTTTCCAGAGATCTCAATCAAGTTTTAAAAATGAACTAACTCTAGTTTTGTTATCCAGCCAAGGTTAGTCAGTAGAACACAGTCCTGATTTCCAGGTACAAACGTATTGGGTGTTTGACCAAAAGCACACCAGTTCAGGGACATTGAAAACTCTATGAGTCTTTACTACAGCATGTCCCCACTTACTCAATCTCAGACTTCCGGTAAATTCAGCCATTTGATACATAGCTATAAACCAAGACTTTTAAGAAGCAAAACCAAACGAAATGGAAAGCATGGCAGCAAATCATAGCAAAACAACCAATAAAAAAGCACTATAAGAAGCAGATCAGTATGCTTCCATTTGGTTTCTGGATCTTCAGAATAGCCTCTGAGATTTTCGTGCAACAGCTATTACAAAGTGCCTCTGTTTCCAGTCGCTGTGGTAGCCTCCAGCAGCTACAACAGTGAACGGTGATCCCTAAGCGCGTCCTGGCTGGGACAATAGTAGCAGCACGTGGGCCTTCCTCATTTGAAATTATGACCTTGATTATCAAGTGGGGTTGTTATATTTGCTATAGGTTGCTTAAGGGAAAAGAGTCATGATAAATAAATATTTTAGACATATTTCCGCTGGAACTGGTCAGATTTCTGTGGGTCTGATACCTGGAAAATTCTCTCAAGTGGGGACACCTCATCTCTCCACATTCAAGATAAATGAAGCATTATGTTGTGCTTGAGAAAGAAGATTCTATAAAACGAATTTAATAATTGTAATTCTTGCTATATAGCATATTTCTTAATAAGTTTAGTAGCCACAAAGTGACCAACACATTCCTCATTTACTAATGGATCTGATAAATAAATTTCAAAAACATATAATAATAAAATAGAAGCTTTTTTTCAGTCAGTTGTACGCAACTGGACAATGGTGTATATCCATTGACAGGGTACAGAAATGCCATTATGACATATATTGATCCTACCGATGTCTGATTTGAAGTTACTCACCAGAAGGATTAATTACTGGGACTGTGTAGATCAGCTGACGTTTTTCAGAGAGGAAAGCCAAGAACGGACCAAAGCAGTTAGTTTATGTAGAAAGGTTAGAGATGGAAACTATGAATATTTTGACAATCTGAAGGTACAAAGGCAAAATCATGATCTAATTGATTTTATGCACTAGCTTAATTGTTCTTATTCTTTGGTCCGGTGAACTGGGCCCATGATGCTGTAAAATAGGATATATTTACAACCACTTATGCATCAGAGACCTCTGAGCTCTCCAAAAGTTTTAAGGGTGAAAATTACTGAAATGTACATTTGGTGGCTGTTCAGTCTCAGTATCTACCTATGGTATCTACCATGCCTATGAAACAATTTCAGAAATTGCTCTTGCTATTGCTGTAGTAATAAGTGCTCTCCCTGCTTCTAATGTTGTCCCTTCCCCATCTGTTCTCCACACCGCAGCCAGAGGGATCTTTCTGAAGCCTGAGTGTGATCACAACACTCCCCTGCTTAAAACCCTACATTGGCTCCCTATTTTCCTCAGGATGAAGTCCTTAAAAATAGCTTCATGTTCTGGCTCCTGCCTACAGCTTCAGGCTCATCGTTCTCCAATCTCCTTCTACCAGCAGCTCACTTCCACCCTGCAACGTGTGTATTCCACCCTTCAGTCCTGCCAAGGCTGTTTGCAATTTTCCAGAGGCACCTGGTTTTCTCTCCTCCTTGAATCTTTGCACATGTTGTCCACTTCACTTGTAACAATATTCTTCTCATTCTTTGGATGGCTAATTACAATTCACTTTAAGCCTCTGATTTTTTAAGTTTCCCCAAATCCTCCCGGACGGTACCTTGCCCCTCTCCAACTCCTGTCCCATCTGCCTGTATGAGAGCATGTAGTTAGCCCTATTTTAATACTTACCATTCTACTTTAGTTGTTCTTTCTTGTCTGTTTTCTTCACTAGACCATGAATTCTGAAGGCACAGTCATGGTCTGTGTCTTGTACACTGATGCATCCTCACACTTTGGTGCTTGGCACAAAGTAGGCGTTTAAGTATTTGTTGAATGGATGAGCAATACGAATCTGACGAAACCGCTCATGCGAGGCAATGCCATGGAATGGAAGTACACTGAACTTGAATTGAGAAGATGGGTGTTGGTTCTGGGTCTGTCACTTACTACAAGCTGTGCACCATTGAGCAAATCTCTTAATTCTTTAAGCTTGGGATGCCTCTTGTATCAAGCAGGAATATCTGTTCCATCCCCCTGCCATACAGAATTGTTACGAAGAGTAGGTGGTCAATGCATTTGAATGTTCTTTGCAACACAGAAAGCCTGGAAGTGGGAGGATGTTCAGTTGGTAAGAGTCTCTGGTTCTGTCTTCAGTAAATGAGAGTTGCACACGAGATGTAATAGAAGCAGGCAGTATCTAGTTAAGCACGGCCCCCGTTGCCTTGACAGAGTTTTCAAATCAGTTTGGAGCTACTATAAGAGAACACTTTTGGAGAGAAAATTATTTTTAGGGATGTTTTTGTTAATTATTTCCTTTCTTTTGTGTTTATTCCTTTGAAAGAAGTTGATGTCCTTTCTGTTTCTGCTTCCTTTCCTAGAAGTGACTCACACTCTAATCGGATAACTCATCTTTCAACATTGTACTTAAAATTCTGACATACTTTGCAGTGAAGAAAATAGAAATAATTTACTCGAGAAATATGTATGATGCCATTAGGGTTTTTTCACATACTTGAGGAAGTAGGGGTTCCTGAAAGCTACTCCTCTTGGATTTTTTTAGCCCTGTTTGTTACATCCTAGTATTTCTACATTTGCTTCACTATAAGAACATAGCTCCTGTTAGTGGTAAACAAGTACAGGAGTTTTTGTTCTTGTCAAATATGGAAGACATCATGTTGTCTACTAATTTCACTATTGTTTTTCTTTTCTTATTATTGTCAAGAACAATAATAAAAATCAAATCAAATTGTTGGCCAAAATAGGGTTATCTTATCCTATTCTCTTCTGATCAGTAGACGGGAGGATCCTTAAACCTGTATGGACACTTAGTACTTTCCATCTCTTAACAGTTGCTCATTCATTTGTCCATCCATCCATCCATCCACCCATCCACCCATCCACTCATCCATCCATCCATCCATCCATCCATCCATCCAACCATCTATCCAATATTTGTTGACCACACAACTATGTTCCAGGCACCATTCCAGGCTCTTGGGATAAATTAGTGAACAAAACCAAGGTCTCTATTTTTTAGGTACTTATGTTCCAGATAAGATGTGTGTGTCTTATCTTCTCTAGGACTCTGTGACCAGCTTTAGGCTGGAAGCATATTTGCGTGACTTTCAGTGTTTTTGTAAAGATCACTGTATTTCTTTAAGGAGGATACAACTAATTGGTTGTGTCACTGTAAGAGGAAGTGATCCAATAACATATGGGACAAACTGAAAAGGAGAAGGACAGCTGTCTTGGAATTTGGCTGTCAAGATGGGTAATATAGGTATTAAAAGACACACACTTCTGGATAATTGAAATAAGACTCTTGTTATCCTTTTGACCTTCTCTCATTTCCCTGCACCCCTGGATAAACTAAGAGATTGAAGTATAGGGATTCATACTGTGGACTTGAGAGTCAGGCAGGCCTGGATTGCCTGGCTATGCCCCCTTAATAACTGGAAGATTTTGGACAAGTAGGATAAACTTTCTAGGCCTCAGTTCCCTCATTTATAGAGAAAGGATAATAATAGAACCTACCTCAGAGGGCTGGTGTGAGGATCAAATAAAAGGATAAATGTAAAGAGCTTAGCTTATGGTAAAAACAATAATAAGTAAACAGCTTCCTGAAATTATTAATCCTTTAAGGCAGGATTTTTTTTCTGCCTTATTTGAACGAAGAACCCCTGGATTAAAAGAATTAAGTTACGTGTCCATGGCCACATGAGTAATAAGACAGTGAATGCCATGTTTTGACACTGCAGCTGTGTGAGTTTTCTACTGTACTCTATTGCCTCTCTAGATGTAACTTTCCCAGAACACAAAGAAAATCAACCGAAAATGGTGTGGATGCATTTGTAAAACAAACAAACACAAAAGGAAGCAATAAAACTGTAAGCAAATATTTAATCCTAGGTAATAGATTTGCTTTCTGTAGTAGATTAGAAATTTTGAAAGTGCTTTCTGTGTATACTGGGTAAGTTTGAACAAATGTTGAAGATAAATATGTTGAAGACCAATGGGAACCAAGTTTCTCACTGTTGAGGAAGGAAGTTAGTGATGGAAGGAGGGGAGACTGGGTTTTATCTAGTTGTTGGATTGGAATTGAGAACATTAGTGTGCATGTATTATTAATATGAACATTCATAGAAAAATATTTATAAATATATATTCATACATTGATACATATATTCTTATCCTGGTTCTGTCTACTAAAGTGACCTAGAAGCAAACTTCTCAGTAGCAATGTGTACCCCCTGGTGACGGATCTTGGTTTCTAAGTACCATTCTCCACTAAAAGGCAGAAGAGTTCCTTGAACAAACGCTGATTGCATGACTGATACAGGGATAGTACCAGATGAACCTGCAACATCTTGTGGGGATACAAAGCCAAGATGTTCATAAGAATAATAGAGAGATATGGGGTACCTGGGTAGCTTAGTTGGTTAAATGTCTGACTTAAGCTCAGGTCATGATCTCGCGGTTTGTGGGTTCAAGCCCTGCATTAGGCTCTGTGCTGACAGCTTAGAGTCTAGAGCCTGCTTTGGATTCTGTGTCTGTCCCTTTCTCTCTGCCCCTCCCCTGCTCATGCTCTGTCTTTCAAAAATGGGTAAATGTTAAAAAAAATTTTTTAAAGACTAATAGATATAATATAGAAAACAGCTTGAAGGGGTTCCCACTGGCCAAATCTAGGATGAATTGATAAATAAATGGTGGCCATAATAGTTTGCAACCCATTGAATAAAATAGGAATCCAGGATTCCATGCTGATATCAATAAATTAATAAATGAGAGAGAAAGGAAGGCCCTTTCTTACAGCACAATGTTAATTAATAAATAAAAAAGACTGTTAGACACAGGAGTAACCATGGGATATAAAACTATTAGTTGAAAATTTAATGAGAAATAGGGTATTCACATGGTCTTAACATCTCCCAACAAATCACCTATTGATTACAAAGAGGGACAGAGTAACATTACAGTGGAGAAGCCCGGGAGAGACCACCTAACCAGTGGTGAGTCAGGGCTGGCTCATGCCAGCCTATGAAAGCCAACGGTACGCATTTCTTCACAACTCTCTATTCAGTGATGTCACTCTAGTAGCTTGAAATAGGCCACAGTAGAAGTATTTACACTGAAAATTGGTAAACACTACAAATAAGCAATTCTTCCCTCCTCCCCCTCACCCTGGAGACCAGTTATTAAACATTTTAGAACACACCAATGACATTACCCAAGTGGTCAAAGATAATATCACCAATCTTGGGACAAATAGACATGATGTGTCTTAACTCACAATAACACCCACGCCTCCCTGCTGCTGCTTTTCTATATAATTCCATCAGCTATGGCTCTTGACGAATAAGCATGTTATAAAGGGTCTCATAAGTTTCGTCATACTGACATTCTGTTGTCACAAAGCTCTCTGTACTGTACTTTACAAGGGAAAGACCTTTTAACCAAAAGGTTGTATGTTTAAACTAGAATGTCAGTTGTCAGTGAAAAGGAGACTAGAAACATGGCAGATGGGATTGGAGCCTCAAATCACTGCCACTACAGGTTTCATTCTCGGGTTAGACTTGAAGCTTTCGTCATTTCTGTCCCAGACTCATTGATGAGCTTTAGGGTCACCAGAAACTTTAGTCCCTCAATGTAGTTATAAAATTAATACATTTTTCTTTAATGTTTATTTATTTTTGGGAGAGAGACAGAGCGTAAGTGGGGAGGGTAGGGAGAAAGAGGGAGACACAGAATCCAAATCAGGCTCCAGGCTCTGAGCTGTCAGCACAGAGCCCAATTCGGGGCTTGGACTCACAAACTAAGCGATCATGACCTGAGCTGAAGTTGGACACTTAACCAACTGAGCCACCCAGGCACCCCTGAAAATTACTTTTCAGGTGAAATGACTTCTCCTTTTCCAG
This sequence comes from Panthera leo, assembly GCF_018350215.1. Lineage (NCBI taxonomy): Eukaryota > Metazoa > Chordata > Mammalia > Carnivora > Felidae > Panthera > Panthera leo. Next base: position 7,090,010 of record NC_056696.1, on the reverse strand, counting down.
TTTTATCTTTCTTTCTAACACATTGGAAAACCTCGTATTACTTTTTTTTTTTTTTTAAGTTTATTTATTTTTGAGACAGAGAGAGACAGAGCACGTGCCATGGAGGGGCAAACAGAGAGCAAGACAGAGAATCCAAAGTAGGCTCCAGGTTCTGAGCTGTCAGCACAGGGCCCAATGTGGGGCTCGAACCTATGAACTGCGAAATCATGACCTGAGCCAAAGTCGGATGCTTAACCAACTGAGCCACCCAGAGGCCCCTAAAATTTTAAATGTCTTTAAAAAAGTTCTAGTAAGTCATTTTTGCTTGGTGACATGCGTATTTTTAAAATAGTGGGATTTAAAATAATAAATGATAAAGCTGAGGATCAGAAACATAAAGTTAAATGATAAAGCTGAGGATCAGAAACATAAAGTTAATTCTTCAGTCCATTTCTTTTTTTTTTATTATTATTATTTTTTTATTTTTTTTTCAACGTTTTTTATTTATTTTTGGGACAGAGAGAGACAGAGCATGAACGGGGGAGGGGCAGAGAGAGAGGGAGACACAGAATCGGAAACAGGCTCCAGGCTCCGAGCCATCAGCCCAGAGCCTGACGCGGGGCTCGAACTCACTGACCGCGAGATCGTGACCTGGCTGAAGTCGGACGCTTAACCGACTGCGCCACCCAGGCGCCCCCAGTCCATTTCTCTAATGGGATGGTAAATATCATCATAGCCACTTTAAGAAAATATAATCACCAGAACTGTAATTGGAAAAAAGGAGTGACAAAGCCTCTGTGTGTACTTAGTCCACGCTTGAGGTCTACCCAGTGCTTGTTAATTTCCTTTAGCTCTCAGTTGTTACCAAGAAAACACTGACATGCCCACCAGGGTGCATGTGTGGCCACCAGTGATTGTGAATAAGTTGGAGAAGGTAGCTGTTCCTGTTCTAGCACATTTACTCCTTTTTTTTTTTTTTTTACGTTTATTTATTTATTTTGAGAGAGACAGAGAGGGTGAGAGGGAGAGAGAGAGAGAGAGAGAGAGAGAGAGAGACCATGAGCAGGGGAGGGTCAGAGAGAGAGTGAGAGAGAGAGAATCCAAGCAGTCTCTGCACTGTCAGCATGGAGCCAGATGCAGGGCTCAGACTCACCAACCATGAGATCATGACCTGAGCCGAAGTCAACAGTCAGAGGCTTAGCTGACTGAGCCACCCAGGTGCCCCCTTTGCTCCTTTTTTAAAATCAGCTCTATTGAGGTGAATTTAAATATACTAAACATCACCAGTTTTAGGTGTGTAATGAAATATATTTTGACAAATGTACACAGATGTGGGACCATCGTAATCATGATAGAGAACATTTCTATCAACCCCCAGTTTCCCTCCTGCCCCTTTGTTTCCTCACACCCCTCCCCGATCCTTAGGTCCTGGCAGCACTGACATGTCACTATGGTGCCTACTTTCCTAGAATGTCATGTTCATGAAATCACGCAATATATTTTTGGTGTCTGGCTTCTTTAACTAAGCATACTGTTTTTGACGCTCACCCATGTGTTATACGTACGGTAGCCTGTTTCTTCTTATTCCTCCTATTCCTAGTTCCCTATTGTACGGCCACACCACAATTTGTTTATCCATTTAGCAGCTAATGGGCATTTAGGTTGTTTCCAATTTTTAGCTATTATGAATAAATCTTTCAGCCTCATTTTTAAAAAATGTGTATTTATTTATTTTGAGAGAGAGAAAGAGCATGAGCGGACAAAGGGCAGAGGGAGAGGGAGAGAGAGAGAATCCCAAGCAAATTCATGCTGTCAGCACAGAGCCTGATGCGGGGCTCGATCTCATGAAGCACGAGATCAAGACCTGAGCTGAGATCAAGAGTCAGATGCTTAACCCACTGAGCCACCCAGGCACGCCAGCCTCATTTTAATAACAACCAAGAAATTCTTCTTTACAGCCATTGCTTTCCAACTTAAAAATATGGCTAACTTCAAGTTGGATTGAGTGAAATCATCAGTGTTTCTAATGAGAACTGAAAGAAAACCGGTTGGGGAAGACTGGCTCAGCCTACCCTTCATGATGCGCTCACACCCAGCTAGGATTAACCTCTCATTTTCTCTGCCTCTGGAGTTTTTGCCTTGTAGCTTTCTTGTGGTGTATCGCACCCTCTACTTTCTACGTTAGCCATTTTGAATTCCCTGTTAGGAGCAAGGACTATGCCATACTTATCTTTATTTGACTCAGTGCCTAGCAGGCTGTCTTTCACGTTATAGGGTTATGATAAATATTAAATGAATTGATTCAGATTCTTCTCTAATCCCTCCCTTGGCTACCTAAGTGGTTTTTATTACTCTTTCAGTCCATTATTGCATTGCCTCTGGAGTGTCATAAAATAGGCTTCCTTAAATCAGAATACAGTAGAACATTGGTTTGCAAGCATAATTCGTTCCGGAAACATGCTTGTAATCCAAAGCACTTGTATATCAAAGTAAATTTCAAGAACCATTGGCTCAGTTGTGATCATGTGACATTTGGCTTCGCATACTACTCATACTGCAAGACATCGCTGGTTTATCACATTAAAATTTATTAGAAATGTTTGCTCGTCTTGTGGAATACCTGCAGAACAAGTTACTGGCAATCCAGGGTTCTACTGTATTTCAAATCCCATCTCTGCCTTCCCATCACTTGCAATGTAACCTTTGAGCAGATTTCTTTTTTCAGCTATAATGTGAGCAGATTTAAATAAATAGATTTGAGGGGTGCCCGGGAGGAGGCTCAGTCAGTTAAGCATCCAGCTCTTGACTTCAGTTCAGGTTGTGATCTCATGGTTCATGGGTTCGAGCCCCATGTCGGGCTCTGTGCTGGCAGTGCAGAATCTGCTTGAGATTCAATCTCTCTCCCTCTCTGCCCCTCCTCTGCTTGCGTGCTCGCTCTCTCTCTCTCAAAATGAATAAACCCTAAATAAACAAACAAACAAACATAGGAGGAAAGGGGACTGAAGGGAGGAAATAGGAAAGTAAAGACAGGCTGTGTTTTTATGCAATGAAAAGAAATGGTCACTAGTATTATTGTGATCATTTTGTACTATGTACAAATATAGAATATGTTTTACACCTGAAACCAATATATTATATGTCAATTATACCTCAATTAAAAATAATAAAATCACATGTCATTTCTTAAATAGAGTAAAAATTGAGGAAGGAGTCAAGAAACAAAAGTTGATGTGTAGCTCAACGTTTGTTGGTAGACTACTCTTTTAAATGGTCTCATTTCATAATGAGAATTACAATAACAGTAAGTATTTTTCTATAGTAAATTTGGAATGTCAGTAATTAGGCAACTTCTCATGCTGAAAATTGATGTTGAGGCTGGCAACCCCTAGGGAGGGGACCCATAGCCCCAGTTTGCAAAGGGTAGCCCCAGTTAGGACTGTTGTCTGGATGTGCTAATAGTACGCCTTTTCACTCTCAAATAGGTATTGGTTTTGAGCAGTGCATAGTACGGCTACCCAGTTATTAGGGGTCTCAGACCCATAACCAGGGGTCTGACCTGGGAGTGGTTACTCAGTAGAAGAGACCACAGTGCTCTTTTTTGGCTGATTCCTTCAGCAGCATGGTCTCCAGCTGGCAAAGCCACTAGAGCCATTCTCTTCCGGGCACTCTTCCTTTTTAACATGTCTGAAAAGTTTTGCCTCCTCATCTGAGACATGAGCAGATTCTCCAACCTCACTAAAGGTGCATCCACGCTTCCCCCACAGCAAGGGTATAAAAGCATCCGTTCATTAGTGTTCACTGCCCACTTCTCATGTGCCAAGTATTGAGCGGTGCTCAGGGTAGAAAGAGACAAAGACGACAAAAAGGGCCAGGCACATAAACCAATAACGCAAGTGTGCTAAATGCTATCTTATAGGACATATATATTTGCAACGTGTACTTAGGTCATGGGGGAAAGAATAATTTAGGAGAGAATGGAAGGAGAGGGGGAGAATTCTGAGGACACCTCAAAGAGCAGTATACACTGAACAGAACGATGGGGTGGGGGTGGGGGGCATGGAACAGGATGGGTGGGGGGAGACACCCCAGGAAAACAAAGAGACATATGCAGTGATCCATGGGCAGAAAAGACACGGTGTGACTGGGGAGGCAGAAAGTGGCCTAGTCTATCTATTTGTTGCAATATACCAGTTTGGAACTGAGTGTGAAGCAAGACCTTGGAGCAAATCCAAGGGGGTGTCGTTATTAGAAGCACCAGAAGGGACCTTATTTCACATTTAGCATGGACTCCTGATGATTCCATTTGAGTGAGATATGGGTGTAGTTTCCTTCTGAAATTTTCCACCACAACATTCCTGCATGCATTGACCAATTTCAACGCAGACTTTCCTTATGTTGCTTTATAATTAGAAGCCAATGAATTGAAGCTCCACAGCGGTATGTAGACTACTAGTGATAGCTTTATGGAATTGTTTATTTTTAGTTTGGCAAAGGCAAGGCAGTAAATATCTCAATTAGTAAACTAAAACAGCACGGATGAGAAATGCCCACAAGGAGATAAGGAGTTAGAAATAACTAAGTCGGTTAATTAAAGGAAACCCTCATTTCACTTACCCATATTTAGAGCATGAGGAACCGACCTAATGTGTGTGCGTGCGTGGTGCCGCCCGCGATGAGACCCCCTGCGTTCGTCAGCTTCTAATTGTTCAGGCAGTCTCTTTCTTTAAGAACCACGGTGATGGGTTATTGGACTCAGTGGCGTGACCCATCTTGCTGGGTCAATATCCCGTCACAGCGGGGTGGGATATTGTCTTGGACTATGGAATATCCTCATCCCGCCATTTCTTTCAACGTGACCCCAAAGGGGCCCTACTGTGACACGCTAGGGGAAGTCGTTCATTTTCATATTCATATTTAGATTCACATTACATGGCCTAATGTGTGAAGACATTGAACAAAAACATGGAGGTGGTACCGCAGAATCATTTCCTCGCTTCTAGAGAGAATCTCCTGCGTTACATCCGAGCGTCTCCAACGCTTCGTTTCGAGAGTTTAGGGTTTGGAGGATTGAATCATGCTCTTACTAGAACCGTAAGATGATTAGGAAATACCATTCCAAAGATAAGACATGAACTGGTACCACAACATTGACAGTCTTACAGTAGAGGGGGTTTGTGTTTTAAAGTTACAAAACACCAATATTCGGGTGTCACGATTTTTTGATTTGTGAAGTTGTGTCCTTGAGTCCAGTTAGATTTATGGCGCGTATTTACCACAGTACGAAGGGTCCTTTGGATCTCCCCTCCCCCCCCCCAGGGGGGCGGGAGTGGGGGGAGTCTGACAAAGACTGTTGTCTTCTCACGCCCCACGATCGACGACCGCGTCAGCTCTCTGGGGTCTGTAGGGGAAATGAGGAGGCCCCGTGCATCTGCAGATTAAATTTCTGTCTGTCTCCTCTCTGCTTTGTAGACTGGAAAAAGATAGCATTCAGCAGAGGCTTAGCAACGAAGCAAAGGCCCAAGCCCTTCAGGCCCAGCAAAGGGAGCAGGAGCTGACACAGAAGATACAGCAAATGGAGGCCCAGCATGACAAAACTGGTAGGTGGTAGGGGAAGATTAGAGCCTGGGCACTCGCTCACAAGCCAGGCCCACGCCTTACTGTGAAATGACATCAGGAACACCTGTAACCTTTGGCTGGCCGAAGGGAGCAGATGCTAACTACACCGGAGATTCCGAATTACATATTAGTTAGCGTTTAAAAGAGAAAACGGAAAGTATTGCCCACTGTCTGTTGATTTCAGAGTGCTGCTCTCACATCTGTTGCACCATCTGGATTATGAGTTTATTTACCTGTGTTCAAGAAACGTAAAGCTGAGAGAGACCACAACAAAGTAGAAAAACAAAGGGCTTGTTTTTGGCTGGGTTTTCAGGCACACATGTTATATAAAGAAAATAGCATCAGAGGCTCTGCGGGAAGTGCTCTGAGCTTACAGTTAGAGTCTCCTGAATAGCATTGAACAGTTCCCACAGTACACACATTATAGCTACTCTAAAAGCCTAATGAGTTTGCTTCAGCATCCAAACTGGAGAAAAGCTTTAGCCATTAATCGGTTCTTAATTCACTGTCGCAGCTGGATGTAATTCAGTGGCTCCAAATTGATATGTTCCTTTATTTAATCTTTGCAGCTTCGAACATTTTTAGCATTTGTATGATGTCCCCACCTCCCCCCAGCCCCTGTCTAGAGTGATGTTTAATCCTTCACATTCTTCAAGTTCTCAAACTGCTGGGGAAATTCGCTAATACAAGGCATTGACCACAGCTGGCAGCTTGGCTAAAAATTGCCATCTTTCATCACGTTGGCGCGATTTTGCAGACTGAGTTGGCCAGTAACTCTTTACCTTGCATTTGAAAGTAAAATGCACTTTCCAAGCAGGCAGTTTGATGTGTTCAGTCAGAGCATTATGTGGTTCCTTTCACTTTGGAGTTGTGTGTTCACAGACAGTGTTAGTCAAAACAAGACAGTGGCAGTCATTATAATTCCACACCACATACTCCAAGCTGATTGTACTATTAAAAACAAAAGTTTAATTGATCCCGTCTCTTCCAGAAAAGTGTTGCCTGGTTTTTAGTGCCTTGATTTATTTTGCTCTGGATGATGCATGCTTTTTGCCAATCGATAGTTAACATTGAAAAGAAATAAAGGGACTTAGCAAAGCTTACACTTAAAGATAATTCGCACATGATTTCATTGCACTGCATTCGGTGACATGCTAAAAAATTACTGCTTATCCTGTAGGTGGAAAATCGGTCATGTAAAATTCACTAAATCATCGATTTGCTTACAAAGAGGCAAATGTCATACCGACTCACATGAGTCCCTCCAGCACTTTCCAGACTCAATAGATGTTTTTCCACTAAAAGTAAAAGGAGGAAATTTCAGGAAAAATTAGCATTTGCCTTTCCTGCTTGCAGGATTCCGGCGATCGAGGGGTCTTGGGCAGAATCTCTGAGCGCTACGTGAGAGTATTTAACTGTTAAGACCACCTTAAGAGCATTCCCTTTTATTTTGCAGGAAAATATCACACTCTCTTCAATTCCTTTGACCAGATCTTCCTTGAAGCTCATGCTGTTGACAATGAAAGCTGAGTTCTAAGGAAATTATGTGTTTCACCTTCATAATGAAAGAACTATATACCAGGGGTGGGGATAGGGAAATATATGAGCAAATGTGAAACTCAAAGCAGGAGTTACAGTATACAAGAGAGTTCCTCAGTTATTTTGTTTTTGAATTATCTAGTCATGATTATTTTTGACACTCTGTTTATAGTAAAATTGTCAAAATAAAAATATAATATCTTGCCTATTACAAAGATATAAGCATCTTGAGGTTTCTGACAGTTTATCAGCACATTAAAACATTACCCCAAGCTGGTATGATAAAAAATGTTTCTGGTGTGTAATTATTAGAAAAATTAATGCCTCCCAAGATTTAGTGTCTTGCCAGGTGACTGGTGCTTCGACTTAGGACATTGAAATTGACCTAGTGGCTTATAGGAAATGGGTAGTGGTCTTAGTACCTTTACCACTCTACATACAGAAGCATGCTGTCACAACCATAAACATCTTATGTTGGGGGGGGGGGGTTTGTTGTTATTTCTAGAAAATGAACAGTATTCACTGCTGACCTCCCAGAATACATTTTTGACAAAGTTAAAGGAAGAGTGCTGTGCATTAGCCAAGAAACTGGAACAAATCTCCCAAAAAAGCAGGTAAGTAATATGATAGAATACTTTCAGAGCACTGTTTGTGTAAATACTATCGTTTGTTTCCTTAAGAAAAAAAAACAGCATTTCCACTATTTTAGAGTCTAATGTCAAAATTAGATATATGTTGATATGCTAACTGTGAAAATATTTTCTCTGTATGAACACTTTCTTGATTGTCCATACAGACACCCTGGTGTGTTTTCATGATTATGTATATGTACTATTATTTGACTTTTTTAATGTTCAAAATTGATAACTATGAAACTTCAGAACACAACAGTCAAGATGACAGGTATTCTAATAAAGGATGTGGGTAAGTTAAACAGTTGGAAAGTCTTATGTTAATACAGTTCATGTTTTAATCTATTCTCACGATTCTCCGTGAACACACAGAAGCTATCTTTAGGTCAAATGATAATAGATGAGATGTGTACATATAACAGTGAAAGTAGGGGATACTTCAAAATACATAAACCCAAGCCATCCTTTTGTTTCCCCTAAAATTGTTTTACTAGGACAGCTATCATTCATTTTGTAGGTACACTGTTTTTGTTTAATTGTTTTTTTAGTAGGCTCCACACCCAACGTGAGGCTCAAACTCACCACCCAGAGATTAAGAGTCGTGTGCTCTACTGACTGAGCCAGGCAGCTGCCCTGGTACACTGCTCTTTTATAAAATACATTGATTGAGATCTTAATTATTTTTGGCACATTTTCTAATCAGATTATTTTAGTGAATGAATTATTTTAGACTCTAAATTGTAAAAAAAAAAAAAAAACAACAAAAAACCTGAGTTTTCACCTTGGCTCTGAGAGTAGCTGTGTAGTCACGGACAAATTTATTCGACCTGCTTGAACTATTGTTTCCTCTTGTAAATGAACGATGTTGGGCAGAGTCACTTTGAATTCAACTACGAAAGGCATCGTTCATGTAACTAACAAGCTATCAGATATCACATTAAAATATAACCAAATGGAAAAATAACCTGTAGATCTCTTCTGTATTTTTCTGAAGCTCACTTAGATCTACACAGAGCAAGCAGTAGTGCTCAGCAAACAAACTTCTGACTTTGGTATCTCATTCAGAAAGAATTTCCAGGAGGATTAGAGCATATCTGATGACCCTGAGCCCCATCTTGCATTCCTGCATCAGTGAGGTGGCTTAGCTGATGGAATCCCCATCCCTGAATCTTTTGGGGGAATCCGAAGGCTTATGTTATGAACTCAGTTCTTTCTGCTCTCAGAAAGACAGAGGCTCCCATAAAGCACCCAGAATGTGCTCTGACATGGGCACCTTCTTAACAAATACTAATTAAATATCTTGTTTGGGAAGGGAAAAAGCTCAGGATGCTAAAATGCCAGATATTTTCAGGAAATTTGACAAGGGAACCCAAATGATTTTGTCATGGAAGAGACTCTCATAATATATCAACAGTACTGACTGCTAACTAGAAATGTGTGATTTGCCTCACATAAACCCAAAAGTATGTAATTTGTTAGAAGAAATAAACAACAGAACAACAACAAACTGGATCGTATAATTTAAGAAATTGATCTGGGACTTAAAAGATTATGTTATCTTAATATTGCTTCGTGATTATTAATTATCTTGCTCTCTAAGGAGACATAACTGGGGAAACTGCAGCGTATTAAAAGGAGGAGTTGCTATATGCTTGGTATATGTTACTTAATTCTTACAACTTGAGACAGGAATTTTTTTTTAATGTTTTTATTTATTTTTTAGACAGAGAGAGACAGAGCAGGAGCAGGGGAGGGGCAGAGAGAGAGGGAGACACAGAATGTGAAGCAGGCTCCAGGCTCCGAGCTGTCAGTACACAGCCCGACGCGGGGCTTGAACCCACGAACTGTGAGATCATGACCTGAGCTGAAGTTGGACGCTTACCTGACTGAGCCACCCAGGCGCCCCGAGACGGGAATTATTACCTTCTTTTACAGATGAGGGACTCCATACTCGGGGTGCTGAAATAGCTGAGAAGTGGGAGAGCTCGAGTTCTATCTTCGATATTTCTAGTTCTGAAGCCAATGATCTTTCTTGTGATAAGTATAATATTTCACATCTACTACCAAAGAAAATCCAGGCCAAAGTAGTTATGATAAGAAAGTTTGGGAAAGAAAATTTAATCTTTAAATTCCCATGGAGTAGGGCGCCTGGATGGCTCAGTCAGTTAAGCATCCGACTTCAGCTCAGGTCATGATCTCAGGGTTGGTGCGTGAGTTCGAGCTCTGCATCAGGTTCTGCTCTGACAGCACGGGGCCTGCTTGGGATTCTCTCTTTCCCCTCCCTCTCTCTCTCCCTCTCTCTCCCTCTCTCTCTCCCCCTCTCTCTCTGCCCCTCCCTCCCTCACGCACATATGCTTTCTATTTCTCAAAATAAATAAAAACTTAAAAAAAAATGCCCATGGAGAAGTAGGCATGCTTGTCATGTGAGGGTAAACCCGTGACCCTGGGTCAACTTGTGCCCTGTGCCCTGGGTCCTCTTTTTCCTGCTCTAGATCTGTTCATTCACCCTGTACTGATCCAGTGAGAACACCAGCCCCTCTCCACCTCCTCTTGCTTAGGATGCCTCCGGTTCCTGACCACTACTTTGTCAGTTGGGTATGTTCCTTTATGCCTGACACACAGATGGCATGCAACACATATTTATTGACTGAATGAATGAAACAAGTGTGGTTTCACCCCCTCCCCCCCCCCCATATCCTAATCTGACTCTGGTCCCAACCTGTTCCTTTGTTGATGACAGGCGGTGTGCAGCAAAAAGCACTTTGGAATTCAGAAAGAGCTAGGTTTGAGTCTCACTCTGCCCCTGGGCTTCATGACCTTGGGTACATTGCCTAATCTCTGCAAACCTCAGCTTCTCCATCTGAAAAACATTTCTAAAATCATGTTGCAGGACTGTTGTGGGAATCAGAAATATAGAGAGATACACGGGAACGCATATATACAGCCATGCATATGTAAAGCACCTGGCACCGTGCTCGATACGTAGAAATATAACTGTAGCCGATGGCATTGTTGGAAGGGTCTTGACAGGGGTGATTTGGATCTGACTTTGATGTAGCCATTATTGTCTTTTCCAGGGAGGGTCTGAGTGCCGTTCTGACAGACACAAAGTCTATACCACAAGGAAATACTTTTTAAAGGCAAAGGAGGATCAGGGAAATGTGGATCTGGTTGTGTTTCAAGTCCTGCTCTGACGCCTTGTTTTGTAAATCTGAAGAATTAGAATAGGCATCTACTGTAACTTTACAAGTGGACCCCAAACTAAGGCCTGGTAATCATAAGCACTCAAAAAATTGTTGCTTATTATAGGTAAGACTTCTAGGAGACCCCAAAGTTTACAACGTATTCATTTTGTGTATCTCACAAGAAGGTGGTCAGTAGGCTAAACTGTGATTTTAAGGTTTTTTTGTTTGTTTGCTTGTTTGTTTGTTTGTTTACTCTTAATTTCTTGTCCACTGACTGAGTCTCTTTTCCTGCTGGCTCCCTCCCTGAAGCCTAGGACATTTTCAAAATTCATATAAAATGTAACATGTGATTTCGACATTACCTTTTGCTTTGAATTCACCTATAGAACCTGAAGGGCTCAAAGTGTTTCTTTTTTTAAAAAAGATTATAAACTTACTAAGCCTTATGGGAGACCTCCAGGAGCATGCCTCTGTATACCCGATACTAAACTTTTGGGATAAATAATTTTTCCTGTGCTTTGAGGTGAGGAAAATCTTGGAATTTTCTGAGCTTTCTAAAATTGTCATCGTTGTGGAAGCTCAGTCTCCAAAATAATTAAACCACATGGTAATTTTGATCCGGCTTTTCCTCAGAGTACTATGGTACAATTTTTCTTAAAAGTAGGTGTATTTATTTTGTGCCGGTCAACAATTTAAAACAGTCCTTGTTGCTCCCCTCGTCTTGCCCATGCCGTTTCTCTAAGGGTTCCATGTTATTTATAATCCCATACCAACCAAATGGATTCTTACCATTGATAATAAGCTTTATTTTTTAGTTCACAGATCCAGCCATTTGACTGGAGCCCATGCAGTCGCTAGGAAAGCTGACAATCTGGGCTCACCATTCCGTGGTCTCTAACTCCTTACCCCAGCCCCGTGCTGGGCTGCTCTGGGCAAGTGTTTTGAAACGGTTTCTCCGTGTGTGTCTGATGTACGTGTTTTCTCCCCAAGTAACTTAAGTCCTATCGCTCCCGTTCTCTGGAAGCCCTCCATAGCCGTTAGCAGGGTACTTTCTGCACGGCGCGTGCCATGCTGCCTGGATGGTGTCTGCAACTCCAGGGTTTGTGAATGGCACGTCCCATTTTAAAACTAAAAATGAACTGCCGATCCTGTGCCTTTTACATAGCTTGTTTTTTGACCACGAGACGAGAGAATTAATTCCATTTTGCTCTTAATTGGCACCGGGCAGACATTCTGGCTGATTTTAGTTGACGCTCTCATAAACTTTAGCTACCCTTCCGTCTCTCTTTCCCGGGACCCCGAGAGCTTATTACAGGGATAGGGTTTGTTTTTGAGGTTGGTAAGTGGAGATATTTAAATATCCTTGGTGCAACTGTGATTTCTCTTTATCCAAGTGAGGGAAGTGTTCCCTCTCCGCAGGCGCTTGGATGAATCAGCAGTGAGATGTTTGTGGTGTGGTTTGCTGTGCTCTGACCGTGGCCTGCGAAAGAGCTGAGAAAGGTTGGGCACTGGGAGGGGTGAGCCTCGGGCAGCTGCAGAGCGGAGTTCAAGGCTGTGCTGGGTTGCAGGGTCTCAGCACTTGCTTGTGGAAGAGAAGGGCTCGGGAGCACACAACCCCGGTCTATGCGGCTTTGCGTCTCCTCTCTTTTCTGTCATTGTCACTTTCTGGGTTGCTAGGCTTGTGGATTGATGTCTAACACTGCCCATTGTGTATTTGTGATTTGCGTTTTGTAATTAAGAGGAACAATGGGAGTCCATTGGGTCTCGTTATATATAATGGTTGGTTTAATTTGTTTCACTTCTATCTTGTTAATTGTAAATTGATCATTAAGATTTGAATTCTAATCTGTCACTAGGGTTGTGGGTATTGAGGCTAGAGCAATGATCCTGGTTTTAATCACTGATGATGAGAAACAAATTTTATAATTTTGGTACATATTGCAGTTCATATATTTTAACACTGTATTTTATGGTGTTATAAATATTGTTAAATGACTTTTAGTGTAGTTTTACTGTGTGGACTATAATGTATAAATTATATTACTGTTTTGGCAACAGTCGGTATCCAACTGTGTGAGTTTAATTGAAGTAAAGAACACACACCCGGTTGAACTATTTTTTTTCCCCGGCATGTTTGGATGATGTTAGGTTGGGATGCTACAAAAATTATATTCTACAAGGAACGACTGATACTGACCTCTGCTAATTGTCACCAAAAGCCGAGTGAGAATCTAAAAGATTAAAAAATGACGGGGTCGTGTTTTCCCTTAAAAAAGAGTTATTGCTGTAATCCTAATTATAGTAGTAAAATATCATACTTCATGCAAATGCAATTACACAATATAACTGGTGTATAAAAATGCAGGGGAAAGTTCATGCTTCTGTGAAGCCAGAAATTACCTAAATTTTCAATGAAAATGCATTAGAGTCATCTGTCCTTTTATATGACACTGGATAACCGTGCCACAAATGTAACCTCAAACTAACACAGAAACTTGTGCCAGAAGTTTACTCTCTGAACTTTGCAATCTATTTCTTTCAGTATATCATGGGCTCCAGAGAGACAAGAGATGATGTCTGTGTACACTTACAAAGTTTTTATCGAACATTGGAACTTGGAAGTCAAATCAGCATTTTAAGCAAAGGGGAAAAAAAAAACCCAAAAATATGTAGAGCAGAAAAAAAATATTCTAGCAATAAAATACCTGGTAGTAGTATATACTTTTACAAAATAACATTTATATTTTTGTGGTCATGTAAGACAACCTCATAGAGCATTTGGCTATAACTACAAGGTGGCTCAGTCAGTTAAGCATCCAACTTCGGCTCAAGTCATAATCTCACAGCTCATGAGTTCGAGCCCCACATCGGGCTCTGTGCTGACAGCTGGAGCCTGCTTCTGATTCTGTGTCTCCCTCGCTCCCTGCCCCTCCCCGACTCATGCTCTGTCTCTGTCTCAGAAATAAAAAAACATTAAAAAAAATTTTTTTTTAATTTTTTTAATTAAAAAAAAAAAGAAAAAATATCCTGTGACATCACTATCCAGCTAACTATTGTTAACCTGTGGCATACTTCCTTTCAGTGAATTTGCGTGTGGATGTAAATGTGTCTGTACGTGTACGTGTACCTGGTGAGTGAGTTACACTGCATATATTATCCAATGAACATGCGTGTCTACATCACTACTCTGGAAACAATTGTAATGGAGCCATTTGTATGCATAATTCATTAGACATTTAAGATGTTTCCGGTTTTTAGCTGTAATGAATAATAATAATCTTGTCCATAATTCTGAATTTTTGATGATCCCCTTAGTTAAGATACCCTAAAAGGGGATCATTCGTCCAAAAACAATAAACCTTTTTTTTTTGTTTCTGCTTCAATCACAGGAAGCCTTTGAAGGCTATTAATGTGTACGACTTTGCTCAAGTCCTACGCTAAATTCTTCTCGGTATATATGTACCCATCTCAGTATGTGACAAGAAAAAGTGAGAGATTTAAGAAAGGAAAAGTGAGAGGCAATATTGCATGGTGGGCCAGACAGCCCCTTTAGAGCTGGATAGGCCAGTGTTTGTATCTGGGCGGGGCTAATCACCATTCCGGTGACCTCAGGCAAATCATTAAACCTCCTATTTACCTCACAGAGAAAAGGAAAGAAACACTTGCCCTGAGGAATTAATTGCCATCATTAATATGAAGGATGGATTCCACTACCTGGTGGAGAGTCGGCGTGCAATAAATACTCAACCAGAATCCGATTTTATTATGCGTTTCTTTGAGTAATAGTGGAAATTGCATATTTTATAAATGTTTATTGGCCATTTCTGTTTCATCCTCTGTGAACATTTGTTTTATATTCTCCATATTTGGTTTTTTTTTTAATGTTTATTTATTTTTCAGAAGGAGAGAGACAGACAGAATGTGAGCAGAGGAGGGACAGAGAGAGAGGGGAGACACAGAATCTGAAGCAGGCTCCAGGCTCTGAGCTCTCAGCACAGAGCCCAAGGCAAGGTCGAACTCACGAACCCTGAGATCATGACCTGAGCCCAAGTCGATCGCTTAACCGACTGAGTCACCGACGTGCCCTCTCTGTATTTGTTTTTAATTGGAATTTTGATGGAGAGTGGGACAGCACTTTATTAAATGATGCCTCTAATCGTTTAGATTAGGTTTCTTATGTGTTCCCATTTCTTTTTTTAATTTTGCAAATTTTGTTCCCGGTTCCTTTTGTTTTTCATGAATTTTTTTCAAAATCAGAGTGACTTTCAAAATTTTTTTTCCAGGTTTATTGAGGTATATTTGATGTGCATCAGTATAAGTTTAAGATGTACAGCATGATAAATGCTTTGATTTACATGTATTGTGAAATGATTACCACAGTAGGTTCAGCTAACATGACTTTATTTTTTGTCTTAAATAGGTATCCATTGCAAAAATTCAAAAAATACGGGAAAGGAAAATAAATTTAAAAAAATTCCTAATTCTGACACCTAGAGATAGTCAATACTAATATATGATATACACATCAAAATATTTTTGATTAGGGGATCCTGGGTGGTTCAGTCAGTTGAGTGTCCGACTTTGGCTCAGGTCATGATCTTGTGGTTCGTGGCTTTGAGCCCCGCATCGGGCTCCGTGCTGACAGCTCAGAGCCTGGAGCCTGCTTCGGATTCTGTGTGTCCCTCACTCTCTGCCCCTCCACCACTCATGCTCACTCTCTCAAATATAAAATAAAACATTAAAAAATTTTTTAATTAAAAAAATATTTTTGATTATAAAATGGAATCACTTTATATGCTGATTTTTACTTATTTTCCTTTCTTACCAGTATATCGTATTTTTAGGCCAAGGAATAACCCTAACAGCCACACTGTCAGAATAGCCTCTTGATATTCCTTTGCATAAGTAACGTAACCAGTCTTCTGTTGACATATTTCTGGGTTAAGTTTGCAGATACTGGGTTGCAGAGCAAGACTGCTGCTAGAAAGGATGCTACTATGAACATTACGATTTTTTGTGTGTAAAGGTTTTATATTTTTATAATGTAAAGTCTATGTTTCCTTTATGATTATTCTTTTAAAAAGGGACTTTTTTCTGGGGAAGTACCTGAGAACAGACATTCTTCTGCATGTTTTCCTAATCAGGTTTAAGGATATTTTTTGTCTTTTGGGGATTAATTTCAGCGCATAGCCCTTGTTGTGATAGGAGACACTATCTTACAAGAACACTAACAATTTCTTATAACTGCATTACATTCTCGTATATTGTATGTGATTTTGAAAGGAGAAACCTAAACCATTATTGACTGATTTAGACTATTTCAAATATAGGTGAATTCTTATTAGAAGAAGCAAATGTAGATCGAGTACTTGATCTAAGCTCGAAAATGAGATAATCCCGGCCCTCATGTATAATCTAGTAAGAAAGATGAGGCGTAGGGCACAATTCAGAGGAATAAATGATAAGCTAATGTATGAGTAAAAGCCAGAGGTAGTTTAAAAAAATGTGCTGACACATTGAGAACTGCAAAGTATTAATCAGGGCGAGCTTCCTTTGAGGTGACGCTTGAATCAAGATGAAAACAAAATGGGGAATGAGGTGAACACAGAGTGACAAATTGCTTGGTACAGTGACACCGCTTGGTCCTTCCAATGATGTGGAGCAAACCCACATCTTCTCTTGACCGGGAAGAAAAGACTCTCTCACCTAATAATGGAGGAGGAATCCTTTCTTTGGAGGGACGTAGTTCTGCATCAAGTGTCTTACTTGAACTTCAAGAAACAAACCAGTCGTTAACTGCTCGTATTTTAATTGCAAGAATTTTAAACTTTCAGTTCCAGTCTGTGGGACAGTGGAACATGAGGAGGTGGTGACCACGGGAGCAAGGTTTATGTAAATCAAGGACAGGGATACAGTTTTTCTCGGAGAGATATCTTTCTGATCTTCAGATTTTGAGACTTGAGCTAATCCTCCATGATACAGAAGAGGCAGCAAGCATATTTCCTGAGGGGCATTAATCATCACCAGAGTACATATCTGTGATCCCAAAAATGAAATATGTGAAGACAGAAAGAAGACAGGGAAATGGTACCTGTTGTAGCAAAGTGGAGGAAGGTGAGGCTTCAGTGTCTACAGAGGGGCACTTCTTTGTGAAGCAAGCTGATCTGCTCTCAGGATTCCAGAAAAACTTGGAAGGCAAAAGTGGAACTTAGGACTGAAAGCAAAATTGACAGTTCCACCCCCACCCCATGCAGCCAGTGACTGTCCTTCTCCACCCAGGAAATTAGGGCCTTCCTCTCTGAAGAGCTTAAACCAGCAGGCTCTGGTTAAAAGAGGGGCACTGAAGGGGAGATGAGAGAAATTAATAGAAAGTCTGCATTCTGAAAGGCGAGATCCCTACCTCTCTATTTCCAACCAGCCCCTAGAACACTGCTGGTTAGTATTATACACAATAAGCAGGGAACAGGAGGATTCTTCTGTTGAGAAGCCGAATGGCCACAGAGGAAAGAATTATAGACACTGATATTAAAAATCTCCCACTGGATAAGATGGCTTCACGTTCTGTCACCCTACCCTAAAGCCCACTGACATAATAAACTACTTAGCCAGCAATGACCAATATTCAGGTAGCCACAGAATGTAAATAGAGATCTTGATTTAACCACACACTGAAATACTAGTAGTTACACTGAGAAGCTGGAGATGGGGTCGGGGATAGAGGAGTGCCATTTTTCATTATTATGCCTTTTGGAACTATAGGACTTAAATCATGTGCCATTGCATTAGCTATGTTAATTAAAAGAAACAACTCCCCGTCATAGAGATGGGATCTGGGGTTGCTCCTTTAACAGCATGGTAGCTGGCCTGTGATAGGCACTCGAGAAATATTGGGTATGAATACGAGTCATGATCACTCTTGTGTCGCTCCTTGAAGACGCCATGTCTTTCGGAGCAAGTTTTTATTCCTTTCTCTACCCACCACTTGAGTCCCTGAATGCATTGTATGTCTCCACTAGACAGTTTGCAATTTCTGAGATATTCTGTTTTATATAAAATAGCTTGTCTTCACACTGTTATGTTTAAGTATGGAGTTGAAGGTGATGCTAAGGTTATACAGTAAAAACATGCTCTGGTGGTGAGAACCTTTAACACCTTGTCATTTCTGTGTGTTCACCTCTCTAGATCTGAAATAGCTCAGCTCAGTCAAGAGAAAAGGTATACGTATGACAAACTGGAAAAGTTACAGAGAAGAAATGATGAATTGGAGAAACAGTGTGTCCAACATGGGAGACTACATGAGATAATGAAGCAAAGGTAATAAAGATTTAATAATCAACTGACATGCCGTATATTAAAAGGGGGTTGGTTCAAAAGCAGGATGGGAATCGATGTGGAATAAATAGAATTCATGGTCACTGTGGTACTCAAAAGACATGATTGAAATCCAATACTCTTAAGCATTAATGCTTTCTCAACTTAAGTTGTTCTTATGATACACAGAAGGGAGAGCATATCCCCTTTTTACTGTTCTAGAGACATAGAGTTAGGTTTAAGAGAGAACTTTGTAGGAAAACATCTACCCTTAAAGTCTAAGTCGGTAACTTAACATAGAGGAATTTCATAGAAATTAGGTTTCACGTGTGTTTTGTGAGATAAGACATGTACAAGGCCTAAGAAGGTTAAATATCTTAATCAGAGGTTTCACTGGTAGTGTTGCTTGAGTCAGGATTTGACTCCACACCTCTTGGTTCTTCCTGGTGGTATCACTTTGAGCAAGTTACTTGACCTCTCTGAGCATCGGTTTCTTCATCTGTATTTTGGGGCTAGTAATGGCCAGTTTGCAGCTTGATATAAAGATCAAATGTATGTAAAGCTCCCAATGGCCACCCACTGAATGGCACCAATGATATTGACTCCCTTTTTCTAGATGAAGAAACACAAGCTCAGAGAGAGACTAATGGATTTGCTCCCAGTGGTAGGTTGAGTAAGTGGTAGAGTTCAGACTTGAAGCCTGATCTTTTGAGTCCAAATTCCTTTCCATTTGTGCACTTTATGTCCATTTTATTATTTTGTAATAAACCCAGCTCCTTATCATTTCCTGTAAATGTTTGGTTTATAATTTCTATATAATGATGGATTCCCCATGGGAAAAAAACTCAATAATGTCCACCACACGATGAATTGGTTGCTGCCAATTTAGACTCCACATGGCAATCCCATGTGTAACACGACAGCCAGCTTTTCCGGTGGTTTTCTGGGCCCCCAGGTCCCCATTCCTATCCCACCTCCCTGACACCCCACACCTTCTCTGCTTCAAAAGCAACTGTTGATATAATTGAGAGGAAAATGCAAATGCTTGTAGACTCTTTTTATTTTGTCTGTTAAATTTAAAGTCAACATAGAGCCTTTGGGGAGGGGGTAGTTTACAATTTTGATCACTTGCTCCATTGAAGAAAAGAAAGGGAGTCAGAAAATGGCACCGTCTTTTAGTCACCAAAATATTAAAATATGAGTGTTTTTGGAAAACATTAATCGTTCATTTATTTACTGATTAAAATATTTACTTAATCTCAGACACCGTTCTAGGCCAGACTAAAATATTTTAGGTTTTGTGGGCCACACGTGCTTTCTGTCACACAGTTCTTTGTTTCATTTCTGTTTTTGTTTTTTTAAAAAATAAATTTTTTTTAACGTTTATTCATTTTTGAGAAACAGACACGGAGTGTGAGCAGAGGAGGGGCAGATAGAGAGGGAGACACAGAATCTGAACCAGGCTCCAGGCTCTGAGCTATCAGCACAGAGCCCAACACGGGGCTCAAACTCAGGAACTGCAAGATCATGACCTGAACCAAAGTCAGACTCTTAACCAACTGAGCCACTCAGGCACCCCTCTGTTTTGTTTTTTTCCAGCCTCTTAAGAGAGCAAAAGCTTTCTTAGCTAGAGGGCCAGCAAATCCTGCCAGAGGATTTGTCCTGCCCCTTGAGCTACAGTGTACCCCATACTAGGCAATCAAGGCATCTTTCTTGTTTTTTTTCCCCCTAAATTTGTATTAAATTTCACAAAATGCACTCACCCATGTTATCTCACCTTGAAACAAACCTGTTTCTATCTGTTCTAAGCTGTTACTATCATCCATTTCCAGATGGAGAACTAAGGCTCAAAAAGAAACAGTTGCCAGCTAAAGGTCAGATAGCAAATTAATCATTCATTCATTCAGCAAATATTTATTGATTGCTACTGACTGTCGTGTTCTCCACCACATGCTGGGAATAAAACAGTAAAGTAAATATAGTCCCCAGTGTCATGGAATTTACAGACTTACAGGGAAGATGGATATAGACAAAAGACTTTCACAAATATCTAATTAGTCGTGATAGCAATTAGTTCTATGAAAGAGAAATGTACTTGGTAGGTAAAAGCACATCAAATAAGAGGGCTTAGCCTGATCAGGAAGAGTTTCAGTGAGGAAAATGGTACTTCAAATGAATCTGTAAGTGTCGGGATAGGGGCGTCTAGCTTTCTAGAACAGGAGTTGGCAAACTGTGCCCCAGCCCACAGCCCATTGTGTGTGGCTTATCCATGTGCTATCTGTGCTGAGTCAGACTGTGCTATAAGAGCTGAGTGCTTGAGTCAGACTGTGACCTACTGGCCCACGAAGCCTAAAATATTTGCTCTCTGGCCTTTTCCTAAAAAAGTTTACCAGCTCCAGTTCGAGGGAAAAGAAAACTGTAAAATTGAACATCCTGAGGTAGGACTCCTGAGGAAGGAAAGACATGTGTGTGTTTAACAAAGGGAAAGAACAACACAGGTGAGGTTGGAGAGGCAGGTGAGGGCCAGACCTAATGGCAGGGCCATTAAGTTTTTATTACAAACCTTTAGCTTTATCCTTTTAGTAAAGAGCAGAAATAATTAAAAGTGTTGTTGGTTTTAAAAGAATGATGTGATAGGGGCGCCTGCGTGGCTCAGTCGGTTGAGCGTCCGACTTCAGCTCAGGTCACGATCTCGCGGTCCATGAGTTCGAGCCCCGCGTCAGGCTCTGGGCTGATGGCTCGGAGCCTGGAGCCTGCTTCCGATTCTGTGTCTCCCTCTCTCTCTGCCCCTCCCCCATTCATGCTCTGTCTCTCTCTGTCTCAAAAATAAATAAATGTTAAAAAAAAAAAAAAAAAAGAATGATGTGATCAAATTTCCATTTAAAAAATAGCATTCCAGGGGTGCCTGGGTGGTTCAGTCGGTTAAGGGTCCAACTCTTGGTTTCGTCTCGGGTCAAGATCTCACAGATCATGAGTTCTAGCCCCGCGTCAGGCTCTGTGCTGACAGTGCAGAGCCTGCTTCGGATCCTCTGTCTCCCTCTCTCTCTCTGTCCCTCCCCTGCCCCCAGAATAAATAAACATTAAAAAATCAGCTTTCTAAGTTCTGAGTAGATCATACGTTAGAGCAGAGCCACAGTATTTACATGAGCTCCAGTTAGGGAGCTCCAGGAGAGGTTAGTGATAATGGCTTGGACTTGATGTGATGGTAATAATGATGGAGAGAAGTAAAGAGATTGGAGAAACGTGTAGGAGGTGAAATCAACAGGACTTAATAATTGGTCGTCTCTATTGGGTGGTAATGGGGGACATCAAGGATAATACCCATATTTCTGAGTTGAGCAATGGATACATAGTGGTGCCAGTTAGAGGACATGAGCAAAAGAAGCAGGTTTGCGGTAGAGACGGCTCGGTTTTGGGAGGAGACCAAGTGTTAAGTTTGACTCTGTGGAACTCAGCATGCCAATGCCTCGTCCAAATGGAAAGGTCAGATAAGCAGGTGGCCATAGAGACTCAGCTTAGGAGACAGGTCTGGGCTGGCGATGGAAGTCTCCATTGGCCCATCGAGGATATTTGAAACCTTGGGAGTAAATGATGTAGTGGATCGCCTAGAGGGAGAATACAGTAAGAAGGAAAAAGGGCTTGCTGGACCCTAAAGAACATGGGCATTTTCAAAGATAAGGTAGAGGTTGGTAAAAGACTTGAAGACAAGTAACCTGGGAAATAAGTGGAAAGCCAGAAGAGCATGCTGTCATGTGTTCCGAGGGATGCAAGTGCCTCAGGAAAGAGGAGGGCTCGACCAGATGTGCTGAGTGATTGAGTGACTCAAACTGTCCAGTGGACTTGGTGACGTAGACACGGCACTGGTCACACGAACATAAGTATTGTTGGTAGAAGTGTATGGCAACCATATTGGGCTGAAAAGTTAGCGTGAGCTGAAAAACTGATACAGCAAATTTGAGCTGCTTTCTCACGAAGTCTGTCAGCAGAGGAGAGTGGGAAGCATTGAGGAAGCAAGAGAGACAGACCAAACAGCGGGGGACAGGGAAATGGATGAGGAGGGACATTTTAAACAGAGAATTTTTGGTTTTAGGTTGGAGTAGATGTGAATGTATTAAATTCTAATTGTCAAGTTCATTAAAGTTGTGGGGTCAGGAAAGTTACATTTTCCAGGTGGTGATTTGGAATCCCTGGCGTCCACAAAGGCAGTCTAGGGAATTCATGTTAAAGACAGCAATGGCACTTTTTTCTGGTTATGTTTTAAAATAAGTGTGGATTCCCATATTTCACTGCAGAAAATAGAACCACGGGAGACCTCCACAGTGTTTGCAGAGGGAATAAGCTGACAGCCAGTAGAGACCCACTAGGTGTACGCGTGTGCTGCCCTGTGGTCAAGTGTTGTGTTACCAACAATAGCTAGCAATCCTGGGGGCTTTGTCAGTTATACAGGTTTACATAGTTTTATTTCTTTCTTAAGGTAACATGTAGCTTACATTACATACATAAGAGCCATTGACCAAAGGCCTGAAATATAACAAATTAATAATGAGTCTAAAATTGGTAATTCTTCTATAAACTACCTCCAAAATGATCTTTACCAAATCTATTATGTTGTATTTTCCTAATAGAAATTTTATTCCTTGAAAATCAGTGTTAAAAATAGGAAATGGGGATGGGGGGGCGCCTGGGTGGCTCAGTCGGTTAAGCGTCCGACTTTGGCTCAGGTCATAATCTTGTGGTTTGTGAGTTCGAGCCCCATGTCGGGTTCTGTGCTGACAGCTTGGAGCCTGGAGCCTGCTTCAGATTCTGTGTCTTGTTCTCTCTCTGCCCACCCCCCCACCCTACCCGCCCCACCCCCACTCACACTCTGTCTCTCTCTGTCTCAAAAATAAATAAAACGTTAAAAAAAAATAGGTAGGTGCGCCTGGCTGGCTCAGTCAGTAGAGCATATGACTCTTGATCTCGGACTTGTGAGTTCAAGACCCATGTTGGGCCAAGAGCCCAACTTTTTAAAAAAAAAAAAAAAAAAAGAAAAAGAAAGTATTGATTTTTATCTAATCTGACATTTCAATTTTGGGTAATTAAGACTCTTCACTGTTTTCAGCAAAGTACCTGAAAATAGAAGCCTGAAATCTTAATTTATCATTTAAAAGCAAAATAAGACAAAATTTGGCAAATAGAATCCAACAATATTTTATTTTTTTAAACTTTTGTCAGACTTCTATAAGCCTTTTTGAAAAAATGTTTATTTTGAGAGAGAGAGAGAGAGAGAGAAGGGGAGAGGCAAGGAAAGAGGGGAACAGAGGACCCAAAGTGGGCTCCATGTTCACAGCAGAGAGCCCGATGCAGTGCTCAAACTCATGGACTGTAAAATCATTACCTGAGCCAAAGTCAGATGCTTAACTGACTGAGCCACCCTGGCACCCCCAACAATATTTTAAAAGAGTTATACACTACATTAAAGTACGATTTATCATTGAAGTGTGTAAGACTGGTTTAACATTCAAAAATCAGTTAATGTAACCCATCACACAAATGGGCACATGATCATATTAATAGACGCAGAAAAAAGCATTTGAAAAAATCCAACACCCATTCATGATAAAAACTCACAGAAAACTAGAAGTAGAGGGGAACTTCCTCAGCTTGATACAGAACATGTAAAAAAACCTAGTGCTAATATCATACTTAATGGTGAGAAATTTGAAACTTTCCCACAAAGATCAGATATAAGATAAGGATATTCCCTTTCACCCCTCCTTTTCAGCATCACACTGGAAGTTCTAGCTAATGTAGTAAGACAAAAAAGGAAATAAAAGGCATAAAAACTGGGAAGGATGACAGAAAACGTCTTTGTAGATGACGTGACATCTATGTAGAAAATATGAATGAATCAACAAAAAATTATTGGAACTAATAAGCAGTTATAACAAGGTTGCAGGATATGAGGTTAATATATGAAAATTAATCACTTTTCTAAATACCAGCAATGAACAACTGGAATTTGAAATTAAAAATTCAACACCATTTATATTAACAATTAGAAATTAAGTACTTAGGTATAACTCTTACAAAATATGTACGAGATTTATATGAGGAAAACTACAAAGCTCTGATGAATGAAATCAAAGAATTAATAAAGGGAGAGATATTCCATGTTCATAGATAAGAAAAGTCAATATTGTCAAGATGTCAGTTTTTCCCAACCTGACCTATAGATTTAATGTAATCCCAATTAAAATTTCAGTGATTATGTGGGTAGTGGCAAACTACTTCTGAAGTTTATATGGACTGACAAAAGATCCAGAATAGCCAAGACAATTTCAATATAGTGAAAGAGAGGAGCAAAGTTCGAGGACTGACTCTATCTGACATCCGACTTACTGTAGTAATCAAGACAGTGTAGTCTTTGAGAAGGAATGGACAAATACATCCATGGAACGGGACAGAGAGAACTAGGCTCAAATTATATAGTCAAATGATCTTTGATGAAGGAGCAAAGACAATACGACGGAGCGAAGATAGTTTATTCAACAAATGGTGCTGGGATACGTGGACATCCACGTGCAAAAAAAAAAAGAAAAAAGAAAATAGTAAATCGAGTCACAGGTCTTACACCTTACACAAAAATTAACTCAAAATGGATCACAGACCAAAATATTAAATTCAGAACTTTGAAACTCCTAGAAGATAACCCAGACGACCTTGGGAATGGTGATGACATTTTTAGACACAGAACCAAAGGCGTGATCCAGGAAAGAAGTAATTGATAAGATGGACTTCATTTAAGTGTAAAACTTCTGCTTTGAGAAACATGATGTCAAGAGAATGAGAAGAGACAAGCCACAGCCTGGAAGAAAATATCCCGTATCTGATAAAGGATTATTGTCCAAAATACTCAAAGAACGCTTAAAACTCAACAGTAAGAAAACAAACAATCCAATTAAAAAATGGGCCAAAGACCTCAGCAGACACCCCACTAAAGAAGAGATACAGATGGCAAATATGAAAAATGCTCCAAATCATATGTCCTCAGGGAAGCGCAAATTAAAACTACAGTGAGGTACCACTACATACCTGTTAGAATGCTCAAAATCCAGAACACCGACACCATCAAATGCTAGCAAGGATGTGGAGCAGTAGGAACTCTCATTCACTGCTGATGGGAATGCAAAATGGAAGACAGTTCGGCAAATTCTTACCAAACTGAATGTGTGGTGCAGCAGTCATGCTTTTTGGTATTTGCCCAAAGAAGTTGAAAACTTGTATCTACCCAAGAACCTATACAGAGATGTCTATAAGAGGCTTTACTCATAATTGTCAAAACTGGGAAACAAGTAGGATATCCTTCAGTAGGTGCATGGATAAAGTGTGGAACGAGCAAGACAGTGGAATGTTACACAGCATTATAAAGAAATGAGCTATCAGGCCTTGAAAATACATGGAGGAACCTTAAATGTTTATTGCTAAGTGAAAGAAGCCAGTCTGAAAAGGCTATGTGTTGCATGATTCCAACTGTATAACATTTTGGAAAAGACAAAATGACAGAGGCAGTAAAAAGATCAGTGGTTGCCATGGGTACCAGTGGGGAGGAGAACATAGGATCTCTAGGGTGGTGAAAATACTCTGGATGATACCCTAATAGTGTCTGCATGTCTACATGTCATTCCACATTTGTCTCAACCCATAAAATGAAGAACACCAAGAATGAACCTAATGTAAACCGTGGACTTGGGGTGATTGTGATATGTCAATGTCCATTCATCAGTTGTAACAAATGTGCTGCTCTCTGGGGATGCTGATAGTGGCTGGTGGTCTACACATGTGTGGGGAGGGGAGGGTATGTGAAAAGTTTCTGTGCCTTCCCCTCAGTTTTGCTGTGAGTCTTAAATTACTCTCAAAAAAAAAAAAAAAAAAGACAATAGACAAATGAAGCAATAAGAGTAACAGTTGAATTTTACATTAAAAAAAAACAAGAATCCTCAAAAATATCATGTAGCTATTTTTGTAGGTTTTTGATTCTTATACATCAATTTAATTTAAAATCTACATTTTAGAGAACACTTTGTTCCTAAAACGTATTATTTACTGGCCAATTGTGCCTTTTTGCTTATGTAATTAATTCATTAAGAATTTAATTTATGTAAATGAAATAGCTGGTATTATTTGTTACATAGGAAAATTATATAAAAAAATTTTTTTAACATTCATTTATTTTTGAGAGACAGAGAGCACAAGCAGGGGAGGGGCAGAGAGAGAGGGAGACACAGAATCTGAAGCAGACTCCAGGCTCCGAGCTGTCAGCACAGAGCCCGATGTGGGGCTTGAACCCACAAATTGTAAGATCATGACCTAAACCGAAGTCAGATGCTTAACCGACTGAGCCACCCAGGTGCCCCAGAAAATTACTTTATTTTATTTTTTTATTTTTTAAAATTTACACCTAAATTAGCATATAGTGCAACAATGATTTCAGGAGTAGATTCCTTAGTGTCCCTTACCCATTTGGCCCATCCCCCCTCCCACAACCCCTCAAGTAACCCTCTGTTTGTTCTCCATATTTATGAGTCACTTCTGTTTTGTCCCCCTCCCTGTTTTTATATTATTTTTGTTTCTCTTCCCTTACGTTCATCTCTTTTGTCTCTTAAAATCCTCATATGAGTGAAGTGATACGATTTTTGTCTTTCACTGACTGACTAATTTTACTTAGCATAATATCCTCCAGTTCCATCCAGGTAGTTGCAAATGGCAAGATTTCATTCTTTTTGATTGCCAAGTAATACTCCATTGCATATACATATACCACATTTTCTTTATCCATTCATCCATCGATGGACATTTGGCTATTGTTGATAGTGCTGCTATCAACATGGGGGTGCACGTGTCCCTTCCAAACAGCACACCTGTATCCCGTGGATAAATGCCAAGTAGTGCAATTGCTGGGTCGTAGGGTAGTTCTATTTTTAGTTTTTTGAGGAACCTCCATACTGTTTTCCAGAGTGGCTACACCAGCTTGCATTCCCAGAAAATTACTTTTATTTAACTTTTTATTTTGAAAAAATTTGACCTACAGAAAAGTTGAGACTTCCTGTATGTCCTTCACCCCAGCCACCCCCAAATGTAAGCATCTGAAATAACCACGGTTCAGTTATCTGACCCAGAAAATTAGCACTGATGCAATCGTAGGAACTAATCTCTAGACCTTATTAGAATGTCACTAGTTTTTCCCCTAATATTCCAGTTCTGGTCGA